>NC_136065.1:25350490-26065490 GCF_964261635.1 Lissotriton helveticus
CATGGTCAATCTGGGAAGGAAAAATGGCAGAAATTGGTATGACCACCCCAGTTTATCAGAAACAGTTTGTAAAGAAGAAAATGATGCATTATTGGATACACAGGTATTACACCGAAAACTGGCTGTCACTAAGATATTAGGTGGCATTTCCTCTTATCACTTCAATAACACTCTCTTTGTTTGTGATAAACACCATAGCCTATCTCTTGTGTATTTGCCACTAGTGTCGCACAAAGTTATGGGCTACATGATTATTTGCCTGCTTTAAAATGCCATTTGTATTATTGAGTTATGTCCTTTTTAACTGATATGAATTTTAGAGTAATTTATCTTATAAATTGAAACTTTTAATGTTCCGATTCATAATAGGATTGTACTTCTACATGCACTCACTATATTAAGACTTGTATCATTTTATGGAAGGATAAGTGCTTTTTTATTGTAAATTGTCTTTTATGATCTTAATTGCTCGAAATAAAGATTGATTGTATTTCCAGTCTGACATGGCCATGACTTTTACAGAAAGTTATCCCACCACTAGGTACGCCCACATTGGTAAACAGGGCGGTGGCATCGCAATTATCTATAACTCCTCCATTACCTGTGAATCTAGTGATCTTTTGATACCAGACTGTAAAGGCTATTTTTCTCTTTCAAACTCTCCCCCTCTGGTGCAATCATCTATCGTCCCCCACGGTAAAAAGAACGTTTTTCATAAGGCGCCTGTTGACATCTTTGTTCTGTATGTTCTTAAAGCTACTAACTTCACAGTTCTAGGTGATCTTAATGTTGACAATACTCAATGTCCACATGTGCAGAATCGTATAGATGGCATGGATGCTTTCCAGCTTTCGTTGCTTGTTAAACCCTCTACGCATAATGGAGTCCATATTGTGGACCCCGTTTTCTCCAACCTACCCTCGCTATTAGTTAGTTGTCCTCTTCCTCTTAGTTGGTCGGATCACTTTGCTGTTCCCTGTAAGCTGTCTATTCCTGCCCGGTGCCTTGTGGTCCTTGTTCTTTAAGTCTCAACAGTGTTCCAAGGTGAATATATCATCCTTCTGTAGTCTAGGCTGAGTCTTTCCGCCTCCGTGAGGGATGCTGACAAGGCAGTAAGGGCCTAGCTCGTGGGTGCTCTTGAAAACCTTATATCTATATGTAATTTAATCTAAGGTAATGTAATGCAGTCTTATAAAGAGCACTATCACTCCACGGGTATCCTGGCTGTGAGGTTACATTGGCTCCCCTATTTGTAAGTATTACCATACGGATGACTGTTCCGCATTACACCCTTGGGAAGAACCAGGTTTTAAGCTGCTTCCTAAAGTGTAGGAAATCTTCTTTTTGCCTAAGATTGGGCTAAATGCTTTACCTCCAAACCTAGTGGTTCTAATTCTGGGTGTGCTAACCAGATGGGCTGCAGAGGATCGAAGACTTCTTGTAGGGGCATACCAGGCACATTTCTTCTGCAGTGGCGCCGGCCCTAGTCCATGCAGTATATCTGATGTTCACATGAAACCTCCCAAGCATTTGCCCCATGGTTTAATGCACGTCTTCTGGCTCTCAAGAAAAAAGGTAAAATACTGGAATGGGCTGGAGTAAAACTTCGGAATCTTCTCTGAAGGTAATCTACAAGAAAGCGATCAAGAGTATCATAAAGCAATAAAGGCTGCAAGTGCTACATTTATTGTTAATAGGGGCGGAGCTAGCCGCGACGAGAAATGGCCGCGTAGTGCGCGAGCTCCTCGGCGAGGCTACCATAAAACATCCACATCCTACATGTAGCTGGGAGATTTTCGTCAAAAAACCTGGCAGACAACAGCTGACCATTTGATCCACACTCGACAGCAAGAAGCGATCGCTGAGGCGGCCTGGAGTGCGGTTTTCGTCCCGTTGGCGAAAAGAGGCCTGCTGCGCCCAGAATATCGGGAAGCCCCGCCCTGCAGTTACATCGCGGGCCGAGACGCACGGCACGTACGTCGGCCCGGAACTCAAGCACGGGCCCGGGGGTTAGGCCCGTATCGATACAGAGGCTCAGCAGAAGCGGAGTGGTGGAGGGCCCGTGTGGCCTACTGCGAGACGACTGGACCCTAGCCGTCTTGGTGCCTTTTTTGCCGGCGAAAAGCTAAAAGCTAAATATAGCCGCAAATAGAGTGAACGAGGTGGAAGACACGAGGCGAGCACAGGGGACTGAGGCCAGGACACCGCCGGGGCCGAGACGACCTCCCCCCGAGGTGGTGAGTCGACTTAGCCTCAAAGAGATTACACAGCGATACCCTGCTGGACCTCCCACGAACGGTGGTAATAGTAAAATGCGCTTTCCTGCTTAATCATCTGCAAAGAGCGATCCTTCACTAGGGGACATACAACGGGCTGAATTTTTTTGGACCCCCACCGCGGTGGTGGGCTGGAGGCAGGTGGCGGGCGCTCAGAGAAGCGGTGAAAGAGAACAGGCACCCGGCGCTGCCCCCCATACCCATCGAGTACCCGAGGCTAGGCTGCCGAGCTTCGGGCCTACCACAGAAGCAACTGACCACCTTGGTTACACGCAGCCGGACACTATGGGCAAACCAGAAAGGAATCGGCCCAAACTTACCTTTAAGGCCCAGAAGAAGCAGCCGGGGCAACTGGAAGCAGACCAACAGCTGAATAACCCACCGGAGACGCAGCCCAGGGAGTTATCAACTGAAAATGTCCAGTCGATGTTTCTGTCCATCCAAACCACGTTGTCGAATATAGATGGTAAACTGGACACACTTACATACTGAGTGGACCGAATGTCGGAGCGGTTGGATCGTCACACAGAAAGGTTGGACATGGCGGAACGGCGGATTTCGGACGTGGAAGACGCCACCAACCAATGTGCTAGCAAACACACTGCAGTGGATAAACAACTAGCGGCACTGCAGGCCAAGACAGAAGACTCAGAAGCTAGGTCCCGTCGATCCAACATACGAATTATGGGAGTGGCGGAAACGACAAACACGGGCCCGATGGAACAACTCTTGATTGCACTCCTGGGGAGGGACATCTTCTCGGAGGTCATTATTATTGAACGGGCCCACAGATCCCTAGCCCAGAAACCGCCGATAGGTGTTAGGCCTAGACCGATAATAGTGAAAATTCTGAATTATCGGGACAGAGATGCGGCACTAGGGAAAGCGAGAGAACTGAAAACTTTGCAACACGAAGGCATGGAAATAGCCTTATATCCAGATTGCACCCAATCAGTGCAAGAAGCGAGGAAAAAGTTCAACGCTGCAAAACAGAAATTACGCGATCTGAAGGTCCCGTACGCCATGCTCTACCCAGCGAGATTGAAGATCACTGACGACGGCAAAGTGAAACTCTTCAATGAGCCCAAAGATGTCCTGAAATACCTGCAGCTGCGGAAATCGACTGGGGGACGACGTAGGTCACCGAGGGAGCAACATCAGGAAAGGGAGGTCATGTCCGATGTTGAATAACTTCCACAGGTGGGCTCACCCTGGAGGAATCTGTTGTAGCTGAGGGTGTTCGGCCCCATCCCCACGCCCTGGTGACTGCAACAGCCTGTATTGATATGGCCATGATGGCTTAGCTGCTGTGGGCGGACACTGACGGTGACATGAACATGGGCACTGCGGCGGACTTTTGGGGGTCGAGGTGCCAGATAAGTCTACCTTCACTATTATGAACGCTATGTGCCTACTGACATTGATATTATACTGTTGTTTGAGACGAAAGGCCTCTGGTGGGATTGTTGTGATTTATACTGCAGAAACCTACAACCTGTGCCCCCACTAGCTACTGTTGTTGTTTAGATTTAAGATATAGCCTCCCCCCCCCCTGAATTTCATGCTCAGGGGGTATAGTCAAGGCAGCTCCTGCCCACGAGGCAACACACCAAGTTCTTGTTTGTTTGTTGCGGGGAGTCAGTTGGGAGGTTGGGAGGCATGACTTCGTTGAGACGGGGTGAACGAAGTGGGGGGGGGGGAGGGGGGGAGGGGTGGAAAATGTAAAATTCACCGGTTGGCAGAGGAGACACGCACTGCATGCATTGGGAGTCGAGGAATTCGACAAGCTCCATACACAAAGGAGTACAGATGACACTCAGTCGGCACACCATGGTACATGACATGACACAGACCAGACCCTTGTCCCTGCTGACATGGAATGCGAGAGGGCTGCAGGACCCGCGTAAGATCAGGAAAGTGCTGGTATACCTTGATAGACATGAGATAGATGTGGCTTGTTTGCAGGAGACACACCTAAACCCATTGCGGGAATTGAGGATAGGTAATAGATGGGCGCAAGCCTCAGTGGCATCGTCCTATTCGACATACGCGAGGGGAGTCCTAGTGCTGGTCAAAAGAGGCATACCTTTCACTCTCATAGACTCGGATACAGATGATCAGGGGCGGTTTGGGTGGCTGCGGGGCAACTTCGGCGGTGTGGTCCTTACCATAGTCACTATCTATGGACCTAATGTAGACGACCCTCAGTTCTTCGCCTCTATCTATGCCAAGCTACGCGACCTGCAGCCATCACACGTACTTATGGGGGGCGACTTTAACACCTGCCTAGATCCCACCTTAGACAGATCAACAGGCCTGCACAGCACGGGAAGAAACTCAGCCAGAACAGTTAGGGACGGTATGGACGAGTGGCAGCTGGTGGATATATGGAGGGAGAGTCACCCAGAGACGAGGGAGGGTACATGCACATCGCCGGCACACAACACGTGGTCCAGACTGGATTATTGGCTGCTCACAAGGGAGATGTGCACTTGGGTCCACAAGGTAGAACATTTGCCTAAAACACTAACTGACCACTCTCCGGTGCGGCGGCACCTCGCATTGCCCACACACACACCGCGAGAATTTATGTGGCGCCTCCCACATAATGCGCTGTGGGACCAAGTATTTCATGGCAAGCTGAAACAAGCCATAATAGATTATGGGAAGCTTTCAAGGTCACCATACGGGGTCACAGTATCGGGAAACAAGCAAGCATACTCAAAGATATCAGACAGCAATTAGCAATGATAGAACATGACATCAGAGACCTAGAGGCAGTAAACGCAGCTTCGCCAAACCCATCGACGCAGGCCGATATTAGGCAGAAAATCAATGCATTCCATGAATATGCAGACACGGAGGTGAAATACCTGTCGAAACACTACCAAGCACGGGCGTATGGGGAAGGGGCAGACCGGGTAGAGCACTATCACAGAAGATCAGATCCAGACG
Organism: Lissotriton helveticus; assembly: GCF_964261635.1. Taxonomy (NCBI): domain Eukaryota; kingdom Metazoa; phylum Chordata; class Amphibia; order Caudata; family Salamandridae; genus Lissotriton; species Lissotriton helveticus. Next base: position 25,355,722 of record NC_136065.1, read on the forward strand.
GAACAACACGTACATAACACACATCACGAACGAGGACGACGAGACGGTCTACGAAACCCCTGGTATCCTAAACTGCTTCCGGGAGTTTTATTCCAATTTGTACACTCCTAAGACTAAGAAAACAGACCGAGAGATTCATGAGTACCTAGATGATGTGGGATTGGCCTGGCTTTCGGACGCACACAGACAGTTTCTGGGCCATACTATAATGTAGGAAGAATTTAAGGACGCAATAAACTCGCTCCCAAATAACAAAGCCCCAGGGCTTGACGGCCTACCGGGCGAATTTTACAAGGAATTTTGTGACCTGTTGCTCCCGCATCTAGCCCTTATGTACGAGGAGTCTTATGAGGAGGGAATCCTCCCAGAGTCGCTAAGGGAAGCCCTGCTGATCGCACTTCCTAAGCCAGGGAAGGATCTCACTAAATGTGACGCCTATCACCCCCTCTCCCTCATAAATACAGATGTGAAGATCCTGGCCAAGATCATAGCTGCCAGAATACAGCAGCTGCTGCAGTCATTAATACTCCCCGACCAAGCGGGATTTATCCCCACGCGGTCTACCACGCAGAACATCCGAACAATATTTACGATGTACCAAAGTCTGGACCCCGATATGCCGGCTGCGGCGGCGCTCCTAGACGTTGCAAAGGCCTTCGACTCTGTTGAATGGGACTTTATGCTTACGGTCCTCATTAGAATGGGGTTCCCGCAAAGATTACTGAAATGGATAACTATGCTGTACACTGCACCTACGGCGAGAGTACGCATACATGGAAACACCTCCAGCAGAATCGCCATAGGCCGCGGCACTAGACAGGGATGCCCGCTGTCACCCATTTTATTTACGCTCATAGTCGAACCGTTAGCTTGTAAAATCAGGCAAAACCACCCCGAAACTGCGCTGCAGTTCCAGCTAAGACCTATCGGCATATCGCTATATGCCGACGATATGGTCCTTTACACCCGGGATCCGGACACAAATTTGAATCCCCTGATACGGGAATACATTAAGTATGAATAATATGCTGGACTAAGCATAAACTGGGACAAATCAGTGGTGATACCGCTGACGAAGGTGACTACGCAGCCTACGCTAGACTACCCTCTGACCTGGGAAACAGACCCAGTAAAATACCTCGGTATTTGGGTCCACCGTGACCCCGAGGAGGTAATACGAAAGAACTATGGGGTGGCGCTGACTAAATTAGAGGAATCAGTTGAAAGGTGGATTAAGCTCCCATTATCGCTGGCTGACAGAATAGCCCTGCAAAAAATGATTATTTTACCCAGATTTCTTTATCTGTTCTGGAACATTCCGGTGTGGCTGTCGAATGCCTTCTTTAAGAAGCTACGTACCGCGTTACAGCGTCTGACCTGGGCCAGAAAGCAACCGTAAATCGGGTGGAAGCCGCTCACAAAACCATACCTTCGGGGGGGCTTCGCGGCTCCTGATTTGCAACTATATTATTATTGTGCCCAAGCGCAACACGCACACTATTGGCTGCAACCGCATGGACACATACCGCATATTGCGGTGGAGACAGATAGTGTCTGTAGGAGAGTGGGGTCTGCAATCCTATGGTCACCCCAGATTTTTGCTTTTTGCTTCACAGGTTTACGACTTTCCCTGGCTGTGGGCCTGCTAATCAGACCCACAGCCTAGCTGTTCTCTCTCTAAATTGACAACAATGTACTTCAGGTGCATTTACCAATTGGAACTGGGCCACCTTATCAGTCCCTGTACCCAGGGCATAGGTGTACCCAGGGCCTACCAGGGGCTGAAGCATGTATTATGCCACCCCTGGCTGGCCATCTAAATCTGACACAACTGGCTGCATGACAGCTGGGGCAAGGTGGTGTAAACACCCTTTGCTGTAGATATAGTATACCTATATCTTACCCTAAAATGGACACATATACTCCTATCAGTCACTCCTATGGAAGGCCTTATCAATCCTGAAGGCAGAGTGCTTGGAATTATGTGAGATGGTGCTCTGGCATGAGCTGAGCCCGTTTGCAGCTTGCGGAACCAAGTCCTAATAGCTGTTCCATGATAACGCTATACCATATACTCTTAAGTGCATTATCAACCTCGCGGTTAAATGCTAACTCTGGTATAACATTATCAAAACATGTTGAGTAAGGTGTCATACGATTTGGAATACTACCCCCTCGCCAATTCTGGCGAGGGGGTAGCATTCCACCCTTCTAGAGGGACACAACATGTATGTAACTGTGAACCCCGGTTAAAGTTAACTCGAGCCTCAGCATCACAAAATGGATGCTGCCACCACAGACACAAGTCTGACCTCCTGCTGCTGGGAGTCCTTCCAGCGAGGATGGCTTGGACAAAGGGTTTCCTGCCTTGGGAGGTGCTAGCACCACCCCAGACAGGATTTTGTGTATTGGGGAGGATAGGCCTGAAAGGAATGAGACATGCCTGGGGCACACAAGGTGCCCTGTGAATACACCGGTTCAAACCAGTTGCTGGGGCATCCCAGCCCCAGCTCTGGCGGGAAACCGGACAAAGGATAGGGGGTGTAACCACCCCCCTTCCTGGTCCCACCCAGGGGAGGGACCTAGTCAGTAGTGCAGCCCCCTTTAGGAGAATAAAGGTAGGAGCTTTTCCCATTCCAAATTAGATTATCCTGAACTATTCAACAAGAAGAAACTCTGGCCTTCGACGTTCTGCTCCACAGAAGACTGAAGAATCTCCCTTGTGGGCAAGGAGTGTCCACCCTGCAACTGCAGGCACCATCAAGCGTCCAGCGGCTTCCCTTTGTCATCTTCCCTCGAGGATCCAGACTTCAGAGCCCGACGAGACCCGGATTCCCAGACCTCTCCGACCTCAACCTACATCTGCAGCACAGCTGAGATCCGTGGGTGCGACGAGACACGTGGGACCGGCCATCTTGAAAGAAACTGCACTTCGCTTCCAGCACGACTCCCGAGGTAAACTCGGCCAAGTGCTTTGGGAACTGAGAAGCCCCAGCCCCGAGCAGCCCCTGCACCAAAGATCAGCCCTCCAGCATCCACGAGATCTGCGTGGGGCCCTTCTGCTTGTCTGCTGCTCGACGCGTTGTCTGGTCACTTGCCGGCTGGCTAGTGGCCTCCTAGACGACGAACCTTTGAATCTTTGCTGCTGGTCTGGTTGCTCCAGACTGGCCCTTGCTCCCTTCCAAAAGAGGGGCACCCCGGACTCTCCTAGTCCGCACCAGACGTCTTTCCCCTTCACCGCGTGGGTTGCCTTTGCCAAGGCCTGTTGACTCCAATCCCGGATCCGACACCGCCGACAGCGAGAGCCTGCGTGGGACAGCTCGTGCCTCCATCCTGGTCGTCGAAGACACCTCCTGGTCCACGTGGCTGCAGAGTCAAGCGTCCACTCTTCACCTGATCGCGACGACAGCACCTGGTTCCTTCCTGGTTCCACACCGGTCACTGGCTAGTGACTTTGAACACTGTCCCCTCTGCTTTCAGGTCCTCTTCTTCACCGATCCACCCTTGGATCGCACCGGACATCTTCCTCCTGGTCGCCTGCAGCATCTTTTCTTTCAGGCTCCATTGACTTCAACGCGAGAACCCGACATACTTTGGCACCTATGCACCCGCAGCCCGTGGGTGAGGTAACGAGAGCATTTCGGTGCTCAAGGGTAGTCTAACTGTCCTAGTGTCCAATTCCACAGTCGTTGTTGTCCTACCTAGTCAGGATTGTCCGTACTTACCTTTTAACTTGAACTGTACTGTCCATAGACGTTGTTACGCATCTCGCGTGTGAGTTCACACTCTGCACACGCGTTCCGTGGGCCTCCTATTACTTACCTGAAGTTAGTGTAGCGTGGTCCCATCGACCCTACAGCCTCTGGACAGCTCCATTCCTTTTATCGACTTTCACATTCCACTTACTTAGTATATGATTTGTCGTGCCCCTAGGGCACCATTGTAATTTTGTGCAACTTGTCGTATTTTTCTTAAGAGATTGTCATGTGCTTAGCCCTCTGACCTCATAAAGAGTTCAGAGGTGTTGTTATTAATAAATATACTGTTTATTTTCATAACAACCTGTGTGGTGTCCTTTCATCTGGTATTCAAGGGGTTATATTGTGGTAAAACAGCTGGCTTCACATGCCAAAAGAGTTTAGCCTAAGACTGCTTTGTCCATGCTACCATTAGGATAGCTGGTCTATAAGGTTGACTTACAACCAATCACCATAAGGGTTACTTGGACTGATACAAGGTGATCACTAGAACTAGTGAGCATCATATATCAGGCCAACTTCTCACAGTATCCGCCCCAAAAAGCTGACACAATACCAAGCAGATGCGGTGAGCTATTATCCAAATGACACCATACATCCAGTCAAATGCACATCCAGGGCATGGTACACGCTGGCGACCAGGGCGCAGAAACTGCCTATATATGCACCTGCGCTCCCACTGGCGAATCATCCCCACCTATCGGTAACATGCGAGCGGAAGATGTGGGGTGAGCTGGAGGATATGGGCCTCCGGACGATGAGCGTGATATTTCCGCACAACAAGTTTATATCCATGCAATGCCCAGAGCTGAGCTTACACAGAACGCCACTGAAACTGTTTGCATACCACAGGCTTAGGGCAGCCCTTAAAGATTTATATAACACGTTTCCGCAGGAACCGCCGACGCTGCAGGCTATGCAGATATTACTGACGGCGCCCACCCGCTCGAACCTGGTTACAAAACTATACACCGCATCCCAACACGATCAGCCTGAGGAAGCAAATAGATCATTACTCCAATGGGAAGAGAAGACAGGAATGCTTGTATCGGAGACAGACTGGGATTATAGCTGCGCCCAACTTCAACTGCTTACGTCAAACTGCAATCTGCGCATCATACACTTTAAGTTTTTACACCAATCGTACTATACCCCAGTGAAGTTACACTGGTTTGGCCTTAGAGCTGATGACAGGTGTCAGAGGTGCCAGATGCTAGGAGCAGATTTTGTCCATATAGCGTGGGCCTGCCCGGAATTGGAAGACTACTGGAGGCAGGTGACGGCGGCGCTGTCACAGATGTTAGCTGATAATGTCCCAAATACCCCACTGACCTGCCTGTTAGGCACACACAGGGTCAAACAAGTTAGGAGACGGAAATTGCTGGCAGTGGCACTTCTCCAGTATTAGGGGTGTCTTTCATAGATTCACATGCTTGAATATTCCCCGTCGTCGAAGTGGGAGTCCCACGGTACATAAAAATAGCAATATTGCTAATATAATATAACTGATAATATCATAGAATAATAATAATAGAGATAATACACTGTAAAACCTCTAAATGGTAACTTCCATAGGAAGACATTACAAGAGAAAAAACTCATTTGTAACATATCAGTGTCCTTATGTTGGTCCAAACTGCAGCCAATCAGGCTCAAGCACCCTCTAGAACCTTCTCCTCAGAAGCTCAAGCCCTCAGATTTTCTACCGCACGTCGTGTGAAGGGAGTCTCCCTGAGCTCTGCTCAGTTTTTTCTTCAAACTTTGTCTTTTCAACTTATTTCTTCCAGAATGTCAAGTAAGAAGTCTTTGTTTAGAGCTTGCTCTTCATGTGGGAAACTACGGTTGTTTGAGAAGGACCCCCACCAAAAGTGTATTTACTGCCTGTACCCTGACCACAAGGTGGATGAATGTAAATTCTGTAGAGCTCTTCCTTCTAAGACTCTCAGAGACAGGGAAGGTCGTCTTCTTATATGGTTGAAGCGCCTCCAAGATAAAGAAGATGTTCTGTCAGACGCAGTAAGTCTTCAGTCAGGCTGTTCCACTGTCCCTTCCAAGCGTGGGAGTGCTCAGGACTTACCTTCTCCTTTTCTACAGAAGAAGAAAAAGCAGGCTTTACCTGTGGCACAATCTTCAGGTCCTCTGACTTCTGTGTCAACGCCCACGAGACCTGGCTCTCAGGCGTCTTGTCCAGGCTCTATCAGTATTCTGACAGTCTTGACTCCCAGGTCGTCGACGGGCTCGTCGACGACCGTTCCGTCCACAAGATTGGCTTTGCTGTCTTCGTCGACGACCTCTGTGACGACGACGTCTGCCTCCTCGTCGTCGACGATGGTGATGTCGACGTCCTCAACGTCGACGAGAGCTCCTACGATTCCGTCGACGATCCCTATTGTCTCGTCGGCGACGAAGTTGCCGTCGACGAAGAAATCCTCTTCGACGTCGAAGGATTCATCGTTGACGAAGGTCCCGTCGACGTCAGCCTCTCCGTCGACCATCTCGTCGACGTCGGCTTCGTCGACGAAGAAAGCAACGGTTCCGACGACGAGATCCCCGTCGACGTCGAGTGCTCCGTCGACCAGCTCCTCGACGACGGCGTCGTCGTCGAAGAAGGCGACGCCGATTCCATCGACGAAGGTACCGTCGACGACGATGCCGTCGACTAAAGTATCGTCGACGAAGATACCGTCGACGAAGACACCGTCGACGAGGCTGACATCTCCGCAGATCCCAGCAAAGAAGTCTCCGTCGACGCACGTTTCGTTGACGACGATACCGTCGACGGCGAATCCCTCAGTGGGCCCTACCTCGTCGACAATGGCGATTTCCTCAGCGGCATGTTCAGATTCCTTCTCAGGATTGGGTTCTTTTGCCACCATGCCTCTGGTACCACTGCCTTCCTTGACCTCTGGCAGGGATTCTTCTCTGCAGTTGCCACCTCCTGATCTCCAATTACCCTCACCTTTGATGGCTACTGATCACGAGACTGGGTCTATGGGGGACGATGTTAACGATGAAGCTCACAGTCCATCGGAGTTAATCATAAAATGTCAAGACTCCAGTTCTGACCAAGAGGAGGTGGAGGAAGTGGTCCAACCGGATGACCAATTTGTCCAGTTTCCTATGGCATCTTTCCCAGTTTCTTTGTTTTCAAACCTCCAGCATATGCTGGATGACTACAATCGAAGGTTTCCGCCTACCCCTCAAGGTACTCCAAGCCACGCTCCTGCGGAGGACTCCGGCCCTGCCACCCATCCGCAGTCTTTGGAGCAGCCTGTTTTGCCAGAGCTTCCCCGCCCTAACCCCCCTCTTATTCCGCAACCTGGTGCGCACGGGGTGGATGAGTCGGACAGTGAAGAGGGGGAATTACACCAGGATACTGACGATGAGCAGGATCCAGATATGGCGGAATACGACGACTATAGGATACAGACACCTTCTCCGCAACAGCCAGAGGCAGGTGATTCGCCTTCCATTGATACAGCAAGCTTCCATGTGCTGATGAATAAAGCGGCGGACCGCTTTAAATTGCCGAGAGAACAGCGGCAAGAAGATTGCTTTCTCTACGATTTCAAGAACAAACCGTACAAACAAATTCACACCATACCAATCATAGAATTTGTATGGAAAGAAGGGATGAGGATTATGCACTCTCCTAACTCCTTGCCGGCACAAGTCCCTCGCCTGGAAAAGAAGTACAAGGCTCCGGCTGGTTCACCTGCTTGTTTGCTGTCACATCCCAAACCAGACTCGGTGGTCACACAGGCGGCACAGCGACGATCCCGTAATCCGGCAACTCCTCTCACTACTCCACCTGATAGAGAGGGTCGACGTTTGGACGCCATTGGGAAGAAATTTTCCACCATGTCCTCTACGTCTGTACGCGCTGCAAATGCATTGGCCATTCTAGGTCGTTTCGACAGGCAAATGTGGTCTGATATTTCCGCATTCGTTTCACTAATACCGGAAGCGTCCAGAGCGGAAGCCCAACAAGTTCTCCAGGATGGCATGAGGGCGTCAGAGGAAATGATTGACTGTGCGATTGATGTGGCGAGTACGGGATTTCGCATCCTCGCCAGTGCTGCGGCCCTCCGCCGCCAGGGCTGGCTTAAATCCACTTCTTTCCGGCAAGAGGTCCAGTCGAAGATACTCGACATGCCCTATGACGGTGAATCTCTTTTTGGCGCTCACATTGACGAGGCGCTTGAGTCAATTAAAAAGGACACCGATACAGCAAAATCGCTAGTCTCCTTACAATTTAAGAAGCAGCCCTTTCGTGGCGCCCGTGGAAGAGGTTCGTCTTCCACAACTTTTCGAGGAGGACACACTCAGTACCGCCAATTCAACCAAGGCAATCAACGTTACTCCTCCCAACAGTCTACTCGCCAAAATCAGTCAAGACCCTATAAAGGAAAACCTACTTATAGGGGTGCCAACAACAAACGCCAGTGACTCTCATGTCACACAAGGAGTTGGAGGGAGAATCTCGCAGTTTTATTCCCAATGGTCTCTGATAACATCGGACCAATGGGTATTGGACATTGTTCGCAAGGGTCATGCCTTGGAGTTCACAGAGATTCCTCCTCATTCTCCGCCATCAGGCCCGCCACCTCCCCATTTTCTAGAATTGCAACATCAAGTTCGTCTTCTCATACTAAAAGGTGCAGTCGAAGTGGTTCCTATATCACAACAAGGGACAGGTTTCTACTCACGTTTTTTCCTCATTGCCAAGAAGACGGGAGAGTGGCGGCCTATACTGGATTTGAGGGCGCTCAATTTCTTTCTGAAACAGCAGTCTTTCCGCATGCTCACATTGTCAGAAGTCTTGCGGCTTCTCTGCAGCGGAGATTTCCTGTCCACGATAGATCTGCAAGACGCCTATTTTCATGTGCCGATTCTTCAACAGCATCGCCAATTTCTAAGGTTCAAGGTAGGCACTGTCCATTACCAATTCAAGGTGCTGCCTTTTGGCCTGCGCTCGGCGCCTCGTGTTTTCACGAAGGTCCTGGCCCCAGTCATGGCTTATCTACGTCTTCAAGGAGTGCAGATTTTTCCTTATCTGGACGATTGCCTCCTGAAATCTCCGTCTCCTCTACAGCTGGCTCACGACACAAGTCTCTGCCTACAGACTTTCGAGTCACTGGGGTTGACCATCAACGTGGACAAGTCACATTTAACACCATCACAAAGGAGAAACTTCCTGGGTGCCATTCTCGACACGGAATTATCAAAAGCCTTCGTTTCCCAAGAACGACAGGTGAAGATAGTACGTCTGGTCACCCTCATCCGTTCAAAACAGTCAGTTTCTGTCCGCATGTTGAAGTCCTTTCTGGGGATGGCGTCGTCCTGCATCGCTCTACTCCCGAACTGCAGGCTCCGCACTCGCCCTATTCAGGAGGAACTAGACCTGCAATGGCGCCAAGTGTCAGGATCCTTCAACGATCTAGTGAGAGTCTCGTCTCGCATGAAAGACAGTCTCCTTTGGTGGAGAGAACCATCCAACCTAAACGAAGGAGTTTCCTTTCTGGCCCTTCCTCCGGATCTAACACTGACCACAGATGCATCCATGGAGGGTTGGGGAGCTCATCTCCTAGACCTTTCAATCAAAGGAAAGTGGACACCGTCACAACGAACATGGCATATCAACAGATTAGAGCTGCTGGCGATCTTCCTTGCTCTCAGATCTTTTCTGCCTGTAGTGCAAGGAGAGTCCGTGCTGGTTCAAACGGACAACACAACCAGCATGCACTACATGAACAAACAGGGCGGCACAAGATCTCAGCCCTTGTCTCGGCTAGCTCAGAAGATCTGGAACTGGGCTCTTCGTCATCGAATCTCCCTGACGGCGGTCCATCTGCCGGGGGTTTCAAACATCCTAGCGGATTCGTTGAGCAGGTCCACATCATCGACCCACGAGTGGGAGCTTCATCAACAAACTCTGGACATGGTGTTCCGCCGTTGGGGTCGTCCCCTGATGGACCTTTTTGCCACTCCACTGAATCGGAAGTGCCCCGCCTTTGCGAGCTGGCATCCTCATCCGGGGTCCAGCGGCAACGCCCTTCTCATGGACTGGAGCGGCCTGTTCGCCTATGCATTTCCTCCCATACCATTGGTGCCGAGGACATTGTGGAAGATGCGCAGGCAACCCTGCCACTTGATACTGATCGCACCTCGTTGGCCCAGACAGGCTTGATTCTCAGAACTTCTTCTGTTGTCCCAATGCACGCCCATTCGTCTACATCCACGTCCAGATCTTCTGTCCATGGACGAGGGCAAAGTCTGCCATCCAGACCCGACCACTCTTCAGTTATGGGCATGGAACCTGAATACCTCGAATTCGCGAATTTAGAGATGCCCCAGGAATGCAGAGAGATTCTGGCTTCTGCTAGAGCTTCCTCAACTGTTCAAACGTACAAACTAAAGTGGAAACGGTTTTGCCATTGGTGCGCAGAAGCAAATGTCCATCCACTCACTTCTGCCCCGGAACAGCTGTTGCCTTTCTTTCTAAGCCTTGCTCAGTCTGGCCTCTCTCATGCCACCTTGAGGGTCTTTCTGGCAGCTATTTCACGTTTCAGACATGATGGCTCAACCTCTCTCTGCTCATCCAGAATTATCCGACAATTCTTTAAAGGTCTCTTCAGGAAGTTTCCTCCTATCAGACGCCCGCCTCCGGCATGGCAGCTCAACGTGGTATTGTCACAGCTCATGAAGCCTCCTTTTGAGCCAATCCACAGAGCAGACAACAAGTTTCTTACCTGGAAGGTCGTTTTGCTTTTGGCCCTAACATCTTCTCGCCGTGTGAGCGATCTTCATGCTTTCACAATCAAGCCTCCTTATTTGCAATTCAAAGCAGATGGAGTATCTCTTCGTACCAATCCCTCTTTTTTGCCAAAAGTGCCTACAGATTTCCATCTGAACGAACCTGTCTTCTTGAAGACTTTCTTCCCGAATCCACAGTCACCGGCAGAACAACGCCTTCATTCCTTAGACATCAGCCGTTGTCTAAAGTTTTACATTTCAAGAACTGCCCCTTTCCGCAAATCAGATCAACTTTTTGTAGCATATGGAAGAATGCGAAGGGGACATTCAGTGACAAAACAAACACTTGCAAGATGGCTCTCAGCAGCCATATCCTACTGTCATCAACAAGCTGGCAAGCCTTTACAGTGTCCTGTGAAGGCGCATTCGACGAGAGCGATGGCGTCTTCCACCGCCTTGTTTGCCGGAGTGCCTCTACACCAGATTTGCCGGGCGGCAACGTGGTCGAATAGGCACACCTTTACCAGACATTACTGTTTGGATTCTATCAGCGAGGCGGATACCGCAGTGGGGCAAGCAGTGCTTCGCCATCTCTTTAAATAAGGTGAGCCTCTGTTCCCTCCTCCTTTTTCTTCTGTGATTGCTATATGCTTTTAAGCTATGTGTTTACTTCTTGTGAAGATGCTTGCAATCCCAGTGCTAAGGAGTTACTGCTATCTATTCTATTCAAGCATGTGAATCTATGAAAGACACCCCTAATACTGGAGAAGAACTATTGTTACTTACCTGTAAACAGGTGGTTCTCCAGTATTGGTGTCTTTCATAGATTCACATGCGACCCACCCTTCCTCCCCTCAGAGGCTCTCTTCTCCTCATACGCTATTATTTACTAGTGCTACGAAAATCTGAGGGCTTGAGCTTCTGAGGAGAAGGTTCTAGAGGGTGCTTGAGCCTGATTGGCTGCAGTTTGGACCAACATAAGGACACTGATATGTTACAAATGAGTTTTTTCTCTTGTAATGTCTTCCTATGGAAGTTACCATTTAGAGGTTTTACAGTGTATTATCTCTATTATTATTATTCTATGATATTATCAGTTATATTATATTAGCAATATTGCTATTTTTATGTACCGTGGGACTCCCACTTCGACGACGGGGAATATTCAAGCATGTGAATCTATGAAAGACACCAATACTGGAGAACCACCTGTTTACAGGTAAGTAACAATAGTTCTTTTGTTAGCTAAAAGACGAGTTGCCATTAAGTGGGGCAGCAAAAGGCCACCTAGATTTAAGAATTGGATATCAGACATGCTCTATTGCAAAGAATCTATGGGGACATATGAAGAGTGCTTACCCATGGCCTCCAGACCTAGGGACTTCTGGCAGCCGCTAGTGGTCTACTTGCAGGCACAACAGGAGAGCTCCTGAACACAGGGAGCCTACAATCAAATACGCAGCTGCACATGCACTGGGAGAGGGAACGGTCTCCGTTGCACGCCCCACATGCGGGAAGTAACTAATGTACCGAATATGTTGCCTTTTAATCTGAACTGTACTAGATGGAGTGCCCTGTTGTGATTGATTACTGGGGAGGGGGGTGAGGAGTACTGGGTATTTATGTAGAATTGCTGGACTGTAAGTAAAGTTGGCATCAAAAGGTCGATCAACTGTAGACCTCGAGAATTTACTGTACTGTAATGCTATAATTAATGCAAATGTGTGTTTTTTCCTGTTTGTCTCTGGTGAACCAAAAAAAATAAAAAATAAAAATAAAAAAAACATTTATTGCTAATAAAATTGAAATGACATCCAATCCAGTTAAGGAGATCTCTTTTAAAAGGAGATTCTTACACCCCAGCTTCAAAGTTCCTGTGCCCTCTATTAATCCCACTACATGTGATAAAGTATCCAATTTCTTCTCCAACAAATGTAGAGCAATATACACAGCCTTCCCTCAGGCTGCAATCATATCTTCAACTCCTACCATAATGCCACCCTCCCTGGCCCTAACCTCTCTTCTTTTCAAACTTTCTCATTAACGGATTGCTCCCCTCTGGCTACTACGATTAAGTCAGGCTTCCTGCTGGATCCTGCTAAGCCTGGTACACATTTAGCTGCTTTTTCTATTACTTATCTGGTGCTGGTGGATCTCCTCAATCTCTCCTCTACAGGAGCCCTCAGCGTGGAAACATGGAGTGGTTGTATGACTACTGCATAAACCATCACTGGATTTGTCGAAACCAGAGAACGTTCAACCTATCTCCTTGTTGCCTTTCCCTTCAGTGCTGCTACAAAAACATAGTAATCGTAAATTCTCCACTTACCTTGAGGCTTATAACCTTTTTCTTGCCTCCCATTCGGACCTCTGTCCAATCCACTGCATGGAATCCACTTTACCCGTGCTATCAGAGGAACTCAGGTGGGTGCTCGACAGAGGTCGATTCACGGCTGTCATTCTGTTAGACCTGAGTGCTGCTTTTGGCACCCTCTCACATAACACAATACTCAGACGGTTGCAGAACTGTGGGTTAAGAGTCACAGCACTGGCCTGGTTTTTATCCTTTTTTAAAGATCAGAGTTTCCAGGTAGTAGATAACCTTATTTTTCCGATACCTTAGCTTTGGAGTGCAGAGTCCCACATGGTTCGGCTTGAGTCCGACTCTTTTTAACATCTTTGTTTAGCCTCTGGCAGACCCTGTGGAATCCTATTGGGTTTACTCTATTCTCATATGCTGATGGCACCCACTTGTTGTTTTTTTCCCCCTGAGCACTGCTTTTTAGTGGAACATCTTAGAGCCTGTCTCCAACTGGATGGGGAGAAATTGCTTTCAGCTCATGTGTGGAAAAAACAGGAGTTCTGGTGGTCGGGAATCTGCCTCATCTCTGGTCCCCGGCTTGGTGGCCACATGAGCGTGGTCTTTTCCCTTCCTCGAAGCCTGAAGTAAAAGACCACAGGATTTGGTTCAATAGTGATCTGACCATGCACATCCCGATTAAAAATAATTGGCTGGTTGTTGTTTTGGTCTCCTAGGTCTCCTCTCTTGCCTGGACTATGGGAATGTTCTTTATCTGGAGGCCACACATTCCTCTCTCAGATAACTACAGACTATCCAAAACACTGTGGCATGGTTGCTATTGCACATACCCAAGTACCAATCAGTGTTGTCTCAGCTTCCCTGACTTTACTGGCATCCGATGGAGAAGCACATTAAATTCAAGGCCTTATGCATTGCATGTAGGGCCTTTTCAGGCACCGGACCTGTGCTTCTTAGACACATGATCCAGTCTTATGTTCCAGCTAGAGCACTTCATCATAGGTTATGAGTTGGAGTTGCAAGAGTTGGAGACCGATCATTTAAATAAAAAGACTTCCAAACTCTTGAGCCCTCTCCCGCTTAAGCTTCCTCTTCATCCAAATGAAGTTCTCTTAAGGAAACAGCTCAAAACCCGGCCTATTATAAGGTAGTATGAGTGCGTGACTGGGATTGCAGTAGCACTGGGAAGCCCTGGTTGGGTAGCTATGAGGTTTATAAAGACATAAATGCCTGGTCGTGTCTGATTGAATGCTGCATGAGGCCTACCCACTCCATTTATTGGTCTTTCCTACAGACATCCTTAGCTCTCTGTTACTGATAGACCTTTGATATCCACTGTAAACCTGGGGCTTTTGTTCACCTTTGTTCATGATTCAGTGGCTTTCTTGTTTATCTCCGTTCCCTGCTTCTGATTTGATGACTTTCCTTCCTGTTCTTGCTATGTTATGTTATAGTGATTTGGTATAGCACACTTATCCCCGAGAGGATATCCTGTAGGGTGGGCAGCTGTTTTGGTTTGTGGTCCTGTTGGACCTGCGATGGGCAAGCCCAGCACAAAGGGGGGGTAGCTTGGCTCAAGTGTCAAGGCAGTGAAGGCTGTAGTGCTAAGCCGGCTCTGACCCAATAATAACCCCCTGCACAGTCACACTAAAAAGAAGGAGACCATACCACTGCTGTAGAAAAATACGATTCATTTATGTAAAAGTTCTCTGCTTGTGAATAGGGATCAATTGGAAAGCACAGTTACATTTCACTTTTCACAAAACTCTGGGATTCAGGTTAAGAATAAATACAGGGAATAAATACAATACATAGGAATTCAGGAATACTGGTATTGCATAAATATTGAGATTAGCTCTGTTCAATAAATAGATTAAATAGCAGGCTCAACTGTCACCATTACATGAATTAAATACCACTTGTACATAGTGCATTACTTTCTAGTTCATTTAGTCTTCAAAGCCACATTTCCATTTTAATAACGCTGCCACCAATTAGAGAAAGTCATGCAGTTGACTCTGATAAGTAACACACTTTTAGTAAATGGTTGTTTACAGTACTTGTGGAGTTCTGAGGACTGCCTGCGGTCACACGGTGAGCGGGGACTCCTTTTAGTTCACTCTGGAACTATGCGCGTATGACTGGAAAAACAAGGAAACCCAGTAAGTCCTTCATTCGGCCCTACGCGGCCACCGGGGATGGATGTCCGCTGCCGGTGGGGGTTGACTCGAGCCTGCAGTGCTACTGCGGGCTCCTAGGCGGCTCAGTTCGACGTCGCTGGACGGACGAACGGCCGCACACAGGGGTTCTTGCCTTCAGCACTCACTTAACTCAATGTCGGGCACAGTTCCACTTTACCGCGGCGCACCAACAGGGGAATCAGATTTCCTCACAACGGCTGGATCGATTAGCGATTCAGTCGGGCACAGTATTCTCCTACGCCAGCATCAGGGAATTCACGGGCTCCTGGGACCTCCCTCCAACTTCCTCACACGGGGGCTGGTCCCGCCCACGGCAACAGTTTCCCGGGTCTCGAAAAGGGCAGGGATGCAGATCCCGCCCAGTAAAGGCCGGCCTCTCCCCGCCCCGGCGCACCACCTCACCTTCTCACTTTGGGCACCAACCAGGAAGCGCGCAACGCCGGTGGGGCTCGGAGACGTCCGAGTCCCCCGCGCTTGGCGCTACACGTGAAGGGGGCACAGGATGAGGTCACGGTCACGGCGATCGGGCACACGCCTCGCGACCCGACTTCGTCCTCAGTCTGACGTCACCCTGGGGGGGGGGAGGCATACAAACTCGGCCACAGTCTTCTGGGGCACAGAGGTGCTAGCTGGGCAGGCGCTGTAGGCGCAAGGGTTCAAAATTACGCCTGACTGGAACGCCAGTCAGTATCCACAATATTAACCCTTGCCACACTACTGCCTGTTCTCTCAGCCACCTCAAGGGTAAGCAGGGCAGGTGTCTTCTCTGATGTCAAGTCAGGAATAGGGGTCACACCTCTTCAGCAGCTATCAGCATCTAGGTGTAGTAGTCTAATCAACTCCCCTCTCTCTTCAATAAAATGGCCGCCAGGGTCTGGGCTTTATATAGCCAGAGCCCTGAGGTACTGGCACCAGCCAGAAGGTTCTAGAACCTTCCCTGGCTGTGTCAATGGGTTGACACATTCTGAGGTGTCTTATGGTCACTCACAGCCACCGTGCTGGGGCTCTGGAGCGGCCATTTTGTGTACCTGAAGAAATCTTAAGAATTCCTGTCAGGAAAGCGCGCCAACCACAAAGGGCGCCAAAACCTCAGAAGGTCAGGGTTCAAGGAGGCTCCAATGGGAGTCACTCTCATGAGGAAAATATGTGTCCACCATTTTAAGGTTAAACACACACAGGTTGCCAATCTGTTTTAATGGCCACCGGTTTCTCCAGGCGCCTTGTCATAGGTGCCAGAAACCTTGTGAGCAACTGGGTGTCAAGGAACACCTAGCCCCATGAAACAACACACAAAAAGGTCCTGGTAGACAAATGAAAAGCGACAAATTTTGGGAGGTACAGGGGAACAAAAGAAATTATAGTGGTGAGGGGACTCTCAGAAGCAGACGGGTCCAACACGCGTCCCCCCCCAGCTGAAAGTGGGGAGAGCTACCCAACCCCTTGGGAGTTCTCAACACTAAGGCGGAAATACCTGGAGAGACCGTCTGCATTGGCGTGGTCAACTCCGGGCCGATGTTCCACCCGAAAGTCCATTCCCTGTAGGGAGATAGACCACCTCAACAATTTGGGGTTTTCCCCCTTCATCTGAATGAGCCAGCGAAGGGGTCGGTGGTCCGTCTGAACAAGGAAGTGCGAACCAAACAGGTATGGTCGCAGCTTCTTCAGTGCCCAGACCACCGCAAAGGCTTCCCGCTCAATGGTACTCCACCTCTGTTCCCGGGGAAGCAGTCTCCGTGACAGAAAGACCACGGGTTGATCCAGACCCCTCTTCATTGAGTTGCGATAGCACCGCCCCAATGCCAATATCGGATGCATCTGTCTGGACAATGAACTCTTTCGAAAAATCTGGAGCCTTCAGGACTGGAGCTTTACACAATGCTTGTTTCAGAGTGTCGAAGGCTCGCTGGCAAGCCTCCATCCAGATGACTCTCCTGGGTTGCTTTTTGGCCGTGAGTTCTGTAAGGGGTGCCACGATAGTGCCATACCCCTTCACGAACCGTCTGTAGTAACCTGTGAGGCCCAGGAAGGCTCGGACCTCAGTCTGGGTCTTGGGGGGTTTCCAGGCCATGATTGCCTCAATCTTCGCCTGAAGGGGCTGCACCGTTCCCCGGCCCACCAAGTGACCTAAGTACACTACCGACCCCTGTCCAATCTGACATTTGCTGGCCTTGATCGTCAAGCCAGCCCATTCCAGGGCCTGGAGAACGGCTTGCAAGTGCTGCAAGTGATCCTCCCAACTGCTACTGAAGACAGCTATGTCATCCAAGTAAGCAGCAGAGAATGACTCCATCCCGGTGAGGATCGTGTTCACCAGCCGCTGGAAAGTGGCAGGAGCGTTCTTGAGCCCGAAAGGCATAACGCAGAACTGGAAGTGTCCATCAGGTGTGGAGCTGGCTGACCTTTCCTTGGCTCCATCAGTCATGGGAATCTTCCAGTACCCTGCAGTGAGGTCAATGGTACTGAGATATTGGGCAGCTCCCAAGCGGTCAATCAATTCATCCGCCCGAGGGATCGGATGAGCATCGGTTTTCGTTACCGAATTGAGTCCTCGGTAATCCACACAGAATCGTAATTCTGGTGTGGTGCCAGGTGGGGCAGCTTTGGGTACCAAAACCACCAGGCTGGACCAAGGGCTGCTTGAAGGTTCAATGACTCCTAGCTCCAGCATCTTAGCTACCTCGCTTCGGATACTGGCCTTCACCTTGTCAGACAGCCGGTAAGACTTTGACTTCACAGGTGGGCTATCTCCTGTGTCCACGTCGTGGGTACACAGATGGGTCTTACCCGGGACAAGAGAGAACAGCGGAGCGAATGTCCCCAGGACCTGGCGACATTCCCCCTGCTGCTCAGGAGTCAGGGATGGTGAGAGTTTTACTCCCTCCACTGACCCATCCTTTTCTTGAGACGCAAAGAGGTCGGGGAGAGGCTCAGTGTCCTCTTCCTCTGATCCGTCAGTCACCATCATCAGCATGACTTCGGGCCTCTCATAGTGGGGCTTGAGGCGATTGGCATGTAACACCCGATGCGGATGCCGAGGGGTCCTTACGTCCACCAAATAGGTAGACTTGCCCATCTTCTCCAATACCTCATAGGGGCCTGTCCAACGGTCCTGGAGAGCACTCAGCTCCCCCGGCTCCATCACCCACACCTTCTGTCCAGGCTCCAACTCCACTGTGTGAGCATTGTGGTCATACCACGCTTTCATGACTGCTTGACTGGCTTCCAAGTTGTCAGAAGCTTGCTTCCACAACTTAGCCATTTGGCTCCAGAAGGCCAGCATGTAGCTCACCACATCCTGGGGAACTTTCCGGGGAGACTTTTCCCAGGAGTCCCTCACCAGGCTGAGAGGTCCACGTACAGGGTGCCCGTACAAAAGCTCGAAGGGGCTGAAGTCCACTCCCTTCTGTGGCACTTCCCTGTAGGAAAAGAGCAAACAGGGTAGGAGGACGTCCCATTTCCTCCGCAGGCTCTCGGGTAGACTTCTGATCATACCCTTTAAGGTTTGGTTGAACCTCTCCATGAGGCCATTGGCCTGTGGGTGATAAGGAGTGGTGAACCGGTAGGTCACTCCACACTCCTTCCACATTGCCCGCATATACGCTGACATGAAGTTGGTCCCCCTGTCAGACACAACTTCTTTGGGGAATCCCACTCGGGTAAAGATCCCCATCAGGGCCTTCGCCACTACCGGTAGAGTAATGGTTCTCAGAGGAACTGCCTCTGGATACCTTGTGGCGTGATCCACCAGTACCAGGATAAACCTGTGACCGGGTGATGTCGGTGGATCTAGGGGCCCAGCAATGTCGATGCCCACCCTTTCAAAGGGGGTGCCAACGACGGGAAGTGGTTCCAGGGGAGCCTTCTGCTTCATCCCTGTTTTCCCACTGGCTTGGCATGACACGCACGACCGACAGTATGTGTCGGACGCCACCCTCATTCAAGGCCAATAAAAGTGGGGGACAAGCCGGGCAAAGGTCTTGTCCTGTCCCAAGTGTCCTGCCAAGGGAATCTCATGAGCCAACTCTAATAGGAAGGCTCGGTAACACTGTGGGACTACCAGGGCCCGTGACAGTCCGTGCACTGACGCCCTGGGTTCACTGTAGAGGAGACCTTCCTCCCAGTAAACACGATAGTTCCCAGACTCGTTACCTGCTGCCTGGGCTTCAGCCTGTTGCCTTAGACCCTCGAGGGTGGGACATTCCCTCTGTCCCTTGCTTAGTTCCTCCGTGGACGGTCCTCCCTCCACTCGCCACTCAGCGGGGATAGGTAGGTCCTCCATCAGAACCATGTCCTCCTCCGCGGACTCCGGGTCCACCTCCACAGGTGGCCTATCCGTCTCACGGGGCACGGACATCGAGGCAGGCTCCTCCTGTCCTCGAGATGCTCCCTCATCAGCAGCTGGGCGGGCCATTGTTCCAGGCTCCAACCCATGCGACTTCTCCTCCCGAGCAGCCGCAGACCTGGTACTCACACAGGCCCAATCAGGTGTACCCAGCATCTCAGAATGAGTCCGGTATTCCACCTCCTTCCAAGCATTGTGCTCCATATCATTGCCCAGCAGACAATCAACTGGCACGGCGGGGCTTGCGGCAACTCGAAGTGAACCTGCAACCCCTCCCCACTCAAAGGGAACCTCGGCCACAGGATAGTGGCCCATTCTGCCGTCAGCCATCGCAGCTGGATGAAGTACGCCTGGAAGTACCTGCTCTGAGGACACCAGATGACTCCTTACCATAGTCATACTGGCTCCTGTATCTCTCAGAGCTTCCCCTCTATGGCCATTGATGGTGACCCACTGCCCATACTTGGTAGTATTTGAGGGCACCTGGATCTTTGGAACCATCTCCCGATCACCCAGGGACACTAAGGTGACTCCCGCCCACTCCCTCCCCTTAACTAAGGGCGTCTCCTCCCCGAGCACTACACTAGCAACTCCCGGGGCCTTTCCTCCAGTGGGAGGGGGTGATCTCTTTGGGCATTTCACGTCTCCCTTATAATGTCCAACACCACCGCACTCAAAGCAATGGACAACCCTTGGCTGCTGACTCTGGCCAGGATTAGGGTGCTTCTGCGGGTTAGCCTTAAAGTTGGAGAAGGAACTTTTCCCCTTAAAGTTATTTTGGGGGCCTTTGGAGAACTCCTTTTTCTTATTATCTCCCCCCTCTTTCTTCTGGGGAGCGCCCTGTCCGGACTTCTGAGAATCTCCTCCCGTCCCCCTGGTGGACACTCGGGTACTTGTCCAAATGTCCGCCTCCTCAGCAAGCTTACGGGGGCAAGTAAGTTTGCTGTCTACCAGGTGTTGCCTCAGCTCGGGAAGACATTTCTCGAGTAGATGTTCCTTAAGTATTAGGTTGTACAACCCTCGATAGTCTTCCACCTTACTACCTTGGACCCACCCATCTAGGGCTTTCTTGGCATAATCCAGGAAGTCAACCCAATTCTGTGAGCTCAGTTTGTGGCTGCCCCTAAACCTCTGCCAGTATTTCTCTGGGGTCAACCCAAACTTTCTGATGAGCGCCACCTTCATGGCGGGGTAATCTACCTGCTCCTCCCGGTCTAGGGCCAATAGGGCATCCCTACCTGTCGGAGGCATGTAGCGGTACAATCCACCACCCCAATGCTTCTCATGGATCCCATGGGCTCTTAAGGAGACCTCATAGGCTGTCAGCCACTTGGCTATGTCGTCTCCAGCGGTATAACTGGCGACCACGTCCTTGGGTAAATGAGGCCTGGGCTCCCTGACAAATTCCTTTGACTCGACACCCCATTGAGTGATGTTACGGGCTTGGAGGTCGAGCTCTCGTAGCTTGAGCTCATGTTCCATCCTCCTCCCTTCTCTCTCTCTCCTATCCTCCATCTCCAGCTTGGCCAACTCCCATCTGAACTGTCTCTCCTCTCTCCTGTCGGCTAACTCGGTCTCTGACAACCCTTTTGAGGATACACTGCTGCCCTCCCGTGAGGCTACCTTGGGGCTGATTGACATCTCACCCACCCCCAGGGGACATTCTGCAGTTACCTCAATGACAGTACCTCTGTCTGACTCCTCCTCCTCTACCATTTCCTCCGGATGTGCTTCCACCCAAGCTCGCAGACTAGTACGGAGCTCCTCTCTTTTGGCCCCTCGCCTAACGAACACTCCCCTTTCCTGACAGAAATCCTTGAGCTGTGCCACAGTATAGGTCTCCAGCTCTGACATTTCGAATTCCATCTTGTCAGTGAAAAGTGTGGACAACCACCCCGAAGTAGGTTATAAGGATATGAGACTCTGAGGGTCGCCTCCACCCACCTCCAGAAGAGAATTTGAAAAAAACAAAATGTTAAATCAGAGGGCCGCTGGGAGAAAACTCCGGGTGTGTACCTGTGACGCACACTGAATTATTATGGGGTACAGAACAAGCACGGCTCGCAATCCCACCCGCTGAGCACCAATTTTATGTTGGACCTGCGATGGGCAAGCCCAGCACAAAGGGGGGTAGCTTGGCTCAAGTGTCAAGGCAGTGAAGGCTGTAGTGCTAAGCCGGCTCTGACCCAATAATAACCCCCTGCACAGTCACACTAAAAAGAAGGACACCACACCACTGCTGTAGAAAAATGCGATTCATTTATGTAAAAGTTCTCTGCTTGTGAATAGGGATCAATTGGAAAGCATAGTTACATTTCACTTTTCACAAAACTCTGGGATTCATGTTAAGAATAAATACAGGGAATAAATACAATACATAGGAATTCAGGAATACTGGTATTGCATAAATATTGAGATTAGCTCTGTTCAATAAATAGATTAAATAGCAGGCTCAACTGTGGGAGAGGTGTGGCGCCGTGGCCAGGGCGACTGACGCTGGAATCTGGGGACCACGGTTCGATCCCCGGCTCCTGCGGCAGGTTAGCCCAGCACCATGTGACTCTGGGCAATAGCTCGCTTAATCTTCCCGACGGCCCCCAGCGCCTAGAGACCCTTACGGGTGATTGTGCGCTTTACAAATGTGGACTTTACTGTCACCATTACATGAATTAAATACCACTTGTACATAGCGCATTACTTTCTAGTTCATTTAGTCTTCAAAGCCACATTTCCATTTTAATAACGCTGCCACCAATTAGAGAAAGTCATGCAGTTGACTCTGGTAAGTAACACACTTTTAGTAAATGGTTGTTTACAGTACTTGTGGAGTTCTGAGGACTGCCTGCGGTCACACGGTGAGCGGGGACTCCTTTTAGTTCACTCTGGAACTATGCGCGTATGACTGGAAAAACAAGGAAACCCAGTAAGTCCTTCATTCGGCCCTACGCGGCCACCGGGGATGGATGTCCGCTGCCGGTGGGGGTTGACTCGAGCCTGCAGTGCTACTGCGGGCTCCTAAGCGGCTCAGTTCGACGTCGCTGGACGGACGAACGGTCGCACACAGGGGTTCTTGCCTTCAGCGCTCACTTAACTCAATGTCGGGCACAGTTCCACTTTACCGCGGCGCACCAACAGGGGAATCAGATTTCCTCACAACGACTGGATCGATTAGCGATTCAGTCGGGCACAGTATTCCCCTACGCCAGCATCAGGGAATTCACGGGCTCCTGGGACCTTCCTCCAACTTCCTCACACGGGTGCTGGTCCCGCCCACGGCAACAGTTTCCCGGGTCTCGGAAAGGGCAGGGATGCAGATCCCGCCCAGTAAAGGCCGGCCTCTCCCCGCCCCGGTGCACCACCTCACCTTCTCACTTTGGGCACCAACCAGGAAGCGCGCAACGCCGGTGGGGCTCGGAGACGTCCGAGTCCCCCGCGCTTGGCGCTACACGTGAAAGGGGCACAGGATGAGGTCACGGTCACGGCGATCGGGCACACGCCTCGCGACGTGACTTCTTCCTCAGTCTGACATCACCGGGGGGGGCGGGGAGGCATACAAACTCGCCACAGTCTTCTGGGGCACAGAGGTGCTAGCTGGGCAGGCGCTGTAGGTGCAAGGGTTCAAAATTATGCCTGACTGGAACGCCAGTCAGTATCCACAATATTAACCCTTGCCACACTACTGCCTGTTCTCTCAGCCACCTCAAGGGTAAGCAGGGCAGGTGTCTTCTCTGGTGTCAAGTCAGGAATAGGGGTCACACCTCTTCAGCAGCTATCAGCATCTAGGTGTAGTAGTCTAATCAACTCCCCTCTCTCTTCAATAAAATGGCCGCCAGGGTCTGTGCTTTATATAGCCAGAGCCCTGAGGTACTGGCACCAGCCAGAAGGTTCTAGAACCTTCCCTGGCTGTGTCAATGGGTTGACACATTCTGAGGTGTCTTATGGTCACTCACAGCCACCGTACTGGGGCTCTGGAGCGGCCATTTTGTGTACCTGAAGAAATCTTAAGAATTCCTGTCAGGAAAGCGCGCCAACCACAAAGGGCGCCAAAACCTCAGAAGGTCAGGGTTCAAGGAGGCTCCAATGGGAGTCACTCTCATGAGGAAAATATGTGTCCACCATTTTAAGGTTAAACACACACAGGTTGCCAACCTCAGTTTTAATGGCCACAGGTTTCTCCAGGCGCCTTGTACATAGGTGCCAGAAACCTTGTGAGCAACTGGGTGTCAAGGAACACCTAGCCCCATGAAACAACACACAAAAAGGTCCTGGTAGACAAATGAAAAGCGACACATTTTGGGAGGTACAGGGGAACAAAAGAAATTATAGTGGTGAGGGGACTCTCAGACGCAGACGGGTCCAACAGGTCCCCAATGTGGTTATACAAAAAGCCAGGTCTTCAGCTTCTTGCGCAACTAAAGAAGGGAGGATGAGGCTCTGATGGAGCCATGGTCCGTGCAGGTAACAGCAGTGGGGCCGGGTGAGGGGGGATTTCAAAGGAAAATGCAGAGGGAAAATTAAATAATACATTTTCCCTCGGCATGGTCCCTAGAAATCCCACCTCATTCAGCCCCATCGCTTCTACCTGCATGGACCGCAACTGCTCTGATCACTGGCGTAAAGAAAAGTGAGGGGCCTCCCTGCACGGTACTTAGGGGGGCCCCCTCCGGGCTCAATCAGGAGCTCTTCGGCCAGAGTGCAGTGCCGAGGGGGCCCTTTGGAGCTAGGGGGCCCCCCGCACCGCGTGGGCTGTGGGGGCCTGTGTTACGCCACTGGCTCTGATGTGTTGAGGGAGGTCGTTCCATGTCTTGGGTGCGACGTGGGAGAAAGAGCGACCTCCAGTTTCGCTTTTGCGGATGCAAGGAATGTGTGCGAGTAAGAGTGAGGCAGAGCGTAGGTGTCTGGTGGGTTGGTGAAAGTGTATGCGGCTGTTCAGTTATTCTGGTCCTATGCTGGGTAGGGCCTTGTATGTGTGTGTGAGAATTGGATCTTGTGTTTGTCTCACCCAAGGAGCATTTGAGTCTCCCTCTAGTTTGTCTGGTTGAGTTGTATCCTTACAATGTCATGTCAGAACCTTGCACTGTAGTGTCTGAGGTGACACTTCATCTCTCTCTTGCTTCCCGTTCTTGCTGTTCCCACCTCATTTCTCATTCCAACTGTTTATATAAATATTTGATCCTTTCAGTATCCGCTTGTCCCCCCTCCCCAACTTGTGCTCCATCTGCCATCTTTAAATTATGTTTAAATCATCCCAGGATGGTTGCTCCTGTGTGCGCATGTACACCATCGGCAGACATATTGACATGTTTTTGCATCATGAAGAACTTTCCAAGATGGCGAAATGCATGTGCACAGATGGCGGCCATCTTGTGATTTTTTTATTTAAAGCAAAATGACAAGTTTTCCAAGCAGGATTGCAAGCTGTGCACACTCGGCGGCCATCTAGGGAAACAACAAGGCAATGGCAAAGCCACTTATTCTATGCTCTGGTATCACAGGCGAGATATATTGCTGTGTTGATGCTTGTTATTGACTAACATTCAGAACACAGGCATGGAAATGATTTTAAGCCCATAGGTTCTGCCTCACTTGCAGAATTTCTAAAACTTGAGCTGTGTGATTATGTGTGTGTGGTATTAAGTTAGCATGTACGTAACTGCAAAGCACAGGAGCAGTCTACAAGAGACAGAGAGAAGGGGATGTGTGTCTCTGTACTTGCAGCTGCAAAGCTACAAACAGCTGCCTGTGCACGTGTGAGTATATATTCTATTCTGTCTCACGCCTTGTGTATGTTTGTGTTACCACCACCCTCTTGCCTTGGATTCATATTTGAATCTGTCGGTGTCAGGGTCCCTGTGTGTGTTTGTCAGCCGCCATTATGGGTTCTGTCATTTGCCACTAGACTGATCTGATAGTAATAAGTATCAATAGCTCCTTATAGAGGCTTTGTCACAAAGGCCTCCGTGTGCTGCTGTACCTCTTTCACATATCTGTGCATGTTGTGTTAGTCTGCTCCTGGGTGAGTGTGTTCACTTCACTGGTGTTCCTGCTTCTGTGCTTGTGTCTGTTTGGGCATCATTGCGGAGGAGTCCCACACCAGAAAACCATAGTCAAGTTTCAGCAAAATTAGTGCATGCCATGTGTGCCACTCAAGAGCGCCGGAGGGGTCTCACACCACAAAACCATAGTCAGCATTCAGCATAACCAGTGCCTGCCATGTGTGCCACTCAAGAGCGCCGGAGGGGTCCCACACCACAATACCACAGTCAGCATTCAGCATAACCAGGGCCTGCCATGTGTGCCACACAAGAGCGCCGGAGGGGTCCCACACCACAATACCATAGATCGCGTTCAGCATAACAAGTGCCTGCCATGTGTGCCACATGAGCACCGGAGGGGTCCCACACCACAATACCATAGACAGCATTCCGCGTAACCAGTGCCTGCCATGTGTGCCACACAAGAGCACCAGAGGGGGCTGACAGCAGAAAACCATAGACCGCATTCAGCATAACCAGTGCCTGCCATGTGTGCCACTCAAGAGCGCCGGAGGGGACCCACACCAGAAAACCATAGTCAGCATTCAGCATAACCAGTACCACCCAAGAGCCCTGGAGGGGTCCCACACCACAATACCACAGTCAGCATTTAGCATAACCAGTGGCTGCCATGTGTGCCACACAAGAGTGCCGCAGGGTTCCCACACCACAATACCATAGACAGCATTCAGCATAAGCAGTGCCTGCCATGTGTGCCACACAAGAGCGCCGGGGGGGTTCCACACCACAATACCTTAGTCAGCATTCAGCATAACCAGTGCCTCCCATGTGTGACACACGATCGCCGGAGCGTCCCACACCACAATACCATAGTCCGCATTCAGCATAACCAGTGCCTGCCATGTGTGCCACACAAGAGCGCCGGAGGGGTCCCACACCACAAAACCATAGTCAGCATTCAGCATAACCAGTGCCTGCCATGTGTGCCACACAGAAGTGCCGGAGGGGTCCCACACCACAATACCATGGTCAGCATTCAGCATAACAAGTGCCTGCCATGTGTGCCACACAAGAGCGCTGGAGGGGTCCCACACCAGAAAACCATAGTCCGCATTCAGCATAACCAGTGCCTGCCATGTGTGCCACTCAAGAGCGCCAGAGGGGACCCACACCACAAAACCATAGTCAGCATTCAGCATAACCAGTGCCTGCCATGTGTGCCACACAAGAGCGCCGGAGGGGTCCCACACCACAATACCATGGTCAGCATTCAGCATAACCAGTGCCTGCCATGTGTGACACACGAGCGCCGGAGCGTCCCACACCACAATACCATAGTCCGCATTCAGCATAACCAGTGCCTGCCATGTGTGCCAAACAAGAGCGCCGGAGGGGTCTGACACCACAATACCATAGTCCGCATTCAGCATAACCAGTGCCTGCCATGTGTGCCACACAAGAGCGCCGGAGGGGTCCCACACCACAATACCATGGTCAGCATTCAGCATAACCAGTGCCTGCCATGTGTGCCACATGAGCACCGGAGGGGTCCCACACCACAATACCATAGACAGCATTCAGCGTAACCAGTGCCTGCCATGTGTGCCACACAAGAGCACCAGAGGGGTCCCACACCACAAAACCATAGTCAGCATTCAGCATAACCAGTGCCTGCCATGTGTGCCACATGAGCACCGGAGGGGTCCCACACCACAATACCATAGTCAGCATTCAGCATAACCAGTGCCTGCCATGTGTGCCACACAAGAGCGCCGGAGGGGTCCCACACCACAATACCATGGTCAGCATTCAGCATAACCAGTGCCTGCCATGTGTGACACACGAGCGCCGGAGCGTCCCACACCACAATACCATAGTCCGCATTCAGCATAACCAGTGCCTGCCATGTGTGCCACACAAGAGCGCCGGAGGGGTCTGACACCACAATACCATAGTCCGCATTCAGCATAACCAGTGCCTGCCATGTGTGCCACACAAGAGTGCCGGAGGGGTCCCACACCACAATACCATGGTCAGCATTCAGCATAACAAGTGCCTGCCATGTGTGCCACTCAAGAGCGCCAGAGGGGTCCCACACCACAATACCATGGTCAGCATTCAGCATAACCAGTGCCTGCCATGTGTGCCACATGAGCACCGGAGGGGTCCCACACCACAATACCATAGACAGCATTCAGCGTAACCAGTGCCTGCCATGTGTGCCACACAAGAGCACCAGAGGGGTCCCACACCACAAAACCATAGTCAGCATTCAGCATAACCAGTGCCTGCCATGTGTGCCACATGAGCACCGGAGGGGTCCCACACCACAATACCATAGTCAGCATTCAGCATAACCAGTGGCTGCCATGTGTGCCACACTAGAGCGCCAGAGGGGTCCCACACCACAAAACCATAGTCAGCATTCAGCATAACGAGTGCCTGCCATGTGTGCCACACAAGAGCGCCGGAGGGGTCCCACACCACAATACCATGGTCAGCATTCAGCATAACCAGTGCCTGCCATGTGTGCCACACAAGAGCGCCGGAGGGGTCCCACACCACAATACCATAGTCCGCATTCAGCATAACCAGTGCCTGCCATGTGTGCCACACAAGAGCGCCGGAGGGGTCCCACACCACAATACCATGGTCAGCATTCAGCATAACCAGTGCCTGCCATGTGTGCCACACAAGAGTGCTGAAGGTGTCCCACGCCACAATACCACAGTCAGCATTCAGCATAACCAGTGCCTGCCATGTGTGCCACACAAGAGTGCCGGAGGGGTCCCACACCACAATACCATGGTCAGCATTCAGCATAACAAGTGCCTGCCATGTGTGCCACATGAGCACCGGAGGGGTCCCACACCACAATACCATAGACAGCATTCAGCGTAACCAGTGCCTGCCATGTGTGCCACACAAGAGCACCAGAGGGGTCCCACACCACAAAACCATAGTCAGCATTCAGCATAACCAGTGCCTGCCATGTGTGCCACACAAGAGCGCCGGAGGGGTCCCACACCACAATACCATGGTCAGCATTCAGCATAACCAGTGCCTGCCATGTGTGCCACACAAGAGCGCCGGAGGGGTCCCACACCACAATACCATGGTCAGCATTCAGCATAACCAGTGCCTGCCATGTGTGCCACATGAGCACCGGAGGGGTCCCACACCACAATACCATAGACAGCATTCAGCGTAACCAGTGCCTGCCATGTGTGCCACACAAGAGCACCAGAGGGGGCTGACAGCAGAAAACCATAGTCCGCATTCAGCATAACCAGTGCCTGCCATGTGTGCCACTCAAGAGCGCCGGAGGGGACCCACACCAGAAAACCATAGTCAGCATTAAGCATAACCAGTGCCTGCCATGTGTGCCACACAAGAGTGCCGCAGGGTTCCCACACCACAATACCATAGACAGCATTCAGCATAACCAGTGCCTGCCATGTGTGCCACACAAGAGTGCCGCAGGGTTCCCACACCACAATACCATAGACAGCATTCAGCATAACCAGTGCCTGCCATGTGTGACACACGAGCCCCGGAGCGTCCCACACCACAATACCATAGTCAGCATGCAGCATAACCAATGACTGCCATGTGTGCCACACAAGAGCGCCGGAGGGGTCTGACACCACAATACCATAGTCCGCATTCAGCATAACCAGTGCCTGCAATGTGTGCCACACAAGAGTGCCGGAGGGGTCCCACACCACAATACCATAGTCAGCATTCAGCATAAGAAGTGCCTGCCATGTGTGCCACACAAGAGTGCTGAAGGTGTCCCACACCACAATACCACAGTCAGCATTCAGCATAACCAGTGCCTGCCATGTGTGCCACACAAGAGCGCCGCAGCGTTCCCACACCACAATACCATAGTCCGCATTCAGCATAACCAGTGCCTGCCATGTGTGCCACTCAAGAGCGCCGGAGGGGACCCACACCAGAAAACCATAGTCAGCATTCAGCATAACCAGTGCCTGCCATTTGTGCCACACAAGAGCGCCGCAGGGTTCCTACACCACAATACCACAGTCCGCATTCAGCATAACCAGTGCCTGACATGTGTGCCACTCAAGAGCGCCAGAGGGGTCCCGCACCACAATACCATAGTCAGCATTCAGCATAACCAGTGCCTGCCATGTGTGCCACACTAGAGCGCCAGAGGGGTCCCACACCACAATACCATAGTCAGCATTCAGCATAACCAGTGGCTGCCATGTGTGCCACACTAGAGCGCCAGAGGGGTCCCACACCACAAAACCATAGTCAGCATTCAGCATAACCAGTGCCTGCCATGTGTGCCACACAAGAGCGCCGGAGGGGTCCCACACCACAATACCATGGTCAGCATTCAGCATAACCAGTGCCTGCCATGTGTGCCACACAAGAGCGCCGGAGGGGTCCCACACCACAATACCATGGTCAGCATTCAGCATAACCAGTGCCTGCCATGTGTGCCACATGAGCACCGGAGGGGTCCCACACCACAATACCATAGACAGCATTCAGCGTAACCAGTGCCTGCCATGTGTGCCACACAAGAGCACCAGAGGGGGCTGACAGCAGAAAACCATAGTCCGCATTCAGCATAACCAGTGCCTGCCATGTGTGCCACTCAAGAGCGCCGGAGGGGACCCACACCAGAAAACCATAGTCAGCATTAAGCATAACCAGTGCCTGCCATGTGTGCCACACAAGAGTGCCGCAGGGTTCCCACACCACAATACCATAGACAGCATTCAGCATAACCAGTGCCTGCCATGTGTGCCACACAAGAGTGCCGCAGGGTTCCCACACCACAATACCATAGACAGCATTCAGCATAACCAGTGCCTGCCATGTGTGACACACGAGCCCCGGAGCGTCCCACACCACAATACCATAGTCAGCATGCAGCATAACCAATGACTGCCATGTGTGCCACACAAGAGCGCCGGAGGGGTCTGACACCACAATACCATAGTCCGCATTCAGCATAACCAGTGCCTGCCATGTGTGCCACACAAGAGTGCCGGAGGGGTCCCACACCACAATACCATGGTCAGCATTCAGCATAAGAAGTGCCTGCCATGTGTGCCACACAAGAGTGCTGAAGGTGTCCCACACCACAATACCACAGTCAGCATTCAGCATAACCAGTGCCTGCCATGTGTGCCACACGAGAGCGCCGCAGCGTTCCCACACCACAATACCATAGTCCGCATTCAGCATAACCAGTGCCTGCCATGTGTGCCACTCAAGAGCGCCGGAGGGGACCCACACCAGAAAACCATAGTCAGCATTCAGCATAACCAGTGCCTGCCATCTGTGCCACACAAGAGCGCCGCAGGGTTCCTACACCACAATACCACAGTCCGCATTCAGCATAACCAGTGCCTGACATGTGTGCCACTCAAGAGCGCCAGAGGGGTCCCGCACCACAATACCATAGTCAGCATTCAGCATAACCAGTGCCTGCCATGTGTGCCACACTAGAGCGCCAGAGGGGTCCCACACCACAATACCATAGTCCACATTCAGCATAACCAGTGCCTGCCATGTGTGCCACACAAGAGCGCCGCAGGGTTCCTACACCACAATACCACAGTCCGCATTCAGCATAACCAGTGCCTCCCATGTGTGCCACACAAGAGCGCTGCAGGGTTCCCACACCACAATACCATTGTCAGCATGCAGCATAACCAATGACTGCCATGTGTGCCACACAAGAGCGCCGGAGGGGTCTGACACCACAATACCATAGTCCGCATTCAGCATAACAAGTGCCTGCCATGTGTGACACACGAGCGCCGGAGCGTCCCACACCACAATACCATAGTCCGCATTCAGCATAACCAGTGCCTGCCATGTGTGCCACACAAGAGCGCCGGAGGGATCCGACACCACACTACCATAGTCAGCATTCAGCATAACCCGTGCCTGCATAACAAGTGCCTGCCATGTGTGCCACTCAAGAGCGCCAGAGGGGTCCCAAACCACAATACCGCAGCCTGCATTCAGCATAACCAGTGCCTGCCATGTGTGCCACACTAGAGCGCCAGAGGGGTCCCACACCACAATACCATAGACAGCATTCAGCATAACCAGTGCCTGCCATGTGTGCCACACAAGAGCGCCGCAGGGTTCCTACACCACAATACCTTAGTCAGCATTCAGCATAACCAGTGCCTGCCATGTGTGCCACTCAAGAGCGCCGGAGGGGTCTCACACCACAATACCATAGTCAGCATTCAGCATAACCAGTGCCTGCCATGTGTGCCACTCAAGAGCGCCGGAGGGGTCCCACACCACAATACCACAGTCAGCATTCAGCATAACCAGTGCCTGCCATGTGTGCCACACAAGAGTGCTGAAGGTGTCCCACACCACAATACCACAGTCAGCATTCAGCATAACCAGTGCCTCCCATGTGTGCCACACAAGAGCGCTGCAGGGTTCCCACACCACAATACCATTGTCAGCATGCAGCATAACCAATGACTGCCATGTGTGCCACACAAGAGCGCCGGAGGGGTCTGACACCACAATACCATAGTCCGCATTCAGCATAACAAGTGCCTGCCATGTGTGACACACGAGCGCCGGAGCGTCCCACACCACAATACCATAGTCCGCATTCAGCATAACCAGTGCCTGCCATGTGTGCCACACAAGAGCGCTGGAGGGATCTGACACCACACTACCATAGTCAGCATTCAGCATAACCCGTGCCTGCATAACAAGTGCCTGCCATGTGTGCCACATGAGCACCGGAGGGGTCTGACACCACAATACCTTAGTCAGCATTCAGCATAACCAGTGCCTGCCATGTGTGCCACACAAGAGGGCTGAAGGTGTCCCACACAACAATACCATATTTAGCATTCAGCATAACCAGTGCCTGCCATGTGTGCCGCACAAGAGCGCCGCAGGGTTCCCACACCTCCATACCACAGTCAGCATTCAGCATAACCAGTGCCTGCCATGTGTGCCACACAAGAGTGCTGAAGGTGTCCCACACCACAATACCACAGTCAGCATTTAGCATAACCAGTGCCTCCCATGTGTGCCACACAAGAGCGCCGCAGGGTTCCCACACCTCCATACCACAGTCAGCATTCAGCATAACCAGTGCCTGCCATGTGTGCCACACTAGAGCGCCAGAGGGGTCCCACACCACAATACCATAGTACACATTCAGCATAACCAGTGCCTGCCATGTGTGCCACACAAGAGCGCCGCAGGGTTCCTACACCACAATACCACAGTCAGCATTCAGCATAACCAGTGCCTCCCATGTGTGCCACACAAGAGCGCTGCAAGGTTCCCACACCACAATACCATAGTCAGCATGCAGCATAACCAATGACTGCCATGTGTGCCACACAAGAGCGCCGGAGGGGTCTGACACCACAATACCATAGTCCGCATTCAGCATAACCAGTGCCTGCCATGTGTGCCACTCAAGAGCGCCGGAGGGGACCCACACCAGAAAACCATAGTCAGCATTCAGCATAACCAGTGTCTGCCATCTGTGCCACCCAAGAGCCCTGGAGGGGTCCCAAACCACAATACCATAGTCTGCATTCAGCATAACCAGTGCCTGCCATTTGTGCCACACAAGAGCTCTGGAGGAGGTCCCACACCACAATACCATAGTCAGCATAACCGGTGCCTCCCATGTGTGCCACATGAGAGCGCCGGAGGGGTCCCACATCAGAAAACCATATTCTAAATAGTGCCTCATGCACATTTCATGCCCGAAATATCGTTTACAAAAATATCACCGCTTTAGAGTTCATACTAGAAAATTTACACCTAGTGGTGACATATGCTTTTTTAGGTCTGATTACAGACAACCTAAGGATTTAAAAGGTTGTAATCACACCACTACACACACCCCACGATACACATCATACACAGGCTGATGGCATGCCAGGCTTTGGTATTGCGTGGATGGCTATATTATCCTTGGTTTGTCTCGGAGTTGAAATTACTTTTTATGTTGTGTAATGTACATCTAATATGATGTTCCCATTTAAACCACAACCCCCCATCCCCATGAAGCCTTTCTTTCTGTCACCCCGACCACCACCAGGCAGCCTCTTATAACTGGTGCAGCATGGGAAGTGAAAGGTAGCTCTCCTTAACAGCTGTTTTGAAATATGGTATAAAAACAAAGTGCACCATTGAGGCTGTTAGAATGTCAGTACCCCTCAAAACACACAGCCTCTCATGCTTCCACCATTGCCACAACCTGGAATATTTGGCTACGGTTGCAGTTAGTGCTTAATTTGTAAAAACATAAGTGCCAGTACTCTCATCAGGAGGTCACTGCAGTTTGTACCACCCACTGCCTATGCCAAGGCTGCCAATGTTAGTCACAACACAACTACTCACCATCACCCTCCTCTGTGGAGGAATTTCAGCATAGCATCACCCTTCTGAGGCCCTTACTGCTGCATAGAGCTTCATGGCTCTATGCTTCTGCCGTGGAAAGGGTATGCTGAGAAACTGTGGTCGGCGCGCTGGGGTAGCACCTATGCAAGCACTGCACACGTCACTACTGGTGCGTGTAAAGTCAAACAATGCCACCCAACTGCATACAGGGGTACTGCTCAAGAATCTCCACATCCAGTCTGATGCCCTGGGGTTAATTCTAAGGTGAGGAATCTGTGGGCTCGATAGATTCTCTGGCAGATAAGGCATTACCGATGGAAAGTAACTTGTTCGTCTCTGCAGATTTAGTGGCCATGTCAATGGAAAGTGTGCTATCTGTAAACGTCAATGCGCAACCACACCATTCGTTAGTTTTATATTTGTGACAGTGTGCTACAAACATACTGCACATCGATACCACTCTCCTACAGAATGGTTCTCGTTCAATTGCTACACCTTTTCTTTGTGTGACGTTTGAATTTTTCACAATCCCTATAACGTGGCCATATTCTTGCTATTTTTAAAATTTTACTCTGCCTATTGATCTGCGTTACATTTTAGAAGCGTTTTGCACTACTTTGCACATGTGAAGACTCGCGTTCTCGAGTCCGTGTATTTTCTGGCGCTGGCTTTTTAAAACCTGATTTAATCATTTGGGGGGTGCTACGACCTACCTGATTACTTTCCTAGGGTGAGGTGAGCCTTCCCTGCCCCGGTCTACCGCGGCTGCTGTGCCGTTTGTGTGGAGGGCGGGCGGCCATCTTCCTAGTAGTCCTGCACCCCGGCTGAACCTGTGGCAGCGGTCTAGCTGGGGGAGGGAGGTCCTTCTATAAAATCAGACCCTGTGATCTTTGAGGAATGAATTCCAGTTACTGATTTTTGGGCGAGTCTGTGGGGGAACGGACCTGTAGCGGGTCCCAGAGGTCAACTATTGTCTCTAGATCTAGTGATATGCTGGAGTTGTGTCACTATATAATCATCAAATAAGTATCAAACATATGCAGCAAAAATTAAAAAGGTTTTTTACGGTTTATTAAATACCTCCCTTAAGGGTTACATTCTAAAATTAATAAAACACATCATTTTATGATGTACATGCTCATATATTAAAAACAGTAAAAAAAAACAGTAGACTCGGCGTTTCGGTGTGGGTAAAATGGTGTCACCTTCATCAGGACATTGACATTATTAACTGCGATCTTAAACAGAAGTTTTGTTTCGGCGGACTCTATAGTTCGATTTTTATGAAGTTCCGCTTGGGTTTCACTTTTGTATTTTCCTCTTGCGGACTGACAAACTTGGTGAAAATATCGGCGTTTAAAATGGGCACATAGAAGCCACCGTAATAAATTATCAGGTGCTGTCTTATGAGATTTGTGGATTCTTTCTTCAATTTAGAATTGCGGATCTAAACATCATATATCGTCCGATGGAGATTATAATTCTTGTATATCTACTTCAGAATCGTGTTTTTGCTCCTTTACTCGAGCGCCTATCTCGAAGGTTTCGGCCTCCCTGCTTCAACGTGCCCGTATCTTCATGATGGGTCTTCTGCAGTCCCTCAAAATCCCCTCAGCCTAGAGAAAAGGAGAGTAAGGGACATGCTTCAGGGGAAAAATTAACAAAAAAGACGAGTTCTGAGCCGTCAAAATTACCCCCTCAGGTCAAGCAACCCTTCAGAAAGCCATCTACTATGCCTCCTGAGGTAAAATCTAAAAAACATGCATCGTCGACATGATCGTCGATGAAAAAATCTTCATCGTCGACGACGAAGATTGAGGTAGTTTCCAAGAAGCCTTCATTGCCTGTGACAGTTGGCTCTCCGTCGACGGCGTCATCATCGGTTTCAACGCCGGTAACCTCGACGACGACTTCTACAACGACGACGCCAGTGTCGAGGATGGGATCGTCGTCAATGACGACGACAACGGGATCGTCGACGGCAACAACGACGACAGTAACTATGCCGTCGACGGCAGAGACAGCAGTACGCTTGATGTCGACGGCTACATCGACGACGATAGTGTCGTCAATCTCAACGAGGATCTCGTTGACGGGCTCGTCGACGAGAGAAAAACACCAGAAAAGCTGGAAATTACCAGGAAGAGGAGGATTATGCCAGAGATCACCTCCCCAAGCAAAATTACTCCTCTTGTGCCATTACACCTTCTAGAAGAGCAAGATTCAGATGAGGAAGAAGACGAAGGCCCCCTTGGCTACGCCAGTAGCCCCTCGCAATTACATATTAAATGCCAAGAAGATGACTTTGAGGAGAGATACGGGGAGTATCAATATCATCCACAAAAACATTATCGCCAGGGCTACCAGGAAGAGATGGTTTGCATGCCATCTTCCTTAATGATGGATCTGCAGTTTATGCTGGCGGACTATAGAAAGAGGTTTCCGCCAACTCCAGCCTCTTAAGAAATACCTGCTCCGCATCCATGTTCCATCCCTACTACTCCGGTTAGAAGCAGGGAGTTACTGCCAGAACCTGCACCTAGGTCACCTCAACCAGTACAGCAACAGGTTCCTGGTCACCACTGATGATGACCAAGAGGAGGGAGAGATAACAGACCCTAACAAAGAATTGGATGATTATCTTATTCCATCGCCTTCATCTCCCTCACCAGTACCTATTGATTCTCCGCCAGAGGATATCGGCGGGTTCTATAATTTGATGGAGAGCCGGATTCGGTTATATCCCAAGCAGCAAAGCAGAAATCTAAAAATCCCTCAGCTCATATAACAGCGCCTCCCGACAGAGAGGGTAGGCAATTGGATAATGCAGGAAAAAGATGTTCGTTAATGTCTGCTCTTCTAATTAAAGCGGCTAATGCCCTTGCCATTCTGGGCAGATATGAAAGCAGATGTGGTGTGACCTGACACCTTACATAGACCTGATCCCGGAGGATAATCGTCAGGAGGTGAAAAAGATCCTTCAAGAGGGAGAAAGGGCTACGGCTGAAGTCATTGACTGTGCAATGGATATGGCGACCACAGCCTTCAGATTGCTTGGAGGTGTGGCTGCACTATGCCGTCAGGGATGGTTGAGAGCTACAGCTTTTAGACCAGAGGTCCAAAATAAGATTCTGGATCTTCCCTTCGATGGGTAGGATTTGTTTGGAAAACAGGTGGATGAGGCACTTCAAAGTATCAAGAAAAGGATACAGACACCGCAAAGGCCCTAGGAACACTACAGTACCGCAAGGTGCCCTTTCGGGGAGCCCGAGGAAGAGGCCAATCATCATATAGAGGAGGTTACCAAGAGGGCAGATACCCCTCTTATTCCATACCGTCAGCAGTATGGTCAACTACAGGCAGGGGGCCATACAAAATCTGCCCCTAGAGGAAGTGGAGGTCGTCGAGGAAAGGATAATTCCAGAAAACAATGACAACCTTCAGGATCCAGCTACATGTATTCCTTCCCCTCCACAAATTCCCCGGGGTGGAAGAATTGCTTCCCATCTTCATCATTGGCAAAAAATAACTACAGACCGGTGGGTCCTCAATATAATACAATCCGGACATACTCTAGAGTTCCTTCAGTTTCCCCCTTGTACTCCACCGACACGCCAAGAAGTCAAGCATCTACATCAGATGCATTGAGAGATCTGGGCAAAATTCCGAAAGCGAGCAATAGAACTGGATCTGATCTCCTGGAGAGGAAGGGGGTTTTATTCCCGTTTTTTCCTAGTCGGAAGAATGTTCTCCAATGGTGTCCTATTCTGGACCCAAGATCTCTGAATACTTATCTCAAGAAGCAATCTTTCCGGATGGTGTCCCTCCAAGACATTCTGCTGCTCTTAAACCCAGGGGATCATATGGCCACCCTAGACTTACATGATGCATATTTTCACATCCCCATTCATCCTTCCCACAGGCAGTATCTTCGGTTTACAGTAGTTGGAGACCATTACCAGTTCAAGGTACTGCCATTTGGCCTCAAATCAGCCCAGAGAATTTTTACAAAATGTCTGGCGCCAGTGGCGGCTTTTCTAAGGAAACAAAGACACAAGGTGTTTCCGTACCTGGACAACTGGTTAGTAAAAGCTCCATCACGAACATTAGCCCAGGCGTCAAAAGACGCATGCGTACAATTGTTTGCCAACTGGGTCTGACTCTGAATGCGGGAAAATCATCCCTTCAACCTTCAAGGAACATAACGTTCATGGGAGCGATTCTGGACACCACAGTAAACAAGGCATTTCCCTCCATAGGTAAGCAACTGGGGCTAATATCTCTTTCCCAGGCGTTTGCAAGAAAATAGTATCTTTCAGTACGACCCTACAAGTCACTACTAGGAATAATGTCCTCTTGCATTCCTCTCGTTCCTTTCTGCCGATTGAAAATGCGTCCTTTGCAGGAACAACTGTATCAGCAATGGCATCAAGCAGAGGGATCCTTCGATGACATGGTGAAGATCGCACCGGCCATGGTCAAGGCAGTAGCGTGGTGGACCCAAAAACCAAACATTTCAGTGGGTCTTTCCTTCCTTACCAAACCGGCTCCACTGGTGATTACCACCGATGCATCCCTGGAAGGGTGGTGTGCATTCCTTCAGGACCTTCAGGTCAGCAGTTGGTGGAAGTTGCAAGAACAACAACTTCACATCAATTTTCTAGAGCTCAGAGCAGTGGGCTTCGCATTGCTGGCTTTCCTGCCGTGGATACAAGGATCAGCTGTACTAATCAGGACAGACAACACAACAGCAATGCATTACCTCAAGAGAGGTTCAAGATCACTCTCCCTGTCTCAGGAAGCACAAAAAATATGGGAATGGGCTGTTCAACACGGAGTGTCTCTAAAAGCGGAACATCTTCCAGGGGATCAGAATATCAAAGCGGACACTCTGAGCAGACTAAAGTCAACCTGCCACGAGTGGGAGATCAACCAGGACATCTTGCAAAGCATATTCTTCAAATGGGGAGTATCCGACAATGGACCTCTTTGTGACAGCTCAGAACACAAAATGCCGGTTCTTCGCAAGTAGGCATTACCAACAGGGATCTAGGGGGAATGCGTTTTTGATGGAATGGTCAGGTATCTTTGCCTACGCCTTTCCTCCGATTCCCCTCCTGCCACACGTTCTTACAAAGATAAAGAAAGAACCGTGCAAAATAATACAGATAGCTCCGTGGTGGCCCAGACAACGCTGGTTCATCGAGTTGCTCCTACTGTCGGAGGTTCACCCGATTTGTCTGCAACCAATACTCTCACTCAGGGACACGTGCTTCATCCAGATCCGAAATCACTACGCTTAGCGGCCTGGCTCCTGAACACTGCAAATTTCGACACCTAGATATTTCATCAGAATGCAGAAATATATTATCAAATGCCAGAGCGGAAAGTACAAACAGGACATATAGGTTGAAATGGAATAGCTTCTGTTTGTGGTGCCAAGAGTGTAAAATTCATCCTTTGTAATCAGCAGTTCATGAAATTATCCCATATATTCTATTGTTGGCAAAATCTGGTTTGGCCCATGCTTCTGTTAAAGTGCATCTTTGCGGTATATCTAGATGTAGAAGAACTTCCTCAGGACCATCGTTGTGGTCCGAAAGAATCCTCAAACAATTCATGAAAGGATTATTTCGAACTTTTCCTTCCATAAAACCTCCTTCACCTCTCTGGCGGTTGAACATCGTACTATCTCAATTGATGAAGCAGCCTTTCAAACCAATTCACAGGGCGGACCTTAAATTCCTATCCTGGAAGGTAGATCTTCTCATAACTCTCACTTCAGCCCGGAGAGTTGGGGAGATACAGGCTCTCACTATACAAGAACCTTTCTTACAGTTTAAAGACAACAGGATTGTTCTCAGGAATAATCCTAAAATCATTCCGAAAGTGCCAACAGACTCATCTGAATGAACCACTGATCCTTAAGAGATTTTTCCCTCAACCCTCAACGGCAGCGGAAAAAGCTCTTCACTCACTAGATGTTCAGCGCTGTCTGAAGTTCTACTTGCAAAAGACAAGGTCTTTCCGCAAGTCTTCCCAACTGTTTGTTTCTTATCGTGCACCCAGGAATGGTTTTCCTTTATCAAAGAGGGGAATTGCCCGATGCATTTCAAGTGCAATACAATATTGTCATCAGGCGGCTGGGAAGCTGTTGAATTCACGTGTACATGCTCATTCTACAAGAGCAGTGTCCACCTCCACTGCTTTGTTTGCGGGAGTACCTATCCAGTATATCCGCAGAGCTGCTACCTGGAAGAGTACGCACACCTTCACCAGACATTACTGCCTGGATGCAGCTGCGGAGAAGGATGTGGCAGTGGGACAAGCA
Source organism: Lissotriton helveticus (assembly GCF_964261635.1). Taxonomy (NCBI): domain Eukaryota; kingdom Metazoa; phylum Chordata; class Amphibia; order Caudata; family Salamandridae; genus Lissotriton; species Lissotriton helveticus. The sequence goes on from NC_136065.1 coordinate 25,395,823, forward strand.
GTACTGAGAAACCTTTTCCAGTGACGGTGAGTCCTCTTTACCATCCTTCCTTCCTTTATTGGTTACATATGCACATTTTATTGTTATGTATTGTAATATATGCAATTTTTATTCAGTATATATGTATATATATATATATATATATAAAGTGCTATTTTCAATGTACATAGGTTGCCTGGTTCCAGGTCTTAGGCAACAAAAAATGTGCCATGATTTTACGGCTCGCTATTCTGATTCAGGCACGTGAATCTATGAAAGCTCCAATTCTGGAGTAAGAAAACAAGTTACTTACCTGTAAAACTAGTTCTCCAGTATTGGAAGCTTTCAGAGATTCACATGCACCCACCCTCCTCCCCTGAGAGGCTCACCTTGGATTTAGCACAAAAGATGTCTAAGGCACAAGTGCAGGAAAATCTATAGGCCAAAAGTTTCTCTCAGGAGTGTTCTAGAGGGTGAGAGGTTCTGATTGGTTCAGGGACAAATTTAGTCTATTTTACATAACAAAGGTTATGGGTTGCAAAGGGGAAATGGGCCTAGGCCTCTTTTCAGTTTGCTATCCAACTAAGCATTGCTTTTTTATATACCGGAGACTCCCGTCTCGACAACGGGGAATGATTCAGGCATTCCAATACTGAAAGCTTCCAATACTGGAGAACTACAGTTACAGGTAAGTAACTTGTATTCTTCCTGTAGCTCATGTCTCAGGTGTGCAATTGTTACATCGGAGGTGTGTTTTCATGTTCGTGTAGCTCATGTCTCAGGTGTGCATCTGTTACATCGGAGGTGTGTTTTCATGTTCCTGTAACTCATGTCTCAGGTGTGCATCTGTTACATCAGAGGTGTGTTTTCATGTTCCTGTAGCTCATGTCTTAGGTGTGTGTCAGTCTTTTCTTTCAGTCCCATCTATGTATCCCTTATACCAGAGCTCAGGTCTCAGTCTGACATGCGTGTCCTCCTTTACTTCAAATTTCACTTGTGTACATAACCTCATTTTTCAGTTTCCATCCTGTACCTCTAGTATCAGGTGGTGTGTGTGTGTACAGCATAATAAAATGCTTATGGGAATGCTTAATATATGTCTACAACAGAACTTTTTTACGTTTGGAGGTCAAGCCTATCAGCAATTGAGAGGGGTAGCCATGGGGTCTTGCTTCTCCCCCAGCTTCGCGTGCCTGCACATGGGGTTGTGGGAGGAGCAGACCCTGATGGGCCAGCACAGAACAATAATGGAACAGCATGCTATGTTATACCTCAGATACATTGATGATCTGTTTTTTATCTGGAGGGGTTCGAAAGAGAGTGCTATTGCTTTTGTAGATGGGCTGAATGTCAATAATTTGAATCTTCAATTTACCTCGACGATTAGTGAATTTTCGGTTAATTTTCTGGATGTAGAAGTCTATATTAAGAACAACAGAATAGAAACAAAGTTGCACAGGAAAGCTACCGCTGGCAACACGGTATTACATGCCTCCAGTAGCCATCCTCACCATCTAATTCGCAGCATCCCCTATGGGGAGATGCTGCGAATAAAACGGATCTGTAGCACTGAGGATGAGTGTAATACTGCTCAACTTCAGTGCAGAAAGCGTTTTCTGGAAAGAGGCTACAGCCACAAAATGCTAGACGAGGCAATGACTAAAACAACGAAACTGAAAAGGGAACAACTAATAGAACCTTATATTAATCCTACCACTGTTATTGAGACTACGAGCTCACCGCCAGACAGAATACAGTGTAGAGCCATTGTCACATATAGTCAGCAACATGCTGAGATTCGCAGGATCTTTTCTAGGAACTGGAATCTCGTGCAAGGAGATCAGATAATAGGTGATTTAATCTGTAACAAACCAGAGATTACATTCAGAAAATCACCTTCCTTAAGTAATGCCATTGTAAGTAACACCTTGGAACTCCCAAAAAAGTGGTGGGAACGTATTACAGGTTTTAAAAAATGTCAAGTATGTAAGGCCTGTAAACATGCCATCAATAAAACCCACTACATAAGTCCTTTCCATGAGAAACCAATTGCCATCAAACAAAAGTTAGGATGTAAAACAGAATATGTGGTATACTTTTTAGTATGCCCATGTGATCTTCTGTATATAGGCAGTACACGCCTTCCAGCACATAAACGCATCCTTCAACACCTAAGGGCTATCTCTGGAAAGGATCCAGCCTATCCAGTGGCAAGACACTTTGAAAAATGCCACCAGAGCAATCCAGAATTATTAAAATATTATCTGGTTGACTCTGTCTTGCCATTGAGGAGGGGAGGAGATAGGGACAGTAAGTTGCGTTTGCTAGAAACCCGATATATCCTCGAGTGTAATAGCAAACAGCCTGGTGGGCTGAACAGTACTGAGGACCTGTACACTTGTCTATGAACTGTAATAACATTCTATGATGGCCCTCACTGGTACTTGTACGTTCAGTATAACACTCTGAAATCTTAACATGTTTGGCAGCCTGTGTAGTTCAAATTTTAACAATTTCACAATTCGTATTATATATGCACAATCACTTGAAATGGAACTTTTGTAAACAACCCCTATGGAAGTAACTAGTTGTATTGCATACATCACGATATTAGATGGTTCCCATATATTAATTTAAAAACCCACTGGGGTAATATTTGTTTAACACCAATAGAAATCACATGATTCCCAAAGTAATTTTGATACCAATGCAAGATCTGAATAGTGTGAGATGTAAATAATAGGTGATCATTTTATATATTTATTGTACATGATGTAAATATATGAATTTAGAGTACTCCTATATATTTTTGTATACAAATGTAATTTGAAATATTCTCTCTTTTTATATACATGTATATTTTTGTATATATATATTTTTTTTTCTAAAAGCATTGATCTTTAGATAATTTCGGTTCTGCAACATTTTGAATTAGATCTTTCCTTCTTTTTTTACATAAAATCATTGAAATGATCTATTTAATTCTTATGTAGATTGCAATTATTGTGGTATGATGATTTTGTCTTTACTTTGGGATGTGATTTAGGGATTTTTAAGGGCACTATGCCCTATATTACAATAATGTGATGTATACCCCTTTAAGATTCGAATGGGACTGTTGATGAACCATGTGATCAACTCAGCTATTTAAGTTACTTCCTTTCTTCTTACTGTGACATGTGATCAAGCCTCGGCTGAGGTGAAACGCGTCATGGCGACTGGTGGGCTGTTAATTCTTATGAATAAAACTCACTGACAGAAGAGCACGGAGTTTGTGGCTTTACTCTAAATCCGACTACTACTGGGTGTGGTGTGGCTATACTGTGCCCTGTTGTTCCGGACTCTCTGCAATGTATATATATATATATATATATAAAGTGCTATTTTCAATGTACATAGGTTGCCTGGTTCCAGGTCTTAGGCAACAAAAAATGTGCCATGATTTTACGGCTCGCTATTCTGATTCAGGCACGTGAATCTATGAAAGCTCCAATTCTGGAGTAAGAAAACAAGTTACTTACCTGTAAAACTAGTTCTCCAGTATTGGAAGCTTTCAGAGATTCACATGCACCCACCCTCCTCCCCTGAGAGGCTCACCTTGGATTTAGCACAAAAGATGTCTAAGGCACAAGTGCAGGAAAATCTATAGGCCAAAAGTTTCTCTCAGGAGTGTTCTAGAGGGTGAGAGGTTCTGATTGGTTCAGGGACAAATTTAGTCTATTTTACATAACAAAGGTTATGGGTTGCAAAGGGGAAATGGGCCTAGGCCTCTTTTCAGTTTGCTATCCAACTAAGCATTGCTTTTTTATATACCGGAGACTCCCGTCTCGACAACGGGGAATGATTCAGGCATTCCAATACTGAAAGCTTCCAATACTGGAGAACTACAGTTACAGGTAAGTAACTTGTATTCTTCCTGTAGCTCATGTCTCAGGTGTGCAATTGTTACATCGGAGGTGTGTTTTCATGTTCGTGTAGCTCATGTCTCAGGTGTGCATCTGTTACATCGGAGGTGTGTTTTCATGTTCCTGTAACTCATGTCTCAGGTGTGCATCTGTTACATCAGAGGTGTGTTTTCATGTTCCTGTAGCTCATGTCTTAGGTGTGTGTCAGTCTTTTCTTTCAGTCCCATCTATGTATCCCTTATACCAGAGCTCAGGTCTCAGTCTGACATGCGTGTCCTCCTTTACTTCAAATTTCACTTGTGTACATAACCTCATTTTTCAGTTTCCATCCTGTACCTCTAGTATCAGGTGGTGTGTGTGTGTGTGTGACGTGCTTAAGGTGCGTTCATCATAGTATGTGTGTTTATGGTCTGTGTTTGTGTATAGTGTCTGGCCTCTGTGATATGTGCTTGTACATGATGGCAATATGTTGTTTGTGTGTATGTGGGTGATGTATGTTTGTATGTGACTACATGTGTCTGCGTGTGTGAGGTTTGTACACTATGGCCTTTTTAAACATGTGGTTTCTCTCTCCTCAGGTCACCACTGCTTCGGGGACTAAATGTTTTGCGTGTCGCTCGGCTGCGGAACGAGACAAGTGGATTGAGAATCTGAACAGAGCGGTGAAACCAAACAAGGTAAAACAAAAGCAACACCATGAACACTAAATGCCCTGTTAGCTGGCTACACTACTAGAGTGTCCAAGCCACACACAGGAAGACCAGGAGCATTAATCCCACCCAGAGCAAGTCTAATGCACACAGGATGTCCAGGAGCAGTAATCCCACCCAGAGCACGTTTAATACACACAGGAAGACCAGGAGCAGTAATCCCACCCAGAGCACGTCTAATGCACACAGGAAGACCAGGAGCAGTAATCCCACCCAGAACAAGTTTAATACACACAGGAAGACCAGGAGCAGTAATCCCACCCAGAGCACGTCTAATGCACATAGGAAGACCAGGAGCAGTAATCCCACCCAGAGCACGTTTAATGCACACAGGAAGACCAGGAGCAGTAATCCCACCCAGAGCACGTCTAATGCACACAGGAAGACCAGGAGCAGTAATCGCACCCAGAGCACGGCTAATGCACACAGGAAGACCAGGAGCAGTAATCCCACCCAGAGCACGTTTAATGCAGACAGGAAGACTAGGAGCATTAATCCTACCCACAACAACTTTAATGCACACAGGAAGCCCAGGAGCAGTAATCCCACCCAGAACAAGTTTAATGCACATAGAAAGACCAGTGGCAGTAATCCCACCCAGAGCACGTCTAATGCACACAGGAAGACCAGGAGCAGTAATCCCACCCAGAGCACGTCTAATGCACACAGGAAGACCAGGAGCAGTAATCCCACCCAGAGCACGTCTAATGCACACAGGAAGACCAGGAGCAGTAATCCCACCCAGAGAACGTCTAATGCACACAGGAAGACCAGGAGCAGTAATCCCACCCAGAGCACGGCTAATGCACACAGGAAGTCTAGGAGCAGTAATCCCACCCAGAACAAGTTTAATACACCCAGGCAGACTAGGAGAAGTAATCCTACCCACAACAAGTTTGATGCACACAGGAAGACCAGTAGCAGTAATTCCCCCCAGAGCACGTTTAATGCAGACAGGAAGACCAGGAGCAGTAATCCCACCCAGAACAAGTTTAATACACACAGGAAGACCAGGAGCACTAATCCCACCCAGAGCATGTTTAATACACACAGGAAGTCCAGGAGCAGTAATCCCACCCAGAGCACGCCTAATGCACACAGGAAGACGAGGAGCACTAATCCCACCCAGAGCATGTTTAATACACACAGGAAGTCTAGGAGCAGTAATCCCACCCAGAGCACGGCTAATGCACACAGGAAGTCTAGGAGCAGTAATCCCACCCAGAACAAGTTTAATACACCCAGGCAGACTAGGAGCAGTAATCCCACCCAGAGCACGTTTAACACACCCAGGAAGTCCAGGAGCAGTAATCCCACCCAGAACAAGTTTAATGTGCACAGGAAGACCAGGAGCAGTAATCCCACCCAGAGCATGTTTAATGCACACAGGAAGACCAGGACGTGTAATCCTACCCAAAGCACGTTTAATGCAGCGAGACAAGTGGATTGAGAATCTGAACAGAGCGGTGAAACCAAACAAGGTAAATCAAAAGCAACGCCATTAACACTAAATGCCCTGTTAGCTGGCTACACTACTAGAGTGTCCAAGCCACGCACAGGAAGACCAGGAGCATTAATCCCACCCAGAACAAGTTTAATACATACAGGAAGACCAGGAGCAGTAAGCAGAGCACGTCTAATGCACACAGGACGACCAGGAGCAGTAATCCCACCCAGAGCATGTCTAATGCACACTGGAAGACCAGGAGCAGTAATCCCACCCAGAGCACGTCTATTGCACACAGGAAGACCAGCAGCAGTAAGCAGAGCACGTCTAATGCACACAGAAAGTCCAGGAGCAGTAATCCCACCCAGAGCACGTTTAATGCACACAGGAAGACCAGGAGCAGTAATCCCACCCAGAGCAAGTTTAATACACACAGGAAGACCAGGAGCAATAATCCCACCCAGAGCACGTTTAATGTGCACAGGAAGACCAGGAGCAGTAATCCCACCCAGAGCACGTTTAATACAGACGGGAAGACAAGGAGCAGTAATCCCACCCAGAGCACGTTTAATACACCCAGGAAGTCCAGGAGCAGTAATCCCACCCAGAACAAGTTTAATGTGCACAGGAAGACCAGGAGCAGTAATCCCACCCGGGGCATGTTTAATGCACACTGGAAGACCAGGAAGAGTAATCCTACCCAAAGCACGTTCAATGCAACAAGACAAGTAGATTGAGAATCTGAACAGAGCGGTGAAACCAAACAAGGTAAATCAAAAGCAACGCCATGAACACTAAATGCCCTGTTAGCTGGCTACACTACTAGAGTGTCCAAGCCACGCACAGGAAGACTAGGAGCATTAATCCTACCCAGAACAAGTTTAATACATACAGGAAGACCAGGAGCAGTAATCCTAGCCAGAGCATGTCTAATGCACACAGGAAGACCAGGAGCAGTAATCACATCCAGAGCATGTCTAATGCACACAGGAAGACCAGGAGCAGTAATCCCACCGAGAGCACGTCTAATGCACACAGGAAGACCAGGAGCAGTAAGCAGAGCACGTCTAATGCACACAGGAAGTCCAGGAGCAGTAATCCCACCCAGAGCACGTTTAATGCACACAGGAAGACCAGGAGCAGTAATCCCACCCAGAGCAAGTTTAATACACACAGGAAGACCAGGAGCAGTAATCCCACCCAGAGCACGTCTAATGCACACAGGAAGACCAGGAGCAGTAATCCCACCCAGAGCACGTCTAATGCACACAGGAAGACCAGGAGCAGTAATCCCACCCAGAGCACGTCTAATGCACACAGGAAGACCAGGAGCAGTAATCCCACCCAAAGCACGTCTAATGCACACAGGAAGACCCGGAGCAGTAATCCCACCCAAAGCACGTCTAATGCACACAGGAAGACCAGGAGCAGTAATCCCTCCCAGAGCAAGTTTAATACACACAGGAAGACCAGGAGCATTAATCCCACCCAGAGCACGTTTAATGCACACAGGAAGACCAGGAGCAGTAATCCCACCCAAAGCACGTCTAATACACACAGGAAGACCAGGAGCAATAATCCCACCCAGAGCACGTTTAATGCAGACGGGAAGACAAGGAGCAGTAATCCCACCCAGAGCACGTTTAATGCATACAGGAAGACGAGGAGCAGTAATCCCACCAAGAGCACGTTTAATGCAGACAGGAAGGCGAGGAGCAGTAATCGCACCCAGAGCAAGTTTAATACACACAGGAAGACCAGGAGCAGTAATCCCATCCAGAGCACGTTTAATGCAAACGGGAAGACAAGGAGCAGTAATCCCACCCAGAGCACGTCTAATGCACACAGGAAGACCAGGAGCAGTAATACCACCCAGAGCACGTCTAATGCACACAGGAAGACCAGGAGCAGTAATCCCACCCAGAGCACGTCTAATGCACACAGGAAGACCAGGAGCAGTAATCCCACCCAGAGAACGTCTAATGCACATAGGAAGACCAGGAGCAGTAATCCCACCCAGAGCACGTTTAATACACACAGAAAGACCAGGAATCCCACCCAGAGCACCTTGAATGCAAACAGAAAGACCAGGAGCAGTAATCCCACCCAGAGCACGTTTAATGCAGACGGGAAGACTAGGAGAAGTAATCCTACCCACAACAAGTTTTATGCACACAGGAAGACCGGTAGCAGTAATTCCCCCCAGAGCACGTTTAATTAAAACAGGAAGACCAGGAGCAGTAATCCCACCCAGAACAAGTTTAATACACACAGAAAGACCAGGAGCACTAATCCCATCTAGCTCAAGTAAAATACACAAAGGAAGACCAGGAGCAGTAATCCCTCCCAGAGCACGTCTAATGCACACAGGAAGACGAGGAGCACTAATCCTACCCAGAGCATGTTTAATACACACAGGAAGTCCAGGAGCAGTAATCCCACCCAGAGCACGTCTAATGCACACAGGAAGACCAGGAGCACGGCTAATGCACACAGGACGACTAGGAGCAGTAATCCCACCAAGAACAAGTTTAATACACACAGGAAGACCAGGAGCAGTAATCCCACCCAGAACAAGTTTAATACACCCAGGAAGACTAGGAGCAGTAATCCCACCCAGAGCACGTTTAATACACCCAGGAAGTCCAGGAGCAGTAATCCCACCCAGAGCATGTTTAATGCACACAGGAAGACCAGGAAGAGTAATCCTACCCAAAGCACGTTTAATGCAACGAGACAAGTGGATTGAGAATCTGAACAGAGCGGTGAAACCAAACAAGGTAAATCAAAAGCAACGCCATGAACACTAAATGCCCTGTTAGCTGGCTACACTACTAGAGTGTCCAAGCCACGCACAGGAAGACCAGGAGCATTAATCCCACCCAGAACAAGTTTAATACATACAGGAAGACCAGGAGCAGTAAGCAGAGCACGTCTAATGCACACAGGAAGACCAGGAGCAGTAATCCCACCCAGAGCATGTCTAATGCACACTGGAAGACCAGGAGCAGTAATCCCACCCAGAGCACGTCTAATGCACACAGGAAGACCAGGAGCAGTAAGCAGAGCATGTCTAATGCACACAGGAAGTCCAGGAGCAGTAATCCCACCCAGAGCACGTTTAATGCACACAGGAAGACCAGAAGCAGTAATCCCACCCAGAGCAAGTTTAATACACACAGGAAGACCAGGAGAAATAATCCCACCCAGAGCACGTTTAATGCAGACGGGAAGACAAGGAGCAGTAATCCCACCCAGAGCACGTTTAATACACCCAGGAAGTCCAGGAGCAGTAATCCCACCCAGAGCACGTCTAATGCACCCAGGAAGTCCAGGAGCAGTAATCTCACCCAGAACAAGTTTAATGTGCACAGGAAGACCAGGAGTAGTAATCCCACCCAGAGCACGTGTAATGTACACAGGAAGACCAGGAGCAGTAATCCCACCCGGGGCATGTTTAATGCACACTGGAAGACCAGGAAGAGTAATCCTACCCAAAGCACGTTTAATGCAACGAGACAAGTGGATTGAGAATCTGAACAGAGCGGTGAAACCAAACAAGGTAAATCAAAAGCAACGCCATGAACACTAAATGCCCTGTTAGCTGGCTACACTACTAGAGTGTCCAAGCCACGCACAGGAAGACTAGGAGCATTAATCCCACCCAGAACAAGTTTAATACATACAGGAAGACCAGGAGCAGTAATCCCACCCAGAGCACGATTAATGCGCACAGGAAGACCAGGTGCAGTAATCCCACCCAGAGCACAATTAATGCGCACAGGAAGACCAGGAGCAGTAATCCCACCCAGAACAAGTTTAATACACACAGGAAGACCAGGAGCAGTAATCCCACCCAGAGCACGTCTAATGCACATAGGAAGACCAGGAGCAGTAATCCCACCCAGAACAAGTTTAATACACACAGGAGGACCAGGAGCAGTAATCCCACCCAGAGCACGCCTAATGCACATAGGAAGACCAGGTGCAGTAATCCCACCCAGAGCACAATTAATGCGCACAGGAAGACCAGGAGCAGTAATCCCATCCAGAGCACGTTTAATGCATACAGGAAGACCAGGTGCAGTAATCCCACCCCGAGCATGTCTAATGCACACAGGAAGACCAGGAGCAGTAATCCCACCCAGAGCATGTCTAATGCACACAGGAAGACCAGGAGCAGTAATCCCACCCAGAGCACGTCTAATGCACACAGGAAGACCAGGAGCAGTAAGCAGAGCACGTCTAATGCACACAGGAAGACCAGGAGCAGTAATCACACCCAGAGCATGTCTAATGCACACAGGAAGACCAGGAGCAGTAATCCCACCCAGAGCACGTCTAATGCACACAGGAAGACCAGGAGCAGTAAGCAGAGCACGTCTAATGCCCACAGGAAGTCCAGGAGCAGTAATCCCACCCAGAGCACGTTTAATGCACACAGGAAGACCAGGAGCAGTAATCCCACCCAGAGCAAGTTTAATACACACAGGAAGACCAGGAGCAGTAATCCCACCCAGAGCACGTCTAATGCACACAGGAAGACCAGGAGCAGTAATCCCACCCAGAGCACGTCTAATGCACACAGGAAGACCAGGAGCAGTAATCCCACCCAGAGCTCGTCTAATGCACACAGGAAGACCAGGAGCAGTAATCCCACCCAAAGCACGTCTAATGCACACAGGAAGACCAGAAGCAGTAATCCCACCCAAAGCACGTCTAATGCACACAGGAAGACCAGGAGCATTAATCCCACCCAGAGCACGTTTAATGCACACAGGAAGACCAGGAGCAGTAATCCCACCCAAAGCACGTCTAATGCACACAGGAAGACCAGGAGCAGTAATCCCACCCAGAGCAAGTTTAATACACACAGGAAGACCAGGAGCAGTAATCCCACCCAAAGCACGTCTAATGCACACAGAAAGACCAGGAGCAGTAATCCCACCCAGAGCAAGTTTAATACACACAGGAAGACCAGGAGCAATAATCCCACCCAGAGCACGTTTAATGCAGACGGGAAGACTAAGAGCAGTAATCCCACCCAGAGCACGTTTAATGCACACAGGAAGACCAGGAGCAGTAATCCCACCCAAAGCACGTCTAATGCACACAGGAAGACCAGGAGCAGTAATCCCACCCAGAGCAAGTTTAATACACACAGGAAGACCAGGAGCAATAATCCCACCCAGAGCACGTCTAATGCACACAGGAAGACCAGGAGCAGTAATCCCACCCAGAACAAGTTTAATGCACACAGGAAGACCTGGAGCAGTAATCCCACCCAGAGCAAATTTAATACACACAGGAAGACCAGGAGCATTAATCCCACCCAGAGCACGTTTAATGCACACAGGAAGACCAGGAGCAGTAATCCAACCCAAAGCATGTCTAATGCACACAGGAAGACCAGGAGCAGTAATCCCACCCAGAGCAAGTTTAATACACACAGGAAGACCAGGAGCAATAATCCCACCCAGAGCACGTTTAATGCAGACGGGAAGACTAGGAGCAGTAATCCCACCCAGAGCACTTCTAATGCACACAGGAAGACCAGGAGCTGTAATCCCACCAAGAGCATGTCTAATGCAAACATGAAGACCAGGAGCAGTAATCCCACCCAGAGCACGTCTAATGCACACAGGAAGACCAGGAGCAGTAATCCCACCCAGAGCACGGCTAATGCACACAGGAAGACCAGGAGCAGTAATCCCACCCAGAGCACGTTTAATGCAGACGGGAAGACCAGGAGCTGTAATCCCACCCAGAGTACGTCTAATGAACACAGGTAGTCCAGGAGCAGTAATCCCACCCAGCGCACATTTAATACACACAGGAAGACCAGGAGCAGTAATCCCACGCAGAGCACGTCTAATGCACACAGGAAGACCAGGAGCAGTAATCCCACCCAGAGCATGTTTAATGCACACAGGAAGACCAGGAGCAGTAATCCCACCCAGAGCACGTCTAATGCACACAGGAAGACAAGGAGCAGTAATCCCACCCAGAGCATGTTTAATGCACACAGGAAGACCAGGAGCAGTAATCCCACCCAGAGCACGTCTAATGCACATAGGAAGACCAGGAACAGTAATCCCACCCAGAGCACTTCTAATGCAAACATGAAGACCAGGAGCAGTAATCCCGCCCAGAGCACGTTTAATGCACACAGGAAGACCAGGAGCAGTAATCCCAGCCAGAGCACTTCTAATGCAAACATGAAGACCAGGAGCAGTAATCCCACCCAGAGCACGTTTAATGCACACAGGAACTGAGAGATGAGAACATCACCTGTGACACTGCTGCTTCTCGGTACAGAGGGAAGAACCCATCACATGTGAATCTACTGCGTCTTGGTACAGAGAGATGAGAACATCACCTGTGACACTGCTGCTTCTCGGTACAGAGGGAAGAACCCATTACATGTGAATCTACTGCATCTTGGTACAGAGAGATGAGAACATCACCTGTGACACTGCTGCTTCTCGGTACAGAGGGAAGAACCCATTACATGTGAATCTACTGCATCTCAGTACAGAGAGATGAGCACAACACCTGTGACACTGCTGCTTCTCGGTACAGAGGGAAGAACCCATCACATGTGAATCTACTGTGTCTTGGTACAAAGAGATGAGCGCAACACCTATGACACTGCTGCTTCTTGGTACAGAGGAAAGAACCCATTACATGTGAGTCTACTGCGTCTTGGTACAGAGAGATGAGCACAACACCTGTGACACTGCTGCTTCTCGATACAGAGGGAAGAACCCATCACATGTGAATCTACTGCGTCTTGGTACAAAGAGATGAGCACAACACCTGTGACACTGCTGCTTCGCGGTACAGAGGAAAGAACCCATTACATGTGAGTCTTCTGCGTCTTGGTACAGAGAGAGTAGCACAACACCTGTGACACTGCTGCTTCTCGGTACAGAGGGAAGAAGTCATCACATGTGAATCTACTGCATCTCGTTACAGAGAGATGAGAACATCTCCTGTGACACTGCTGCTTCTCGGTACAGAGGAAAAAACCCATTACATGTGAGTCTACTGTTTCTTGGTACAGAGAGAGGAGCACAACACCTGTGACACTGCTGCTTCTCGGTACAGAAGGAAGAAGTCATCACATGTGAATCTACTGCATCTCGGTACAGAGAGATGAGAACCTCTCCTGTGACACTGCTGCTTCTCGGTACAGAGGGAAGAAGCCATCACATGTGAATCTACTGTGTCTTGATACAGAGAGATGAGCACAACACCTGTGACACTGCTGCTTCTCGGTACAGAGGGAAGAAGCCATCACATGTGAATCTACTGTGTCTCGGTACAGAGAAACTAGCACATCATCTGTGACACTGCTGCTTCTCGGTACAGAGGGAAGAAGCCATCACATGTGAGTCTACTGCATCTCAGTACATAAAGAAGAGAACATCACCTGCCTCTTTGTCAGCCACATAGTCACCTAACAGTCGGAAGAGTGATACATCTCTGGGGGATGATGGCCTCCTGCAGAGCCATAGGCCCCTATGCCAGATTGCATGTGTCCTCTGCCTCAGTGCCTATCGGCACAATATTCACAAGTAGAGGGTCATTGGGAAGATCTAGTGTTGATATGGGCTAGCCCTTATCACTATTTATCGTGGTGAAACATCAGCAACCTCTCACTTCAATCACCTCGAGCTTCTGGCCATTCCCCAAGCTCTCAAGGATTTCCTTCACGACAATGTTACTTAAACTGGAAGCATCTATTCGTAACGTGTAGTGCTGTAGATTCACATGCATCCACTCGCCACCCCAGGAGCCAGTAGTTGCTTATAGATGTTCTTCTCTTTCATTCACGCATATAGCATGTTATACACATTTTCCTGCTACACCAGTACGATTACACGCTGTGGGAAAATCAATCTCACAATGGAGCCAGTGCCCATGTGCGTTGCCAACTGAGGGAAAAATCACTATATCTTAGGACTCGGAAGACTACTTTGAAGACAAAAACGAGTTGCAAACATCTGAGCCCAACAAGAGAAGGCAGGAGTATGGAGAGTATGTGAATCTACACCACAAAACGCCACAAACAGGTGCTTGCATTCATAAAACACTTTAATACTGTAGACACTGCTGCTTCTCGGTACAGAGAACAAGAAACGTTCCCAGCTCAATGCCAGGCTGGTACTCATCACCCATGTTAGGTGAACTTGAGTGGAATATATCAAAGGGCTGAGTGAGGGTTGGAGAGAACATGACACAAGCTCAACTCATGCTCTCATATCTGGACCCTCTTGTGTGTCAGCATGGAGTGTAGGAGGGAGTAACAGGCTGAAGAAGGCCTCTGTGTAGGTGGATATGGGGAAAGAGACATATGAACTGAACGACAAATCGAGGACATGGCCGGCTAGAAAGAAAGAGGTGCTCGTATTGAAATGTAAGGGCTCGTACATACTGAGATAGACTGCCACATCTCAAGAAAGATAGCTATATATTGAGATATAAGGGCACACATAGGGATCATATAGTGCCCAGCAAAATAGGTGGTTGCACATCGAGATAGGTGTTTACATAGTGAGACGCCGGAATAGATCCGTACATATTGAAATAGATGACTAGAGGTCACGACAGATGGCTACATATCAATATAGATGCATGCCATACTAAATGGTGACATATCGAGAGATGTGCACATATTAAGATCAACTGGCACACATGGGCATATAAACAGATAGATGAATTTGTATCAAGAAAGATAGGCACACAATGAGGAGATGGGACGTATCGAGATATGTGGTTATATATCACGATAGATGACCTCATATCAAGATAGAAGGGAACCTATCAAGATACATGGGTATGCATGCAGATCACAGATAGATGAATTTGTATCAAGAAAGATAGGCACACAATGAGGAGATGGGACGTATCGAGATATGTGGTTATATATCACGATAGATGACCTCATATCAAGATAGAAGGGAACCTATCAAGATACATGGGTATGCATGCAGATCACAGATAGATGAATTTGTATCAAGAAAGATAGGCACATAATTAGGCAAATGCATACTTTATGGGAGAGATGGCCACAAACTGAGATTGATGGAAACATATCGAGATATATTGTCATATTTCATGATAGACACATATTAATATATATGGGCCACAGCAAGAGTGGCAGGCACAGATCTAGCTAGATGGGCACACAGGAAGATGAACAAGCGTATATTGGGGTACATGTGTGTGTGAAGAGGTTTATTTTTGTATTTGGAGTTTTGTATAGTGCTGTGTGTTGCCTCTGGTAACTTCAGAGCATCGACAGGCAAGATAGATAGGTGCATTCCAAAACAGATAGGCTTGTGATGTGAGATCAGCATACAAGAGAGAGTTGGACACTTGATGTGATAAAAGAGAACTTAGGGCCATATGTAGTAAGCCAATTTGCGATCGCAAACGCTGAAATTCACAGAATTTCAGTGTTTGTGATCGCAAATTAGCAGTGTGCAATGTAGCACACAAAAACCCTCTTGCAAAATAAAGGATTGCAAAATTTGTGATTTCCTATTTTGTGATTGCATTTAAGGAATTGCAAATTGCGATTCTTTAAATACAATGTAATAAGCAGATAAAGTTCGATTTGGCCTTAAGGAATCGCAAATTACCACCAACTTCAAGTTGGTGGTAATTTGCGATTTCCTTTAAAAAATCACTTTTTTGCTTTTTTAAAAGTGCCAAGTGGTACACATTCATGACCTTAGGGCATGTATGTGCGCCACATGTGCACACGTGCACGTTTCAGGGGTGCAACAAGGTGTCCCTCTGGAACCCTTGCACCCATGAAATTGCTCACGCAATTTGCGAGTACCTGTAGAGGCCCATAGTAATGAATGGGAAGGTATTCCTTGATTGCAAATCACAAATTGCAATTCTCAATTAAGGAATATTAAGGAATCGCAAAAAATACTGCGATTCCTACCTACATGGCATTTTACGACTCCTTAATAGCGGTTCCCTAAAAATCGCTATTAAGGACTCGCAAAACTGCTGTTACCTACATCTGGCCCTTTGTGAACTAGAAAGAGCAACAGCACAGGTATGAAAATTAGTGGATGAGGAGCAAGATATAAGGATAGACACACCCCTTGCTCCAGTCTCTTTTGCTTTCCATCTTTCTCTGTTTTCTTTCTCGCCTGTTCCCTCTTTCTCACAAACACAACACTCCTATACGCGCTCACTCACCCACACACAGTCTCCAGTCATTCATTCTGCTCTTCTCCTATACTTCCTGTCTCACCCCTTCTCTTTCTTTTTATCAGTGTCTCACTC
Source organism: Lissotriton helveticus (assembly GCF_964261635.1). Lineage (NCBI taxonomy): Eukaryota > Metazoa > Chordata > Amphibia > Caudata > Salamandridae > Lissotriton > Lissotriton helveticus. Next base: position 25,412,178 of record NC_136065.1, read on the forward strand.
TCTCTCTTTGTTCTTCTCTCTTTCTTTTTTTCTACCTCTCTATTTCTTTGTCCAATTCCATATATTCCAGTCATTCTCTTTCTCCCCATCTGCCTTTTAATTTTCCTCATATCTTTCTTTTCCCTCATTGTCCTATCTCTCTCTCGCTCTTTCTGTCTCCTGAGCTGCTCTTTCTCCTCCCTTTCTCCTCTCTTGCTCGCTCTGTTTCTCTGTGAGTTCCCTAGCTTGTTTCTTTTCTGTTCTCACCTGGAGTCTAGATTTTCGCCTGTGTATTTTGACTGTTATCCGTTAAAGCATCATCAGAAACGAGCACTAAGAGGTAACCTTTCAGGTTTTCTGCACAGACCTTGCAACATTGGATTGACTGGCCAGATGGCTGGCACTAAACTGTATCAAAATACTCCTAATGAAACTGCACAGGTAGGAGGTCTGGGCACAAATGGATGTTAGACAAGTGGAAAAGTTTTAAAAAAAAGAAGGTTGTGCCATTCATGGAAACTGTCAGATATTCAGGCTTCCCTGTGACAAGGCTTGTTATTCAAATTGCTCTCATCTGTGTGAACACAGTGAATGTATTTAAGTGCAGACAATTATTGTTTCAAGGCATTCTCTCTCTCAATACCAATCCCTATCTAGCCCTGCCTTTCTCTCAGCACTTTCTTCCTTACCTCTTGTGAGTATGCTCTTTGTTTCTTTCTCTGCTATCATCCTCTTTCTTTTCGACTCTCGCCACGTTCTTCTTCTTCTTTCTCTCTTTTCCATTTCTCTCTGTCCTCTCTCTCTTTCTCGCTCCCTTCCTTTCCCTCCATCTCTTTTCCTCTCTTTCTCTCCTTCTCTCTTCCCCTCTCTCCCTCTCTGTTTCCCTCTTTCCCTCTCTCTCTTACCCCTCTCTTTCCCTCTCTTCCCCCTCTCTCTCTGTCCCCCTCTCTCTCTTTCCCTCTTTCCCCCTCTCTCTTTCCCTCTCTCTCACACTCTTTCTCTCTCTCTCTCTCTTTCCCACTCTCTTTTTTAAGCCTGGGCGGACTTTCTGGAGTTGGGCTATGCGAAACTCCACAAAGTACAAAAAAACCTCTGCCGCACTACGCGGAGCTCCGCAACCAACAGAATGTGTTTGATGAATGCCGTTTGCAGTGATTTTCAGTGCCGGGTGTTTGTCCGCACTGTGCAATCATAGCGAATGGCACCATGCACAGCTCAAGCGGACGCTGCTTCCTTTCTGCCTCTCGAGTCAATTTTTTACCCGAGCAGCAGCTTTCGCAACGTGAACGGACGGTTTCTTAATGAGAGCGGTCGCAAGAACATGCGACCCCTCGCAATGAGAAATCTGACCACCCTCGTTGACAAATCTCACTGGGAGGTTGATTTTTCATGCTCGCGCTCCCCAACTTGACAATGGCGATCGCGAACGAGGAAAAATCTCGCCAGGAGGTGGATTTTCATCGCTTGCGCTCGCCAACTTGATGTTGACGAGGGCGAGCAAGGGAAAAAAACTCCGTTACCCGGAGCTGCGTTTTTTGCAAACTCCGAGAGCCGAGTGGAGTTCACCGCCCAGGGTTAATCTTTTTCGTTCTCACTCTGCCTCTTTCCCTCTCTCTCCCACCCTCTCTCTTCCCCCTTTCTCACTCTGTTGCTCTCTCTCCCCTCTCTCTCCCTCTCTCTCTGTTTCTCTCGCTTTTCCTTTCTTTGCCTCTCTCTCTCCCCCTCTCTCTCTGTCTCTCTCTTTGTTTCAATCTCTCTTCCCCTCTCTTTTTATCTGTCTCTCTCTTTCCCTCTTTCTCTCTCCCTCTCCTTCTCTCCCTTTCTTCCCCTCTCTCCCTTTCTTCCCCCTCTCTTTCCCGCTCTCTCCCTCTCCCTCTTTCTCTCTCTCTCTCTCTCCCTCTCTCCCCCTCTCTACTTCCCTCTCTTCCCCTCCCTTTCCCTCGCTCTCCCTCCTTCTTGCTCCCTTTCCCCCTCTCTTTCCCCCTCTCTCTTCACCCTCTCTCTTCCCCCTCTTTCCCTCTCTTCCCCTCTTCCCCCTCTCTCGCTCTCTTTCTCTCCCCCTCTCTCTCCCTCTTCCCTCTCTCTTTCTCTTCCCCTCTCCCTCTTTCTCTCTCTCTGTCTTTCCCTTTCTCTTACTCTTCCTCTCTCTTTCCCTCTACCTCTCTCCCTCTCTCTCCCTTTCTCGCCCTCCTTCTTTCTCCCCCTCTTTCCCTCTCTCTTCCCTTCTTTCTCCCTTTCTTCCCCTCTTTTTCTCTCTCCATCTGCCTCTCTCTCCCTTTCTTCCCCTCTCTCTTTCACTCTCTCTCTTTCCCTCTCTCTTTTTCTGCCGCTTTCTACCTTCCTTACTTCCTCTCATCTCCCTCTCGCTTACCATGGCAGGACAACAGCCGCCGAGTGGACAATGTCCTCAAGCTGTGGATCATCGAGGCCCGGGACCTGCCCCCCAAGAAGCGCTACTACTGCGAGCTGTGCCTGGACGACATGCTGTACGCGCGCACCACCAGCAAGGTCCGCACGGACAACGTCTTCTGGGGGGAGCACTTCGAGTTCAACAACCTGCCGCCGGTGCGCAACGTGCGGTTGCACCTCTACAAGGACACGGACAAGAAGCGCAAGAAGGACAAGAGCAACTACGTGGGTATGGTGAACGTGCCCATCACCAGCATCAGCGGGCGGCAGTTCGTCGAGCAGTGGTACCCGGTGAGCCAGCCTAGCTCGGGCAAGAGCAAGTCCAGCTGCCCGTCCATCCGTGTCAAGGCGCGCTTCCAGACCATGAGCATCCTGCCCATGGAGCTGTACAAGGAGTTCGCTGAGTACGTCACCAACAACTACCGCATGCTCTGCGCCGTGCTGGAGCCGGTGCTCAGCGTCAAGAGCAAGGAGGAGGTGGCGTGTGCTCTGGTGCACATCCTGCAGAGCACAGGCAAGGCCAAGGTGAGCGGGGGTGCTGAGGGGGTTTATGCACAGGCTGCAGAGAATGGGCAAGGCCAAGATGAGTGGGAGTGGGAGTGGGGAGTTCATGCATGTCCTGCAGAGCACGGGCAAGGCCAAGGTGGGTGGGGGTGCTGAGGGGGTTTATGCACAGGCTGCAGAGAATGGGCAAGGCCAAGATGAGTGGGAGTGGGGAGTTCATGCATGTCCTGCAGAGCACGGGCAAGGCCAAGGTGGGTGGGGGCTTCATACACATGCTGCAGAGCACGGGCAAGGCCAAGGTGAGTAGGGGTGGGAGGCATATAGGTTCTCTTCCAGGGGATCCTCATCAATAGTCGGGGACCCCGGAAACAAAATATACATATATGTGAGAAACATATATGAATATATATATCTATATACATATATGCATACATACAAATGCAGCTGTCCAAAAAGAAAAGCTGAGCAATGCTACAAGAATTCCCTTTGCACACATATATACCTTCAACACGAAGCAGTGAAGAAAACAAAGAGCATTTGAACTGCTTTAATGTGCAGCAGAAAAAACATAATCCTGCAAAGAGGAATGACAGCATTGCCAGCTCACAGGCTGCATTGCAGAAAACACTCAGTGTGAAAAGCTGAAAAGCTAACCACACAGAAACACATAGGAATAAACTGGCACCGTGCCTTTACGGCAGCCATAACCCCTAGCTTCCCATCATGCCTCAGGGATGACAGTTAGGTCAGTTGTTCTTTCCGGCTCCTTCTGTCAGGACCCTGGTTACTACAGCTCTTGTTCTAATTGCTGTCAGAAAATATCTACTATTTTTTGGCCAAAACCTACTTACTTCAACATCTTTTGGCTTTTAAAGTAGATTTCTACTTTTTTTGTGAGAATTAGGCATATTTTTCCTCTCAGAAATGCCATCTCCCTATGACTCTTGCCCTTCCTGTGGCAAAAAGAAGGCTAGATCAGATTCACATTCTGTCTGTATCCTTTGCCTTCCTGAGGATCATGATCTTAAGACTTGCAAACATTGTTAGTCCCTGTCCAGGCGTACTCTGAAAGACAGAGAGAGGATTTGTCTTTATGGGCTGGCCCATAAGGGTAAAGCTTCTTCTAGAGGCAGGTCTCCGGTGAAGAAGAGAAAGGAGAGAGCAAGATCCTCATGCAGAAGTAAAGTTCCAGTTTTCTCTCCCTCAGCGTCGGGATCGGCGCTGAAAATACCTTCACCGGCAGCGAAAACACCGACAAGAAGACCATCGACGGCGGGATCCCGTCGAGAAAATACCAGTCGTCGACGAAGACTGCAGGTACGTCACACCCTCAGCCATCGTCAACCCGGCAACGATCGGCGTCGAGGAGTGCGGGCTTGCACAACGTCAAGAGTTGGATCTCTGTCATCGCCACCAATACGGCGTTCGATGTCGAGACATGCTCCGCGATTGCCAGTAGAGCTGCGATTGGCGTCGAAGCGGGCATCTCGGTTGCCTTCAACCAGGCGGCGGTCAATGTCGAGACAAGCCTCATCGTCGCCAGTAGAACGACGATCGACATCGAAACAAGCGTCTCCATTGCCGTCAACCAGGCGACGGTCGACGTTGAGACAGGCATCGTCATCGCCAGTACGAGACATTCAACGTCAAAGCAGACTCCTCTGTCACTGACCAGGCGGCGGTCAACGTCGAGGACCAGATATTTTTCATTGGTGAAGAAAGATTCATAGTCAGGACCAAAAATCAAGTATTCCAGATGGCGTTCGACGTCGAGACGGCGGTCTCCGTCAACGTCAAGAAAGGACATGACATTGAGAAGAAGTTCTCCGTTGATTCACACTTTAGCTTCTCCCGGACGCTCTGCGTCGAGGACAAGGTCGATGAGGTTGATTGCTTCAACGTCAAGACATTCGAGGTCAAAGCGGGGAGAGAGGTCGACGTCGAGTAGAAGATCCCTCTCGAAAGACTCACTGGTCCTGGTTACATATAGTCGTTCGACGTCGAGGCACTCCCCTTCGATGTCGCATCGCTCCTCCTGGCACCGTTCAACCTCCAGAGGACGCATGGAGTCATCGCTTTCAGCGGCGAGCTCTCCTCAAGTGATTACGACGAGAAGCTCTTCTTCTCCATCTCCAGAGGCACGACAATCACCAAGACCAACGTCTCCAAGAGTGCAGAGGTCTCCTTCAGTAAATCTGCCGCCAAGATGGCTCCTTCCTATCAGCCATTGGCAGAAAGATGCTTCTGGGCAAGCTCGACTGCCTTTGGACTATTCCAGTCTGCTACACAGATCCCCGTTGGAACGATTAGTACACGAGGTGGACAGATCACCTGTTGCTCGGACCAGGGATTGTCAGGACAAATCTCCGGAGCATAGACCATCTCATGCTCATCGGAAGAGAATGAGAACACCGTCTTGGTCTTCTTCTTCTTCATCTCACTCTTCAAAAAGGGACTATTCACCTACATTTACGGATAGCCCTCCTTCTAGACTGTCACCTATCGATTACATCAATACATTTCACGATGTCCTCACTAGAGGAAACAGTGACAATATCTCAACTGGTATCATTAGGTAGGACAGTTAGACACGCATGTGCAATATATTACATGAAAGAGTATTTGGGATAATCTTCCTAATCCTTTCAACCCGGTCCTGAAGATGATCCCAAATACTCGGATCGAAACATTGTTGACTTGTCAGCGCAATTGATGGCGCACCCTTGTCGTGGTTCCATAGTATCTGCTATCAAATTGTCAAATAAGATTGTTAATTATTGACTGGAACCACCATATTCACTGTACATATTTTGCCACTCATGCACCTTACGCCGTTCCTTGCTGATAACACATTGTCACTTGCGTCGCCACTTTTTGTGTCACGTACACAATTGAGCACCAAGTCCAATTCGGGTTGTTTTATGGATTTCTTACCCACAGTGCTATTACAACTGTATTTCTTCTTATAATTTCGTACTCCAATATATGTTGCCATGTGCACATTCTAAAAACCGACCATGAGTCTCCCTCTCTTTCATGTAATGTATTGCACATGCGTGTCTAACTGTCCTACCTAATGATACCAGTTGAGATATTGTCACTGCTTTCATGTACCTACCCTAATCTCAACATGGTTTATGGGTTTCACTCCTGTCGTTTAATACAAGTCTTCACTAGAGGAGCACTGAAACTGAACATAGATATGTCAGCTTCGCAGGCTTCCACCTCTATCATATTCAAGACTCTTCATCAGCAGATTGTGTCTAGACCTTTGCTTCCCCTGGTTCCTGGTCTAATCGAACCAGTGATGGACGTTTTTCTCACCCCATCCTTAATTAAAGCTGTCCAGCGAGGATTCAGAAAAAATATAAGCTGACGGCATCGGATCCCCCACCAGATCTCGGTAATCATCCGGCAGCAAAGAAAACTCATGCAGTTGCTTCTTCCTCCTCTGTCCCTCCAGACAAGGAGAGTCAAGCCCAGGAAAGGTTTGCTAATCCGCAGCATCTTCCTTGAAGATATCAAGCGCTGCTGCCCTGTTAGGACGCTACAACAGGTCCTTATGGGATTCTTTGGAGCGTTTTAAGGAAAAGCTGCCAAAAGAGTACAGAAAAGATTTTGCGGGGATTCTCCAAGAAGGGGCGCTGGTTTCTAATCAGGTGATTAGTACTGCAGTAGACGGGGCTTCTCAGGCTGGCCATTCATATGCACACAGCAGTTGTGCATGAAGGTCTTCATGGCTGCGCCTAACAGCTTTAAAGCCAGAGTCTCAACATCGGATTTTAAGTCTTCCATTCTCCGGAACATCTCTTTTTGGTTCCCACACCGATGAAGAAATGGCTAGGCTGAAGGCTGAGCTGGATATACTGAAGGCGGTAGGCCTAGAAAAGAAAAAATAGAATTCAGACGCAGATACAGGTCTTGCAATCGCAAAAACTACAAACAGAGGGTTCAAACTCCTCAATGGCAGCAGAAGCATAACCAGCAATCAAGGGCTCAGTTCCAAAGCCATAGAGGTTCCAGAGGCAGAGGAGGACAACATCAACAATCGTCATGTGCAGCCAAGACTTCAGAGAAGCAGTGATTTCTGCTTCCTCTAGCGCCGTTGCCCACTCCAGTGGGAGGAAGTATTTCGAATCACGTGGCAGAGTGGCGCAAAATAACAAAAGATCAATGGGTGCTAAATATACTGAACAATGGATACACACTTCGTTTCAGTTCAGCAACAAAGAACATTCCTCCACTCAAGTCGCATCCCCACCAACTAAAATAGCTACGTCAGGAGGCGTCAGTCCTCCTCCAGAAATTGGCTGTAGAAGAAGTTACTATGGCTTAAAGAGGAAAGGGGGTCTATTCCAGGTACTTTCTGGTACCAAAGAAAGACCAACTGCACAAATAGAGACCTATCCTGGATCTGCGATCTCTGAACAAGGTCATTTGGAGAGAGAACTTTTGCATGTTGGCGCTACATCAAATATATCCGCACCTACAAAAGGGGGATTGGATGTGTTCGATAGACCTCCAAGATGAGTACTTCCACATACCGATTGCTAAACGTCACCGCAAGTTCCTGAGATTCATGGTGGGCTCCAAACATTACCAATTCCGAGTCTTACCGTTCGGCCTAAAATCCGCACCAAGTGTATTCACAAAATGCATGGCGGTGGTAGCCGCAGCTCTGCATTGTCAAGGCCTATTTGTGTACCCGTACCCGTACCTGGACGATTGGCTGTTGAAGGGTTCACTTTCGAATTTGCCTAAATCTACTTCGCCGTTTAGGCCTTCACGTGAACCTGGACAAATCTGTCCAACAGCCCACGCAAACTCTACATTATCTGGGTGCCACCATAGACTCTGGTATAGGAAAGTGTTTCCTTTGGAGGGATGACTGGTATCGATGAAACAGAAGTGCAACTCTCTACTTCATGTGCACCAAGCATCAGTGCGGCAAGTGGCCTCTCTTCTAGGGTCGATGGCCTCTTGCATATTTCTCATCCCCAACTCCAGATTGAGAATGAGACCGCTGCAACAAGATCTGGAAGACAAATGGGACCAATCTTCAGGACATTGGGAGGATCGTCTTCTCCTCTCCCAAGCAAAGTCATCCATTCTGGTGGGAGTGCCCTTCCACCAGTCTCTTCCACAGCAATCCTGATCACGGATGCATCTCTCCAGGGATGGTGGGGGCGAACTTGGGTTTTTATTTATCATTTATTTTATTTATAAAGTTTTATAGAGTGCGAACCAGAACCAAAATAGGGTATCAGAGCGCTTTACATCAGGCATAAGGTGAAACATTCAAAGGGAGCAAATGCATACAGGGAAAAAAAATAGTCTGCGGGTAACGGGGAGTAACACCATTGAGAGAACTTGTTCTGAAACACAAATAGGAAGACCATTCAAGTTTGTGTGGGTCATCATTTCTCTTGGCAACAGTGAGAAGAATGTTCTGAGCCCAAAACCATTTAAATATATGCAGGTCATACATTAAGCACACCAGCGAATAACAGTAGTTTGGGGATTGTCGCTCTTGTGACGTGGTTATCTTAATTTAAGGTAGGAAATTGCTCATCAGGAATCATTTTGTTTCCTTTTTGAAGAGAGGGAAAGAGGAGAATTTTCTGATGCGAGATGGAAGGGAGTTCCAAATTCTGGGAGCTGCCCCAGAGAATGCTCTGTTGGAGGTTTTAGACTTTTTGAAACGTGCAGGTTTCAGAAGTAGATTGTTTGCACTCCTTGAATGTCTGTTTCCTCCAGATAGGCTGAGTTTTTGGGCTAGGAATTGAGGGGTGTTGTGGTGTAGCGCCTTATGTGTGATGCAGGCCTTTTTTAGGTGGATTCGGGCTGCGTACGGTAACCAGTTGAGTGCTTTCAGGTGTGGCGATATGTGATCAAATTTCCTAGAGCCTGTTAAAAGTCTTGCTGCAGCATTGAGACAGGCCTTTAGCGGGGCATTTGAGAGTTTGGGAAGACCCGCGAGGGTGGATCATCCATACTCCAGTCTAGAAATAACTAAGGATTGGACTGCAGATTTGAGGTCCGCGTTCCCGAGAAAAGGTTTAATTTTTCTGAGATAGCTGAGATGGAAGCGGGCATTTTTAGCCAATGAGTTGACGAGGTTTAGACTCGATTCTGATTCAAACGGACAATACAACCACCATGTATTACTTGAACAAACAAGGTGGAACACAATCTCGCCCGCTGTCATTGGAATCCCAAGCAATCTAGCACTGGCTTTTGGCAAGATATCTCTCGACCACTGCGGTACACCTTTCAGGAGAACAAAACGTGCGGGCAGACGATCTCAGTTGGCACTTTGAAGAACAAGAAGACTGGAAGCTCAGCGACGACGTAGTGGCAGACATCTTCCGTCAATGTGGTCGACCACCCATCGACCTCTTTGCAGATGATCTATACAAGAAATGCCACGCCTTCGTGTCCGGATTTTACCAGCCAGGAATGAGAGGGAATACTCTTTTGATAGACTGGTCCGGAACATTTGCATACGTCTTTCCTCCTCTTTCTCTCATTCCAAAGGTGGTGACCAAGCTTATCCGATCCAGGATGAAGATGATCCTGATAGCACCGGACTGGCCTTGTCAATGGTGGTATCCGGACCTATTGCAACTCTCAATATGTCCACACAGGAGGCTGCCGTGTAGACCGGAACTTCTGACCAAAATGGGCGGGAAGATTCTGCACCCCAGCCTTCCGTCGCTGAGCTTGGCAGCCTGGCTCCTGAAGTCTTGCAATACGGACACTTGAATCTCCCTCAGGACTGCATGAACATTGTGAGGGAGTCGAGGAGACCACCCTGCAAGACATTCTTATTCTTTTAAATGGAAGAGGTTTTTCTTGTGGTGTATGCATAATGGTTTTAGTCCAACTAGTGAGCAGGAGGAGGTAATCTTGCCTTATCTTCTGTATTTAGCCAAGTCTGGTTTGAAGTACTCTTCTATAAAAGTTCATTTGGCGGCCATTACGGCCTACAGAAAATCACATTACCAGCCTTCCTTTTTTCAACTCCAGGTGGTCAAAGATTTCCTTTAGGGGTTGAAGAAAGTTTTTCCTCCTGTCCGACATCCTTCACCTCCTTAGGAGTTGAATATTGTTCTGTCCAAGCTTATGGGCCCTCCTTTCAAGCCCATTCATAAGCCCACTTTACAGCACCTAAAATGGAAAGTTGCTTTTTTAATAGCTATCACGTCAGCATGCAGAGAAAGTGAAATCCAGGCACTCTGCTCAAAGGAACCATACACGGTTTTCCATCACAATCGGGTGGTTCTGAGGACTCACTCGTCTTTCTTACCAAAAGTGATGTCCGACTTCCATGTTAACCAGACAATTTCCCTTCCCTCTTTTTTTTACCAATCCTGCTAATCCATCAGAAAGGTCTCTTCACTCACTTGACCTCAAGAGGGTTCTAAAATTCTATTTGGAAGGAACAAAATCCATTAGGACATCTGACCAATTATTCTTAAACTATGGTGTCATCAGGACAGGTTTTCCAGCCTCCAAACGATCTATCCCGAGGTGGATAGTGTCCTGCACTAAGCTGGCTTATCAATTTGTCAACAAGCCTCTATTGGTTCCCTTTAAGGCTCACTCCACTAGCGGATATGCAGCTGCAGTAGCTTTCTTGCATAATGTACCGATGGCCGAGATTTGCAAGGCGGCAACTTGGAAATCGGTTTACTAGGCACTACTGTCTTGATTGTGACTCCAGAGCAGATACCCAAGTAGGCCAAGCCTCCTTGAGGAATTGGTTCCAATGCTAGTTTCATTAGAGTCATGATATTTTCTCAATACCTGTTGAGTTTATGCTTATTGTTTGCCCGCAGGTTGAGGGGATGGGCTTGCTATTCTATCCATATGCTCATGACTATTGATGAGGATCCCCTGGAAGAGAAGGATAAGTTACTTACTTGTAATCCTAGTTCTCTTCCAGGGGTATCCTCATCAATAGTCATAAGCAACACACCCACCTCCCTGGGCAAATGATTACGATAAATGTCATTTCTTTGTGCCCTGGCCTACGGGTCTAGGCAAAGAACAACTGACCTAACTGTCACCCCTGAGGCATTATGGGAAGCTAGGGGTCATGGCTGCCTATGTATTTCTATGAGGTTAACTTTCCAGCTTTTCACACTGAGTGTTTTCTGCAATGCAGCCTGTGAGCTGGCAATGCTGTCATTCCTCTTTGCAGGATTATGTTTTTTCTGCTGCACATTAAAGCAGTTCAAATGCTCTTTGTTTTCTTCACTGCTTCGTGTTGAAGGTATATATGTGTGCAAAGGAAATTCTTGTAGCTTTGCTCAGCTCTTCTTTTCTGTATAGATAGCTGCATTTGTGATTTTATATATATATATATATATATATATATATATATATATATATATATATATATATATATATATATATATCCAACATTTGCAGAGTCCCAATTTGAAAGAGCCACATGGAAAATCATCTTAACCGTCAATTTAATGGCAGCATGCTGACAGCAATTCATTTATGAAAGGCAAACAAGTTCAAACCATCAGTATAGCCAGACGCGTTTCAGGAGGTAAATCCTTTCATCAGTGGCTTTCAGGAAGGCGAGGAGAAAGCGTTCTTTGGCGCAGCCAGTTCTTAAGTGCCCCACTCCCGCCCTCATGGGCGTGGCCTCACGGCGTTCTGGGAGTTGAAGTCCGCGCCATTACAAACCTCAGTGGGTGCAATATCTCCAAACCACAATGTCCATATATTAAAGGCACCCTTCAAAAAGTATTCTGCCCTGCTTTATTGCTGTCACTGAAAGGCGAACAGACACGTTCTGCAAAATGCCTGCTCAATTCCGTTCCGCTCAATGCTTCACTGGGCGGGATTAATTCTAATGGTGCATGAATTTAAAACGCCTCTTCCTGTCACCGCAAATGCCACTGATGAAAGGACTTGTTGTTCTGAAACGCGTCTGGCTATCTGATCACAGGTGTGTGGTTTACGAAGTGCTCCTGCTGGCAAACTACCAATAAAGAGCCTATTGTAACCTCTGGGCAGCCTGTTTCCATATTGGGTCCCTGCTTTGTTGGATTTGTAACGGCCTCCCAGGTCGTGGATGAAGGCTCACTGCTGTCCTGGCGGGTCCGACGCAGCATCACAGAACGCTGCGAGTAACGGAACAGAGGCAAGCTGGAGCCTCTAGCAGGGGGAAGCCAGTTTGAAGCTCGAGGCAGTGTTCAAGCAGAGGAGGTGCCTTCGTGAACTTGGTGCACTTTTAAAAGGACAAAATTGACTAGAGGAGACGCACCCACTTGGGTAAATTATCATGCACTACGAAGCCCAGAATGCCGTGGGGCCACGCCCTGAAGCGGGCGGGATTAATTCTAATGGTGCATGAATTTAAAACGCCTCTTCCTGTCACCGCAAATGCCACTGATGAAAGGACTTGTTGTTCTGAAACGCGTCTGGCTATCTGATCACAGGTGTGTGGTTTACGAAGTGCTCCTGCTGGCAAACTACCAATAAAGAGCCTATTGTAACCTCTGGGCAGCCTGTTTCCATATTGGGTCCCTGCTTTGTTGGATATATATATATATATATATATATATATATTCTTCTCACATATATGTATATATTGTTTCCGGGGTCCCAGCGTATCGGCGGGAATATTCATATGCTTATGACTATTGATGAGGATACCCCTGGAAGAGAACTAAGATTACATGTAAGTAACTTATCCTACTGGTTCATGCACATCCTGCAGAGCAGGGGTGGGAGGCAGAGGGGTACTGGTTCATGCACATCCTGCAGAGCACGGGCAAGGCCAAAGTGATCAGGGAAGGGAGGTACAGGGGTACTGGTTCCTGTGCAGCAGAGATAAAGGCCAAGGTTATTAAGCAAGGATGGGATGGAATGAAGGTAAGGATATCTGAACTAGTTCATACATTACAGGGACTGGAAGATGTATGGACGGAAAGGAAGGAAGGGCATTCTGGCTGCTCTGGTACTGATCCCACAGAAATCAGAACTCCAAAGCAAGCAGTGAAAGGCTAGGATGATGGGGCCTGTGTACTATACATATAATGATAGACTAGGATTCGCAAGGTAAGCATGGAAGGGAAGAATGTCCACTATGGTTCATATGCAAGGCTAGGCAGTCCAGAGTAAACATGGGCAGGACTTAAGGAGAGTGGTTTATATACAGAGTACGCTTGTCTAGTAGCGTATAACTACCTGCGGATATATTTATAATAATAATCCACATTTGTAAAGCGAGAACAATCACCCGTAAGGGTCTCTAGGCGCTGGGGCCGTCGGGAAGATTAAGCAAGCTATTGCCCAGAGTCACATGGTGCTGGGCTAATCCGCCGCCGGCACCAGGGATCAAACCGTGATCCCCAGATTCCGGAGTCAGTCGCCCTGGCCACGGCGCCACACATAAGGTAAACCTACCCAGGGTATGAATGACATGTCTGAGTATAGATATGCATACAGGGTGCAGTACCGACTATGGCCAGACACCAAATACATGGTGGTGCAAGCGAGCTGAAAAACAGCACTGTGTGAATAATGGTTTTATTTCACGCCCGATTAACAAGACTCTGCTTGTTATTATCCCCTACAGTACAACGAGAGCGTGTTACATAGGGATACCCTCCTGGTGGGAACAACTGGTTCCTAGGGATACCATATCCTGGCATTAGGGCAAAAAAACTATTGGGATCAGAAAGGTCATGAAGAATGCCGGTGTGGCCCAACACTGCGGGTACCATGAACATGGCAGAAACATGTTGACGATCTGGCAGTAATGAGGGGTGTATGAATTCTTAATTCTTTCCTGTCACCATCATTCTTCACGTTTTTAGCTCTGGCCAGTGGGTCCAGGAATACATTTGTGACTAGTGACACCTCCGAGCTAGTTTTAACTTTCACTGCACTTTTCTTTTGGTGATCCCATTATATTTTGCCGAGAAATATTTGTATATTTTACATGTTTGTATTGTCTTGCCCTCCCTTTTGCTCCACCCCAGGAGTTGGTCTGCACGGGGGTGTACTGAAGCAAGCCCAATGATGTAGCATGTCACAACCTTGTGAGTGAGGGCAGCATTTTCACACTTTGCTCGTGCCACCACCGAGATCATTACTCTCTACTCCTCTTTGTGTGTGTTATTATTATATACAGAGAGGCAAGGATGTGCAAGGTGCGCAAGGCCAGGAGGGATGAGAATTACTGGTTTAAATAAGGAGAGGCAAGGAGGTCCATGGTAAACATGGATACCACGGAGGGGAACAGTGTTTGTCTGGTTTATATATGAGGCTAGGCAGGCCAGTGTAAACATGGTCAGGACAAAAGAGACGACTGTCTACTCTGGTTTATATACGAGACTAGGCAGTCTGGTGTAAGCACAGATACAACAAAAGAAAAGAAAGTCTACTCTGGTTCATATACAAGGATAGGCAGTCTGCTGTAAACACGGATAGAACAACAGAGAAGAGTGTCTACTCTAGTTTATATACGAGGATAGGCAGTCTGCTGTAAACATGGATAGTGCAAACACAACAATGATGGACAGAATGTGGATCAATGTCACACATTCACCCCAGTCCAGAGATCTGGGCCCAAATCCATCGTTTTTCCACTCCACACCACCCTGGGTTAGACAATGGCGATATGCAAATCAGCGCTGACCCTGTGCCCCATGGGAACAGTCCAGTCCGAACTACAAAAGCCATGTCCTTCCCAGAACGGAAACAAGCATCCGAGGACCGGCCCGGTTTCGAGGTAACACCTCTCATCAGCCCGGCTAGCTTGCTTCCAGTGGTGTGGAGTGCCTGGGACTCACGTCTGAGCATCCCCAGTACACTTAGAGCGGTAACTGCAAACACAACAATGATGGACAGAATGTGGATCAATGTCACACATTCACCCCAGTCAAAAGATCTGGGCCCAAATCCATCGTTTTTCCACTCCACACCACCCTGGGTTAGACAATGGCGATATGCAAATCAGCGCTGACCCTGTGCCCCATGGGAACAGTCCAGTCCGAACTACAAAAGCCATGTCCTTCCCAGAACGGAAACAAGCATCCGAGGACCGGCCCGGTTTCGAGGTAACACCTCTCATCAGCCCGGCTAGCTTGCTTCCAGTGGTGTGGAGTGCCTGGGACTCACGTCTGAGCATCCCCAGTACACTTAGAGCGGTAACTGCAAACACAACAATGATGGACAGAATGTGGATCAATGTCACACATTCACCCCAGTCAAAAGATCTGGGCCCAAATCCATCGTTTTGCCACTCCACACCACCCTGGGTTAGACAATGGCGATATGCAAATCAGCGCTGACCCTGTGCCCCATGGGAACAGTCCAGTCCGAACTACAAAAGCCATGTCCTTCCCAGAACGGAAACAAGCATCCGAGGACCGGCCCGGTTTCGAGGTAACACCTCTCATCAGCCCGGCTAGCTTGCTTCCAGTGGTGTGGAGTGCCTGGGACTCACGTCTGAGCATCCCCAGTACACTTAGAG
This sequence comes from Lissotriton helveticus, assembly GCF_964261635.1. Lineage (NCBI taxonomy): Eukaryota > Metazoa > Chordata > Amphibia > Caudata > Salamandridae > Lissotriton > Lissotriton helveticus. Next base: position 25,427,578 of record NC_136065.1, read on the forward strand.
CGGTAACTTCAAACACAACAATGATGGACAGAATGTGGATCAATGTCACACATTCACCCCAGTCAAAAGATCTGGGCCCAAATCCATCGTTTTTCCACTCCACACCACCCTGGGTTAGACAATGGCGATATGCAAATCAGCGCTGACCCTGTGCCCCATGGGAACAGTCCAGTCCGAACTACAAAAGCCATGTCCTTCCCAGAACGGAAACAAGCATCCGAGGACCGGCCCGGTTTCGAGGTAACACCTCTCATCAGCCCGGCTAGCTTGCTTCCAGTGGTGTGGAGTGCCTGGGACTCACGTCTGAGCATCCCCAGTACACTTAGAGCGGTAACTGCAAACACAACAATGATGGACAGAATGTGGATCAATGTCACACATTCACCCCAGTCAAAAGATCTGGGCCCAAATCCATCGTTTTTCCACTCCACACCACCCTGGGTTAGACAATGGCGATATGCAAATCAGCGCTGACCCTGTGCCCCATGGGAACAGTCCAGTCCGAACTACAAAAGCCATGTCCTTCCCAGAACGGAAACAAGCATCCGAGGACCGGCCCGGTTTCGAGGTAACACCTCTCATCAGCCCGGCTAGCTTGCTTCCAGTGGTGTGGAGTGCCTGGGACTCACGTCTGAGCATCCCCAGTACACTTAGAGCGGTAACTGCAAACACAACAATGATGGACAGAATGTGGATCAATGTCACACATTCACCCCAGTCAAAAGATCTGGGCCCAAATCCATCGTTTTGCCACTCCACACCACCCTGGGTTAGACAATGGCGATATGCAAATCAGCGCTGACCCTGTGCCCCATGGGAACAGTCCAGTCCGAACTACAAAAGCCATGTCCTTCCCAGAACGGAAACAAGCATCCGAGGACCGGCCCGGTTTCGAGGTAACACCTCTCATCAGCCCGGCTAGCTTGCTTCCAGTGGTGTGGAGTGCCTGGGACTCACGTCTGAGCATCCCCAGTACACTTAGAGCGGTAACTTCAAACACAACAATGATGGACAGAATGTGGATCAATGTCACACATTCACCCCAGTCAAAAGATCTGGGCCCAAATCCATCGTTTTTCCACTCCACACCACCCTGGGTTAGACAATGGCGATATGCAAATCAGCGCTGACCCTGTGCCCCATGGGAACAGTCCAGTCCGAACTACAAAAGCCATGTCCTTCCCAGAACGGAAACAAGCATCCGAGGACCGGCCCGGTTTCGAGGTAACACCTCTCATCAGCCCGGCTAGCTTGCTTCCAGTGGTGTGGAGTGCCTGGGACTCACGTCTGAGCATCCCCAGTACACTTAGAGCGGTAACTGCAAACACAACAATGATGGACAGAATGTGGATCAATGTCACACATTCACCCCAGTCAAAAGATCTGGGCCCAAATCCATCGTTTTTCCACTCCACACCACCCTGGGTTAGACAATGGCGATATGCAAATCAGCGCTGACCCTGTGCCCCATGGGAACAGTCCAGTCCGAACTACAAAAGCCATGTCCTTCCCATAACGGAAACAAGCATCCGAGGCCACTGGATTCAAGATAGCCTGGCTGATGAGGATTATGAATCCGAAACCGGTCCCAGGATGCTTGTTTCCGGTCCAGGGAAGACATGGCTTGGCAGTTCGGGCTGGACTGTTCCCATGAGGCTCAGGGTCAGACTGATTTGCATATAGCCATGTCTGAACTGGGGTGGCTGAGCGAACTAAAGAATGGTGATGGATTAAACCCAGATCAGTTGACTGGGGGTGAGTGTTTGATTCACTCAAACGCTCCGTCCATCATCCCCTTTTGTATCGCTTTGTTCGCCCTAAGTTGGCAGGGTATGCTCAGACGTGAGTCCCTTGTTCACTTGGCCACTGGATTCAAGATAGCCTGGCTGATGAGGATTATGAATCCGAAACCGGTCCCAGGTTGCTTGTTTCCGGTCCAGGGAAGACATGGCTTGGCAGTTCGGGCTGGACTGTTCCCATGAGGCTCAGGGTCAGACTGATTTGCATATAGCCATGTCTGAACTGGGGTGGCTGAGTGAACTAAAGAATGGTGATGGATTAAACCCAGATCAGTTGACTGGGGGTGAGTGTTTGATTCACTCAAACGCTCCGTCCATCATCCCCTTTTGTATCGCTTTGTTCGCCCTAAGTTGGCAGGGTATGCTCAGACGTGAGTCCCTTGTTCACTTGGCCACTGGATTCAAGATAGCCTGGCTGATGAGGATTATGAATCCGAAACCGGTCCCAGGATGCTTGTTTCCGGTCCAGGGAAGACATGGCTTGGCAGTTCGGGCTGGACTGTCCCCATGAGGCTCAGGGTCAGACTGATTTGCATATAGCCATGTCTGAACTGGGGTGGCTGAGTGAACTAAAGAATGGTGATGGATTAAACCCAGATCAGTTGACTGGGCGTGAGTGTTTGATTCACTCAAACGCTCCGTCCATCATCCCCTTTTGTATCGCTTTGTTCGCCCTAAGTTGGCAGGGTATGCTCAGACGTGAGTCCCTTGTTCACTTGGCCACTGGATTCAAGATAGCCTGGCTGATGAGGATTATGAATCCGAAACCGGTCCCAGGATGCTTGTTTCCGGTCCAGGGAAGACATGGCTTGGCAGTTCGGGCTGGACTGTTCCCATGAGGCTCAGGGTCAGACTGATTTGCATATAGCCATGTCTGAACTGGGGTGGCTGAGTGAACTAAAGAATGGTGATGGATTAAACCCAGATCAGTTGACTGGGGGTGAGTGTTTGATTCACTCAAACGCTCCGTCCATCATCCCCTTTTGTATCGCTTTGTTCGCCCTAAGTTGGCAGGGTATGCTCAGACGTGAGTCCCTTGTTCACTTGGCCACTGGATTCAAGATAGCCTGGCTGATGAGGATTATGAATCCGAAACCGGTCCCAGGATGCTTGTTTCCGGTCCAGGGAAGACATGGCTTGGCAGTTCGGGCTGGAATGTTCCCACGAGGCTCAGGGTCAGACTGATTTGCATATAGCCATGTCTGAACTGGGTGGCTGAGTGAACTAAAGAATGGTGATGGATTAAACCCAGATCAGTTGACTGGGGGTGAGTGTTTGATTCACTCAAACGCTCCGTCCATCATCCCCTTTTGTATCGCTTTGTTCGCCCTAAGTTGGCAGGGTATGCTCAGACGTGAGTCCCTTGTTCACTTGGCCACTGGATTCAAGATAGCCTGGCTGATGAGGATTATGAATCCGAAACCGGTCCCAGGATGCTTGTTTCCGGTCCAGGGAAGACATGGCTTGGCAGTTCGGGCTGGACTGTTCCCATGAGGCTCAGGGTCAGACTGATTTGCATATAGCCATGTCTGAACTGGGGTGGCTGAGTGAACTAAAGAATGGTGATGGATTAAACCCAGATCAGTTGACTGGGGGTGAGTGTTTGATTCACTCAAACGCTCCGTCCATCATCCCCTTTTGTATCGCGCCGTAAACATGGATAGGACAACAGAGAAGAGTTTCTACTCAGGTTTATGTACAAGGCTATGCAGTCTGCTGTAAACACAGATAGCACAAAAGAAAAGAGTGTCTACTCTGGTTCATATACAAGGATAGGCAGTCCAGGGTAAACATGGATAGGGCAAAAGAAAAGAGTGTGTACTCCGGTTTATATATGAGGCTGGGCAGTCTGGTATAAGCACAGATAGGACAAAAGAGACGAGTGTCTACTCTGGTTTATGTACAAGGCTACACAGTCTGCTGTACACATGAATAGGACAAAAGAAAAGAGTGTCTACCATGGTTTATATGTGAGGCTAGGCAATCTGCTGTACACACAAATAGGACAAAAGAAAAGAGTGTCTACTATGGTTTATATATAGGCTGTGGGGTTTTAGGTTTAAACCTATAATAACTGATGAAACCCCACTGAACGATAAATAGCCGTCGCCGGTGAAAACATATTAACACTGGGAAAAAAACTCCACAAACTAAATGCCATTCAAAGAAAGGAAAAAGAGAGTGAAAGAGTCATTTTTTTCTTCCTGAAGGTGTCAATACAATGTAACTTTGTTATACAAGCTAGCAGTAAGGAAGACTGGCTAACATTATTCTGCTTGAGTTTTGTTCTTTAGGGATGCCACTAAAATATTGTTTCTTCTTCCTTTTACTTTTTTCAGTTTTGGTGGCCTTTAGTCTAAAGATGCAGGATTTAGTTTCAGGTTTTAGGTCTAGTTTGATTATTTTATAAACTGTAGAGAATCAGAAAATATCAAACTCATATTTGATATTTTAGCTGCGTTTGATTCTTTCACTGATAGGTAAAATGGCTGGTTTCATAAAAATCTTTCCTAATATGTGTCATCACATTTACCCACAGACACTAGACTTTTGGAAAGCATTGAACTCAGTGTCACTTGTAATGCTCTGCAAAAAAGGTTATTTCCAAGTACAACAAAGATTGGAGTGATATTGTTTGTATTTGCAGTGATTCAGCTAAAAAAGTTGTGCAATGACCTGTCAAAATTGATACCCGAGCTGAAGTGATTCCCTGTAGGAGATCCTTGCCACTTGTTAGATGGTATGCTGAAAGCATCTATACCATCTTCAGAGTTAATGAGGGATGCTATTGACTTTTTAGTCCATTCTGGTGTACTGTTTTCTTATGCACAGGAACTAAAACGCAAATATTTATCATTTTGTGCTTTATGTGGCATCAAAGAAAGAGTCATCCCAACTGTGTCCCTTAGCTGATGGTTCTCAGCCCAAGGGGCTATGAATGCTGAGAGGGGCTTTTCGCAGAAGATTACATGGGAAGGAAAGAGCGAGCACACATGACCCAAAGACTCACTGAAGAAATACTGTATGGTATACTACAATAAGATGAATTTGCAAAAATCTATTTGGACCTCATATACACTATAAGTAAATTGTCTATATGCCATGTTCTTTCAGTGCAGAAAGCAAGCAATAATAAAAGCAAACCGTTCCATAAACACCGGAAAAACACTCTTTCTGTTGTTTTTAGTGGCGCGAAAATGTGTAACCACTGATAACTGTTTTTTAAGATATTGAAAATACTGGAAAAAACTCCACCAGAATTGACCACAAATAGAAACCGAAAACAGGAAAGCCTATTTACATATGAGGCTAGGCAGTCTGCTGTAAAACAAGGATAGGAAAAAAGAGAAGAGTGTCTGTTTTATATTCGAGGCTGGGCAGTCTGGTGTAAGCACAGATAGGACAAAAAAGAAGACCGTCTACTCTGGTTTATTTACTAGACTAGGCAGTCTGCTATAAACAAGGATAAGAAAAAAGAGAAAAGTGTGTCTACTCTGTTTTATACACAAGGGTGGACAGTCTGGTGCAAACACCGATAAGACAAAAGAGAAGAGTGCCTGCTTTTGTTTATATACAAAGATAGGCAGTCTGCTGCAAACTCGGATAGGACAAGAGAGAACAGTGTCTACTCTAGTTTATTTATGAGGCTAGGCAGTCTGCTGTAAACATGGATAGGACAACCGAGAAGAGTGTCTACTCTAGTTTATATAGGATGCTAGGCAGTCTGATGTAAACATGGACAGGACAACAGAGAAGAGTGTCTACTCTAGTTTATATAGGATGCTTGGTAGTCTGCTGTAAACACGGATAGGACAACCGAGAAGAGTGTCTACTCTAGTTTATATAGGATGCTAGGCAGTCTGCTGTAAACACGGATAGGACAACCGAGAAGAGTGTCTACTCTAGTTTATATAGGATGCTAGGCAGTCTGCTGTAAACACGGATAGGACAACCGAGAAGAGTGTCTACTCTAGTTTATATAGGATGCTAGGCAGTCTGCTGTAAACATGGATAGGACACCGAGAAGAGCGTCTACTCTAGTTTATATAGGATGCTAGGCAGTCTGCTGTAAACACGGATAGGACAACCGAGAAGAGTGTCTACTCTAGTTTATATAGAAGGCTAGGCAGTCTGCTTTAAACATGGATAGGACAACTGAGAAGAGTGTCTACTCTAGTTAATACACAAGGGTGGGCAGTCTGGTGCAAACACTGATAAGACAACAGAGAAGAGTGTCTACTCTGGTTTATTTACAAGGCTAGACAGTCTGCTGTACACACAAATAGGACAAAAGAAAAGAGTGTCTACTATGGTTTATATACAAGGATAGGCAGTCTGCTGTAAACATGGATAGGACAACAGAGAAGACTGTCTACTCTAGTTTATATACAAGGCTAGGCAGTCTGGTGTAAGCACAGATACAACAAAAGAGAGGAGTGTCTACTCTGGTTTATATACAAGGATAGGCAGTCTGCTGTAAACATGGATAGGACAACAGAGAAGACTGTCTACTCTAGTTTATATACGAGGCTAGGCAGTCTGGTGTAAGCACAGATACAACAAAAGAGAAGAGTGTCTACTCTGGTTTATTTACAAGGCTAGACAGTCTGCTGTACACACAAATAAGACAAAAGAAAAGAGTGTCTACTATGGTTTATATACAAGGATAGGCAGTCTGCTGTAAGCACAGATACAACAAAAGAGAAGAGTGTCTACTCTGGTTGTATACAAGGCTAGACAGTCTGCTGTAAACACGGATAGTACAAAAGAAAAGAGTGTCTACTCTGGTTTATACACAAGGCTAGGCAGTCTGCTGTGCACACAAATAGGACAAAAGAAACGAGTGTCTACTATGGTTTATATACAGGGAAGGAAGCAATTCCTTTTTGTTATTTAATCCTCACACACCCTATTGGTGTAATGCTTCATCATCAGGTTCACCCTAACTCCTAAAGGTTTGAGTGGGCTCAACCATATTTCAGGGAACTCTTAGGAGATGTAGGCCAAGGAGACTTAAAGATAAAAATCCTACTCCGTTCCCCAGGTATCCCTTTTATTCACGGGGACGTAGTGGATATTAAAACAAGATAAAAAACAGGTCTTTTTGGAGGTTATGGTCCTATAACCCAAATAATCTGCCAACATGTTTCAGCCCCACAAATTGGCCATATAGGTCCTGGGCTTTCATCAGGGCAATACAAACATTCCCTTCCTGGTGTTGATAGAAAGTTGTCCTATGTATTTGTGTTGAAGGTACAGAAAGCTGTAACCTTCGTGAAAATAATAATGGGGAGTATACTTATCTCCCATCTTTGTGTTAAAAACAATTCCGCCTATAAGGGGAATGAAAGGAGACAGAAGACATTCAATTATGCAGTATCATAATCATAGTTCTAGTGTACAATTGCACCCATCATGCACGGGTGCTCTTATTCCCATCATACCTTAATCAATAATAGTGACCGAAAACCAGAGCTGAACTAGATCACCTGATCTCAACTTGCCTAATCTGCAGCATGCGTAAAATATCGCACTTTATTTAATTCTCGTAAGTGCAAATTACCTTATCCCATGGTGAACCACACACACACACACACTCAAAGTCCAATATATAGATGATATTTACTCATACATAACAACAGTGATCACACAACTTGACAGTTATTATTACAATTTCAGATACGGTCTTAATACAGGTTTACATATCTGTTTTTCACATTTTTGCCCTATGCGCCCATGTGCCTGTACCCAATTAGAAGGGAACAAATATTTCTCATGGATCACGGGAAGGTGAGCCTTGTAGTCACACACTGTTTAGGGAAGTAAAAAGTAAACAAGCATTGAAAATGCAATAGGTCTCGCCTTTGATTAAGTTAAAGTCATTTGCTTAGCTAATGGTATTGTTTAGCAAAGCAAATGGCTTTAACTTAATAAAAGGCGAGGCCTATTGCATTTTCAATGGTTGTTTTACACTTGAAGCCATAGTGAAATAAAGTCCTTTACACAGAATCACACAACGTCAGTCAACTGCAGAAGTTTGGATTAGGATGCATGATGGCAAGTAAAACAAGTTTAAATAAAAAAAAAACACTGGGAGGGGGGAGGAGAAACACGAGAGACGGCCTGCGGCCGTCAAAGTGAAAGTTTTTGAGTGTAAGCTCACCCAGCAATTAGAAGGCACTGTGTCACACCGCAAGTAAAACAAGTAAAAAAAAACAAAAACACTGGGAGGGGGGAGGAGAAACACGAGAGACGGCCTGCGGCCGTCAAAGTGAAAGTATGGCCGGCATTGCTGTGGGGAGGGGGGAGGAGAAATGTGACACGCCTGGATATAGTGTGAAGCAGCAGGGGCCTTTGAAGTGAAGCTTCACTTCAAAGGTGTGGGAGGAGTGCGGCTCGGCTGAGCCAGAGCGCACGCCGGGGGAAGCTTGTGGGGCGGAGCGGGAAGAGCTGCAGGGGAACAGATGGCTGGCGATTTGATGCTGTGCACGCGCATTTTAGGTAAAAGCGCACGGGCACAGCATCAAATCGCCAGTTAGTTAAAGTCTGTTTAAGCCCCTATAGTCTCGCTCCGCTCAATGCGCATGCGCATTTACAGGTCGCAAGACCTAAAAACTGCAGCGTTGGGATTCCCTTCATCCCACATGACCAAACTCACATTACCCCTGTCTGTTGCTGTGCTCATGATCTGGACTTACTACTTCAAAGGTCCTGCCCCGTAGTATACTTATTTGGTATCCGTGTATCCCAGCTCATGCAACTCGCAGCTTTGTGCACCCGTTTAAATAAACAGGTCGTCTCGTATTTCAGCCCATCAGTGGGCGTGAGAATGGGACAGGGCACACATCAGCCTCGTCATTTCCTGCGCGTGTCTAGGTAGAGACTACAAAGGTCCCATGGAATCATGGGAACCGTAGTCTCGTATCCCGAATACCTAGTCCCATTGTGTCTTGCCTATAAGAAACACCAATTACCAACGTTACATGGGAATTGTAGTAAACCGATTGCTCGTCGGAATCAAAGTCATGTTTTCGAGTAAACGGGAGGTAAGCTCATGTCACACTAGTTAGAGTTCATGACAAATGCCTTCTTTAAGTTTATTCAAGTGTGGAGCCTGAGTTTGGGAACAAAGAGACCACACGAATTGCAACACCTCTAATGTGGTCTATATGATCATGTCCCCTTATGGATCCAAATATATCGGCATGCCAGCCCGGAAAGTAAAGCTGCGTATTGGTGAACATAGGAGCACAATCAGAAGAGCAATTTCAGATACGAAATTAACGGCCGACTACGTGGAGAAGAATCATAATGACAAATATTACTTTAATTGTTCATTTATATTTTCTCGCATTTCAAAGTGTTGCATTTCCAAAGAGCAGGCCTCTTGCTCCCAGTGGTCAGTTGCCACTGTGTCATATTAATAACTGAAAAGGACAGTCAATTCTTTTTAAATAGGAGAAATTTCAAGTGAAAAAACATTTATATGAAGCGTAATGTTTTTCTCCACTTTCAATTGAGCCAGTTACTTCTTAATGTTTTATGAAGCATGTTTCTTCACTTTAAATTCCTCCCATTTAAACAAATAGCTGTATTTTTCTGTCAGAAATAAGAGAAAATGTAAATGATGAGTTTTATGGAACCCATATAAACATAAAGTTAAGTCTTCAGTTTAGTTTGCTCCCATTTCAAAGTTTTACATTTACACACAGCAGGCATCTTGCTCCCAGTGGCTTCTAGACATGGTGTCATATTTATAACTGAAAAATACAGCCATTTTTTTCATGGGAATTTTTTTTTTATTTCAAATGTTTTTATTAAAATATAAGTTTTATATCAGAAGTTACATACAGTACATTATAATGCAGAAAGAAAGAAGAGAGAAAGAAAGAGAAGGGGGGGAGCGGGGGGGTTTGTCGTTAAGTCCTTCGTGACTCCAAGTATGTGTCGAGGAGCTCCCACATTCCATCTTTGGCATTGTGCTCCTTTGTGAACTTGCTGGTGATGTTGTCTGCGCCTCGGAGGAAAGTGACCCAGTTTATCCATGTTTTGAAGTTTGCTTTGGCTGTGTTCTTCCAGTTTGTTAGGATGATTTTTAGTGCTGCCGTTAGTAGGATGTCTACCAGGTCTCTCTCCTCTTTGCTTTCCAGGTCGTCCGTCATGAAGCCTGTGGCGAGGCTCACGAAGGTTAGCTTTATATTCTTGTTGGTGATGTCATTGATAAAGTTGTTTACTTTTGCCCAGAACTTCTTGACTTTGTGGCATTCGAAGGTTGGGTGTTCCAGGGTCCCTTCCTCTTTATCACAGTTCCAGCAGATGCTCATGTCTTTTATGCCTAATTTGTGGAGTCTTGCCGGGGTCCAGTATGCTCTGTGGAGGAGCCAGAACTTAGTTTGTGCCAGTTGTGGCGTGACCTTGTTTGTTGTTGCCGACCGCCACAGTTTGCCCTTTTCTTCCTTGTTTAGCTGCCTTTCAAGGAGTGATTCCCATGTGTTCGTTACTTTCTTGTTTAGCGAGGATGTTTGAGGGTTGAGAAGCTTGTATATTTTTGCTGTGTGGTGGCCAGTCGCGTTGAGGGCTTCCATGTATTTGATGATGGTTGGCGGGATTTTGCTTAGGTTTGCCTTTGTAATGGCCGTTTTCATTTTCAGGAATGTGTATAGTTCCTTTGCCGGGAGGTTGTGTAGTTGTTGCAGGTTTTGGAATGTGACTGGCGAGTTTTTTGTTTCCCGTTGGTTGGGTGTGGTTATGCCTTTTTCCATCCACGTTTCACTGCTTAGTGTCTTACCCTGGTACGTTATTTTTGTGTTTAGCCAGATCGACTCCCAGGTTGAACCCTTCAGTTTCTGTTCCATTCATTTGTCTATTTTCATGAGTGCCTCTTTGGTGTGTCTGAGGATTGGGTTGAATCGGTGAGGGTGTTTGTTCGCTGTGAGTAGCGCTATGGGGTTGAGCCCCCCAAGATGTTTTTTTCCACCTTCAGCCACTCTGGTTCGTATTCCTGCAAGCTGGTCAGCCAAAAGGTGCCCTGTTTCGCTAAGCAAGCCGTCTGGAAATTTTTGAAGTTCATTAGGTTGAGGCTTCCCAAATCAAACCCAACAAAGCTCCCGGACCGGATGGGTACACGGCAGACTTCTACAAGACATTCATCGGCCAACTGAAACCGATCATGGCCGCAACCTTCACGCAATGCATTCACAGGGGCAGAGTGACAGACTCCATGGCCGAAGCCAACATCATTGTGATACCCAAAGAAGGGAAAGATCTGCAACTTCCACAAAACTACAGACCAATATCCTTAATCAATGTAGATTGTAAAATATACGCGAAAATCCTGGCAAACAGACTGAACAGGGTCCTACCACTACTCATCCACAACTCGCAAGTGGGCTACATCAAGAACAGACTCTCCCAGGATAACACGCGACTACTATGCCATCTCATCAACTACACAACACACAGCGAGGACCAGGCAGTAATGATATCTCTAGATGCTGAAAAAGCCTTCGACAGAGTATCATGGCCCTTCCTAAATGCATGCATGGAGAAATTCGGATTAGGTACAAAATACAGAACAATGGTAATGGCCCTCTGCAACAAACCAACGGGCAAAGGTGGTGGTAAATGGGTGCACATCGGAGACACTAACGCTGGAAAGAGGCACAAGGCAGGGCTGCCCCCTATCACCCGGTCTCTTCCTCTTGGCACTAGAACCACTACTAGCCAGAATAAGAAACAACAACGACATAACCGGTGTCAAAATCAAAAACAAGACGGTGAAACTCGCTGCCTACGCAGACGATATCCTCATCACCACCACGGAGCCCACCTCATCAATCACAGCCCTAATGGAGACCATAGGGGAATACGCAGCAGCCTCGGGATACAAGCTCAATAAGGACAAGTCGGAGTGTAAGCCAATGAACGTGCACACCACTAAAGATGTACTGGGCCAGTCGGGCTTAGCCTGGCAAAACAAACCGCTCAAATACCTAGGCCTACTCTTCGGCAGGGACCTAAAGACAACACTGGAACACAACGAAGAGGCCATCCTGAAAAAGATAAAGGAGAGACTGGACACCTGGTCGCCCAAATACATAAGCTGGTGGGGCAGGTTTCATGGGAAAAATTTTAAGTGCAGAACATTTTTCCCTATTTTGAACATTTTGGCAGAACATTTTTCTGCCCTTTAAATTTCTCCCATTTAAAAAACATTGTTGTATTTTGATGTATTATACATGTAGCAGTTCCACGTATGGTGAAAAGTATGTCCTGTGCCATAGGTTCATAAGACACACGCTCTCATTCACCCATACACTAATATAAAATTCGCACAGACATGTTCATACTTCCCCAAACACGGCGCTCTCTGTGACACACATGACAGCCCTGTCACAGTGTCCTAGCCAAAGAATTTTGTTCAAATTATAGTATCGGGCTCCATTAACATTAGGCTTAAGGTCAATGAAGCTGGGTGTGGGGGTGTCTGGTAACAATGAGCAAGTAGCTTTGCTTTCAGTAGATCACAATGCTTTTCACTGATCAGAAGTAGCTCTCGCGACAGAAAAAGTTGAAGACCCCTGGCTTATATCTACAAGAAATCAAGTCAACCTCCCTTATCCGACACCAGCACCTTAAATAGTACCCCTGCAGAAGAAGGCATTGTTTAATTACACCAAATTCTTGTCATTTTGAGCTTGAGATGGTGGAAGATGAAAAATGGCTCTGAATAGCTGACACTGAGCTCAGTGTTGCTAAATCCTGCATTTTTATAGGAAAAACCTCCAGACTGTACTTGAGTGCTGGAGTATATTGCGCTCGAATGACTTCCATTAATTGCTTGCCTGAGGGGCTTGAAAGATGTTTGGAGAAGTGCAATATTGCAGAAGTGAGGGACACAGATTTAATATTTAAGAATGCTTAGTGAACCGTATGTGAAACACAGATTACTCCTAAACACTTTAAGTAGCGGTGTGCTTAATCTCATGAGTTTTTAACAGCCAGTGAGATTGTTTTCTTGGGTCTCTTTTAAAGAATAGTAGATTTGATGTTGTGTGGTGTATCTTTAGGGTTGCTGCTATTCACAGATCCCTACTTGTGCAGAGCCCAGTGCTTGTTCAACAAAACAAAGCAAATACAAAGAGCATGATGGGCGGAGTGTTGAACATTGCAACCACTCACCCCCAGTCAACTGATCTGGGTTTAATCCATCATCATTCTTTAGCTCACTCGGCACTCCAGTTCAGACATGGCCATATGCAAATCAGTCTGACCCTGTGCCTCATGGGAACAGTCCAGCCCGAACTGCTAAGCCATGTCTTCCCTGGACCGGAAACAAGCATCCTGGGACCGGTTTCTAGCTATCAGCCGTCTTCAGCCAGGATAGCTTGACTCCAGTGGCAAAGTGAGCAAGGGACTCACGTCCGGGCATACCCTGCCAACTTAGGGCGAACAAAGCTCAGGTTCAGACTGATTTGCATATGGCCATGTCTGAAATGGGGTGGCGGAGTGAGCTAAAGAATACAGAGAGAGTAGACACCCTTGTGTTGTACAACCATACCATCTGGCGGGAGATGATACAACACCATTAATAAACATACAGTTATAATCGTCTGACCATGTCAGGAACTTCCATTCCAAAAAATAAGTACAAATGTATTTTTTACAGTAAATGCAAATAACAATGAAATATTGAAACCGTTATTTAAAACAATTGATTGTTTCAGCAAGGCCTATACAATCTGCAACAGAATTTATCACAGCACTTTTTAATCATATTGTTCTAATGCTTTACATTTTAAATATAATTTTTTTTTCACAGAGACGTGTATAACATTACACTGTCAAACAATAAATAACATCTTGTCAGACAATATCTACTGCATTTTTATTAAGTTCTATTATCAAAAGTCTTAACCTACAACCCTCAAAGCAAGACAATTCCATAAGAACAAGTACAATTTCCCTTGTCCAGTCCACGTACTCAACATAAAAGACTGTCTGAGCAATGCTTCATGCTAGTGTAGCCCCTTAACGGTGCATAGTGTATTCTCAAGTGTGTAAACTTCTGATACTTAGCTGAGTTCATAAAAACTGTTGCATAGCATGATTAGAATGATGAAGTATTGTCAGGAATGAACCTGTTACCGTGAGGTAAAGCCAGGCTCTGAACTCAGACAACAAACCACCTATTGCCTTCTGAGAGCTGAAATGTTAACACACTACCAAAGTTGTAGGGGGTAAATCTTCCTCCTATCTACATCTTGGTAAGTACAAAAATATTGCGAAAAAAAATATTGTAAAAAATATTGTTAAAAATATCAGTTTTTTTAATGTTTAAAAAAAGAATATAAAATAAAGTAAATAATACATCTAATAAAAAATAGTTTTAATTATTATGAAATGCTTAAAATTAGAAATAATAAATATGTAAAAATAGTATACATACATATATATAAAATTCAATATATATCTTTTCTTAATATTAATACATAATTATTTTAATAAAGTATAAAATGTTAGAAACATATTAAAAATGATAAATACATATATACGTATACCAGTAAAAATACATATATATATTAAATTAAACATTAAAATATTTTTAATCTTTTACAATTATATTTTACACTACATTAACAGCAATAGTAGGGAAAATATTGGGAAGCGGAGGGGATAAAATTACTATTCCCACTCCAGGGAGCGGAACAGTAGGGAAAGTGTTGGATAGCGTACAGGTAGAAATTACTATTCCCACTCTAGGAGGTACAACAGTAGGGAAAGTGTTGGACAGCAGAGGGGAATAATTTACTATTCCCACTTCAGCAAGTACAACAGTAGGAAAAGTGTTGGGTAGCAGAGGGATAACTATTACTATTCCCTCTCTAGCGAGTGCAACAGTAGGGAAAGTGTTGGATAGTAGAGAGGACTAATTTACCATTCCTACTCCAGGGAATGCAACAGTAGAGAAAGTGTTGGATAGCGGAGGGGTAACAATTACTTTTCCCTCTCCAGCGAGTGCAACAGTAGGGAAAGTGTTGGATTGGGGAGGGGAATCATTTACTATTCCTACTCCAGGGAGTGCAACAGTAGAGAAAGTGTTGGATAGCAGAGGAGTAACAATTACTATTCCCACTTCAGTGAGTGCAACAGTAGGGAAAGTGTTGGATAGAGTAGGGATAAAAATTACTATTCCCACTCCAGTCAGTAGGGAAAGTGCTGGATTGCATAGAGGAATAATTTACTATTCCCACTCAAGCAAAATAATTAAAATTAATTAACAAATAATTAATTAATTTTAAAAAATTTGCCTCCCACCATATTCCCCTAAAAATGACACCACCAATGTTCTAAAACATAACACTATTAACATGATTAATTAATAATTAATTCATTCATTACAATTTACAAGCCATTTAAAAACAATAAATAATAATTTAATTCACACACTTAACAGTATAAAACTTAAAATAAATTTTATAATAAAAAATAAAAATATATTGAAATTAAATTACTTCCCAGCCTACTCCCCTATCAACATACAACACGCTCTTAAAAAATTACACAAATAACAATTAATAATGAATTAATATTGATTAATAACCAATTCATAAATAATTAACAATATATTAATTACCACAATTTACAATATAAAAATGTAAAAACATAAATATTAAATAATTGAAAATATTAATAATTTATTATTAAATTACTTCCCACCCTACGCCCCTATAAACCCTCAACCCGCTCCTAAAAAATAACACAATTTACATATTTACCAATTTATCACTAATTAACAATTTATAACTAATTAATAATACATTATTTACCACAATTAACAATATTAAATCATAAAAAACATAAATATGAATTAATAACAATTATTAATTAAATAATTATAATTAAATTACTTCCCACCCTATTCCCCTATAAACCCACAACCTGCTCCTAAAAAATAACACAATTAATTGATTAACCAAATAAGTATTAATAATTAACAACCAATTAATAACTAATTGATAATAAATTAATTAGCACAAATGACAATATAAAATATTAAATACATAAATATTAATTAATAAAAAATATAAATAGATTAATTATGATAAAATTACTTCCCACCCTATTCCCCTATAAATCCACAACCAGCTACGGAATAAAAACGCAAAATGTAATTAAAAATAATTAATAACATCTAAAAATTATTATTACATTTATTATGATTAAATTACTTTCCACCGTATTCCCCTATAAACCCACAACCCGCTACGGAACTAAACCGCAACATTTACTTAAAAAGACATTAATAACTTCTACAAATGTAATACATATATTAAAATATAGAACACATACATTTAGGGGCCAATTCCGAACTGGGTCGGAAAGCTCTCCAACTGAGCCGGATCCGGAGTGTTTTCTGATCGAGCCGGAGTCCTGCAGTCCGACCGAGCGAGTATGATGCAGCCGTATGCTGTCGGACTCCCATAGAAGTCAATGGGAGTCGGTGGTACGATGCGTACATGGGCTCCCATTGACTGAATGGGTACGTCTCACACAAGGCTGCCCCCTATAGTGGGTACGCGTCGGTGCCATCCGCACCGTACATCCCTGTGTTGGGGAGACCCATGGGTCTCCCCCTGTGTCCGAGTCGTAAGGCTGCGGGTGATGGGGTGTCCGACGCGGACCCCCAAAGGCAACGTCCCGGACATTTTGCGAACCGGAAGCTTCGGCTCGTACCAGCTGTCCGACGCGTGCATCGTACTGGCTCGGTTATAATTCGCATCCATTGCACAGCACGGTCAGCTTACGGACGAGTCGTACAGGGTGGTTCGGACCCGGAAACGACTCGCATTGCTCGCATCATACTTGCTCGCGCACACAGGTGTACGAGTCGGGCGGAAAAAACGCGTAAGGCTCAAACTTTTTCCGGCCGGATCGCGTTCGGTGCCCTTCCGACCCAGATCGGAATCGGCCCCTTAAAATACATACTAAAATACATAACACTAATATAAATATCAATATTATCAACAATATTTTTACAAATGATATTACTGTCTTCGATATTTTAAAAAACAATATTTCTTACCTTACTGTCGATATTCTGGTCTACGATATTCTTGCAGTCGATATTCTAATGCCTCAATATTTTAACCCCTTCACTGCAGGGCTGTTTCCCCCCGCTGTGCTGGGGGGCACGGGGGGCGTGCACACTGACCCGGTGCTCATGACGAGGTCAGCTCGTCATGAGTCACGGCGCTCCGGTGCTCATGACAAGCTGAGCTCGTCATGACCACGCCCGTTCAAATGGAACGCTCAGCACAGCTGGACAATAAGAGATCTCATAATGAAACCTGGAGGAGAACAGTGTCTATCTGGCATGTCAGTCATTGATGCACCTCATTGATTTTACAAACCTCAGGTTCTTATGATCAGTCCAGATGGTGCCTTTATGTTATGCCCTTCCAAATAATAATACATTTGATGGATGCCTCCTATCGGCAGTAATTCTCTATAGTACATGTGTGGTTTTGTTCTGTGGCAGAGAGTGTTCTAATGAAACAAGCATTGGCATAGCCAATAGATCTCGCTTTTGGGACCTTATAAGTATTTAGTTATGCAGCACAATATCCTTGGTACAACAACATCAACTGTTGCATGGCGAAACACTTATAAGGTCCCAAAGGCGAGACCTATTGGCTATGCCAATGCTTGTTGCTTCTTGGCACAATTTTACTTAAGAACTATGAATTTCAATATCTCCAGTTCTACTAATTTGATGTTTGTTGTTTTGGCCTTGTTTTATTTATTAAAGTAAGCTCTGTGTTTAACCTGGTGTGGAACCTTTTTTTGTAGGATTTTTACTGTTTGAAGTATTGCACAAATACTTTATACATTGCCTCTAAAGTTAACCCTTACTGCTCAGGGGTGAGCACAGGTTAATTTAGGGTTTGCCTGCTTTTTACCCTGACTAGAATTGTAGTTGCTGCTTGACTAGGGCTCATACCCCAGTCACCCAATAACCCTATTTGTAACATATATTTGTATGGCTTGTGGTAAAATCCATACAAAAAATGTGTAAAGATGTGGTATGCACAATCCCTGCAGTTTTGTGCTTTGCCTCCTGCCTGTTTGTGCATGTGTTTAATATATGTACTAGTACCTCTGGTACCACGCACCGTTCTGTGCAATGGATATTGAGTAAGATGTGCTATGAGAATGGATTTTTTCTAGCATGAATTCTTTAAATTTAGTTTGTGTTTTATTGATTGTGGGGCAATGTGTGTGCTCTGTGAAATAAATACTCCCTTGGACGACTGCTTGTCCGTGCTGAGCATCTGAGCTGGTATCCTTATCCATAGCCTCTTGTACATACATGCTCTCAGTACTGTGGTGAGGTGTCTTATCCGGAAGTTCAGTTTGTACCAGTCTTGTAGCGTTGATGCGGTGCCATTGGTTTTAGTAAATTGTTTATTTATCTGTAGTGTGTTCTCATTTCTTTTTACATCTGATGTTATTATATTGGTGCACAATGCCTGTTCGTGTCGTGCTGTGGATAGGCGTGCTTGCTGGTAATGTATTTTATTATAGATCACTGCAATTTCGCTGTGCTTTTTTTCTTTATTTTAAACAATCTTTATGTGTGCTTCGCACTTGTCACCTCACCTGTGCAAGTGAACTTTTGGGCTAGCTCTATTACCCTGGTCTGTTCGCAAATTCATGACATGCTGAATAGAGCCAAATATGCCCATGATTAAATTTCATTGTATTGTTCAGATTTTCTTTTAAGAATAGTGGGTAAATGATTAACAAAACCGCATGCTAATCGTGTCTGAAAGTTTATTTAAAGCAGATGGGATATCTAATTTTAAATACTCCTTGCTGCAAAAAAAAAAAAAAGACACAACTCCCGTAGATTTTTCGTGGTGTTCCTTTCATTCATATTTATAGCATTTGCCTACGAGCTGACAGCTATTTAGACATCACTTTAGTCAGATGCGGGTCGACGTTAGGTATAGTATGCATTTTATTCTAAACGGCACTTACGCGTTGGCGAGATGGCAGTTCATACAAGCACTGCAGGTAAATGGCGGCCGCATTCCACTGTTTCCTATCCCCGCGTGTAATGCATCACAGAGACCCAGCAGCAATGTTAAAGTTTGCGAGCCATCGTATCCATTGTCTGTTTCTGTGCTCCTAAGCGGAATAGTCATTCTGGTCACATACTTCTTCAGCGAGAGCGACTGCACGGCGGGAAAAAGAAAAAGTAGTGTGGCTGCTATAACCCCATTAATCAAATGAGCGCCCTATTGATTTCTTTGGTGACGGAAATGTGGAGCTAAAATAGATCTTTGAAGGAGGAGACAGCCTGCACAGCTTGTAGCTACGCTCCAATGCAGCGCGAGCCGGAGGCAGCAGGAAGTACAACAAAATATGATAAGTTTTAGCAAGGCGGGAAATTAATAATATTTTGACTACAGCCCTTCTGATTTACCGCTTCCATTATTTAAATCATGATGGATGGTCGAAGGGATGCACGCCTGCCTGCTCGATATGTTTAAAAATACAAATCTGCCGTGATTTTAAACAAGCCTTCACCCAAATAAGAAAAAAAAATTGCGCGCCCGCGAAAGCGAAAGCTGTAGCACACCTCCCCCACTTGCAAGTACAGAGAAGGCACGCTACAGTGCTCAGACAATAAACAAAGCGCGTGACGTTAAAGTGATCGCGATCAAGCGCCCATATGGCTCCTCTGCTCAAGCGCACGCCCGCGCACATGCAATGCAAGCTGTAGCCGGTAGCATTTTTTGGGTAACATTTTATGAAGCCCATCTTACTTAAAGTCTGGCCAGACCAGCGCAAGAGCTGGGTCAGGCAAGACCTAAAAAGGCCATAGGACGTAATTCCTATGTTACTGGATGTCTCTGTGAAAGAATGACTCCAATGGCCCAAGCTGAAGCATCAATCTCTACTATAAAAGAGAGTCTGTTATTAGGATGCTCTGGTATGGGTGCAGTTGTAAAGAGATAATTGCTGAAATGCTTAGTTTTGTTCTTAACTCCACTGGAACCTAACCCCTACCTTGGTTAGATGAACGTTGGCCAATGCAATTCTTGCAAAATTAGGAATAAAATGTCTACCTGGCAAAGTCAAAAAGCTTTTGGATCAATTCACGCTATTCGGTGTCCCATCTGTATGCCTTGTTCAGATATAACACAGCCCAAAGAGCGACTTGATTCTTCACATTCTCTAATCTTGCATAGAGCGAATATTTCCCTAGGCAGGACAACACCTCCTTGACATGCTCTTCAGCAGAGTTAGAGAAAACTGGAATGTCATTAAGATAAATGACTACATATTGATCTACGATATGCCTGAAGATGTAATTTATTAAGAGCATGGCTGGGGCTTTACATAGACCAAAAGGCATGAACAAATACTCAAAAGAGCATACCTAATGAAAGCGGACTTCCACTCATCGCCTTCTCTGGTCTGTGCCAGATTGTATGCCCACACACAAATCCAACTTTGTGAAGATCTTGGCAGAACTGATTTGATTTATTAAGAACAAGATTAAGGGCAATGGATATCAGTTACAATGAATGGTCTTAAGTTCACAGTAATCAATCAATACACGATCGGTAAGTCTCATCTGATTTACGAATAAAACAATATGGGGACCCCAGCCACATAAGTGGATTGCCCGATGAACTCTTTTTTATGTTTTCATCAAGATATTCCTTAAGTCCTTGGTCTTCATTGATGATCATAGGATAAATCCTTCCATGAGGAATCACTGTCATGAACAAAATCAGTGGGCAATCATATTCCCTTTGAGGTGGCACTGAGCTTGAGTTTTATTAAAGATGTCAACAAAGTCGTAGTACTCCTTGAGTATTGCTGATAACAATTAATCTTACTGTTTCAACAACAGACATGGGAGTTTTTTATGTTTCTGCAAGCCTACTCTGAGGACTCAATGATATGAGTTTTCCAATTCATAACAGCATTATAGATTAGCAACTACAATGTCTGCAGCACAATAGGAACTGATGGTATATCAATTACATTGAAAGTCAAGGGTTCTACATGTTCTTAAGAAGTAAATATCAAAAGAGGCAAAGTATCCTTAATATATCTCCAGCGGTTAAGGTTTTCTCATCTATTCCTTGAAAAGGTTCTGTGTAGGGCTTGCTCTGTATGGGTATTTGGACCATCTTCTGGAATTTATAGTCCATAAAACAACCAGATGCTCCAGAGTCAATTAGCGCCAAAGGGCAAAAGGTGTTGTAACTTCAACTGGTAAATACTAATGTGCTTGTGAGGGTTCAACCTCTTTTGACACAGAAAGGGCTGTCCGGGGTTTGCGAGTCAAGAACAGTCCTGGTAGGTATTCTGCAGCTGGGTGCAGGTTCCTATAAAGTGCCTAGACTCCCCGCAATAAAGGCAGAGCACCAGTTTGTGATGATGAGTCTTCTCGTCTAGATTGTTTATAGATTACCAATCTACATAGGTTCTTCTACTCTTTCAACCGATAATGAAGAAACCTCAGTTTCTTTGAGCAATGACTGGTGGACCCACCCACTTTCATTCTTGTGATAAAGCAGCTGGGATTCAATCTGAAGTGTTAATTCGAATAAGGCGTCCGCTGCACTTGGTCGATTTTTTTTTTACTAGTGCCAAAGCGCATTTTAATTCTTGCCACAAGCCACTCTAAAATGTGGTTGTGCAGTTACATCAGTCCTCCCCATCTCTGCTTTTAATTGATCAAACGTGCCCACGTAGGAGATAACATCTTGAGTTCTCTGCTTTAATGGGAGCAAATTAACATGAGGGGACTGCAACATCTTATTTCTGGAAAAGGTACAGGAGAACTGTTGAAGAAAGTCACCCTAGTGCTGTAATAATGGGCCGTCTCCATTGATTAAGGGTGTAGCCCAGGCAAATTCATGTTGGGACAAATGAGAATGAGGCGGGTCCGTCAGGAACAACTAAGGTCGATTGAGATCATGTAGTCTGCACTGAACGATGAAAGACTGAACCTTCAGAGGATCCCCTAAAAACATTCCATGGTAATGCCAATACAATGATGCCTGGTAACTGCAGTCAGGGACGTCTTAAGGATTTTGGGGGCCCTGGGCCAAACCTATTTGGAGGCCCCTGTTCAGAACAGCTTTGAATTTATGATTCAGTTTCAACTCTTTCATGCCCTCTGTGGCCAGGTCACTGACAGTATATAGGCACAATAGTCCAAATTCTAAATGTGTTTACATCTAACATTCAGGGATAGTGATGTGTGTTTTCGGTTTTGTAACACAGCAGCAGTTCACTAATATTACTGCAAATAATATCTGTGACACCCTCCAATTTCTCATATGTCTGGTCCTATTGGGATCTAAAAGAAATCTTTTTTATGGATGTTGCATGAAAAATAAACACATTTCTCTGCAAAATGTCTATAATAGACTCTCACTCATGACCCACTAAAAATATATTAAAGGAAAACGGTTTTTAAAAACAATCTGTTTAAGAATTATCCAAGGTCATCGGGGCAAGACTCTCTCCAGAACAGAGCTGGCTCTATCAGGGGGCCTCCTTGGAGGCTGGGGCGCTGGGCCAGAGCCCACTTTGCCCATGCCTTAAAACGTTTTTGCCTGCGGTGAACCATGCCTGGGAATGGAATGTGCAGAGTTGTCCCTGGCTGACATGACAGGGTGTTCAACCGTCCCCTCAACTGGGTTCGGTATTAGGGAGTTACCCCTAGTTTGCTACCAGTTTTGAGCCACAGAACAAAACTGCACATGATAGAAAATGACTGAGGAGCCACATCCAATGCACTCTGAATCCACCTCCAATGCACTCTGAATCCACCTCCAATGCACTCTGAATCCACCTCCAATGCACTCTAAATCCACCTCCAATGCACTCTGAATCCACCTCCAATGCACTCTAAATCCACCTCCAATGCACTCTGAATCCACCTCCAATGCACTCTGAATCCACCTCCAATGCACTCTGAATCCACCTCCAATGCACTCTGAATCCACCTCCAAAGTACTCTAAATCCACCTCCAATGCACTCTGAATCCCCCTCCAATGCACTCTAAATCCCCCTCCAATGCACTCTGAATCCACCTCCAATGCACTCTAAATCCACCTCCAATGCACTCTGAATCCACCTCCAATGCACTCTAAATCCACCTCCAATGCACTCTGAATCCACCTCCAATGCACTCTGAATCCACCTCCAATGCACTCTGAATCCACCTCCAATGCACTCTGAATCCACCTCCAATGCACTCTGAATCCACCTCCAATGCACTCTGAATCCACCTCCAAAGCACTCTAAATCCACCTCCAATGCACTCTGAATCCCCCTCCAATGCACTCTAAATCCCCCTCCAATGCACTCTGAATCCACCTCCAATGCACTCTAAATCCACCTCCAATGCACTCTGAATCCACCTCCAATGCACTCTGAATCCACCTCCAATGCACTCTGAATCCACCTCCAATGCACTCTGAATCCACCTCCAATGCACTCTGAATCCACCTCCAAAGCACTCTAAATCCACCTCCAATGCACTCTGAATCCCCCTCCAATGCACTCTAAATCCCCCTCCAATGCACTCTGAATCCACCTCCAATGCACTCTAAATCCACCTTCAATGCACTCTGAATCCACCTCCAATGCCCTCTGAATTGTAATATTCGTTTGAGCCATAGCCTGGAGTGGTTTGACACCTGAACCCATGCATGTATATGGGCTGGAAAACTGTCAGGATTGGCCTCCTTCCGCTAAGGAGAGCCGGGCTCTGGATTCCAACGATAGTCCACCAGTCTCTTCTTAAGGGCTTCCCGAAAGCTGGAATAGTAACACAACCTCCCAGATCAGTCCGGAACATGGAACGAAGGATATAGGGCTAGGGAAGGTGATAGAGAAACACACCACATCACCAAGGGCCCAGCTCAGGAGATTCTCGCCGCGAGCCCGGAATGCATGGTGCTGTCATAAGCGATCCCAGAGCCTAGCTGATGGCCCTGAAGGAACAAATAGACAGACAATGAGCCGGCCCCTCATCAGCCAGGATAGCTTGAATCCGGTGGCACAGTGAGCCCGGAGAACCTGGCCTGGCAGTTCGGGCTGGACTGTTCCCATTGGGCGCAGGGTCAAGACTAATATGCATATGGCTGGGTCCAATCTGGAAGGGCATGGGGAGCAAAAAACGATGCATTTAGGCCCAGATCTCTGTACTGGGGTGAATGTATGACATTGTTCTGCATTCTGTCCATCAATTCTTCTTTTTGCACCTGAAAGAACAAATAGCACAATGGCAATTAATATATATATATATATATATATATATATATATATATATATATATATATATATCTACAGAAATCATGCATGAAAGGATACACATGCAGGGAAGGCAATGGGAAACACTTGGTAGTTCAGAGGAGATCTCTGCTTTGAGCCCTGGCAGAGGTTGTGATGGGACCAAAACGACCAGGGATCTTGAAAACACAAATTTAGCCAGAAAGGAGGTAAGACAGCCAGGGGGAAAGGGAATCATGAACTGAGGACTGGAACAAGACAACAAAAGTGGATGAAATCAATACAGCAGCAAACGTAGCGAGAGCTATCCAACAATCCGAAAGTTGCAGCACCATCTCGCTAGTCCATTGCCTTGTCATAGTGGCCGGGAGGGGCTGTGCTCTGCTGGCCTCGACCCTATGTGAGGCGGCTAGTCAACAGGACCCTGCAGTGTCCAGCGTCCAGTCCTTCCCTGTCTCTTGTGGATCTCTTGGACACAAACAGACTTGCACTCATGACTCCTTCCCATTATGTTCCTAGATGTAATCCTTACATATAAAGAACATAAAACCCACTTTATTGTAGTTATTGTGTGCTTGCCTAATAATCCGTAAAATCATCAAAATATCTGCGCACAATCTCAGAATGCACCTAGTTTTCAAAGCACCTTTGGAACACACTAAACTGTTATATTTGTCAATATAACAATATTTTCATAGTCTCTTTTCCTGAATATAAACCAAGTGGGTTTACATCCGATGTCCTCGCCCTTGAAGAGGGGGTCTGGATTGATCCTGGGGGCAGAGAGGCAGGACCGTTTAATATACCCCTGCTCCTAGGGAACAGAGACAAACATGCGTCAAAAAGTGCTGTTTTCATTGAAAGTGGCTCTGTAATGCGATATTAGTAATGTCTTTTTCCACACATATCCTGGCTGGCAATAGGTGTCAGAGGTGTGTGGGCTCCCAGTAAGCCTCAGAACCCCTCCCCCCTTCGGACAGGCACAGGCCTAGCCCTCTGCATGCCTGCTACATTAGTGTTACACTAGGGTCAGACGCTGAGGGAACGGGTTCATGACCTTTGACCATGCATGTGATATTCCTGTCCCAACACTGATTTTCAAGTATGTGTCAGATCACCTTTCTTGTGACCTAGAGGGGCACCCCAGCATGACTCATTGGAGATGGCAGGCTACTGTCCCTGTTGTGGGTACATGACATACAGTGATGCTGGCAGCACAGCTTGTTTTATGATTGTAGTGCTGCCAGGCCTTTTCTCTGTGCGAGTAAGAGGATGGTCTATGGGCTCCTCTCGTGTAAAGGTTTGCTGTGGAAGGCCACGAATCGTTATTGGCGTCTGTGCAGCGAGTGTTTGGTACCTTATGCTAGCAGGACCCTCTGTGTGAGCCTGACTACTGATGGAATCCATTTGATGTGCCCCTGGTATAGTTTAGTAAAAGATTGAAGATGCGAACAGCTGGAAGTGTATTGTCACCATTCCTGTGGCTGGAGGGGGGAATCCAGAGACTGACATGAGGAAGGTGGAGTCGGGTCTTCCTTTAGAAATTCCAAGATGTTGATACTAAGAAGCTGCTTATCAGTTCTTCCTGAGCCTGCCATTTGGTGGATAGTAGGGGTGAGGTAAGGTGGATGATAGAAAGGTGCAGAAATCTCACTCTACACTGTGTGCATAGTTCCCTGGGGCAAGGGCCAATGCTATGTGCTGTGAGAAGCATCACTTTACACAAATGCTGTGTCTAGAGAGCAGGGCTGAAAAAGATACTTGAAAGAGAACCACCACAAACCAGCACTGGAGTGTGAGACAGGAAATACACATACCCTGTCTGGAAAATGTGGAATCCAAAACATCACATTGTTCCAGTCCCAAGTTCACGCCACAGAGTACTCGAAGAGCTGCTGTATGACGTGGAGTAGTGCCATCTCTCAGAGGGGAGGGGCTATCACCTGAAGTTTGAAATTTCTCCTGGAGGATCTCTAGGTCTACCTAGTGCCTTGATGACTGCTTCCCTGCAGATGGAGGGAGCGTGTCTGGCCCTGATGGAGGATTTACTGTCGAGGGCGGGAAGCTCAGAATGTTCCCAGTGAGAACTAAGGGGTCCATTACGATGGCGGGTGGACAAAGTCCGCCTGCCACCGTAACAAAATGCGGGACCGTCCGCAAGGGGTGCGGCGGTCCCGCACCTGCAATTAGGATGCCACAGCCACCGTGGTGGTGGCATCCCCTATCCCCAGCATTGTGGCGGGCAGTGCTCACAACACCGCCCGCCACAATGCTGGGAATGCACGTCGTACATTGGCATGCACAAGGTGACAGGGCGGTACCTCACACTTTGTCCATGCCAATGCAGCCCATGTGCACCCCCCCCAACTTGCTGGGGCCCGCTACGGGTTCTCAAAGGCAAAGACCGCATGCCTTTCCATGGCGACAACGCCGCCATGGAAAGGCACATCTCCGCCTGCATGCTAATATGGACGGCGGTGTCTTGCCGATGCCGCTACCAAGACACCGCCACCATGTTAAACGTCGTTTCCGCCCAGTCGACTCGGCGACCGGCGGAAAGCGCCGGACAATCTTTCCGTCCACCGCTGACCCCCCAGCCATCCTAATATGGCAGGGGGTCATTCATGCGTGAATGGCGGTCAGATCGCCCCCGCCATCCTAATGGGCCCCTAAATGAGCGAGCGAGCCGGGAGCAAGCCGTATCATGAGTGGGTCTCTTGGTCTCTGCTCGCTTCCTACTAAGAGCTGCCCTGAAGACTTCAAAGATCACTGTTGCGTGTCCTCTTGAAGCCGCGGAAGGCCACAGACGTGTACTTCTACTGTTGATGCTAATACGAGAACAGATGCATTGCTGCTGAGCGGAGCCTTGTCGGCAGACACAAGCTAACTCAACCACCACAATCAGGGCCCAGTAACCCCTGCATGCCTATGTCAGCCCCCCCCCCCCCCCGACAGAGGTCTGACTTTGAGCAGCAGGTGGGGCGAGAGCTGCACGTTCCAGAAATAATAATGCCAGCTTAAGGGCAGCATTGCCTGCACAGTACAATGACAAATACAGGGTTGGTGGCTGAGCAGTTGACATCCTGTACTTATCAGTTGAGGGATTTTTGTGTGAAAAGGGTGGACGGCTCCCAGAAATAAGGATAGATAGATCCTTATTGATTTTGTTCAGAGGCAGTTTGAGAAACTTGGTGGCAGGAAGCAATATGTGATGACTTCCAGGAGGGAACCATTGTAGGAACCCAGTGAGAGATTGAAAGGGGGGGTGGCAAGGGGGCAGGATCTCTTGCCATCTTCGCTCATGTTTTGCACAGACCCTAAGTGTGTCCCCAGAATTGCTGGCTGAGACCCTGTGCTTGGAGCTGGGTCCCTAGAAAGATAAGGCAGAGCAACTGAAGGCCATGGAGTTGAAGGACACGTTGAAATTAGCTTGCCAGGAGCAAGAGGAAAAGAGGTATTGGCTCGCAGAGAAAGGAAAAGGACAGAAAGGGAATAACAACAGGTGTGAAAAAGAAATAGGCTGGTAAAAGAGAATGAGAGAGAATTGGAGACGGCTAGCCTTAGAGAAGGACAAGCTCTGGATGTAGCAGAGACATGTATTGGGAAAGGAGATTCTGGTTCTAACTCTATAGAAGTACTGCCAGGGTTCCAGGCCTTGTGCACATGGATGTGGATGGCCAGGACAACTTCAAATGCTTTTTGAGTTTTCAGTTTCTTGTAAAGTGCAGGCTTCAATGTGTCTGAAGCTGTAGGTCAATGCAGCGCTTCTCCAGAGAAGGTACAGCAGCCATTGGGAGAATTTGTGCAGCTTATGAAATGAATTATGAGCAGATGAAGAAAACCGTGTATTGCAAAATTTCAAGCAATTTCAGGAAATGTGTGTGACACGCAATTCGGGAATTATGCTAATTACACCAGAATAAGTAACATTTCTCCATGGTCTAGATATTTTAGAAAGGTCTGTAAGTTTTTAGAGTGTAGAATGCAGGCTGTGAATAATGTCTCTAGATCAGCCTCTTAGATGAGTTGTTTGCCCATAGAAGGAGTATTCACTGGGAGAATTAACCAAATGAACTATGACGTAGGAGCAAATGAAAGATGCTCTAATCAGATGGTTTGGGCTGAAGCCAGCTCCATACCTTCAGAGATTCAACGAAAGCGAGAGAGCAGACGGTGTTCCTTATGAAACTTGGACTCATGGAGTGTTGCGTGAGTGGAACGTGTGGGTGAGAGGGATGGAGGCCAAGGATGCTCATGTCCTGGTGACAGAGTAACTCAAGGAGGAGGGCTGCACCCCACTGAAGCAAAGCCTTTCAGACACCACCGAAAAAGATCCAGAGAGGTTTGCAGTGTTGGCTGAAAAGTGATTAGCCAACAGGGTTGGCAGAGGGCTGAGGCAGCATGGCCTTTGCGTAAAAGAAATAGAGGAGACTCATTACTTTGCGTGTATAAAATAATGATGCATACACACAAAGATCCATACCTAAGAAAAGACTACTGGAATACACAACATTTTGGACACAGTATACGCTGATGCCTTTTACTGTGTAATTATCACTGGAGCTCTAGAACTCATTCCGGGGCGGAAATACAACCTTGCTACTGTTTTTGTCCCTTATTTGTGATTCCTGAAGTTGGAACTTCTACTGGATCTATTTCTGGAAATTCTTTTGTGTCTTCCCAGATGTCAGGGGAAGTTTAATGTCTTGCTGTTAACTTTCGTAATAATCGTTGTCTTCTATCAAGAGCTACTAGATTGCCAAGGAGGCTTTTCACCTTTTATGTTTCACCTCCTAACTAGCATCCTCTCAAGGAGAGCCTTGACACATTTAACGCCTATATTAGGTGCAGGGTGGCCCTGTGGCTACTGAGAGGAGTCGCCCTTTCCTCAGGCAGTCGAGCACGAAACTCAACTGAACTCCTCAATGGCCATTCTTGAGAAAAGGTTCATATCTTCCTGTGATGCAATTGTATCTAACAAAGAGCAAACTTCTAGGAAGTCATGTACAATATCTTTGACAGAAGTTAGCAATCCTGCATTCCTTCTTTTCTACAGAGTGGCATTTTATTTCTGGCAGACTTTATATTTAAATAATTAGCAAGTACTCAAGCAGAGCCAACAAATTATTTTACTTTTCATTAGATGTAATGTAACCTGCTAAATTGCTTAAAATAGAAATATATTCATATCTGCAGCCGAAAAAGTAACTGTAACACTTGTCTGATGTCTTTCAGTCGGCTCCCTTTTCAACTGCAGAACGATTATATTAAGCATTTTATTATGTTTAGCCATCAATAAGATAACTGCGTTTATTATTAATTAAATAATTCAAAATGTATTTTGAGTTATTGCTCTGTAGTCTCCATTTAAAATAGCATCTGCATTCATGCATCATCTACACCTCTGCTGCTTAAGGAAGGCAGGATACTGTAATGATATTTTAAATTTGAGGCCAAGTTTCTGCCCCACACCCCCGCTAGAGCGGGGGCAGACCCAATATTCTAGCTAGCGAACACCACACTTGCGAGCTCGTGCACACAAGTGTAAAGTAGGCATTTGTGCTGGGATTAAAGTGTGGAGTAAATACTTATGTGTAGTTGAAAAAAATTGGATTCCAAAACAGAATTTACAAATGTCGCGTCGATGCATGGGAAATGTTTATTGTTTGTGGGATACCCGGAGAGCTGTGTGGCTTGCAGCAGAGTCTCAGGAATTTCAGCATTGATATTAGAGATTTTCGTATTTGCCATATATGTTTGATTTTCACTTTTTGGATGCTGTTGGTGCAAGCAGTCTACTGCATTAGTGGCTGCCCCTCCTATTAAACTAACAATATTGAGAACTTGTTGCATCCCTAGAGAGACCAAAGCAGATGACTGCAGGCTTGGAAGTCTGCAATAAGTGAACACTTAAGGCCTGGTTTAGATCTTGGTGGACGGGTTACTCCATCAAAACAATGACGGATATCCTGCCTGCCGACACATAAATCCCATTGGATATAATGGAGTTGATGTTTCTGTGGACGGGATATCCGTCACTGTTGTTACAGAGTAACCCATCCACCAAGATCTAAATCAGGCCTAAATGTCTTCTAGATTCAAAGGTTGACAGGTGCTCATCCAAAAACCGATTACTGCCAATTTACAAAAAGAAACACTAACAGCCTGATTCATCATTCTCCCGTTTTGCGAGCCCCTAATAGCGATTCATAAGGAATCGCTATTAAGGAATTGCAAAACGGGATTCATGTAGAAATTGCATAAAGAAATGCGATTCCTACACATTCCTTATTTGCGATTAGCAAATTGCTAATCGCAAATAAGGAATAACTCCCCATTCATTCCTATGGGCCTATAGGCTCATAGGAATGAATGGGGAGTTTTTCCTTATTTGCGATTAGCAAATTGCTAATCGCAAATAAGGAATAACTCCCCATTCATTCCTATGGGCCTATAGGCTCATAGGAATGAATGGGGAGTTATCCCTTATTTGCGATTAGCAATTTGCTAATCGCAAATAAGATAGCGATTTCAAGGGTGCCAGGGGTGTCCAAAGGACACCCTGTAGCACCCCTGAAATGTAATCTACATTGGTGTTGCGCACACACATGTCCAAAGGACATATGTGTGTGTGTAACATGCAACTTAGAAAAATGCATTTAAATGCATTTTTCTACGTTTTCGCTATTTACCACGAGGTTTGACCTCGCGGTAAATAGCGGCCCAAAATAGCGATTTCGGTAATTTAAAATGGTTCATGAATTGCATTTAAGGAATCTCAAATAGAGATTCCTTAAATGCAATTCCTCGCAAATATGCGAATTCTTTAATAGCGAATTTTGCATTTGGGATGATGAATCCCAAATGCAAAAATTGCACTCGCAAAGGGCCAGATTCTGAGAATCCGGCCCTTTGCGAGCGCAATTAAGCTTGATGAATCAGGCTGTATGTCTAGTTCTGTTGTGGTTTTCCGACTTTCTTGTGTAGCAGTGACATCGGTTTTTAGTTCCTCCCAATTGTGACAGATATAGTGGAGACTGAAATAGTGGTGTGGAGTATGCACTCCTTGCTTTCACTTTGTAGACCAAAAAATCTAACTTTTTAATGATCAGTGTGCTGCGCCTGATGGTGTGTACCTACCACACCATGTCAGACAAAGAAAAGGGGTGGCCAGAAGCCAACTAGCCTACTTGTCTCAGGTGCGCACAACTTAAATTGATATACAATCCATCATATTTGAAAACATGGATTTAGTCCCTTTAAATCAAACAAACATTTAATGTTATTAGAACATGGCGTTTAAATCAAGAAAATTCCTTGTTTTCTCAACAAAACATACCAATACTGTACTGTTGTTACAATCACTTTTCAAAAAAATTAACAATACTATAACAACATCATTTCAACAAAACATAATTCAAAAACGTAAGCCCAATGCATTTCGGGACTGCTGTCCCTTCTTCAGGAGCGTCTTGGATATATAAAACGTTGTCCTTTACAATATAAGAAGTTAAACTGGCCCATTGCGCTAGCACGTGCTGCGAATACAGAACGATGCAAATAAATGAATTAATAAGAATCCGCTTATGATTGTGTTCATTGACTGACATCTTTCCACACTGCTATGTCTCGCCTAACAATCAGGAAACCTCGTCCCGCAATCACCGACAACCAGCAACCTCCATAAGAGAACACGGAACACCGGCGCCCAGGAACCTCCATAAGAGAACACGGAACACCGGCGCCCAGCAACCTCCATAAGAGAACACGGAACACCGGCGCCCAGCAACCTCCATAAGAGAACACGGAACACCGGCGCCCAGCAACCTCCATAAGAGAACACGGAACACCGGCGCCCAGCAACCTCCATAAGAGAACACGGAACACCGGCGACCAGCAACCTCCATAAGAGAACACGGAACACCGGCGACCAGCAACCTCCATAAGAGAACACGGAACACCGGCGACCAGCAACCTCCATAAGAGAACACGGAACACCGGCGCCCAGCAACCTCCATAAGAGAACACGGAACACCGGCGCCCAGCAACCTCCATAAGAGAACACGGAACACCGGCGACCAGCAACCTCCATAAGAGAACACGGAACACCGGCGCCCAGCAACCTCCATAAGAGAACACGGAACACCGGCGGCCAGCAACCTCCATAAGAGAACACGGAACACCGGCGCCCAGCAACCTCCATAAGAGAACACGGAACACCGGCGCCCAGCAACCTCCATAAGAGAACACGGAACACCGGCGCCCAGCAACCTCCATAAGAGAACACGGAACACCGGCGACCAGCAACCTCCATAAGAGAACACGGAACACCGGCGACCAGCAACCTCCATAAGAGAACACGGAACACCGGCGCCCAGCAACCTCCATAAGAGAACACGGAACACCGGCGACCAGCAACCTCCATAAGAGAACACGGAACACCGGCGACCAGCAACCTCCATAAGAGAACACGGAACACCGGCGCCCAGCAACCTCCATAAGAGAACACGGAACACCGGCGCCCAGCAACCTCCATAAGAGAACACGGAACACCGGCGGCCAGCAACCTCCATAAGAGAACACGGAACACCGGCGACCAGCAACCTCCATAAGAGAACACGGAACACCGGCGCCCAGCAACCTCCATAAGAGAACACGGAACACCGGCGGCCAGCAACCTCCATAAGAGAACACGGAACACCGGCGCCCAGCAACCTCCATAAGAGAACACGGAACACCGGCGACCAGCAACCTCCATAAGAGAACACGGAACACCGGCGCCCAGCAACCTCCATAAGAAAACACGGAACACCGGCGACCAGCAACCTCCATAAGAGAACACGGAACACCGGCGACCAGCAACCTCCATAAGAGAACACGGAACGGAGGTTGCTGGTCGCCGGTGATTGCTGGACGAGGTTTCCTGATTATTAAGCAAAACATAGCTTGCAGGGATTCGTTACCTTTTGTAAACAGAGAATACTGGAAATATCTCTTCAAACCAACTTGGAACGAGCCATTATATAACTTTTACAAGAAATAGAGGTCCTTTTCAGCCTGGGCAGCGCATGTGCTGGCATGCTGTATTGAGGTTTCGAATAGAAGCCTCGCCCATTTCCCACCCATCTTTTCAATTGGGTCCTCTCACTGTCCTTTCGAAATTGTTGCTTTTCATCGATACATAGGCTTAGTAGTCCCTCCTTGGTACCGCCTTGTCTGCATTTGTAACCTCCCATAAGGACTGGACTTTTTACTTATGTTGTCACATGGTCTGCTATATCTTCTCTGTGAGCACTATTTTCTTTAATGATCTTCAACTATTCCACCCATGACGTGCTTTCCTGCAAGGCAGCATGCCGCCCGCTTTTATATTTTTTTTAGTAA
Source organism: Lissotriton helveticus (assembly GCF_964261635.1). NCBI lineage: Eukaryota > Metazoa > Chordata > Amphibia > Caudata > Salamandridae > Lissotriton > Lissotriton helveticus. The sequence continues at coordinate 25,461,097 of NC_136065.1, forward strand.
TGGCTGCGGGCCCGCTTCAACAATAGCGGCCTCCCTTATTTATTTAATTTGCAGCACGGTCCGTTTAAACTATAGCGGCTGCGCCTATTATTTATTTATTTTTCAGCGTGGTCCGCTGTAACTATAGTCGAGCACTTTTTTATTTAATTTTCCAGTGCAGCCCACTTTAACTTTAGTGGCAGCACTACAGAACCTTTGTTTATATATTTTTGGGTGAAAGCACCCCATACGCTGCTCACTGAACCTGAATACGGCTAGCATTGTCTAAAGAAAGAGGCGCGGCCACCATTAAAGTGGTCTTGCATTTGCAAGAGTTTGAGCTATTGGCATTATAAATAGCAATTCATTTTATATGTGTGTTGGGTTTAAAAACACATAAATAAAAGGCATTGTCATTTACAATGCCAATAGCTTAAACTCTCGTAAATGCGAGACCTATTGCATTGAAAATGCTTGTTTGTTCTCTGGTAGCTCTAGCTTTATCTGTTGCTGGATGTACCCTGGTTCCAGTCCATGGGACTGGGACAGGGTTGCAAGGTCTCAATCAGCAGTCCTTAGTAATTCTGTTTAAGCTATACTTATTTGCTGCAGTCCATTACAGGGATTATTAAGTGACAAACACCTTTTGTGACTGTCAGAGGCTGTGACTCTGTGTTTGTGGGTTGTATATCAACGACTTGCGCTGTAGGGTGCTGGACTTAGGAATAGTAAGATTTACTATTCCAACACCAGCCTACGTACAGTAGGGAAGGTGTTGGAATAGTAAATCTACTATTCCTTAGCCTAGAGCGCCCTCCAGTGCAAGTCATGGTAACGACTTGCGTTGTAAAACCAGCGTTGTAATGGTAGTGCGGTGTAAACACCGCGTCGTAATGGATGTTCCCCGTCTTTGTGTGGCCTAGAGTAGCTTTACATTGGAATCTCTGAGGTTTAAATTGAGTTGCAAATTCTTTGAGTACTCTTCATTCTGGATGTGCTGAGGTTGGTGACACAGCAATGTGAGTTTGTCTCTGTTGTTGGGAAGAGGCTGAGAGTTCTTTATAAAAAACCTTCTTCGCCTCAACTCTATTTAGACATTACTTTCTCTCTCTCTGATGTTTTTTGCTGTTGTTAAGTACTATAAAAGTGTCCTGTACAAATATCGCTGATGCTACTTGAGGAATGCTCATAGTAAGTTACACCATCAATCAGGTTGTACTTGTAGAGCACAGCTTGTCACCTGAGAGGGTACCCAGGTGCTTACTGCTGGTCTCAGTCGAAAAAACAGGTTGTGAGCCCATTTCTCAAGTGGGTCAGTGAGGGTGCAGTGGGTCAGTGAGGGTGCAGAGGTGGAGGAGGAGAGAATTCCAGGCTGGTGGTGAGATGGGAGAAGGTGCTTCCTTCGGAGTGGCAGTGGCGAATGTGAGGTATCTGTGTGAGGGTGAGGTGTACAGAGCAGAGGTTCCTGGAAAGTCGGTGGAAGTGCAGGTGGTGGTTCATGTATGCGGGTCGTAGGTCATGGAGGGCTTTGTATGCATGGGTCAGGAGCTTGTAATGGCATCTCTGCAGGACCTGGAGCCATTGGAGGGCCTTCAGGTGCTGGGTGATGTGGGTTCTGTTGTGTATTTTGAGGATCAGTCTGAAGGCTGTATTCTGGATCATCTGTAGTGTTTTCATAAGCTTCGTGGTGGTGACTACATAGAGAGCATTGCCGTAATCCAGTTAGCTGGTGATGAGGGTGTGTGTCACTGTCTACATCATGCAGAGTCACTTGAAGATTTTGCAGGGCGTGTGGAAGCAGGCTGAAGAGACAGCATTGACCTGACATTTCATGGAGAGTTCGCTGTCGAGGATCACGCCAAGGTTGCGTGCTGGTCATTAGGTGTGGATTGGGTCAGAGTTCTGACAGCCACCAGGAGTTGTTCCAGAGGGCGGTGTGTTTGCTGAAGATCAGCACCTCAGTTTTGTCTGTGTTGAGCTTCAGGCAGTTGTCCTTCATCCAGGCTGAGACATTCTTCATACAGTTGTGGAAGTTGGACCTCATCGAGGTGGGGTCGGCTGGGAGCGAGAGGCTGAGTGTTGTCGGCAAAGGAGAAGCTAAGGAGATGATGTTGATGTCGTACGATCTGAAGATGTGTGCGAGCAGTGTCATGTAGATGCTGGAGAGTGTTGGGCTGAGGGATGAGCCTTGTGGGATGCCATAGATGGTGTGTTTGGCTTGCAATGTGAAGAGAAGGAGGCAGATTCTCTGGGTGCATCCTGCGAAAAAGGATGCCATCCATCTGAGAACATCTGAGAACATCGTCTATGATACCAAATTGATGTAGGCGATCGAGGAGTGTGTGGTGGGAGACAGTGTCTAGGCAGCAAATAGGTTCAGCAGGATTAGGGCAGCTGATACTCCTCTGTTGAATAGGGTGTGGATCTGTTGCGGCGATCAGAGCTGTCTCTGTAATGTGATTGGCTCTGAAGCCTGGCTGGGCAGGGCCCAGTAGGTTGTTTCTCTCCAGGTGTTTGGTAAGTTGGAGATTCATGGCCTTCTCCAGGTCTTTCTCGGGGAATGGGAGCAGTGAGATGGGATGGTAGTTCTGGACCTCAGTGGGGTCTGCAGAGGGTTCTGAGCTCTGCGTGTTTCCAGGCATTGGGAAAGGTGGATGTGACTATCAAGGCGTTGAGGATGGTGGTGCGTTGGCAGCTGATCTCATCAATTCCAAGGTTGAAGAGTCGTGAGGGCAGGGGTCAGTGGGTGCTCTGGAGTAGATGCAGATCATAAGAGTGACTGTGTTTGGTGTGATGAGTTGTTCCCAAGTGGTGAGTGGCTGGTCGGCGTTGGTGATCAATGGGAGGCTGAGGAGGTCTGAGGGTTTGGGGACTGAAGTTTTTGAAGATGGTTGCTATCTTGTTGTGGTAGGGGTCAGCGAGGGCGTAGCAGAGTTCCTGTGAGGAGGGGATGAAGTTTGCTGTGGCTGACGGGTAGGTGAACTCTCTTATGATGGTAAAAAGTTCCTGGGCTTGGTTGGTGCTGGTCTCGATCTGGTAGGTGTGGGCCTCTGTTTTCGTGGCTTTGATCTGACAGTGGTAGTTGTTGAGGGCTGATATGAATGTGTGGTTCCTGCTGGAGTGTCATCTTCTTTCTAGTTGTTTGCACCTGTGTTTTGACATGCGGAGTTCCGGGATATGCCAGATGGCTTGTTTGGAGGGTCTGTGTGTTTTGGTAGGTTTGTTTGGAGCGACTCGGTCGGTGGCGCAGGTGAACCAGTCATTCATGTTCTGTACCACCTGATTCAAGTTGGTGGTGGCATTGGGCAGTGTGGTGCTGAAGGCGTTGCTCTATTGTTGCTGAATGACCTCGGACCAGCTGCGGAAGAGGGAGCTCTCGTGGTTGGGGGCGGTGCAGGCGGATCCGGCTAGAGTGAAGTGTACAATGGAAATTCGAGGTGTGACTGTATCTGATTCTGTTGCTGGATGTGAAGATAGGGTCCAGCGTGTGTACTGTGTACTGTTTTGTGCGTGGGGTCTGTGACCAGTTGCTTGAGGCCGATGTTCTCCAATCTTTCCAGGAGGTCGGTGGCGTCGGTGGGGTTGCCCAGGTGGAAGTTCAGGTTTCCCTCAGTGACTCCCATTCGAATCTGACCAATCACTGCTGAATGTACAAATTCAGCAGAAAGTTCTGCTACAACTTTCCCTGAAAGTTCAGCCATTTTCTCATGTTTCTCCCCTTTGACAATTCCTGTCCGACAGCGATTGCGATAGTTCTGTGTCCCTTGATATTGCTGCTCATGGGTCGTAGGTTTGAGTCTCACTGACTCAGATTCAGCCTCGCTGTGATAGTTTGCTCCACCATGGAATTGCTCTGTTAGTGTTGGCACAGAATGTGCCACATTTCTAACGGATCCGGTTGACTCTGACTCAAACTCTTTCCTTTGCCAGGATTTTCTGTCCGACATGGCCATGACAGAAGTGGACAGGTTCATGGACAGAGAGCACCTCATATTTCGCGAGAACACACTCGCTACAAAAGCCATAGAGGAATACCTGAAGCTGATTGGACAGAAATACCTCAAGGACGCCATTGGTAAGTGTTTGCCCTTAGACATCTGGCAACAGCCAGATTAAACTGTTATAGAGTGTGAGGTGTGTAGGTATGTCATGGTGACAATATGTCAACCTTGGGGACAATTGCTGATGCAGTGTCAGAGTATTAGATGTGCTTTATGTTGGAACCATCTCGGGCTGTGGAATGGCAAGCTTATCTCTGCTTACGACACACCTCGGCCATCTCTTAGTACAAGGTGTGCGGGTCTGTTGAGTCTATCTGAGAAACTTTAGGGGGCTGTCTCACAGTGTCAGGTACATGTTTGTAGTAGGGTGAGTCTTGGGCAGTGTTGGAATGGACTCTGCATCTTTTCAATGAGGAATGAAAGATTTATTGTACACATCAACTTCTGAAGGTCCCTAATGTGCAAAGTCCGAGCCCACATAAACATTGTCACAATGTCACACATAGAGTGATACCACTACGGCATCAAAAGTAAGGCGCATGTGTAGGGTATGATGCCACTAACGCATTGTTAATGTTCTACGTAGGATCCAGCACTACTAAGGCATTACCACAGTACCTGAGCTTGGGTGGGATACATCTTCAGCACAAGTATGTCTAGACAAGGTGTCCAGGGAAGATCACTTGGGACTGGCCAGAAGCAGGGATCCGCTGCTATCACACGCAAATACATATCTAGTCATCGGTGCGGGTGATGTCACAAATAGAACAAACACATTTGGGTATTAAATGCCTGGATACCACCCTCCAGCATTACACTTTCCCAATCAATGGGCTTCTTTCCCTTTCACAGGCTGTAACTCAGTGAGACGGAGAACTTCTAGTTTTTCACAAAAGGGGAAAATGGTCTGGAATGCATCCATCCCTTAATAGTTCGAGTGCCCTACGTCATGTAAAGTATATCTCTGTTCCTCTCTCTTGCTCTCCTTCTCCTTCCCCTTCTGAGGCGAGTTCATCCGAGCCCTGTATGAGTCGGAGGAGAACTGTGAAGTGGACCCCATGCGCTGCTCGTCCTCCACGCTGGGAGACCACCAGGCCAACCTCAGGATGTGCTGCGAGCTGGCACTCTGCAAGATTGTCAACTCTCATTGGTGAGTATAACAAACAGTGCCAAGTGAGCTCCCTTCTCAGTGGGCTTTGTTAGGTGTACAAGTCTGTCCAGTGTTGCCCTCCCTCTTGGAGTCGGGTAAAGGGTTTTGCTTTCCTCTTTGTAGAGGGAGTTTGCCAAGAGACCCCCTACCCCAAGGAATGCTTTGAGGGTGGAACAACACATATTTCAATGGGCAGGAGCATCCAGTGGGTGACACCGGGTGTGTTTGGTTGGATGCCAGTAGCAGGACCATGAGTCACCACCTAAAGGTTAGCTCTTCCCATTGGAGTCCTCAACCAGCAAACCTTTGGCTCTAAGGTCATTGAAGGTGGGGTGTGCATGATGCGGGAGACAAGTATGTATCCTGGCCAGGAGTCCCCCCAAGGGACACCTCTCTTACCCTTTCCAAGACCCTACAGAGTACTTTGGAATCAATTTAACAATGTAGTGATCTGTCTTTCCGTGGCACAGTTACCAGTTAGTGGTCAAGGCGCACTGCTGTATGACACAGTAAGGAGAGCAAGCTTCACATGCGCGCAAGAAGCTACTCTTTGATATGTCTGTTGCAATTTGTGGAAATTCTTGTTCAGCATGTTTGGGTTATTGGTTTCTGCAAGGAATCCATCGTTTACCTGTCGTACCCTGGCGAAAACGGAAACCCTTACCTCAGACAAAATGTTATATGCGTAAAAACTACAATGAGGGTAAGTGTATACAGGTAGGTGTATGTTTACTATAGCTAATGACCTGTATACACAGCTTGATTAAATGAACATCCCCTACTTCAGTGGTTGTGGAATTAAGAACATTAAATCTATACTGACCTTCACAGTATTTTGGTTTTTGATATTGAGACCAACATTTTTTTGCATTAAGATATCTCTGGCCTCGATATTCTGACGTTCAAGCCAAACAGCAGCCATTAAGAAATAAAGAACCTAAGTGTTCCAGACCAAGTCAGTTAACAAAACTATGATTTCATTAACAAAAAGTCACACATTTATGAAAATCCTATACAGAGATCAAAAGTTATACATTGAAAAATGCCCCTTGGGAAACTATTCAATGTAACCTGATGGGAAAGGTGAACAAATGTCAGTGTCTTCCTTACAGTTGGCTGGACTCAGGCGCCATCTGTGGCTGAGGCACAAAATCAAAAACCCTGCACCAAGAAGCCCGGGAGTTACAACTGGAAAGGACTTTGCATGCCAGCTATTCACACATGGCACACAAATCTTTTTCTTGTTCCTACTTTCTTGCCCCTCTGTCACACTGGTGCATCAGGTGGTCCTGGATCCATGACGTCATTGGGAGGCCCTATATTCCCTCATATTCAACATATCAAAGCATGAGGTCTTTGGTTTCCTTCTTCATCCTTCTCTCTTAACACCTCAGTCTACTTCCCTCCTCTCACACAGAATAACGATTCCTCCACTAGAAACTCTGGCTTTCTCCTTAGTCCGTCCATGCGCTGTAATCATTGAGATGATGGACGGAGCGCTGAAACTTTTCAGCCACTCACCCCCAGTCTGAGATCTGGGTTGAATCCATCATCTTTCTTTACCTCACTCTGCCACCCCAGTTCAGACATGGTCATATGCAAATCAGTCTGACCCTGTGCCTCATGGGAACCTTCAAGCCTGAACTGCCAAGCCATGTCTTCCCCGGACTGGAAACAAGCATCCTGGGACCGGTTTCTGGCATTCAGCCGTCATCAGCCAGGATAGCTTGACTCCAAGGGAAAATGAGCAAGGGACCTACGCCATAGCAGCAGTCACAGCAGACAAATCGCCATGTTCTGTAAGTAGAAGCAAGATCCACCCTACTGTCCTACTCCCTATGGCCAACTACAGATGAGCTCCCTAGCACCCAGTAATGTAGAGCCCTGAAACGACTGACTTATTCATTCTCCCCACTGGGCAAAGTGTTAAACTTCATCAGGACTAGGCTGACTGGCTCTGTACCAAGAAGAGTGCCCTCTGAAAGTTCCTGAGACTTGCTTATAAAGCTGTTAGCAACATTCCCCCGGGCTACCTCTCGGTTATCTTAACCGATACACTCCTACCTGGGACCCCCGATCTTCCGCTCAGCGCCTCCTCAGTCAAACTGCGCTGTGCGGCTCCAGTTTCAGCATCTCCAACCAGCCAGCAACCCTCCACTTCCAGCTGCCATTAGAGCTGGACCCTCTCTAAAGGCATTCAAAACACCCCCAAAAATCTCCTGATACTCAAATCGATTCTAACGTATATAGCTGTAATATATTTGCTTTAAGCAAAGGGGGAAAAAATGTAATATTTTTTTAAGTTAAGATTGCAACAGATGGAAATGGAGATATAAAAAAGTAAGCTCTAAAAGGCAGGGTACTGCTAAAAGTTAAGCTTTCCGATATATAGTCCCATAATAGGAAATTGTAAATCTTGCATTACAGCTGTTCTTAACCTGTAGTCTGCGACACTACTCAGTTGGTCAGCGACTATTTAGGAAATTATATATGATTAGCAGATTAATAAAAACAGATATGCATAAAAAAGAAAAAACTAAATTAAATGTTCTAAAACGCTTTGTCAATGGGAAGGACTTTGAAATTGGAGGCAACAAATGAATTTGGTACCTTTTCTTGATTAGAGGGAGCAGCGCAAGTACAGCAAACAGAATCTAGTGTGGACGATTGGTGGCCTCAATTGTAGCAGCGCTGGCATGTGCAGGCAAAAAGGAGCATGCACTAAAAGCACAAAAGACAAAGTTCTCTTCCAGGGAACCTCATCAATAGTCATAAGCATTAGAATATTCCCGCCCATGCGCGGGACCCCGGAAACACTATATTATATGTGCCCCACATATATATACTCATATATATATATATACATATATATATATATATATATATATATATATATATATATATATATATATATATATATATATATATATATATATATATATACACATACATACAAGCAATTGCAGCCAAAATCACAATAGAGCTGGATTATGCTGTAAAGAATTTCCACCATACATGAAACATATGCATTAGAAACATGAACAACAACATCAAGGATTGTTTTGAAACTGTTTTAATGCTGAAAAAGCAGTAGAAATTCTTATTATATCCTGAAAGCATAGAAAGCTCCCAGGCTGCATTGCAAACACACAGTCTAAAAAGACTGAAAAGCTAACCTGTAGCTGCACGCTACAAAAAACTGAACCTGTGCCTTTAAGGCACTCATGACCCCCAGTATCCCATCATGCCTCAGGGGTGACAGTTGGGTTAGTTGTTCTTTCCGGCTCCTTCATGAAGGATCCTGGTTACACAGCTCCACTCTTTTTCTGTTTTCTGCCAAAACATTCTCTCAGTTTTCTACATTTTTAACCTTACTTCGACGTTTTTCATCTAGTCAAGTAGGTTTTCTCTTGTTGGTTGGCATTTTCATCTTGATATGCCTTCCCTTTTTGACACCTGCCCTTCTTGTGGCAAGAAGAAGGCAAAGACGGACAGCCATGAGGTATGCATCCTTTGCCTACCTGAAGAACATGACCCTAGAACCTGCCCTCACTGTGAGTCCCTGTCATTAAGAACTTTGAAAGACAGGGAGAGGATTCGGGTCTATGGCCTAGCCCATAGGTCTTCTAGAGGGAGGTCCCAACCAAGAAGAGCTCCAAGAGGTCCAGAGAACCTTCAAAGGGCGAGTCTTCTTGTCCTGCAGCTTCAGCGTCGGGCTCGGCGCTGAGAAAGGAGCAACCGGTGGGTCATTCTTCGAAAAAACGACGTTTAGCACCGTCGACAGCAGGCTCGCCGTCAAGAAGATCAGGTATGTCGTCGAGATGTCAAGACCCTCCGCCATCGTCAACTCGGCGACGATCGGCGTCGAGAGATAAGACCCCTCCGCCGTCGTTAACCAGGCGGCGATCGGCGTTGAGGGGCGTTACACCTCCGCCGTCGTCAACCAGGCGACGACCGGTGTCGAGAAGTGTGACTCCTCCGCCGACGTCAACCAGGCGACGTTCGGCGTCGAGGGGTAAGGAGCTTCCGCCTTCGTCGTCGTCACGACGTTCGGCGTCGAGAGCTGGCTCACCTCCGTCGTTGCAGGCTAAGCGACTGACGTCGAGAGCCCCAAGTCCTCCGCCGTCGACAACCAGGCGTCGATCGGCGTCAAGGAGGAGATCTTCGTCGACGTTCGGCGTCGAGGGCGACCAGTACCCCTCCGCCGACGTCACATAGACATTCGAAGTTAAAGGAAGCTCCGTCGTCGGCCACACAACGCCGCTCGACGTCGAGAGACCATTCCTCACGCAGTTCGCCGTTGAGGCATACGACGTCGAGATCGCCTGATCCAACGGCGCCGCAGAGACAGTTGGCGTCGAAGGAAAGGACTCCGTCGACGGTGGGGCAGCACCGGTCGACGTCGAGAGGTCATCATCGCTCGGAGTCAAGGCATGCGCCTTCAGAGCATTCGACGTCGAGGCGCCATGAACGGTCCAGATCGACGTCGAGACACCATGAACGAAGATCCAGGGATGGTTCAGTGATCCTAGTGACTGAATCAGCCTCCCGTCACTCTTCTGGTTCTTCCAGATCAAGATCCAGAAGTCCTGCCCGCAGATCTAGAAGTCCTGCCCGCAGACATCCCACTGATGGTGTGCAGTTGTCCCCCAGATGGAATATGCCTCTGCACAATTGGCGAGACTCAGGTGGTACAAGAAGGCTGCAGGAATATGTCAGCCCAGTACACAGACCTCCTCTGCAAAGACTGGTTGAGGAAGTAGACAGTCGCAGCCCTCCCAGGCGCAGAGAAAGATCGCCTGTGAGACGAGCTGCATCTCGTTCCCCTGCATGGGAAGAACGCACAGGGAGGTCTCATGAGAGAAGGCGTGATCGTTCCCCTAGACGGGAGGTACCCGCCAGAAGATCTCGCGAAAGGAGGGCTCGAACACCAGCTACTTCTACTACCTCCTCTACCCGCTCTTCCAAACGGGATTACTCTCCCACTTTGGTTGATAGCCCTGTCTCTAGGGTTTCCCCGGTGGATGATATCAACACCTATCATGATGTCTTACAGAGGGGGGCACTGAAATTAAACATCGAGCTGTCTGTGCCACAGGTCTCCACGACAGTGATCTTTAAGACTCTTCACCAAAAGTCGGGGTCTCGTCCAGTGCTACCGTTGGTCCCAGGGATCATGGATCCTGCCAATGATGTGTTCCTGGCTCCAGCATCGGCAAAAGCGGTGCCGGCTCGCATCCAAAAGAAGTATAAGGCCGCACCCTCTGACCCGATCTTTGTAAAAGCGGACCCGCTCGCCGACTCAGTAGTCGTGGCGGCGGCACGAAAGACCCACTCAGGCTTTCCCTCTTCCTCAACTCCTCCTAATAAGGACAGCAAGTTGCAAGACTCGTGGGGCTGCAAGGTCTGCAGTTCTGCCGCTTCGACGCTGAAGGTTTCTAGTGCGGCTGCGCTTTTAGGCAGGAACGATAGAGCCTTGTGGGACTCAGTGGAGCGTTTTAAGTCAAAATTGCCTAAGGAGGACCAACAAGACTTCGATGAGACCCTGACGGAAGGAAGTCTGGTGGCTAACCAGATAATTAGCACTGCTGCAGACGGAGCAATACTGGCAGGACATTCATATGCCCATGGAGTATGTGCCAGACGTTCATCATGGCTGCGCCTGACAGGTCCTCAAGCCTGATGCGTAGCAGCGCATTCTGAACCTCCCGTTTACCGGAGCATCTCTCTTCGGCCAGCACACGGACGACGAGATGAGTTGCATGAAAGCCGAGCTCGACACCGTCAAGACAGTCGGCTTGGAAAAAAAAAAGGAGTTTAAACGCGGTTTCAAGTCCAACAGAGGCAGAGGTACTCAACATTTTGGGACCTCAGTGGTCCCAAAATAAGACCCAGGGCAAAACCCAGTTTCGGGGTGGTAAAGCCAACCGAGGTAGAGGAGGTCACCAGCAGTCCTCTACCTTGACGAGAGGAGGAAAACAATGATCACTGGCTTCCTCTAGCGACGTTGGAGGAATTGTTTCAAAACATCTGGCAGAGTGGGGCAGCATCACGAACGATCGGTGGGTGCTGAATACACTGCGCAATGGATATGCTCTTCATTTCCGTGCGCCTCAACAGGACATTCCCCCAAAGAAATCTCGTCCGCACCAACTCGATCTGCTCCGAAAAGAGGTGAAGGCTCATCTCCTAAAACGAGCTATAGAAGAGGTGCCTCCTGTGAGAAGTTGGCCTGATATATGATGTTCACTAGTTCTAGTGATCACCTTGTATCAGTCCAAACAACCCTTATGGTGATTGGTTGTAAGTCAACCTTATAGACCAGCTATCCTAATGGTAGCATGGACAAAGTAGTCTTAGGCTAAACTCTTTTGGCATGTGAAGCCAGCTGTTTTACCACATATAACCCCTTGAATACCAGATGAAAGGACACCACATAGGTTGTTATGAAAATAAACAATATATGTATTAATAACAAACACTTCTCTTCCAGGGGATCCTCATCAATAGTCATAAGCATTAGAATATTCCCGCCCATGCGCGGGACCCCGGAAACAATATATTATATGTGCCCCACATATATATAGACATATATATATAAATATATATATAAAAATAAGCAATTGCAGCCAAATAAAACAATAGAGCTGGAATATGCAGTGAAGAATTTCCACATATAGTGTATTTTGCATTAGAAACATGAGAAACAACACCAATGCTTGTTTAGAAACTGTTTTAATGCTTAGAAAACAGTAGAAATTCTCATAACACACTGTAAGCATATACAGCTCCCAGGCTGCATTGCAAAATCCCAGTCTAAAAAGACTGAAAAGCTAACCTGTAGCTGCATGTACTAAAACTGACGCTGTGCCTTTAAGGCACCTCAGCCCCTAGCTTCCCATCATGCCTCAGGGGTTACAGTTAGGTCAGTTGTTCTTTCCGGCTCCTTCAGGAAGGACCCTGGATACACAGCTCCACACTTTTCTGCCTTTTTCAGTCAGAAAATCTTCTAAAGAACAATTTTTTTGATTTACTTTGACTTTTCACATCATAGTCAAGTAAATAACTGCTTAGCAGTCAATTTTTTGTGAGGTTTTTCCTTTCAGGATGCCCTCACTATTTGATGATTGCCCTTCTTGTGGCCACAAGAAGGCAAAAACAGACTCTCATGAGGTCTGTATTTTATGCTTGCCAGAGGATCATGATCCTAAAGACTGTTCTCATTGTAAAAAGCTGTCTGACAGAACACTTAAAGACAGAGAGAGGAACAGACTCTATAGTCTGGCCCAGAAATCCATGAGAGGAAGATCTGCGGAGAGAAAGAGTTCAAAGAGACCCAGAACTCCCTCCAAAGGCAAGTCAGAACGTCCATCAACCTCAGCACCGGGCTCGGCGCTGAAAAAACGACATCTGATGGACAGTTCAAGAGAAAAAGCTCCGTCGGCGTCGAGATCGGCGTTGATGAGGAAATCGTCGTCGAAAAGAGGTTCGCCGTCGTCGAGGAAAGCTCCGCCGTCGTCAACTAGGCGACGATCGGCGTCGAGAGAAGCCACGAGATCGCCGTCGACGAGAGGTTCGGCTTCAAGACATAAGTCAACTCCGCCGCCGTCAACCAGGCGACGGTCGGCGTCGAGAGACAGATCACACTCGCCGTCGTCTCGACGTCGACAGGCTTCGAAGAGTGTAACACCTCCGTCGACGTCTCCACGGAGGCGCTCGGCGTCGAGGAGCAAGAGCCCCCTCGGACGATCGTCGTCGAGGAAGGGATCATCTAAGGCACGTCGGCGCTCGTCGTCGAGGATGTCCGATCCTCCGCCGTCGCCACATGCCAGGTCGATGACATCTCCGTCGCCGACAGATCAACGTCGGCCGACGTCGAGAGCTCCGTCGACGGCAGGACTAGACCGTTCGACGTCGAGACCTCCGTCGACGGCAGGACTAGGCCGTTCGACGTCGAGACCTCCGTCGACGGCAGGACAACGCCGTTCGACGTCGAGACCTCCGTCGCGGCAGGACAACGCCGTTCGACGTCGAGGGAGATGACTCTGTCGTCGGTGCATCATCACCGATCGACGTCGAGGGACCACAGATCATCGTCGAAGCATTCAACGCCGAAAGTTATCGCCCCGTCGACGCCACAGAGGCGTTCGACGTCGAGGGAAAGGCTTTTTGAGACGTCCTCCAACACCGGTGAGACAGAGATCACCTTCGGTGCCTTCGACAGTCCTAGTGACACAATCTGCTTCACTCCATTCCTCCTCAAGTGCCTCGGGGTCAACCGGGTCATCTTCGAGGAGTAGGAGTCCGGTTCAGAAGAATCCCCAGCGGGGTTACACTTCACATATAAGACTTTCGCCAAGATGGTATGCTCCTTTGAGTAATTGGAAGGATTCTAAGGCACCAGAGAGACTTCAAAGGTACCTGAGTCCAATCCACAGGTCTCCTCTTCAGCAAGCAGAAGAGACAGAGCGATCACGCTCACGAGAGAGAAGAGCGGACAGGTCACATGCCCCTAGGGTCTCCCGATCACCAAGGAGGGAGCAACCCAAATCTCGAACACCGAGAAAGGAGGTACGAGATGAGAGATCGAGATCTCCAGTACATCGGAGGGTATCACGTTCTCCTCGAAGGGAGGAGCGACCTAGGAGATCTCCGGTGAGGAAGGAGCATTTTCACCACAAGAGAAGAAGAACTCCTTCATCCTCCCCTCCAGCTTCACCTAGATCTTCTAAAGGGGACTACTCTCCGACGCTGGTAGGCAGCCCTCGCTCAAGAGCTTCCCCTCTGGACGACGTCAACACGTATTTGGACGTTTTGCAAAGGGGTGCTCACAAGCTGAATATAGAAATGACCACTCCAGAGGTGTCCACTACTGTGATTTTTGAGACTCTTCATCACAAATCATATGCACGGCCGTTGCTTCCATTAGTCCCAGGAATAATGGACCCAATCAAAGAGGTTTTCCTCACGCCAGCAACGATCAGAGCAGTTCCGGCACGTATCCAGAAAAAATATAGGCCGGCTGACTCAGATCCTATCTTCGTTAAAGGTGAGCCTGCAGCGGACTCAGTTATTGTAGCCTCAGCTAGGAAGAATCACACGGTCGCTCCTTCTTCGTCAGTTCCTCCTGACAAAGACAGCAAGACGCAAGATTCTTGGGGACGCAAGGTATGCAACACAGCAGCTTCATCCCTAAAAGTCTCTAGTGCATCAGCCCTTCTTGGAAGGTACGATAGAGCCCTATGGGACTCCATGGAACGATTCAAAGAGAAATTGCCAATGGAGGACCAGAAGGACTTTGAGGAGACCGTGACGGAGGGCTGTTTGGTGGCAAACCAAATGATTAGTTCATCAGCAGATAACGCCCTTCTAGCTGGACATAACTACTCACATGGAGTATGTGCGAGGAGATCCTCTTGGCTGCGTTTAACTGGGCTCAAGCCAGATGCCCAGCAGCGCATACTCAATCTGCCTTTTTCCGGATCTTCACTCTTCGGGGAGCATGCCGATCAGGAAATGGCCCGGATGAAGACCGAGTTAGACACAGTAAAGGCAGTAGGTCTGGAGAAACAGAAAGCACCGTTCAAACGTCGCTTCAAGACCAACAAGAACCGGGGAGGCCAACAGAGGGTTCAAACCCCTCAATGGTCTCAAAACAAGCCGCAAGGAAAGCCACAATACAGAGGAGGAAGGTCAAGCAGAGGTAGAGGCGGACATAATCAATCCTCTACCACACCTAGAGGAGGCAAGGCCTGAGCAGTGGCTTCCTCTGTCGCCGTTACCCACTCCAGTGGGAGGAAGTGCTGCACAACATCTGGCAGAGTGGGTCAGCATCACGAAAGATCGGTGGGTGCTGAATATACTGCGCAATGGATATGCGCTACGTTTCAAGAAGAAACCACAACCGGCTCCTCCAAAAAAGTCTCGCTTGTACCAACTAGAGCTCCTCAAAAAGGAAGTGAGCGTCCTCCTAAAGAAAAACGCAATCGAAGAGGTACCCCTATCCCAAAGGGGGAAAGGAGTGTACTCAAGATATTTCCTTGTCCCCAAAAAAGACCAAGAAGGCAAATTCAGACCGATTTTGGATCTTCGACTCCTCAACAAAGTGGTGGTCAAAGAGAAGTTTCGCATGTTGGCACTCCACCAAATATGTCCTCATCTACAAATCGGAGATTGGATGTGTTCGGTGGATTTACAAGACGCGTACTTCCACATTCCTATTACACCAGGTCATCGAAAGTACTTGAGGTTCCTGGTAGGGTCCAAGCATTACCAGTTCAAAGTGCTTCCTTTCGGACTCAAATCCGCACCAAGGGTCTTCACAAAGTGCATGGCAGTGGTAGCGGCGTGTCTACACAAAAAAGGTCTCTTTGTGTACCCATATCTAGACGACTGGCTCCTGAAGAGTCCGTCGCCTCGTCAAGCCAACAAAGACTGTCACCTGTGTCTCCAACAACTACACAGGCTCGGCCTCCATGTGAACTCAGAAAAATCGATCCTGCAGCCCACGCAAACTATCCACTATCTGGGAGCAGTTCTAGACACAAAGTTAGGAAGAGCGTTTCCTTCGCAAGAGAGACTTTCTTCCATGGGACAAAAATGCAAAAAGTTACTTCAGATTCCTCGTCCAAAGGTGCGAGACGTAGCGTCTCTGTTGGGCTCCATGGCGTCCTGCATCTTCCTAATACCGAACGCCAGGTTGAGGATGCGGCCTCTTCAAGAGTCGGTGGAGGATCAGTGGGACCAAGCGTCTGGAGATTGGGAGGATCGAATCATCCTGTCTCAAGCAGCACTGACCTCAATACAGTGGTGGACTCGCCCTCGGAATGTCCTGCAGGGAGTCCCTTTTCAGCAACCTCTGCCTTCTCTGTCTGTGGTAACGGACGCATCTCTAGAAGGCTGGGGTGCTCACATGGGTCATCTTCAGATTCAGGGTCGCTGGTCGACCAACCTTCAGACATACCACATCAACATGCTGGAGCTTCGAGCAGTTCATCTGGCGCTCAAAGCGTTCCTTCCAGCAATAACAACGGACAAAGTCCTGGTTCAGACGGACAACACTACAACTATGTTCTATCTGAACAAGCAGGGAGGAACTCGATCTCGCCCTCTGTCTCTGGAGGCCCAGACAATCTGGCACTGGCTTCTGGCTCGGGGACTGTCGGTGGTGGCAGTGCACCTTCCAGGCGAGCTAAACACAAAGGCAGACGCACTCAGCAGGCACTTCGAAGATCAGCCAGACTGGGTGCTACACGACGACGTGGTCGAAGAGCTCTTCCGTTGCTGGGGTCGTCCAGACATAGACTTATTTGCGGACGACGAAAACGCCAAATGCCACGCCTTCGCGTCCAGGTTTCACCGGCCAGGGACGCAAGGGAACGCTCTCCTGCTGGAGTGGACAGGAATGTTCGCTTATGCTTTTCCCCCTCTGGCACTGATTCCGAAGGTGGTGGCCAAGCTCATCAGATCGAGCATGGACTTGATCCTAATTGCTCCGGATTGGCCGCGACAATGGTGGTATCCAGATCTGTTACATCTGTCGCAGTGTCCACACAGACGGCTGCCGTGCAGGCCAGACCTGCTGAGCAAGATGGACGGGAGGATCCTACATCCTACAGGGTTAGCGAGATTCAAGCACTCTGCACCAAGGAACCTTACACTGTGTTTCACCACAACAGAGTAGTAATGAGGGCTCACCCTTCTTTTCTTCCAAAAGTGGTATCTGATTTTCATATAAATCAAACGATTACCCTTCCTTCGTTCTTTCCTAACCCATCGACTCCAGCTGAGAGGTCGTTGCACTCGTTAGATCTTAAAAGGGTGCTAAAGTTTTTACCTAGAAAGAACGAAGGACACCAGAAAGACAGACCAACTCTTTGTCAATTATGGTGCAATGAGGACCGGTTTTGCGGCAGCCAAAAGATCCATCTCCAGATGGATTGTCTCTTGTATCAAACTAGCATACCAGCTGGCTGGCAAACCTTTGTTGCAATCACCCAAAGCTCATTCCACTAGAGGGAAGGCAGCCACAATAGCTTTTTTGCATGACATTCCTATGTCAGAAATATGCAAGGCTGCGACATGGAAATCAGTCCATACCTTTACAAGGCATTATTGCCTAGAGTCTGATTCCAGAGCGGATTCTCAAGTAGGGCAAGCCTCCTTGAGAAACCTATTTGGGTAGAATAAGGCCTATGTTTGGGCTTACGGATATGAATGTTATCTGTTGATTCCTTTGCCCGCAGGGATGAGGTGAGGCTCGCTACTCTATTCTAATGCTTATGACTATTGATGAGGATCCCCTGGAAGAGAAGGATTAGTTACTTACCTGTAATCCTAGTTCTCTTCCAGGGGTATCCTCATCAAAGTCATAAGCAACCCTCCCGCCTCCCCGGGCAAAGGACTTTGTTTATTGAATAGGAGATATTTTTTAACCTGTTATTACCATGGTTTGATTTTCAGTCTCCGAAAAGAACAACTGACCTAACTGTAACCCCTGAGGCATGATGGGAAGCTAGGGGCTGAGGTGCCTTAAAGGCACAGCGTCAGTTTTAGTACATGCAGCTACAGGTTAGCTTTTCAGTCTTTTTAGACTGGGATTTTGCAATGCAGCCTGGGAGCTGTATATGCTTACAGTGTGTTATGAGAATTTCTACTGTTTTCTAAGCATTAAAACAGTTTCTAAACAAGCATTGGTGTTGTTTCTCATGTTTCTAATGCAAAATACACTATATGTGGAAATTCTTCACTGCATATTCCAGCTCTATTGTTTTATTTGGCTGCAATTGCTTATTTTTATATATATATTTATATATATATGTCTATATATATGTGGGGCACATATAATATATTGTTTCCGGGGTCCCGCGCATGGGCGGGAATATTCTAATGCTTATGACTTTGATGAGGATACCCCTGGAAGAGAACTAGGATTACAGGTAAGTAACTAATCCCTCTGAACTCTTTATGAGATCAAAGGGCTAAGCTCATGACAATCTCTTAGGAAAAATACGATAAGTTGCACAAAATTACAATGGTGCCCTAGGGGCACGGCAAACCATATACTAAGTAAATGGTATAAGGAAATCGATAGAAGGAATGGAGCTGTCCAGAGGCTGTAGGATCGCTGGGACTACACTACCCTAACCTTAGGTAAGTAATAGGAGGCCCACGGAACGCGTGTGCAGAGTGTGAACTCACACGCGGGATGCGTAACAACGTCTATGGACAGTATAGTTCAAGAAAAAGGTGAGTACGGACAATCCTGACTGGTTAGGACTAAAACGACTGTGAATCTGGACACTAGGAGAGTCAATCTACCCTTGAGCACCGAAATGCTCTTGTTACCTCACCCACGGGCTGCGGGTGCATAGGTGCCAAAGTGTGTCGGGTTTCCGCGTTGAAGTCAATGGAGCCTTGGAGAAAAATGCTGCAGGCGTCCAGGAGGAAGATGTCCGGTGCGATCCACGGGTTGATCGAGGAAGATGAAGACCTGAAAGCAGAGGGGACAAGGTTCAAAGTCACTAGCCAGTGACCGGTGTGGAACCAGGAAGGAACCAGATGTCGTCATCGCGATCAGGTGAAGAGTGGACGCTTGTCTCTGCAGCCACGTGGACCAGGAGGTGTCTTCGACGACCAGGATGGAGGCACGAGCTGTTCCACGCAGGCTCTTGCTGTCGGCTGTGTCGGATCCGGATTTGGAGTCAACAGGCCTTGGCAAAGGCAACCCACGCGGTGAGTGGAAAAGAAGTCTGGTGCGGACTAGGAGAGTCCGGGGTGCTCCTCTTTTGGAAGGAAGCAAGGGCCAGTTTGAAACCCTTTGTCCAGGCCTCCCTCGCTGGAAGGACTCCCAGCAGCAGGAGGTCAGACTTGTGTCTGTGGTGGCAGCATCCATTTTGTGATGCTGAGGCTCTGTTTAACTTTAACCGGGGTTCACATTTACATACATGTCTTGTCCCTCTAAAAGGGTGGAATGCTACCCCCATCACCAGAACTGGTGAGGGGGTAGTATTCCAATTCGTATGACACCTTACTCGACATGTTTTGATAATGCTATGCCAAAGTTAGCAATAACCGCAAGGATTATAATGCACTTAAGAGTATATGGTATAGCGTTATCATGGAAACAGCTAAAGGACTTGGTTCCGAAAGCTGCAGACAGGCTCAGCTCATGCTAGAGCACCATCTCACATAATTCCAAGCACTCTGCCTTCAGGATTGATAAGGCCTGCCATAGGAGTGACTGATAGGAATATATGTGTCCATTTTGGGGTTAGATATAGGTATACTATATCTATAGCAAAGGGTGATTACACCACCTTGCCCCAGCTGTCTTAGCAGCCAGTTGTGTCAGTTTGGATGGCCAGCCAGGGTTGGCATAATACATGCTGCAGCCCCTGGTAGGCCCTGGGTACACCTATGCCCTGGGTACCTAAGGTGCACTGTACAGGGACTGATAAGGTGACCCAGTATCCAATTAGATATGTACCTAAGGTACATGGAGTCCATTTTAACAGAGAGAGCAGGAAGCCTGGGGTCCTGAATAGCAGGATCCCAGGCCAACTAAGTCAAAAACCGGCAAAACACCAGGCAAAAAGTTGGGGGTAACCATAGTCAGATTTCCACCTTCCTACACCTCCCTCACAAAGGGGAAAAGGAGTCTACTCCAGATACTTTATTGTTCCCAAAAAGGATCAGGAATACAAGTTCCGGCCTATCCTGGATCTCTGTGTTCTAAACAAGAACATAGTCAAGGAGAAGTTCCGCATGCTTGCTCTTCACCAAATATGTCCACATCTGCAAGTCGGAGATTGGATGTGTTCGATGGACTTGCAAGATGCCTACTTCCACATTCCAATTGCCATGCGACATCGGAAGTTCTTAAGGTTTCTGGTGGGCAGCAAACACTACCAGTACAGGGTCCTGCCTTTCGGGCTAAAGTCAGCGCCGAGAGTCTTCACCAAATGCATGGCAGTGGTGGCAGCCTACCTGCACAAAAGAGGACTTTTCGTCTATCCCTACCTGGACGACTGGCTCCTAAAAGGCCCATCTCCTCATCAGGTAGAGAACGACTTTCACCTTTGCCTGCTACAGTTGCACAGGCTCGGCCTCCAAGTCAACATGGAGAAGTCAGTACAACTACCGACCCAATCCATTCACTACCTGGGCTCCGTTCTGGATACAAAATTGGGAAAAGCGTATCCTTCGGAGGAAAGACTATTTTCTATGCACCAAAAGTGCAAAGTTCTACTACAGTCCCAGAATCCAACAGCGCGTCAAGTAGCGTCTCTGCTGGGTTCCATGGCGTCCTGCATCTTCCTGATTCCTCACGCCAGGCTGAGGATGCGTCCTTTGCAGCAGGCTCTGGAGGATCAATGGGATCAGTCGACGGGGCTCTGGGAAGACCGGATCTATCTTTCCCAGGTGACGAAGACTTCCATCAAATGGAGGACTCACCCTCGCAACTTTCTGGTGGGAGTGCCTTTTCACCAACCTCTCCCGACACAGTCTATAGTCACAGACGCGTCTCTCCAAGGCTGGGGAGCACACATGGGGTGTCAGCAGATTCAAGGAAGGTGGTCAGCAAAAGAACAGACCTACCATATCAACATGCTGGAGCTTCGAGCAGTCCATCTGGCTCTAAAGTCCTTCCTTCCTGCACTCGAATCACACTCAGTTCCGATACAAATGGACAATACGACGACCATGAGAACATGGAGATCAATTCATACCTTTACAAGGCATTACTGTCTTGAATCTAATGCCAGGACTGATACTCAAGTAGGACAAGCCTCTTTGAGGAATCTATTTGGGTAGCCTGCGGCCTGTACAAGCCTTGTTTTTTTCTGGGCTTAGTAATGTTATTACTGTATTACCTGAACAAGCAGGGCCGAACAAGCAGGGCGGCCTGTACAAGCCTAGTTTTTTTCTGGGCGTAGTAATGTTATTACTGTATTACCTGAACAAGCAGGGCGGAACTCGGTCGCGTCCTCTCTCTCTGGAGGCACAAGCCATATGGCACTGGCTGCTTGCCCGGAACCTCACAGTAGTGGCGGTGCACCTCCCAGGAGAGCTAAATATCAAGGCCGACGCACTCAGCAGGCACTTCGAAGATCAGCCAGACTGGGTGCTGCACAACGAGGTGGTGGCAGACCTCTTCCATCGCTGGGGTCGTCCAGAAATAGATCTGTTCGCGGATGACGAAAACTCAAAATGCCACGCC
The DNA here is from genome assembly GCF_964261635.1 of Lissotriton helveticus. Taxonomy (NCBI): domain Eukaryota; kingdom Metazoa; phylum Chordata; class Amphibia; order Caudata; family Salamandridae; genus Lissotriton; species Lissotriton helveticus. The sequence goes on from NC_136065.1 coordinate 25,482,449, forward strand.
TTCGCGTCCAGATTCCACCGTCCAGGGACAAGGGGGAAAGCCCTTTTGATGGACTGGTCAGGGACATTTGCTTACGCATTTCCTCCTCTGCCCCTGATTCCGAAGGTGGTGTCCAAACTCATCAGATCCAGCATGACCATGATCCTGGTAGCCCGGGACTGGCCTCGGCAGTGGTGGTACCCAGACCTTCTACAGCTGTCGGTGCTTCCACCCAGGAGACTGCCCTGCAGGCCAGACCTGTTGACCAAGATGGGGGGAGGATTCTTCATCCCAACCTTCCCTCACTGCACTTAACAGCATGGCTCCTGAGGTCCTTCAATACGGACATTTAAATTTGCCACCTGATTGTCTGCACATTTTAAAGGAAGCGAAACGACCCTCCACAAGAACGTCTTATGCGTTTAAGTGGAAGAGGTTTTTTCTTTGGTGCAGAGAACGTCACTTCGATCCCTCATCAGCACAGGAGGAGGTGATTCTGCCTTACTTGTTGTACTTAGCAAGATCTGGTCTTAAATATACTTCGATCAGGGATCACCTCTCGGCCATTACGGCTTATAGGAAGTCTCCTACTCAGCCCTCTTTCTTCCAGATGGAGGTGGTCAAGGACTTCTTACAGGGGTTGAAGAAAGTGTACCCCCCTGTTAGAAACCCTTCGCCTCCGTGGGAATTAAACCTAGTGTTGTCTAAGTTGATGGGCCCCCCCTTTTAACCCATCCACAGATCTTCCTTGCAACACCTATTGTGGAAGGCCGCTTTTCTAGTTGCAATTACATCAGCGTGCAGAGTAAGCGAGATACAGGCGCTGTGTACAAAAGAACCCTACACTGTTTTCCATCACAACAGAGTAGTCTTAAGGGCGCATCCATCCTTTTTACCTAAGGTTGTCTTTGATTTTCATATAAATCAGTCTATTTCTCTTCCTTCTTTTTTTCCAAACCCTACGACCCCGGCTGAGCGGTCGCTGCACTCTTTAGATCTCAAAAGCGTACTTACATTTTATTTGGAAAAGACCAAAGAAAGTAGGAAGACGGACCAATTGTTTATCAACTACGGTCCACTGAGGACGGGCTTTCCAGCTGCCAAAAGATCCATCTCCAGATGGATCGTCTCCTGTATTAAATTGGCTTATCAGCTTGCAGGCAAGCCCTTACTTTTGTCACCTAAAGCCCTCTCTACTAGGGGGAAAGCGGCCACAGTAGCTTTCCTGCATGATGTCCCTATGTCAGAGATTTGCTAGGCTGCAACCTGGAGATCAGTTCATACCTTTACAAGGCATTACTGTCTTGAATCTGATTCCAGGACTGATACTCAAGTAGGACAAGCCTCTTTGAGGAATCTATTTGGGTAGCCTGCGGCCTGTACAAGCCTAGTTTTTTTCTGGGCTTAGTAATGTTATTACTGTATTGTTATTCCTGTGCCCGCAGGGAGATGAGGTGAGGCTCGCTATTCTATTCTAATGCTTATGAGTATTGATGAGGATCCCCTGGAAGAGAAGGATTAGTTACTTACCTGTAATCCTAGTTCTCTTCCAGGGGTATCCTCATCAAAGTCATAAGCAACCCTCCCGCCTCCCCGGGCAAAGGATCTTTATTAATTTGGAGATATTGTTAACCTATTTGTTTCCATGGTTTTTCGGTCTCCGAAAAGAACAACTGACCCAACTGTCACCCCTGAGGCATGATGGGATACTGGGGGTCATGAGTGCCTTAAAGGCACGGTGTCAGTTTTTTGTAGCATGCAGCTACAGGTTAGCTTTTCAGTCTTTTTAGACTGTGTGTTTGCAATGCAGCCTGTGAGCTTTCTATGCTTTCAGGATATAATAAGAATGTCTACTGCTTTTTCAGCATTAAAACAGTTTCAAAACAATCTTTGATGTTGTTTTTCTAGTTTCTAATGCATATGTTTCATGTATGGTGGAAATTCTTTACAGCTTTATCCAGCTCTATTGTGATTTTGGCTGCAATTGCTTGTTTTATATCTATATATATATATATATATGTATATATATGTATATATATGTGGGTCACATATAATATAGTGTTTCCGGGGTCCTGCGCATGGGCGGGAATATTCTAATGCTATTGACTTTGATGAGGATGTCCCTGGAAGAGAACTAGGATTACAGGTAAGTAACTAATCCTTATGTGCAGGAGCCTAGCATACCACATTGTCTTTAAAAAATAAAAATACATTTGAAAACCTTTACATTACAAATGTAGTTTTGACTCAATTTTTGTTTGTGAGCTAACTAAAATAATCCATCATTTGTGTATTTGTTCGATGTGTATGTATTTTTGTGTAATGTTTTGATGTTCAAATCACAGAAATTACTTAGGCGGGGTTCCAGGAATGATTGAGTGGGCATCCAGAGAGGTCAAAGGGTTAAGAGCCACCGCTGTACTATGTTTAAGACCGCACTTGGCGTATCAGATGGGGATGCTATGGAAGAGCCCTAGGTGTCTGGATCGCTGTACTACGTGTAAGACAGCACTTGGCGTATCAGCAGGGGATGCTATGGAAGAGCCCTAGGTGTCTGGACCGCTGTACTACGTGTAAGACAGCACTTGGCGTATCAGCAGGGGATGCTATGGAAGAGCCCTAGGTGTCTGGACCGCTGTACTACGTGTAAGACAGCACTTGGCGTATCAGCAGGGGATGCTATGGAAGAGCCCAGGTGTCTGGACCGCAGTACTACGTGTAAGACAGCACTTGGCGTATCAGGAGGCGATGCTATGTAAGAGCCCTAGGTGTCTGGACCGCTGTACTACGTTTAAGACAGCACTTGGCGTATCAGCAGGGGATGCTATGGAAGAGCCCTAGGTGTCTGGACCGCTGTACTACGTGTAAGACAGCACTTGGCGTATCAGCAGGGGATGCTATGGAAGAGCCCTAGGTGTCTGGACCGCTGTACTACGTGTAAGACAGCACTTGGCGTATCAGCAGGGGATGCTATGGAAGAGCCCAGGTGTCTGGACCGCAGTACTACGTGTAAGACACCACTTGGCGTATCAGGAGGCGATGCTATGTAAGAGCCCTAGGTGTCTGGACCGCTGTACTACGTGTAAGACAGCACTTGTCATATCAGCAGGGGATGCTATGGAAGAGCCCTAGGGGTCTGGACCGCTGTACTACGTGTAAGACAGCACTTGGCGTATCAGCAGGGGATGCTATGGAAGAGCCCTAGGGGTCTGGACCGCTGTACTACGTGTAAGACAGCACTTGTCGTATCAGCAGGGGATGCTATGGAAGAGCTCTAGGTGTCTGGACCGCTGTACTACGTGTAAGACAGCACTTGTCGTATCAGCAGGGGATGCTATGGAAGAGCCCTAGGGGTCTGGACCGCTGTACTACGTGTAAGACAGCACTTGGCGTATCAGCAGGGGATGCTATGGAAGAGCCCAGGTGTCTGGACCGCAGTACTACGTGTAAGACACCACTTGGCGTATCAGGAGGCGATGCTATGGAAGAGCCCAGGTGTCTGGACCGCTGTACTACGTGTAAGACAGCGCTTAGCGTATCAGCAGGGGATGCTATGGAAGAGCCCTAGGGGTCTGGGCCGCTGCATTAGTATGACTTTGATGCGGTGCCTGGACTCCTTGTTGCAAAGACCCTCATGGTTCCCCGTGGTGATGAGTGTCATGGAGGTCTGAGTCTCTTGACTTCCGGCTGGGATGAGTGTCATAGTTTCCCCTGCCGCGTTCAGCGTGTAGGGCTTCCTTTTGGGATGAGCGTCGTCTTTTCCCCCAGCCTTCTGGACTGTCACATGGTTCATGTCCCCTTGCTATCCTGTATGGTATGAGGAAATCTATTCTTTCATGGTTTCGTGAGTGAAACAGCGGGTGGTGAGGTTTGTTCCTGGAGTAAGGTAACTGTGAGTCATTGCCCCCCCTCTCGTCTTGCACCCTTGGGGTTCCTGAAACTTTCTTTCTCTTCTCCTCTGTGCAGTGTGTTCCCCAGGGAGCTCAAGGAGGTGTTTGCCTCCTGGCGGATGCGTTGCACTGAGCGGGGCAGGGAGGACATCGCCGACCGCCTCATCAGCTCCTCGCTCTTCCTGCGTTTCCTTTGTCCGGCCATCATGTCCCCCAGCCTCTTTGGCCTCATGCAAGAGTATCCAGACGAGCAAACGTCACGCACATTAACACTCATCGCAAAGGTCATCCAGAACCTGGCCAACTTTAACAGGTAAGCCCTTTTGGGGTCAAGAATGTCTCCAGGTACCCTATTTGTCACCTCAAACTCTTATTGGTCCACAGTCGAGGCAAAGAAAAAACTGCATTGATTTGTATGTTCCAGTAGCATGGTACAGCTGGTCCAGTGGGTATTGGTAGCACTGGTGTGGTATGTGGAGTTTATACTGTCTACACGTGAAGGACAGAGGGCATGGGATTCTTAAACTAACCTAGAAGAGACACTGGATGAATTCTTACCAAAAGACTTGCACACTCTAGAGGGCACAGGGCCATATGCACGAAAGGATTTAGCATTTCTAATGAAGCAAATTGCAATTTCGAGCCCTTAAGAAATGCAAGATTGCCTTCCTAATGTACAAAGGCATATGTGCAATCTCAAAATGCAGTTTCTACTCTGTAGAAATCGCTTTTCCTGAGTGCCAAAATTGGACATCGCATATAGGGATTTCCTATTTGGGATTTCATAAGCACATGTACAAAGCGTATCCTACAGAGAAATTGGTATTTTGGAAATGCTATTACCATCGGACCCAATCGATGGTAACCCTGTGCAATTTTAAAAAAGCACCACAAAAGTTTTTTTTTAAGTGCCATCGAGCGTGCACATGCCCCAAGCATTGGATTGTGATTTAAGGGGACCATTGGGGCATAGGTACTAACTGTTTTGTCTTTTTTAAACTGCGATTTCCTAATAGCGATTGCGACTCCATGATTTCTTAGGATTCGCTATTTAGGAAATGCAAATTGTAAATTTCTTACATATGGCCCATTGTATCCTTAGTGCATTGAAGGTCACAGTAAGTGAATGAAGGCATCAGGTATACTTGGTGAATGCTGCTTGAATGGGTGAACGTTGATTCATGGACAAGTTTACTGTGTGTGAGGCAGAAATGGGTTTACTGTTTGATAACAGAGGGTTTGGAGTATTGATACCCTCCCAATACAGGCCAGAGATGTAGATGGTAAACAGTGCTCGAAAGGTTGAGCGTACATCATTGACATGTGGGTAGGTTAATTGGTTCAGTATGGTAAGATTGGATGGATACATTTGATATATTCTGTAAGAGGGATCCTGGGTGAATATAGCCCAGACATTTTCTTAATCAGATAATCGGAGTCCACAGATTGGCATTGTGGAAGGAATTAGGGGCATAATGCAGGCCACTGTAGGCCCTGCGATGCACGGGGGTTCCCAAACCTTCAGGAGGGCCCCATTCAGCCCAATGCCGATGCCCCTATTGACAGTTTGCCGGGTGTTGGGCAACTTTTTGTGTTAGTCTACTGGTAGAAATGAAGTGTTTTAAGTTGAGAGGTCTCCATATACCCCTGTTTTTTGGTCCACCCTCTCCTTCAGATCTGTTTTTCCTAACTTCTTGTGTCTGTCGCCAGGACTCAACCTTGGCCCCAGAGGGGTAAGGAGGTGCCCGCTCTGCAGTATTCCTGCACTAATCTTGCTCCATGTTCTCTCAGTAGGTTTGGCAGTAAAGAAGAGTACATGTCCTTCATGAACGAGTTCCTCGAGTTGGAGTGGGCGAGCATGCAGCAATTCCTCTATGAGATATCCAACCTGGACACCTCTACGAATAGCACCAGCTTTGAGGGCTATATTGACTTGGGCCGGGAACTGTCCACACTGCACGCTCTGCTCTGGGAGGTCATGCCGCAACTTAGCAAGGTAAATTGAGCAGAATGGGATCCGGGCGAGGGAGCACGTTAGACACAAAAAGTACCTTGGTCAACGGCCCTTAGGTCTATTCTAAGAGGTCTTCACAGGTAAGGCAGGTGATGATAATGGACAGAGCACAGCCAGGAGGGGAGTCTGGGAATTTGGAGACAGTAGCACTCGCACCCCAAAAGAGTCACAGTAAAAGAGTGAAAATCCCTATGGCAAAGACTGAGGTCAGGTCACTAAGACTTTATTAGCTTGTTCATGTAGGCAGCCTTGCACAGCCATGGTCCTGACTTCCTTGAAAACTAATTTCCTGTTCCTGTTTCTTTCTCACAGGAAGCAATGCTGAAGCAGCCCATTCACCTTCTTGTGACCCTTTTCCTTTGATCAAATTGTATGTTTCTTTCTTCTTGTAGAATAGGAAAAACGTTAAGCTTTTACTTACCTTCTTGTCACCTTATTTTATTGTTTTAGAAATTTATGATAAAATGGGCTTTCTATCCACTGTTCCTTATGAAAGTATTTTGTATCCCTGCCCCTGGAAGCTTTGTAGCCGCTGTATATGTGCCTCACCTTCCTATGACCATATTTCCTGTTCTTCACTTCCCGGAAGCCAAGGAGAAACAATGTCTTTGACCTATCTTCTTTCATGACTAGGTTCCTATTTCTTTCTACCATGAAGTTGGGATCTCTGCTCACATCCACTGCAATGCCATTTCCTCCTTCTCAATCCCAGGAAACTGGACAGAAGTTAGATCTTTTTTACTGCCTTCTGTATGACCTAATTTCCTGTTTCTTTCTCCCAGGAAGCCATGATGAAGTTGGCCCCTTTGCCACGCCTCCTAAATGACATCAGCGTAGCTCTCAGGAACCCTCACATTCAGCGCCAGCCCAGTCACCAGGGTGAACGAATCCCAACCAAACCCATCATCTTCCGGGGTCCCTCATCTGAAATGCAGTCATTCATGGTCCGCGATCTGAACAGGTAAGCGACACGTGGGGACAGTTTCACAGGCCATATTTTAATGAATAATTATTGCACTCTATTGGTCAAATCATCTGTATTGGCTTGTCTGTCTTCTACCCACTCACAAACTGCACACTAAAGAGATGAGACTTTAGTCATTTTCTGAACTTCTAGTGGGAGGTTTCATATACTCCAGTATTGGAGCTTTCATAGATTCACATGCCTGAATCATTACCCGTCGTCGAGATGTGAGTCCCCGGTATATAAAAAAGCAATGCTTAGATAAGTACCAAACTGAAAAGAGGCCTAGGCCCATTTCCATTTTGCAACCCATTACTCTCGTTATGTGAAAGAGACTAAAATTCTCCCAGAACCAATCAGAACCTCTCACCCTCTAGAACACTCCAGAGAGAAACCTTTACCCCTCAGATTTTCTACCGCACGTTGTGCTAGGGAGTCTCCTTTGAGTTCTGCTCAAATTTTCTCTTACTACTTTGGATTTGGAGTTTTTTCCAGTGAATGTCAACTGCTGATTTAATCTGCTTTTCTGACTACTAACACATTCTTCCTGTGAATGTCTGGAAAAGAGAAGAAGGGTTTGTTTAGAGCCTGTGCCACTTGTTTCAAGAAGAGGCTCTACACTGACAAGAAGGTAATCCCAAAGTATCAGAAAGACTTCCAAGAAAACACAATACCATTGACAAGGGAGATTGCAAATTATAAACAAGCATTGGCATAGCCAATAGGTCTCGCCTTTGGGACCTTATAAGTGTTTAACCATGCAACAGTTAATGTTGTTGCACCAAGGACATTGTGCTGCATAACTAAATACTCATAAGTTCCCAAAAGCGAGACCTAGTGGCTATGGCAATGCTTGTTTGTATAGTGCATAGCTACCCAAGGGTGTCCCAGCACTTGTGACTATACAGAGATGATCTGCCTCCACTTTTAGACCTTTTTGATTTTCAGTGTGAAGGCCAGATGGAGATTGGAAGAGCGAAGGAATTTCCTTGGATGGTAGGGGGTGATGAGAGGTCTGTTGATCGCTGGTCCCAAACCCCAATATGTCCTATGAGCTATACAAAGGGCCTTAAATTTGACTCTCTCCGCGGCCGGTAGCCAATGAAGAGTTCTAAGGGCTTGTTTGGCTGACTTATTTTTTGGTACCCCCAGCAGTAGTCTAGTAGCAACCTGGAGCAGCATTCTGTGCAACCTGGAGTATCCTCAGGGTAGCTATGGGCGCTCCCAAATATAAGGAGTTTGCGTAATCCAGTTGAGATAGAACCAGGGCCTGTATCAAGGTCCTCCTGGTGCTCAATGGGAGAGTGGCAGAATCTTACTAGGAGTCGCATGGTCCTAAAACATGGACCTGTGACTTTTACAGCTTGGTCATCAAATTTAAGGGAGCTATCTGGCCAAATACCCAAGCTTTTTCTCTTGGTCTTTGGGGAGGGGGCAGGCCCAAAGCAACTGAGCCAGACCTGTATCAGATTTAGGCCCGAGGTGTTACCTAGAATCATTAGCTCTGTTTTTCCACGGTCCATCTTTAGGCAGGAGTGTTCCATCCACGAAGCCACCTTCCTTAAACAAATTCCCAGGTCTGAGGGAGAATTATGTGGGCCATTTTGAGAGATAATCAGCTGGGTGTTATCTGCATAGGTGACAATCTTTATCCCATGAGGTAGCACAATGTCAGCCTATGGCTGCAAGTAGACATTAAATAATGTGGGGCTCAAGGAAGATCCCTGAGGGACACCACAGTTGGTCTCTAAGACTGTGGATGAGAATTCCCCGGAGAAAACCTAAAAGGTCCTCTTCTCTAAATAGGATTCAATCCATTTAAGTGCCTCATCTGTGATGCCTTTCCTCCTAAGTCTAGCCACTAGGATTTTAAAGTTCACTGTATCAAAGGCAGAGCTCAGGTCGAGGAGAATGATGGCCACTGCTCCCCCTTGATCAAGGATCAATTTAGATTCCTCCACTACCGTGTCCGTGCCATGACGAGGCCTGAAACCTGTTTGTGTGGAGTGTAAAATGTCGTAAGATTCCAGGTATTCTGAACTAGTTAGGTTAACATGCTCTATATTGAAATAAACTTGTGTCTGTTGCCTCACCTCATATTGCCCCAGTATTGGAACTTTCATAGATTCCCATAGCTTGTATCATTCCCAGTCGTCGGAATGGGAGTCTCGGTAACAAAAATAACATAGCAGTAGGTACAAAAGAGAGAGAAAAAGTCCTAGGCCTCCTTCCCTTATGTAGCATATCCGCCTTTTTTTGTAAAAGAGACCAAAACTAAGTCTCAGCCAATCAAAAGAACCTCACCCCATAGAACCCTCCTGAAGGAACCTCAGATTTTTTACTGCACGTTGTGCTTAGGGAGTCTCCTTTGAGCTCTGCTCATTTTTCTACTCTTTTGAGAATTTTCTTCAATTTTTTCTTCAGGATTGCTTAGAGTTTCTCCTGAAATGTCTGACAAGGAGAAGAAAGCCCTTTTCAAGTCATGTTCCTTCTGTGGCAAGAAAAGGTTATATGTGGAGGACATTCATAAGGACTGTATATATTGCCTGTATCCAGATCATAAGGCTGCGGACTGCAAGATCTGCCGCACCTTCTCTTCAAAGACCCTCCGGGACCTTGAGGGTCACCTCTTCACTTGGCTCCAGAAATTGACGTCCAGAAAAGAGACAGTGTCAAGTGACAGTGAGGACTCTTCTTCAGCTACATCATCCAAAAGGTCAGTCAAAAGGGGTAGGGTTTCCCCTTCACCTTCTGTGGAGCGTCCAGTTAAGGCCTCAAAAAAGACCCCTATGAGTCTGAGCACCAAAGTCCTGTCAAATCTCCTCACCATGGTGTAAAGGAGAGGGAGGGACCATCTACACCTTCAGCAGTGGTGGAGACTGCTTCAACGTTCAAGAAAGCGTCTTCTCTGTCATCTGAGAAGTCAGAGAAAAGCTCCAAGTTGTCGACGACACAGCAGAAGGCTCCATCGACGAAGGCGTCTAAATCAGAGGTGACTAAAGTGGTGCTGTTGACGGGCTCATCGACGGCACAGTCGTTGTTGACAGGATCGTCAACGACGGTGACAGCTACGTCGACAAGGATATCGATGGGAATATCGACGACGGTAGCGACGACGAAGATTCGTCGACGATGGTGACGACGACGGTGTCGTCGACGAGTGCTTCGACGACGACAACCATGACGACGGCAGGATTGTCGACGATGCCCATCTCGTCGTCGGCAGTCCGTCCGTCGACGGTGGCTTTTCCATTGATGACATCGACAACGGTTTTACCTTCACCTTCTCCATCGACCACGGTACCGTCGACGATGCAGTCGTCGACGGAGAGGATAACTATTTCCTTGAAAAGGATAACAGCGGACATGACGTCTCCAAGGAGGGTTACCCCCTTGCCTCCCGCTTTGTTATTAGAAGAAGAGGAGGATTCTGACGAAGATGATCAGGACTCTTTTGGGTATGCTCACAATCCATCTCAACTGCTCATTAAAAGTCAGGAAACAGACTCTGAGGGCGAGTTTCTTCATGAATGTTCTTAACAACAGTCTTACCAATGTCAAGAATCTGCAGGCCAAGAAATGGTGTTTGTTCCTTTCTCACTTTTGGCGGATCTCCATAGTATGCTGTAGGACTATAAAAACAGGTCCTCTCAAGTTACGACTCAGGCAGCGTCTGTCCCAGCAGTTCAGACTATGACTGCCGCTACAACTCCATTGATGATTTCTCCAGAGTTGCCAACCCAGGTGTTCTCTCAGCCACAAACACCTGCTTTGAATATTCCTTCCACACTGCCGGACGTACAGGATGATTCCTCGGATGAGGACCAGAATATTGATAACAGGCCTAATCAAGGCTTGGAGTGGGATGAGTATGTGATCCCGGATCCAGCGTCGCCTAATCCAGACCCGGTGGATTCTCACCCAGCGGATGTCGGGGGGTTCCATAAGCTGATGGAAAGAGCATCAAGCCGGTTCAAGCTGCCTATGCCTTCCGTACAAACAGAGTGTTTTCTCTATGACTTTAAAGAGCCTTATAGAAAGGTGACCCGATCTATACCCATTGTGGAGCATGTGTTGGATGAGGGTCTCAAGGCTATGAAAAACCCGGCTACTGTTATTCCAGTACTGCCACGCCTGGAAAAGAAATATAAGGCGCCTGAAGATGGTCCAGCGTCCTTGACTGGACAACCTAAACCGGACTCTGTGATATCACAGGTGGCGCAGAGAGAGTCCCGCAACCCTTCCGCGCCTCTTACAACTCCTCTTGATAAGGAGGGCAGGCGTCTTGATAACGCAGGGAAAAGGTTCTCGTCAACGGCTAGCCTTCTGGTGCGAGCGGCAAATGCTCTGGCGATACTGGGCAGGTATGTTAGCCAATTGTGGTGTAACCTTTCACCTTATTTGGAACAACTTCCACAGGAGGCAAAAGGCGAGGCCAAGAAGATACTGCAAGAAGGGGAAGCGATTGTGCCATGGATATCACCACTACAGCTTTTAGATCTTTGGCTGGAGCTGCAGTACTTCGTCGCCAGGGATGGCTCAGAGCAACGTGGTTCAGGCCGGGGGTTCAGAATAAGATCTTGGGCCTCCATTTCGACGGAGAGGCATTATTCAGAAAACACATAGATGATGCCCTCCAAGAGATAAAGAAAGATACAGAGACGGCTAGGTCTCTTGGTACGCTTCAATATCGGAAAGCTCCTTTCATGGGTGCCAGAGGCAGGACTACCACATCATACAGAGGCTCAAACAAGCAGCACTCGTCATATGGATCAACGTCGCAGCCCTATCATCAAAATCAAGGTCAAGCCTCGACTTTCTCTAGATCGAATACCAGAGGGAAACAGAACCGCCAGGGACGTGATACGTCCAAGAGGCAATAGCGGCGTTCTTCCTCTGCCTGCTGTACCCACCTCCATGACAACATCTGTAGGAGGCAGGGTGTCACAATACCTCCACAACTGGTCTCAGATAACATCAGACCGTTGTGTGCTCAACATAATTCGAAAGGGCCATACCTTGGAGTTCACTAAAATCCCACCTTCCAAGCCCCCTGCTGCCATTCCTTCAAAACATCTGCGTCTCTTGTAGCTCGAAGTTCATCAGATGTTCCTGAAGGGAGCTGTGGACAGCGGCGGTTTCTGTGTTAGGGCGTCGGGGCTCCGCCCCCTTTACAGTCCCCATAAAAATAAAACAATAATAGAGGCATTGTCTACCATTTACGATTGGACTCACTTTTGTTTCTGTCTGTCAGTGAGTGATGTTGAAATTAGTGCATGCAGTGTGATGTGTCACAAGCCAGCACTTTCCCTACTCGCTCCCCTAGGCTGCAATATTGCCGGGCTGACAACCTCACAGCCCTGATACCTGTGAGGTCATCAGCTCGGCAAAAAGCGAACATCAAGGACCGTCTCTCCACCCCCTGATGACATGGAGGTAAAGTTAGCCCTGGGCGTTTTTGACTCCAGCCCTGTAGAGCTAAGCCTCCACGTCAATCAAGGAGTGGAGAGCATTGTGACCCAACCCTTTCCCAAATCGTCACAGGGTGGGACCCTGTAACGAGTTGGGAAAGGGTGTGGTGACGTTCGAGTGCTGGAAGGTAAGGTATTGAGTATGTGCAGTATGTCATCGTGACCAGGGGCGGATTGGCACTGCGGGCATTCGGGAATCGGCCGAAGGGCCGCTGTTTCAGTGCCCTCTGTGGGCCGTTTTTTTTCTCCCCTTTCCCAGTCCACAGAGAGTGCTCTCTGCTGTCTGCTCTCTGTCGACTGGGAAATGGGAGAAAAAAAACGGCCCACAGCACGGAGACAGAGACAGAAATGAAAGCGCTTCACTGTGCAGGCCATACAGCGATTATCAGCTGTGGCCTCTACTGCACCCCCTGCCCTGCAAAGCAATCACGCTGGGGAGGGGGTGATTGTTTACAAGAATCGGCCTCCCTGGGGGCCAGGTGTTTCTCAGGCCTTTTGAGCCATTTTCACCATGGCCCCCCTGGGGCCCACGCCACCTGGGAAACAGTGATAGTCTTAACACCTCGCCCACAGCCCCTCACATTCAGGGCACAGCCCCTCACATTCAGGGCACAGTGGGCGAGGAAGAATGGGTCTGGCTGTGGGGGCCAGGTGATGTTTTGAAAGCGCACAATCTTCACCTTAGCCCCCCCCCCCCGGTCCCCCGTGCAAGAAGTTTAAAAAAAAAAAAAGGGTTATAGTTCTTTCTCGGTGTAATTTTAGAACTGATGCATTTTCAATATTACATTCAAGGAGGTCATGGTTGCAGCTTTTCTATTTTATGCAACTAACAACCATTGACAAAACCTATAGTTCTGGCTTGTTGTAAGTGTAACATTACTTGCTGTATTATATATCTGAACGCAATGACAGAAGCAGCAAAATACCAGTCGGGCGGCACACTATGCTAAGCACAGATTTGTAGCTTAGGTGTTTTAAGCTACGCCCATAATTACATTGAACACCCCCTTTGGAGAGACCCCTCAGTTTTGTCATCCCACTTAAAGCCCTGGAAACAACACCATGTCACAGACACCTCAGGGCCTGGCACTGTGCATAATGCATGACTCATGACTTCCAAGGTTTCAGATTGACTATGTGCAGGGGCATCTTGAACGCCTCCCTTTGCTTTAGGAACTACAGCGAGGGGTGAGTTCCTGATGAGTCTCTTCTGTCTGCAACGCTGCTTACAAAGGCTCAGCTCACAATTATTGTGAAAAGGTGGGTGAGAGAGTAAGTGAAGGGATGGCTGGATGGATCAGTGAAAGGGTGAATGGATGAATGAAAGGGTGAATGGATGAATGATGAGAGAGAATGGGTGGATGGATGAGTGAAATGATGGATGGATTGATTAATTGATAAGTGAAAGTGTGAATGGATGAACAGATGTGTGAAAGGGCGGCCGTAAGGATGGATGAGTGAGTGAAAGGGAGGGTACATGGGCAAAAGATTGGATAGATGAGTGAAGGAGTGAAAGGATGGATGGATGGATGATTGAAAGGATGGATGAGTGATAGGGTCAATGGATGGATGCATGAGTGGATGAGTAGATGGATAGTTGGGTGGATGGAAGGAAGGATGGATGGCTAAGTGAAAGGGTCGATGGAGAGAGAAAGGGAGAATGGATGGCTGAAAGGGTGAATAGGTGGAAGGATGAGTGACTGGGTGGATGGATAAGAAAGTGAAAGGATGGCTGGATAGGTGAGAGGGCAAATGGCTAGATGGATGAGTGAAGAGATGAATTGGGTGAAAGGGTGGATGGAGAGAAAAAGTGAGGATGGATGTGTGGATGACTGAAAGGGTGAATGTGTCTAAGGGTGAGTGACTGGGTGGATGGATGAGTAAGTGAAAGGGTGGCTGGATGGGTGAAAGGGTAAATGGATGGATGAGTGAATGGATGGATGGGTGGAAGAGTGGATGAATGGGTGGATAATGGGTGGATGAGTAAAAGGGTGGATGGAGGGAATGGATGAGTGAAATGATGGATGTAAGAATACATGATGGATAGGTTTGCAAATGGTTGAATATGTTTGGAGCTGGATTAGCGGCATCTTATGTTTGCCACTTTACATTTCACAATGACTATCAAAGCAGATCTTCCCGACCATTTCTCTCACCAAACATGCCTGCTCAGAACCATGAATTGTAAACAAAATATCAGACTGGACAACCCAGTGCTGTAACCATATATATAGATTATTATCATATGAAATATCACAAAAAGACCTGCACAGTTGATCAAAGCTGCGTGCATACCGAAAAACCGTGAAGTACACGATTGGTTCAACCTGATATAAACTTATTTTGACTAGTGCTTAAATGGTTGTCTATTTACTTACTTACATAATAATGCGCAACCTCCTCTGATGGGTCTGTAAAACGTACCTTTTGTCCAGAAGGTTTGTTCTGAATTTTAACCCTTTGTCCTGAATTTTTACACTCCGCATCCTGAATTTGCACCCATGCCAGTTGGTCACCCTAGTCCTGACACTCCCATACAGAACTACTGAGTGTTCACCCTGCCTTTTCTATTTGGTTACTCTTGTAACCAGATGCACCACACTGCCAAGCTCTAACTCAAGAGGGGCCATCTAATCCCCTTGGCATCCCACTCTCCACAGGGCTGACCAAAGTAGGCTGAGTAAAGCTAGTAGCTAAGTACTCAAAGCTACATCGAGTGTGCCTCAATTGTCATCCCACCGAATCCAGAAAATACTGCACTAGACTCAGTTCAGTAGGTCTTCCTCAAAGGTTTACTTGACTTGCCACATCCAGCACCCAGAAATGCAATGTGTTGCTAGCCGATCCCTTCCTCTGAAGCAAGAAGGAACCGGTAGGAACCATTTTGTTTACCATTTCTTTGCACAATTTACTGATTCATTTGTGTGCCAGTTAATAATGTAACTTTATTTTAAAGGCCTCATCCAAAATGCAGACAAGGGGCATATTTCTCTATATGCAAAACATATTAATTAGTAAGTTTTGGTTCGTTTTTGTTTGTAGTGTGTAGGTCTGACTGCACTCTATTTTAGGTCCTAGGCCAGAATGTGGCAACATGTTTGTGTGTTGATTTCAGGACATGTCTAAGACTTTATGTAATGTGATTTCTCAAAAGAGAGCTGTTTAGCCTCATTCTATGCTAGGCCTTGTTCGAGGCCTAAGCAAAATTTGCAAACTTGGCACTTCTTTCTCTGTGCAGAAGAATTAACTTTTCTAGCATGTTCAGGTTAGAATTCCTTTTTGCAGATTTTATATCATTTTCATGGTTAATTGAGTAATCCTCAGTCTCCTCATGGCCCAGACTTGAAGGCAGCAACAGGTGCGAATAAAACGGTGGTTTTTGTATATAGACATCACTTGCTGGCTGTGAAATAAATTTATGACTAGATTGTACAGATAAATTTTTTCAGCATTTTTTACACCCCAGACTGCCTTTTCCTCATTTGTGAATTCTTACTTTAGTTATTACATGTTCTGTTCCCAGAGATTCCAGTCTTACCCTTTCTCCTTGACTTTGTACTAGATTTCTGATTTATGTGATGATTAGCTGGTTGGGAAAGAGTATCTAACGACCTTGTGCAGGGCGTTAAGACTGCATGTAAGTATTCAGTTATCAGACCTGCAGTGCTCCTAGTCTTTACCAATGTTACTTGCTCTGTAAGCTTTAAAAGGCTTAATTTACTAAATATTTCTCTACGAATTAGACCTCAAAGAGTAACCAAATAGTGTTTCATGAAAGGGCACGCCCCTTGAATGTGGGCCACGCCCCTTAACTGTAGGCCACGCCCCTTAAATGTATGCCACGCCCCTTGAACGTGGGCCACTTTTTTCGTCAGTGCCCGGGCCAAATTGTGATCCCAATCCGACCCTGATCGTGACTCAAGACACACTGCGCAGACTCGACTTGTGGTGTCTGCCTCCTGCACGAGTCGATGCTGCTGGGCGCCATTTTAGCACCGGACAGTCAAAAATGTGCCTAGAAGGTATCCCGTCAGCAGCAGTCTTCTGGACTCGCGTGATTGCAATAGATTTATACGTGCAACTTCAATCCCCCATTCTTTCTGGTATGTGCTATTCATCCTCGTAATATGTAATGTTTTTTTGCGCTGTAAGAAGTACAAACTGTCCAGGCGGCGGCACTGTCATTTCCTTCCCTGTGAGTTTCGTTCTTAAAGAGGGTCTCAGAGTCTTAACTCTTCACGTGCAGAATAGGTGTTAATAGCTCTCATTTGCATATATTGTCTTTCCTTTTTGTCACCTACATCGCTGTACTGGTACCTTCCTTTCCAATGTGTTGTGGAGTCTTAACCAAAGCACTTCGAAACGTATTTCAGGCTAACCTCGGACATTCCCCATCCCCTCCCTGTGGAATTTCTTGCATTAAGTCTAACTCGTGGCTCTTTAAAACCTCCGGTGCCTCCTCGTTGTTCATGTGCACCCGGCCAAGAGAACACTGTTCATTAGATCAAAAGCTAAAATTCATGTGCAGGAAAAACAACAAGGGCATTGTGGTACCAAGAGTTACAGTTATGTTCTTATATTTGGCATTTGTTCCTCCACAATCTCCTTCCTTGGTGGATTCTAGATTATGGCATGAATGCATCAGCTTCACCATGTCTGGAACAGGCCTCGGCAGCAAAGCCAGCTTGGCTCGGTAGCGCCCCATATGGCTCTAGTTACAAGTGTGGCGGCTTTATGACCTCATGGAAGTAAGCAACGTGTCGACCTTTTGGCTTCCACACGTGGGTGACATTAGATGTTAAGAAGATCCCTCCATGATTGCATGGAGAAGCACATTCTGGTGGTGTGTGCAGGCGTTACGCTTTAGGAAAATGAATACCATTAAAAGGATGGCAACCGTGAAGTGAGGATGAGGTCAGTGAGGCTGACCCTAGAATATAGTCATTCGAGGGTAATGTTTGGTGAGGTAGAAGAAGATGAGTCTGCGTGTCACTTCTACACGAGATGAAACTCTGAAAGGCACGAAGGTCAGTCATCTGACTGCAAAGCCGCTGAAAGTTTGATACGGCTCGAGGAGAATCAGCTGCATGATTTGCAATACTCTGAAAGATTTTGCAAGTAAAATCGCACAGAGTGGAATTCGTTGCGCGTTCATAGTGATGTCTGGTGTACTCAAGCCTCCAATGCCAGCAGCAGGGATCCTTTCCTTGGCACTACGGCATTCCCCTTTTGTGGGTACTCAGAGTCTCATGACATGATGAGCTTGGCACAGCAGGGCGATGAGTAGGTCTTGTGTTTTGTTCTATGTGGCATGCCTGCCCCTTGCTTATGTTTAACCTGTTGCTAAGAAGTATGCACGTGTTCTCACAGGGTCGCAAGTAATTCTCGAGGCACATATCGATCTGCTCCAGGCTGGGGAGGGGTTGCTGCTCACTCTCAGCTGAATCTGCACCTTACAATCACATGGAATTAACATTTCAAAATACTGAAAACTGGTGCACGTGCCCTTGATCTTGAGGCTGGACAGGCTTTGTCCATGTCTTGCTAGGAGAATACAGTGCTTTCTTGGTTGGTGTGTTGCTATTTCTCATCATGTGCTGGATTTGCCAATGCGTTTCTGTTTTCGCCTCCATGGGGGGTCGTGAGCTTGACCAATGAACTTATATACAGCTGACAACTGTGTGTTTGAGATCAAACATTATGAAGACATTAGGTCATATTAAAAGATATGCTGAGTTTTAATGTAACATATTTCCTGTGCTGTCTTGTATGACATTTAATGACTGGTAAATGCAAGCTGGATGGTTAAATAGGTGCTCTTTGATACTGTTGAGATAATGTACCTAAAACCTCATCAGACCATGGCCCACAGAGAGGAGTCCAAACTATGCCCAGCATTAAGATATGGACTTCTGGTGATAGCTGAGTGCAGGGACAGCCATAGGGTAAAATGGTTTTACAGTCCTTGTCAAGGAAGACAGTATTTTGGAAGTGCAGTTGTGTAATGGTGATATTTGGTTGCCTTTTCCAGGTCACTGTGTCCTTGACCATTGTTTTGTTTTTTGAACAAAAAATCAATTAAATAACAAAGACAGCATGCAGCATTTCACTGGTTCTTAGTGTTTAGGTAAGCAGATGTTCAGAGGAGCTACATGTACATATGCAGAAGAACTTCTAATCGTGTGAAACAGCATGTTTTGGGATTTTAATGCAGTGTGAAATGACTGATCATTTTCTGCTGCTGCACATCTAATCATTGGTTAACACTACTCAAATTTGATTCACGCATGGAGTGCATCATTGGAACTTATATTGAGAATACAGAAATGGGATCTCTAGAATGTCAGGTGGTCTTCCACTGTCGCTTGTCAATAATTGACCAGTTGGATTACTCTAATAATGCGCCTAGTAAGAAACCCTGATATCTGACAGAGAGAGAGGGCGAGAGAGAGCTTGTGTAAAAAATCTGGATGAACAATGCAGTTTTTAATCCCATTTTTGTTAAATAAGATTTGCACAGGAAATTGCAACTAACCTCCCCAAAAAACGCTGTGATTCCCCCTTTCGCTCTCGCCCCCCACTAAGCACAGCCTCACCACTCACAAACCTCACCAGCCGCCACTGGCTGTGGAGCTAGTTCCCTTATCTCAAAGGGGGAAAGGATTCTATTCCAGGTTCTTCCTGTTAAGAAGACGCTGGAGAAATGGCGCCCTATTTTAGATCTCAGGGAGCTAAACACCTATCTCATTTCCCAGTCTTTTCGGATAGTTTCCCTTCAGGATATATTACGTCTCATCAATCCAGGGGATTTCATGGCCACTCTCGATCTCGAGGATGCGTATTTTCACATACCCATTCACCCAGCACACAGGAGATTTCGACGGTTTACAGTAGCCAAGAGCCACTTTCAATTCAGGGTTTTACCCTTCGGACTTCGCTCTGCCCCAAGAATCTTTACCAAGGTGCTGGCACCGGTGGCAGCTTTCCTACGGAAAGATCATTTTCAGGTCTTCCTATACGCGGACGATTGTTTGCTGAAGGCTCCGTCCAGGGAGGCTGCGAGAAAAGCAGTCAACGCGTGTACGAACATATTCCAGAATTTGGGTCTTACTCTCAACAAGGTAAAATCATCTCTAATTCCGTACAGGACAACACGTTTCCTGGGGGCCATCTTGGACACAAATCTCAACAAGGCTTTTCCATCCTTAGAAAGGCAGGAAAAACTGCAAACCATGGCGCTGCTATTGAGAAGAAGAAAGTGTCTTTCAGTACGCCATTACAAATCCCTTCTGGGGGTGATCTCCTCATGCATCCCTCTTATACCTCACAGCAGATTGCGGATGCGGACTCTTCAGGAACAGCTAGACAAACAATGGAGGCAGGTTCATGGCTCATTTGATGACAAGGTGGCGATTACTTTCGCAATGAAAAGAGCAGCCTTGTGGTGGACAAAACAAGAAAACCTTTCCTACGGTCTATCCTTCGTAGGCAATCCGGCTCCTCAGGTGGTGACAACGGATGTGTCACTGGACGGCTGGGGTGTGGTGCTTCAGGATCTTCATGTCAGCGGGCATTGGTTGCCCCAGCACCGTCTTCTTCACATCAACCTCCTAGAAATCAGAGCTAACAGGCTAGCACTACAGGCATTTCTTCCATGACTGCAGGGGTCGGCAGTTCTCATCCGAATGGACAACACCACGGCAATGCACTACATAAACAAGGAAGGGGGTACCAGATCACTTCCGTTGTCTCAAGAGGCCCAGAAGATTTGGGAATGGGCTATTCTTCACGGAATATCACTGCAGGCAGAACATCTACCAGGATTTCTAAACGAAAAGGCGGACAGGCTCAGCAGGCTATCGTCAGTCAGCAACGAATGGGAACTGAACCAAGTGGTCTTGGAGAAGATGTTTCAATGTTAGGGCAAACCCTCAATAGATCTATTTGCCACCCCGACCAACAAGAAATGCCGGGCTTACGCAAGCAGACTTCACCATCGAGGGTCATTAGGGAATGCGCTTTCGATAGGTTGATCAAGAGCATTTGTGTACACCTTTCCCCCCATTCCAATGATCCCGAGGCTTATCAGGAAGATCAAAACAGAACCGTGCAAGATGATCTGGTTCACAGAACTTCACCTTCTGTCTCTCGTCCCTCCTCTTCCTTTGCGGACGATTCCGAATCCTCTAACGATGTCCCACGGGCAGATTTGGCATCCGGATCCAGATTCATTGCACCTGACTGCATGGCTCCTGAGCAGCGAGAATTCATGAACCTTCCCATCTCAAATGAAATAAGAGAAGTTCTGTCTCAGGCTAGAGCCCCTTCCACAAATAAAACTGTTTAAAATGGAAAAGATTTTGCATTTTGGTGCCGGAAGGAAGGTGTTGGCCCTTTCTCTTCTCAGTCTCATCAACTTCTACCTTATCTCTTGTCTTTGGCTAAGACAGGATTAGCTCATTCATCCATAAAGGTTCACTTGGCAGCGATTTCTTGCTACAGACGCTCGACATCAGGACCTTCTTTCTGGTCTTCAAGAATAATTAAATAATTTCTCAAGGGCTTGTTCCGAGTCTACCTCCCTGGTGAGGCCTCCGCCTCCAACTTGGCATTTGAATTTAGTTCTCGCACAGCTCATGAAGAATCCCTTCGAACCGATACATCAGACGGACATGAAATTTCTTTCATGGAAGTTGGCTCTCCTTCTTGCCCTCACATCGGTGAGACGCATTGGGAAATTGCAGGCTCTCCCAATACAGAAACCTTTTCTCCAGTTCAAAAGAAATACTGTGATTTTAAGAACTAATCCGAGGTTCATATCTAAAGTGCCTTCAGACTTTCACCTAAATAAACCAGTGATTCTCAAGTCTTTCTTTCCTCACCCTTCCACACCAGCGGAGAGGTCACTTCATTCTCTGGATGTGCAGCGGTGCTTAAAATTTTATTTGGATCGCATCAAAAGATTTCGAAATCTCCACAATTATTCATTGCTTTTGGTGGTCCTCGCAAGGGCCTTCCACTTTCAAAACAAAGTATTGCAAGATGGATTTCCAGTGCTATTCTATTTTGCCACTCAACAGGGGGTACGCCGCTGGACAGCAGAATTAGAGCACACTCCACAAGATCCTTGGCTTCATCTTCATCTCTCTTCGTGGGAGTACACATCAGAGACATTTGCAGAGCTGCGACTTGGAGCAGCGTGCACACCTTTACGAAGCATCACTGATTGGAATCCTTGACACAGGAAGACACAGCTGTGGGCCAGGCAGTACTGAGGAACCTCTTCCACTAATTGGTGAGCTTTCCCTACTATCCCTCCTTCCTTTTTTCTGCACATTTTGTATTTACTGTAGATACAAGTTGTTATTTCAGTATATGATTTACTTCTTTCATGATGGTACGGGTGCAAACATGTTTCTTTACTTATGTTACAAAATGTGCTTTATTTCTTACTGCTAGCTATTCTGATACAAGCTATGGGAATCCATGAAAGTTCCAATACCGGGGCAAGAAAACAAGTTACTTACCTGTAACTATGGTTCTCCAGTATTGGGGTGTCTTTCATAGATTCACATGCCTGAATCATTCCCCGCCGTCGGAGTGGGAGTCCCACGGTACATAAAAAAGCAATAATTATATATAAGAAACAAAAATCCTTGGTAATAACCAACCAGGAAGTAAAGTAGCCCTAAGCTACAGTGACATTTTTTTCACACTCATGACAATCCTAGTCATTTTGTATAGACCAAACTGCAGCCAATCAGGTGTCAGCACCCACTAGAATGTTCTCCTCAGAGGCTCAGGCTCTCAGATTTTCTACCGCACATCGTGTGAAGGGAGTCTCCCTGAGCTCTGCTCAGTACTTCTCAACCTGACTGGTTTTTTTCTTCATAGTTTTGGAAATGTCTTCTTCAAAATCTCGTTTCAGGTCATGTGGGAAGCTTAGGCTTTTTAAAGAAGATACCCACAAAAAGTGAATTTTTGCCTGTATCCGGACCATGAGGTAAAGGATTGTAAGATCTGCAGAACCTTTCCTCAGAAGATGCTCAGAGACAGGGAAGGTCGTCTTCTTCTATGGTTACAGAAGATTAAGGACCAGGATGATCCTCTGTCTGAGGTAGGAAGTCTGGCTTTGGGGTCTACTATGTCTTCCAGAAAGAGGAAGATTGAGGAAGAGGTATCTTCTCCTGGGGCTAAGATGTTGAGAAAAGCTAAGGATCCTATCTTGCCTTCCTCTTCTACCGCAAAAAAGGCTTCTCCACCTTCCAAATCTAAAGCTAATTCGCCCCCGAGAAAGTCTACAAAGTCTTTAACATCTAAAAGACTGTCAGAAAAGACTTTACCTCAGAAAAAGACCTCGTCGACGACCACATTGTCGGTTACCGTCTACAGTATTTCTTCCACGTTGTAGGAAGGTAGATCCCTGACTATGGTTGCCCCCAACTTTTTGCCTGGTGTTTTGCTGGTTTTTTGACTTAGTTGACCTGGGACCCTGCTATTCAGGGCCCCAGGCCTACTGCTCTCTCTGTAAAATGGATTCCATGTACCTTAGGTACATATCTAAATTGGATACTGAGTCACCTTATCAGTCCCTGTACAGTGTACCTTAGGTACCCAGGGCATAGGTGTACCCAGGGCCTACCAGGGGCTGCAGCATGTATTATGCCACCCCTGGCTGGCCATCCAAATCTGACACAACTGGCTGCTTGACAGCTGGGGCAAGGTGGTGTAATCACCCTTTGCTTTAGATATAGTATACCTATATCTAACCCTAAAAATGGACACACAGATCTCCTATCAGTCACTCCTATGGCAGGCCTTAACAATCCTGAAGGCAGAGTGCTTGGAATCGTGTGAGATGGTGCTCTGGCGTGAGCTGAGCCTGTCTGCGGCTTTCGGGATCCATCCCTTAGCCGTTTCCATGATATCGCATACCATATACTCTTAAGTGCATTATAATCCTCGCGGTTATATGCCAACTCTGGTATCGCTTTATCAAAACATGTCGAGTAAGGTGTCATACGAATTGGAATACTAACCCCTCGCCAATTCTGGCGACGGGGTTAGCATTCCACCCTTCTAGAGGGACACGACATGTATGTAACCCCTAACCCCGGTTAAAGTCAAACAGAGCCTCAGCTCCACAAAATGGATGCTGCCACCGAGACACAAGTCTGCCCTCCTGCTGCTGGAAGTCCTCCCAGAGCAGGAGATAAGGACAAAGGGTTTCCTGCCAGGGGCGGTGCCAGCACCGTCCCAGACAGGGTTTTGTGTATTGTAGGTAGGCAGGGCTTTAGAGGAAGGTGACTGCACGTGGCACCCCGGTGCTCACTGTGCATAGGCTGGCTGGAACCAGTTCCAGGGTCACTCCAGACCCTGTGCTGGGGAAAAGCCCGCCAAGGAAGTGGGTGTAACCACCCCCCTCCTAGTCCCACCCCTAGGGCAGGACTTAGTCGCGTGCCAGCCCCTTTTTACAGGATAAAGGTAGGAACTGGCCCCCTTCCAAAGCAGATCATCTTTGAATCCTGAAACTACTTTCCACGAAAGGAACTCAAGACTTCTTCCTAAGATTTCTCCCTTGTGACTAAGGAGTAGTCACCCTGCATCCGCAGGCACCATCTTAAAGAACACTGCGGTCTGCTGTAAGTCTCTCCTCCGGATCAAGACTGCCCAGCTCGACGAGAACCGGCTTCCCTGGCACCTCTGACCTCTACCTGCATCATCAGTCACGCTGAGATTCGTGGGTGTGACGAGACCTCGAGGGACCGGCCATCTTCAAGACTGCACGACTTCTTTCCAGCAAGCCCGCCGAGTAATTTCCTGGTGAGTGCTTTGGGGTCCGAGAAGCCCCGACCCTGAGCAGCTCCAGCACCGAAGTGCAGCCTCCCAGCATCTCCACGATCTGTGTGGGGCCCTTCTGCTTTATGCTGCTCACCGCGTTGTTTGGCTACTAGCCCGCTGGCTTGTGGCCTTCTGAACGACGCCCGACGACATTTCTGCTGCTGGTCTGGTTGCTCCAGGCTGGCCCTTGCTCCCTTCCAAAAGAGGAGCACCCCGGACCCTCCTGGTCCACTCAAGACGCCATTTTGAGTCCACCGCGTGGGCTTGAATTAGCCAAGGCTTGTTGCCCAATCCTGGGTAACTTCGACGCCGACAGCTTCATCCATCGTGGGACAGCTCGCCTCTCCATCCTGGTCGCCGACAACGCCTCCTGGTCCGTGAGATCTGCAGAGCCAGCGTCGCCCACTCACCTAGTCGAGGTGACTTCGCCCGGTGCCATCCTGGTGCCCACTTAATCACTGGCTAGTGATTCAAGAACTTGGTCCCCTCTGCTTTCAGGTTTCTTCTTCCTTGATCCAGGCTTGGATCCATCGAACTTTCCTTCACTGGTCGCCTGCCAGCAACTTCCTTCTTCCAGGCTCCTGGTCCGGCAACGAGATCCCCGACGTCTTTTCAGACCTATGCAGCTGCAGCCCCTGGGCTAGGTAACTTCGGCACTTCGGTGTCCCAGCATAGCCTCACTATCCTAGGGTCAGGATCCACTGTCGTTTTCTTCCTACCAGGTCGGGTTCGCCCGTGAACACTAACTTTGCCTTTACTAGCTCCCATAGACTTTGTCCCGCATCCCGCGTGAGAGTGCACACTCTGCACCCGAGTCCCCTAGGTCTCCTAGAAGTAATCTAACGATTCTATAGCCAAGTCCTAGCGAGTCCAAAGCCTATTAGTACTGTACTTACCTGCTAGTAATTTCGCATTCCACTTTTAAAGTATATGGTTTTTCGTGCCCCTCGGGCATTTGTGTATAACGTGCTAACTTAAGTATTCTCGTAAGAGTTTTGTTGTGTGCCTAGCACCCTGTCCTCATAAAGAGTACAGGGTTGTTGTGATTCTAATAAATACACTGTTTATTTTCATAACACTTGTGTGGTGTCCTTTCACTGGGTGTTCAAGGGGTAATGTGATGGTAAAACAGCTGGCTTAACACGCCCTCTAGAGTCTTAGCCTTAGACTGCTCGTATCCATGCTACTAGGATAGCTGGTCTATAAGGTTGACTTACAACCAATCATCAATAAGGGTTGTTTGGACTGATATATAGTGATCACTAGAATAGTGGACACTGCACATCAGGCCAACTTCTCACATTGGTGAGCAGCGGTTGGGATTTGAGCTTGCTGTTGTTTTACCACACATGCCCTAAGAATATCTTGTGAAAGATCACATAAGTACTAAAGGTACATATAACTTAGCTTAGAATACTCTGAGTTCTACTGAACCAGCTGTTGTAGCTCCTAGGGCCTAGCACACCCTAAACGACAACTCTAGCAAGGGATCAGTAGGCAAACATATAGTGTAGGTAAGTGCACCACTTACACCTCACTAGAAAAGCATGTCTACCCAGGGAGATTCTACTGAGACTCCCCTGGTCAGTGTTGACCCTCCACAGGTCACTTCAAGATATGCAGCTCTCAGTTTCCAGGAGATGAGACAGATCTGTGTCTCCAGAAAACTGAAGCAGGGGTCTAACCCCACCATTCCCTTTTTAATAGGTCTCTTAGAGACTTATGATGCGAGAAAGCTTTCTCAGCTAGATGGGAATATGCCAGCCTTAGAGGGAACCTCTGGGGATCCAGACCTCCCCAACACTGCTACTGCAGTTGAGGAGGAGGAGGATCAGGAGGAACTCTCTGGGGATGAGGTAGACAAAGGTCTTGAGGTAGTCAGAAGGCTAACTAGGACCAACTTAGACTTACTTGGGCTAGGATCTGGGGGACCCCCAGTACTAACCCGAAGTGGGCCTAACCTTGGAGTTAGGAGAGATAGATCTCTTTCTAGGGACTCCAATAGATCTCTGCACTCTAATGCCTCTTCTCAGGGGAGAAGGAATCCTCCACAGAGGAGATTTACTTCCCCTCAGAGAAAGGAGCATGAAGCTAGGATGAGGCAAGCTGAACTGAGGATTGAAAGGGAAGAAATTGCCCTGGCCAAAGAGAAGCTTGCCCTGGCAAGAGAGCAGCAGATGAGTGGGTTAGCTCCCACTGGTGGCAGCAATCTCCCAAGAGATAGAGAGAAGGGTTTAGATACTAAACACCAGACTAAAATAGTGCCCCCCTTTAAGCAAGGGGATGACATCCAGAAATGGATGGCTGCTCTGGAGAGGGCCTGCACTGTGCAGTGCATTCCCCAGAGTCAGTGGGCAGCTATACTGTGGCTCTCCTTTGATGGTAAAGGTAGAGATAAGCTCCTCACTACAAGAGTGGAGGATGCTAACAATTACCAGGTCCTGAAAAATGCACTGGTTGATGGGTTTGGCTTAACCACTGAGCAGTACAGGTTGCTGTTCAGAGACACCCAGAAAACTCAGTCTCAGGACTGGTCTGACTTTGTTGATTGTGCCACTAAGGCTTTGGAAGGCTGGCTACTGGGTAGCAAGGTTACTGACTTCACAGGACTGTATAATCTTATTATGAGAGAGCAAGTCTTAAATAATTGTCAGAACCAGTTATTACACCAGCACCTGGTAGACTCTGATCTGACCTCTCCACAAGAATTGGGTAAGAGGGCAGACAAATGGGTCAGAACCAGGATTAGGCCCAAGAACCAAGGTGGTGACCAGAAAAAGGAATCAACCAAGCCTCAAGAGAAGGGTGGGAATAAATCTACAGATCAAACCACATCAGGGCCCCAAAAATCCTCTGAGGGGGGTGGGTCCCAGAATCCTTCCAACAACCAGAAGAAACCTTATTGTTATCCCTGTAAACAGGTGGGTCATTTAAAAACTGACAGCAGTTGCCCAAAGAATAACAATAAGGAAAACATACCCCCAAGTAACATTCCCAAACCTCCTGTTACTACTAGTAGTAATCCCCCAGGTGGTGGGAGTGCCCCCAAGAATTTGGGTGCATTTACTTTGGGAGTTCCTGGGGACTCTGGCCTAACCAGGTCCCCAAACTTAGATACTCTTGTCTGTGAGACTGGCATGGGGTTTGCCAACTTCACAACTTGTCCCAACACTTTGGGCAAGTACAGACAGGAGCCCCTCATCAATGGAATGAAAGTTGAGGCCTATAGAGATACAGGGGCTAGCATCACCATGGTGACTGAGAGTCTAGTCCCCTCAAGGCAACTTTTACCTGGTGCCACATACCAGGTGGTAAACATTGATGGAGTGAAGAAAACTCATCCCATGGCAGTAGTAAATCTCAGCTGGGGAAGTGTCACTGGCCCCAAGAGAGTGGCAGTGTCAACCAACTTGCCTGTAGATTGCCTACTGGGGAATGATTTAGAGACCTCAGCCTGGGCTGAGGTAGAGCAAGAAACCCATTCTAGAATGGTAAACCCCCATGGTAAGGTTAGTGGGGCAGTGTTAGTCACAGCCCCAGTCCAAGATGTCCTCCCTGAACAGGTCAGGAGGGTTGTGCCAGTCACAACCCAATCTCAGACAACTCCCTTCCCAGAACAGGTTGTCAAGGCTGTCATGGTAACAGCCCACACCCAAACTGAGCCCCCTCCTGAAAAGGTTGGGAGAGTTGTGATGGCCACAGCTCAAACTCAGACAGATGATAGTGTTGTGAAGCCTGAAACTATGGATCACTCCACTCAGACAGAGAGCATTGAGGAGGAAGAGAAATCTCCCTCCCACCAGACTTTAGGAAAGGGTCAGCCTCCTCAGGGAACTGATCTGACCCCTTGTGAAGAAACTGCCACAGAGGTAGTCAGGCCTAGCCTGACAGAACCCCTGATGTCAGTGGACCCTTCCAAGGTGGGACCCAGTCTGGAGCAGGGAACCTGCCCCTCTCTACCCTGCCTCAGTCAGCCCAGGGCTGTAGAGGTCAGGGAGGCCAGTGGTGGACCCCAAAGGGCCCCCTGTCCAAAAGAATTCCCCAATCAGCAGATTAAGGGCACTGAAGCTAGTAATCCTAGCCAAGTGAAAATAAAACAGACTCCTGAGGGATCCCCCTTAAATTTAGTTAGGGACCTCCCACAGATGGACACTGTTGGGCACAGCCAAACCTGGGACCTGAGGGCCCCAAACCTGACCTGTCCCTCCAGTAAGCCAAACAGAGGGACCCAACCTCCAGCTGTAGGTAGCCAGAGGTTGACCCTGAGAGCCCAAAACAACTCAGTCTTGGAAAGAAAGGCCTCTATGGTGGAAAATGATTGGAGGAAGCTGAGCCCAAAATTAGTGGAGCCTCACTTCAGTACTCCATTTCAGCACCAGCCTTTTACTTTGCCAAAACACACCACAGGTAGAGATTCCCCATGGTGGAGACCCTCAGACACCCTTAGGGTGAGGGATTGCTTAGTGGACCATGAGATAGGGGGTAACCATGCCAGTGCTGGTACTTCCTTATATGGCCACTCAGGCAATATAGGCTTACCTGGCAAGGCTAGCCTTATCTCCTTTCGTTTGGGGGGGGTTATGTAGGAAGGTAGATCCCTGACTATGGTTGCCCCCAACTTTTTGCTTGGTGTTTTGCTGGTTTTCTGACTTAGTTGACCTGGGACCCTGCTATTCAGGGCCCCAGGCCTACTGCTCTCTCTGTAAAATGGATTCCATGTACCTTAGGTACATATCTAAATTGGATACTGAGTCACCTTATCAGTCCCTGTACAGTGTACCTTAGGTACCCAGGGCATAGGTGTACCCAGGGCCTACCAGGGGCTGCAGCATGTATTATGCCACCCCTGGCTGGCCATCCAAATCTGACACAACTGGCTGCTTGACAGCTGGGGCAAGGTGGTGTAATCACCCTTTGCTTTAGATATAGTATACCTATATCTAACCCTAAAAATGGACACACAGATCTCCTATCAGTCACTCCTATGGCAGGCCTTAACAATCCTGAAGGCAGAGTGCTTGGAATCGTGTGAGATGGTGCTCTAGCGTGAGCTGAGCCTGTCTGCGGCTTTCGGGATCCATCCCTTAGCCGTTTCCATGATATCGCATACCATATACTCTTAAGTGCATTATAATCCTCGCGGTTATATGCCAACTCTGGTATCGCTTTATCAAAACATGTCGAGTAAGGTGTCATACGAATTGGAATACTAACCCCTCGCCAATTCTGGCGACGGGGTTAGCATTCCACCCTTCTAGAGGGACACGACATGTATGTAACCCCTAACCCCGGTTAAAGTCAAACAGAGCCTCAGCTCCACAAAATGGATGCTGCCACCGAGACACAAGTCTGCCCTCCTGCTGCTGGGAGTCCTCCCAGAGCAGGAGATAAGGACAAAGGGTTTCCTGCCAGGGGCGGTGCCAGCACCGTCCCAGACAGGGTTTTGTGTATTGTAGGTAGGCAGGGCTTTAGAGGAAGGTGACTGCACGTGGCACCCCGGTGCTCACTGTGCATAGGCTGGCTGGAACCAGTTCCAGGGTCACTCCAGACCCTGTGCTGGGGAAAAGCCCGCCAAGGAAGTGGGTGTAACCACCCCCCTCCTAGTCCCACCCCTAGGGCAGGACTTAGTCGCGTGCCAGCCCCTTTTTACAGGATAAAGGTAGGAACTGGCCCCCTTCCAAAGCAGATCATCTTTGAATCCTGAAACTACTTTCCACGAAAGGAACTCAAGACTTCTTCCTAAGATTTCTCCCTTGTGACTAAGGAGTAGTCACCCTGCATCCGCAGGCACCATCTTAAAGAACACTGCGGTCTGCTGTAAGTCTCTCCTCCGGATCAAGACTGCCCAGCTCGACGAGAACCGGCTTCCCTGGCACCTCTGACCTCTACCTGCATCATCAGTCACGCTGAGATTCGTGGGTGTGACGAGACCTCGAGGGACCGGCCATCTTCAAGACTGCACGACTTCTTTCCAGCAAGCCCGCCGAGTAATTTCCTGGTGAGTGCTTTGGGGTCCGAGAAGCCCCGACCCTGAGCAGCTCCAGCACCGAAGTGCAGCCTCCCAGCATCTCCACGATCTGTGTGGGGCCCTTCTGCTTTTTGCTGCTCACCGCGTTGTTTGGCTACTAGCCCGCTGGCTTGTGGCCTTCTGAACGACGCCCGACGACATTTCTGCTGCTGGTCTGGTTGCTCCAGGCTGGCCCTTGCTCCCTTCCAAAAGAGGAGCACCCCGGACCCTCCTGGTCCACTCAAGACGCCATTTTGAGTCCACCGCGTGGGCTTGAATTAGCCAAGGCTTGTTGCCCAATCCTGGGTAACTTCGACGCCGACAGCTTCATCCATCGTGGGACAGCTCGCCTCTCCATCCTGGTCGCCGACAACGCCTCCTGGTCCGTGAGATCTGCAGAGCCAGCGTCGCCCACTCACCTAGTCGAGGTGACTTCGCCCGGTGCCATCCTGGTGCCCACTTAATCACTGGCTAGTGATTCAAGAACTTGGTCCCCTCTGCTTTCAGGTTTCTTCTTCCTTGATCCAGGCTTGGATCCATCGAACTTTCCTTCACTGGTCGCCTGCCAGCAACTTCCTTCTTCCAGGCTCCTGGTCCGGCAACGAGATCCCCGACGTCTTTTCAGACCTATGCAGCTGCAGCCCCTGGGCTAGGTAACTTCGGCACTTCGGTGTCCCAGCATAGCCTCACTATCCTAGGGTCAGGATCCACTGTCGTTTTCTTCCTACCAGGTCGGGTTCGCCCGTGAACACTAACTTTGCCTTTACTAGCTCCCATAGACTTTGTCCCGCATCCCGCGTGAGAGTGCACACTCTGCACCCGAGTCCCCTAGGTCTCCTAGAAGTAATCTAACGATTCTATAGCCAAGTCCTAGCGAGTCCAAAGCCTATTAGTACTGTACTTACCTGCTAGTAATTTCGCATTCCACTTTTAAAGTATATGGTTTTTCGTGCCCCTCGGGCATTTGTGTATAACGTGCTAACTTAAGTATTCTCGTAAGAGTTTTGTTGTGTGCCTAGCACCCTGTCCTCATAAAGAGTACAGGGTTGTTGTGATTCTAATAAATACACTGTTTATTTTCATAACACTTGTGTGGTGTCCTTTCACTGGGTGTTCAAGGGGTAATGTGATGGTAAAACAGCTGGCTTAACACGCCCTCTAGAGTCTTAGCCTTAGACTGCTCGTATCCATGCTACTAGGATAGCTGGTCTATAAGGTTGACTTACAACCAATCATCAATAAGGGTTGTTTGGACTGATATATAGTGATCACTAGAATAGTGGACACTGCACATCAGGCCAACTTCTCACACACGTCGACGGTTACCTTCTCTTCACCAAGACCCCAGATGCTGATGTCGGCTTCTTCACCGTCAACGTTGGTCTCAGTGTCAGTTAGACCTATCTCGTCGACGAAGATATCACCGTCAGCCGTCGACGTTCCTTCGTCGTCGAAGACTAAGAATATGTCTTCTACGAGCGCATCGTCGACGAAGCTTAGCCCGTTGACGAAAGTCATCCCGTCGACGGGTCCCTCGTCGACGGTGACCACTTTACCGTCAACGACCGCGCCGTCGACGAGAAGTCCATCGACATCGATGGCGATATCGTCGGCGAGAATTCCATTGTCGTAGAAAGCTACAACGTCGACGAAGACTACATCGTCGTCGAAGACTTCGTCGACGACATCGTCGACATTAATAGTCCCGTCGACGAAACATACAATATCCCCGTCGACGATGCCGTCGACGGTGTGTCCATCGACGCCTCTTCTTTCATCCTGTACGGATATACAGGTTTGGTCCGCTGCTCCATATGGTGCCTATTTTACTTCACCGTCGACGGGAGTTTCCTTATTGCAAAGAAGAGGCTTTACTCTAACGCCTCTATCATCATTGAAGTTGCCTGACCAGCTTCTGGACTCAGATGAAGATGATGATAGTGAAGAATCCGACGAGGACGACAGGTTCCGGGCGGCCAGAAGTCCATCAGAACTATTGATAAAGATACAAGCTCAGGAAGAAGAACACTTTCCTGAACCGGTTGCTCAAACCCCTGCTGCAGTACCAACGGCTCAGATGCCGTTAGACCTCCTTAACAGCCTACAATATATGTTAAGTGACTACTACCGGCGATTCCCACCATCTGAATCGACAGGTTCAGTTCCGGCAACACCCATGCCTCAAGCTCCGGCTTCAGCCTTAAGAGCCCCAAGGCAATCTCCTCTGACACCAGCACCGGACGAACGTTCCAAAATCCCACTGTCTCCGGTACAATCACACCATACGCAGGAGGGTATCACCACTGATGATGATAGAGAGGAAGGAGAAGTGGATGATCAATCCGTACTGTCGAAGTGGGATGATTACCAGATGCAGACCCCATCACCTACTGCTCATCATACTGCGGTACAAGGTAATCAGCGATATCAGCCGTATAAACCACAAACATACGGACAGCGAGCCAACAACTTTTCGCAAGGAAAAAGGAAGTCCTCCTATCGGGGACGGGATTCCTCTAAGAGGCAATGAGAACTGCCACCTGCCACCACCTCTGCCAATACCAAAGCCAAAAGTTGGAGGAAGAATATTCCCTTACTTATCAAATTGGTCCAAAATTACTACAGACAAGTGGGTCCTGGATGTAGTGGCCAGAGGACATGCTTTAGAACCCCTCCAAATTCACCTCCAAAGGGTCCGCCACTAGCTCACCTCAAAGAGCTTCTTTCCCAAATAAATATAATGATTCGGAAGGGTGCAATCGAACAGGTTCCTCAATTGCTGAAAGGAAGAGGTTTCTATTCGAGGTTCTTCCTCATATGAAAGAAAACAGGAGAATGGCGCCCCCATCCTCGACCTGCGCGCCCTTAACAAGTACCTCAAGAAAATGTCTTTCTGGATGTTAACACTTCAAGAAATCCTCCAGCTTCTTTCCCAAGGCGATCACGTGGCTACCGTAGACCTTCAAGATGCCTACTTTCATGTGCCCATTCTCCCCAGGCACAGGAAATTCCTGAGGTTCAGAGTGGCTGGCAGGGACTTTCAATTCAAAGTTCTCCCGTTTGGACTTCATTCAGCTCCCCGAGTATTCACAAAGATATTAGCCCCAGTGGCGGCACATCTTCGCTTGGAAGGCATTCAAATCTTCCCGTATTTAGACGATTGCCTTTTCAAGGCCAATTCTTTAGGAGCAGCAAGAGTACACGTTCACAGATGCCTCTCGCTTTTCCAGTCTCTGGGACTTACAATCAATTTCAAGAAATCCCATCTTGTTCCGTCACAAATGATATCCTTTCTGGGAGCCACATTGGACACTCGCCTCACCCAAGCCTTTGTCTCAAAAGAAAGACAACTCAAGATTTGCAAGATGGGCCTCAACTTGCGACAAAAAGAGTGTGTTTCAGCACGAATGTACAAGTCATTCCTAGGGATGCTATCTTCCTGCATTCCTCTCATACCCAACTACCGTCTCCGGATGAGACCTTTCCGAGAGGAACTCAGCCTCCAGTGGGTTCAAGTGTTGGGGTCGTTCGACGACAGGATCACCATAACCTACCGTATGAGCGAAGCTTTTCTTTGGTGGACCGAAAAGGAAAATCTGCAAATAGGGCGCTCCTTCCTGATGGAGATACCAGGTTATACCATCACCATGGATGCTTCCCTGGAGGGATGGGGAGCACACCTACAGGGAATGACTGCCAATGGGAAATGGAACAAGCATCAAAAGAAGTGTCACATCAACCTCCTAGAGTTGAGAGCAATTTTTCTGGCCCTGAAGTCTTTTCGGACGGTGATACACGGATCCACAGTTCTCATCAAGACAGACAATACAACAAGTATGCATTACTTGAACAAACAAGGGGGCACAAGATCGGCCCTTTTTTCTCAGGGGGCCCAGGAGATTTGGAGTTGGGCTCTGCCTTACAGCATAAATCTTTCAGCAAAGCACGTTCCAGGAATGTCCAGTGAGCACGCGGATTCTCTCAGCAGAGCTACAGTGACAAATCACGAATGGGAACTTCACCAACCGACTCTGGACAGAGTTTTTCAAAAGTGGGGTCATCCCGACCTGGACTTATTTGCGACGAAGCAGAACCACAAATGCCCAAACTTTGCAAGTTGGATTCCCCACAGGGACTCATGCGGAGAAGCACTTTCGATGAACTGGTCTCAGATATTTGCATACGCGTTTCCGCCGATTCCTTTGGTTCCCAGGGTCATCCAGAAAATGAAACAGCAACCATGCCGCCTCATCCTCATCGCGCCCAGGTGGCCTCGCCAATACTGGTTCACCGAGCTTCTACTTCTCTCGGAGTGCAATCCCATTCAACTTCAACCAGTACCAAATCTTCTGACAATGCACAGGGGTCAAATTTGTCATCCGGACCCAGCTTCCTTGAAATTAGCAGCTTGGCTCCTCAACACGTTGAGTTCGCCCATCTAGATTTTCCACAGGATTGTCAAAATGTTTTAGCCAATGCTAGAGCGCCTGCTACCATCAAGACATACAAACTTAAATGGAAAAGGTTTTGTGCCTGGTGTCTCGCAGCCAATTTGCATCCACTCCATGCTAAACCAGAACAAATCTTACAGTTCTTTCTTCAATTGGCTAAATCTGGTTTGTCTCATGCCACTCTGAAGGTGTTTTTGGCGGCCATTTCCAGGTTCCGCCAAGATGGCTCTAATTCGCTGTACTCCGC
The DNA here is from genome assembly GCF_964261635.1 of Lissotriton helveticus. Taxonomy (NCBI): domain Eukaryota; kingdom Metazoa; phylum Chordata; class Amphibia; order Caudata; family Salamandridae; genus Lissotriton; species Lissotriton helveticus. Next base: position 25,517,313 of record NC_136065.1, read on the forward strand.
AAGGATAATTCAACAATTCTTCAAGTGTCTATTCCGAATGTTCCCTCCTGTTTGGCGTCCACCTCCTTCCTGGTACCTGAATGTGGTGCTCTCTCAGCTCATGCGCCACCCCTTTGACCCTATTCATAAGGTGGATCTCAAATTCCTTTCCTGGAAGGTTTCTCTTCTTATAGCACTGACATCAGCACGTAGGGTCAGTGATATTCAAGCATTTACTATCAAGTCTCCGTTTTTGCAATTTACTTTAGATTCAGTGATACTTCGTACCAATCCAAGCTACATTCCTAAGGTTCCATCCGACTTCCATCTGAATGAACCAATAATTCTTAAAACATTCTTTCCTAACCCGCAGACGGTAGCGGAGAAAGCCTTGCATTCCCTTGATATCAGACGGTGTCTTAAATTCTATCTTCAACGAACTGCTACATTACGTAAGACAGACCAGTTATTTGTAGCATACAGAAGGATACATCAAGGATACGCTGTATCTAAACAAACTGTAGCACGCTGGGTATCCTCAGCTATTAGTCTGTGTCATCAACAATCAGGAAGACCATTGCAATCCGTGCCAAGGGCGCATTCTACAAGGGCGGTCTCCTCCTCAACAGCCCTTTTGGCTGGAGTGCCTCTCCATCACATCTGCAGAGCAGCAACTTGGTCCAACAAACATACTTTTACCAAGCACTACTGCTTACGATGCAGATACTTCAGTTGGACGAGCAGTGCTTCGCAATCTTTTTAAATAAGGTGAGCCTCTGTTCTCCCTCCTCCTCTATGCTCTTTTAGACGCTTATTTTACATGTCATTATTGTTGCAAAGCATGTTTATGCACTATATACAAGTAGCATCTATGAGCAGGATAATGTGTACTGCTATCTACTCTGATTCAGACATGTGAATCTATGAAAGACACCCCAATACTGGAGAAGAACAATAGTTACTTACCTGTAATCTGTGGTTCTCCAGTATTGGTGTCTTTCATAGATTCACATGCACCCGCCCACCTCCCCTCAGAGGCTCCTCAGGCGAATTTGTTGGCTTCACTCCTGTGCGAGAAAATCTGAGAGCCTGAGCCTCTGAGGAGAACATTCTAGTGGGTGCTGACGCCTGATTGGCTGCAGTTTGGTCCATACAAAATGACTAGAATAGTCATGAGTGTGGAAATTCTTTACACTGTAGCTTAGGGCTACTTTACTTCCTGGTTGGTTATTACCAAGGATTTTAGTTTCCTATATATAATTATTGCTTTTTTATGTACAGTGGGACTCCCACTCCGATAACGGGGAATGATTCAGGCATGTGAATCTATGAAAGACACCAATACTGGAGAACCACAGATTACTGGTAAGTAACTATTGTTCTCCAGTATTAGGGTGTCTTTCATAGATTCACATGCCTGAATCATTCCCCGCCGTCGGAGTGGGAGTCCTACGGTATATAGGAAAGCAATAATATGCTATAATAACATTGGAAAAACCAGTAATTCCCAACCAGGAAGTAAAGTAGCCCAAGCTACAGTAGAAAAAACTTCCACACTCATGACTATCCTATTCATTTTGTATAGTCCAAACTACAGCCAAACAGGCGACAGCACCCACCAGAATGTTCTTCCCAGAGGCTCAGGCTCTCAGATTTTCTACCGCACGTCGTGTGAAGGGAGTCTCCCTGAGCTCTGCTCAGTTTTCTTCAATTTTTCTTACTTTTTCTTCAATATTTCCTCATAATACCAGTTTTGTAATGTCTTCTTACATGAAGTCTACCTTCAGACGTCACTTTTGGAAAGCTGAGACCTTTTCCTGTGAACCCTTATGAAGAGTATATGGACCAGCACTCTACCTGTCTCTGACATGGTAGGAGGAGAAGGGGTTGTTCTTGTGCTTAGACTATACCCCCCTTCTGATGTGGGAGGATTTTTTTGTTTGTCCTGCACATTAAGGATTTAAGTGATGCTTCTCCTCTACTTCACCAGCTGAAGTAACATCACAATAAAGGGGTCTCTGGCCTTCTTTGAGTCTGTGCCTCCCACATCTACGCCCACGAGATTTACTCTCAGGCGTCTAGACTCACTCTGCGCACTTTTCTACGTGAAAATGTGCCAGCTTGTCGACGTTACGGTCGATGTACTCTCTGAGGACAATCTCTGCCGTCACTGGTGCTCTGCAACGACAGCGCCTCCAGGCTTTCGTCGACGACAGTGAGGACAGTGCCCTCTTGTCGACTGCAGGCTGGTCGACCTCGGAGTTTTGTCGATGGTAAATGTCTTTGACAGTTGGCCTCGTCGACGGTAGGCTCGTCGACGATAGGCTCGTCGACAGTGGCCTCGTCGATGGTAGGCTCGTCGACGGTGGCCCCGTCGACGGTACCCTCGTCGACGTTAGGCTCGTCGACGGTAGGCTCGTCAACGGTGGCCTCGTCGACGGTAGTCTCGTCGACTGTAGGCTCGTCCACGGTAGGCTCGTCCACGGTAGGCTCGTCCACGGTAGGCTCGTCCACGGAGAGCTCTGTAGACGGTAGGCTCGTCCATAGACGGTGACCTGCGTGGATGGTGAGCTCGGTAGACGGTGAGCTCCGTAGACGGTGAGCACCGTAGACGGTGAGCTCCGTATACGGTGAGCTCCGTAGACGGTGAGCTCCGTAAATGGTGAGCTCCGTAGACGGTGAGCTCTGTAGACTGTGGGCTCCGTAGACTGTGGGCTCCGTAGACTGTGGGCTCAGTAGACTGTGAGCTCCGTAGACTGTGAGCTCCGTAGACTGTGAGCTCCGTAGACTGTGAGCTCCGTAGACGGTGGTCTCCGTAGACGGTGGGCTCCGTAGACGGTGGGCTCTGTAGACGGTGAGCTCGTCGACAGTGGCCTCGTCGACGGTAGGCTCGTCGACGGTAGGCTCGTCGACGTTGGCCCCGTCGACGGTAGCCTCGTCGACGGTAGGCTCGTCGACGGTAGGCTCGTCGACGGTAGGCTCGTCGACGGTAGGCTCGTCGACGGTGGCCTCGTCGACGGTAGGCTCGTCCACGGTAGGCTCGTCCACGGTAGGCTCGTCCACGGTAGGCTCGTCGACGGAGAGCTCTGTAGACGGTAGGCTCGTCCATAGACGGTGACCTCCGTGGATGGTGACCTCCGTGGATGGTGAGCTCCGTAGACGGTGAGCTCCGTAGACGGTGAGCTCCGTAGACGGTGAGCTCCATAGACGGTGAGCTCTGTATACGGTGAGCTCCATAGACGGTGAGCTCTGTAAATGGTGAGCTCCGTAGACGGTGAGCTCCGTAGACTGTGGGCTCCGTAGACTGTGGGCTCCGTAGACTGTGGGCTCCGTAGACTGTGAGCTCCGTAGACTGTGAGCTCCGTAGACTGTGAGCTCTGTAGACTGTGAGCTCCGTAGACTGTGAGCTCCGTAGACGGTGGGCTCCGTAGACGGTGGGCTCCGTAGACGGTGGGCTCCGTAGACGGTGGGCTCCGTTGACGGTGAGCTCTGTAGACGGTGAGCTCTGTAGACGGTGAGCTCTGTAGACGGTGAGCTCTGTAGACGGTGATCTCTGTAGACGGTGAGCTCTGTAGACAGTGAGCTCTGTAGACAGTGAGCTCCGTGGACGGTGAGCTTCGTCAACATTCAGCTTCGACGCCAGTTGACTTTGTTAACGGATGACCCTGTCAACTGTTGAATTCGTCGACGGTTGAGCCCATTGACAGTTGGTTTCACACACTATTGACTTTTATGCACAGAGCCTTTATAGACGATTTCTTTCGTCGACGGCAGCTTTCCGCTACATCCACGTGATGGCTTTTTACTTCCGCCATTATTCTTCTTGGACAGCACATAGCCGTATGAGCATGTTTTTTCTTCAGATCAGAATTAGGTATTTCTGACAGCAAGACTGCCACGGCCTGTACCATGGCAGGATTACGTCTTCTCTTACAACTGGAGTTCTTTTGCATTCACCTTCGGTGAATATTGGAGGTTTTCCCCTCCTTATGAAGAGAGCAGCGAATCGGTTTTTCCCCTTTCCCCTCATCCTGGGGAAACCACAGAAACATGTTCGTTCACTTCCTATCATAGACCTTATTCAGAAAGAAGGTGTTAAACTCATGCAGGGGCCAAACTCTGTGCTGGCTTTTTTTCCACGCCTTGACGAGACGTGTGAAGCTCCCCACTATTCACCTGCTTTTCTAATCTCTCAGCCTACCCTGACTCAGTCATTACTTAGGCGGCACAGCGATTATCTTGCAATCCAGTGGGCAGGTATGCCGCCAGATTTGCTCTGACATGTTGGCGCTAGTAGAACTTATTCCAGAATCCTCCAAGCCTCACACTTTCAAGATCCTGCAGGAAGGAACGAGAGAGAGAAGTGCATCAGAAATAATACACTGTGCAGCGGACATTGCGTGTACAGGTTTTCGACAGCTCGCAAGAGGGGCAGTCTGGCGAAGACATTTTTGCTTCAATGCTACGTCTTTCGCAAAGAGGTTCAGACTTCAATGCTTTACTGGCCTTTTTGATTGAGGATCCCTTCTGGCCAGCACACATATACTGCCCGCACCCTCTGGATATAGAATCGCAGCCTTTTCGTGGTGCCGAGGACGTAGATCCACGTCCTTTTTTTCAAGGGAGTTCCATCCAGTATTGGCTCCTACAATCAGAACCAACTGCGTTACTCAAATCAAACGCAGTCATATGGGCAAAGTACCAACAGTTCCTACATAGAAAATCATCGTACAGCTGAGGCAACTCTTCTAAGAAACAATGGATTACCTTGAACCCACCTTTATTCCCTCCAAAAACGTCGGAGGTCTAATATCTCACTTTTATTCCAATTGGTCAAAGGTGACAGAGGACCATTTGGTTTTTTAAACGTCATGCCCAAGGGCACACTCGAGAATTTGTCAAATTTCCCTTTTTTCTACACCTCTAAGGGGACCTCCACCTTTCTCATCTACGGGAGTCGTTTGCACAAGTGTCTATATGGATACAAACAGGGACCGTCGGAGTGGTTCCGAATCTCCAACAGCGTTAGGGTTTACTCTCAGTTCCTCCTCAACAAGCAAATCAGGAAAGTAGCGCAGGATTTTAGATCTTTGCGCAAACTTTACCAATGTTGTACCTCAAGAAAGTCCTAAAGTTCTTATGCCAGAACGACTTTATAACTACATTCAACCTCCAAGATGTCTATTTTGATATGTCAATTCTTCCTAAGCACAGGAAGTGGCTATGCTTTACAATACGTACAAAACATTTTCAATTTAAGCCCTACCTTTTGGACTTAGGTCGGCTTCATGGGTCTTTACGTAGATCCTGGCACCAGTGGCAGCCTAGCTACGTCTGCAAGGCATACAAATTCATCATTGTGAGAAGTTGGCCTGATATATGATGCTCACTAATTCTAGTGATCACCTTGTATCAGTCCAAACATTCCTTATGGTGATTGGTTGTAAAGTCAACCTTATAGACCAGCTATCCTAGTAGCATGGACTAAAGCAGTCTTTAGGCTAAACTCTGAATGGCATGTGAAGCCAGCTGTTTTACCACAATATAACCCCTTGAATACCACATGAAAGGACACCACACAGGTTGTTATGAAAATAAAAGGATATTTATTAACTAACATACACCTCTGGACTCTTTATGAGGTCAGAGGGCTAAGCACATGACAATGCTACAAAAGAAATACGAGTTCGCACAATATTTACACGTGTGCCTTAGGGGCACGACAAACCATATACTCAAAACAATGGAATGCGAGGAAAGAAAGTACTGTAAGGGGATCCAGAGGCTGGAGGATCGCTGGGACTACGCTACTAGGTAAGTACGGAGCAGGAGGCCCACGGGACTCACGTGCAGAGTGGAAACTCTCACGCGGGATGCGTACCAACGTCTATGGATGCAACAGTTTACAAAGTTACGGATTCCGGACGAACCCGGCTGGATAGAGGGAAAACAACAGTGGACCTGGACACTAGGATAGTGAACACAGACTTCAGTACCTAGAAGCTTTAGTTACCTAACCCACAGGCTGCGGGTGCATAGGGCTGAAGTAGTGTCGGGTTTGCTGCGTTGATCCCGGTGATGCCTGAAACAAGAAGTTGCTGGCAGGCAGCCAGATGGAGGAGTCCGGTGGTTCCAAGGATGGAACTAGGAAGAAGGAAGTCCTGAAAAGGAAGGGGACAGAGTCTTGGTCACTAGCCAGTGACAGTGCTGGAACCAGGAGGGAACCAGGAGCTGTCGCCGCGTTCAGGTGAAGGAGGGGTCGCTTCTCTCTGTATCTGCGCGGACCAGGAGCTGCTCTTCACGACCAGGCTGGAGGCACGAGCTGTCCCACGTAGTCTGCTGCTGTTGGCGGTGTCGGATCGTCGATCTGGACAACAGGCCTTGGCTAATGCAAGCCACGCGGTGGAACAAAGATGGCGTCTGGTGCGGACCAGGAGGGTCCGGGGTGCTTCTCTTTCACAAGGAAGCAAGGGCCAGTCTGGGGGACCAGACTAGCAGAGTCAAATTCTTCGGGTCGTCGTCTCAGAGGTCACTAGCCAGCCGGCAAGTGACCAGACAACAGGAAAAGCAGCAACCAAGCAAAAGGGCCCCACGCAGATCACGGGGATGCTGGGGGGCTGGTCTTTGGTGCAGGAGCTGCGTCGGTGTGGGGCTTCTCAGTCCCCAATGCACTCACTCGAGGAACCCTCGGGGGTCGTGCTGGAAGCGCTGTGCAGGTTTCATCAAGATGGCCGTCTCCACGTTGCTCGTCGCACCCACGGGTCCCAGCTGCGCTGTGGATGTGGGTTGAGGTCAGAGAGGTCTGGAGGTCCGGGTCTCGTTGAGCTGGGTTGTCGGATTCCTGGAAGGAAGGACTTTGCAGCAAACCGCACAGGAGCTTGATGGTGCCTGCGAAGCAGGATGGTCACTCCCTGACCGTAGGGGAGATTCTTCAGTCTTCTGAGGTTCAGGAGGTCGAAGGTCAAGAGTTTCTTCGTGGAAGGTTGTCAAGATTAATCTAATTTGGAATGGGACCAGCTCCTACCTTTATTCAGCTAAAGGGGGCTGCACTACGACTAGGTTCCTCCCCTGGATGGGACCAGGAAGGGGGGTGGTTACATCCCCTATCCTTTGTCCAGTTTCCCGCCAGAGCTGGGGCTGGAGTGCCCCAGTGTGAGAAGTTGGCCTGATGTGCAGTGCTCACTGTTCTATTGATCACTATATATCAGTCCAAACAACCCTTATTGATGATTGGTTGTAAGTCAACCTTATAGACCAGCTATCCTAGTAGCATGGATACGAGCAGTCTAAGGCTAAGACTCTAGAGGGCGTGTTAAGCCAGCTGTTTTACCATCACATTACCCCTTGAACACCCAGTGAAAGGACACCACACAAGTTGTTATGAAAATAAACAGTGTATTTATTTATAACAAGACTACCCTGGCTCTTTATGAGACAGGGAGCTAAGCACACAACAAAACTCTTATAAAAATACTTAAGTTAGCACAGTATACACAAATGCCCGAGGGGCACGAAAAACCATATACTCTGAAAGTGGAATGCGAAATTACTAGCAGGTAAGTACAGTACTAATAGGCTTTGGAATCGCTAGGACTTGACTATAGAATCGTTAGATTACTTCTAGGAGGCCCAGGGGACTCGGGTGCAGAGTGTGCACTCTCACGCGGGATGCGGGACAAAGTCTATGATAGCTAGTAAAGTTAAAGTTAGTGTTCACGGGCGAACCCGACCTGGTAGGGAGAAAACGACAGTGGATCCTGACCCTTGGATAGTGAGGCTATGCTGGGGCACCGAAATGCCGAAGTTACCTAGCCCAGGGGCTGCAGCTGCATAGGTCTCAAAAGACGTCGGGAATCCTCGTAGACGAACCAGGAGCCTGGAAGAAAGATGCTGGCAGGCGACCAGTGAAGAGAGTTCGAGTTGATCCAAGCCTGGATCTTGAAGATGGATGACACCTGAAAGCAGAGGGGACCAAGTTCGTGACTACTAGCCAGTAGTCAGGGGCACCAGGAGGGCACCGGAGGGTAGTCACCTCGACTAGGTGAGTGGGTGACGCTGTGCTCTGCAGATCTCACGGACCAGGAGGCGTTGTCGGCGACCAGGATGGAGGGGCGAGCTGTCCCACGATGGATGAAGCTGTCGGCGTCGAAGAACCCAGGATTGGGCAACAAAGCCTTGGCTAATTCAAGCCCACGCGGTGGACTCAAAATGGCGTCTTGAGTGGACCAGGAGGGTCCGGGGTGCTCCTCTTCTGGAAGGGAGCAAGAGCCAGTCTGGAGCAACCAGACCAGCAGCAGTGATGTCGTCGGGCGTCGTTCAGAAGGCCACAAGCCAGCGGGCTAGTAGCCAAACAACGCGGTGAGCAGCAAAAAGCAGGAGGGCCCCACGCCGATCGTGGAGATGCTGGGGGGCTGCTCTTCGGTGCTGGAGCTGCTCAGGGTTGGGGCTTCTCGGACCCCAAAGCACTCGCCAGGAGATTACTCGGCGGGCTTGCTGTGAAGAAGTCGTGCAGTCTTGGCAATAGTCGGTCCCTTGAGGTCTCGTCGCACTCACGGTTCTCAGCTTGGCTGTAGAGGTGAGTAGAGGTCGGAGGTGCCAGGGAAGCCGGGTCTTGTCGAGCTGGACAGTCGGATTCCGGAGGAAGGACTTGCAGCATACCGCAGTGTTCTTAAGGTGGTGCCTGCGGATGCAGGGTGACTACTCCTTAGTCACAAGGGAGAATCTTGAAGAAGAAATCTTGATGTCCTTTCGTAGAAAGTCGTGTCTTGATTCCAAAGATGATCTAATTTGGAAGGGGGCCTGCTCCTACCTTTATCTGGGAAAAGGGGGCTGGCACGCGACTAAGTCCTGCCCTATGGGTGGGACCAGGAGGGGGGTGGTTACACCGCTCTCCTTTGGTGGGCTTTCCCCAGGCCAGGGGCTGGAGTGCCCCTGGAACTGGTTTCAGCCGGCCTATGCACAGTGAGCACCGGGGTGCCACTTGCAGTCACCTTCCTCTGTAGCCCTGCCTACCTGGAATACACAAAACCCTGTCTGGGACGGTGCTGGCACCGCCCCTGGCAGGAAACCCTTTGTCCTTGCCTCCTGCTCTGGGAGGACTCCCAGCAGCAGGAGGGCAGACTTGTGTCTCGGTGGCAGCATCCATTTTGTGGAGCTGAGGCTATGTCTGACTTTAACCGGGGTTACAGGTTACATACATGTCGTGTCCCTCTAGAAGGGTGGAATGCTAACCCCATCGCCAGAATTGGCGAGGGGTTAGTATTCCAATTCGTATGACACCTTACTCGACATGTTTTGATAAAGCGATACCAGAGTTGGCATATAACCGCGAGGATTATAATGCACTTAAGAGTATATGGTATGCGATATCATGGAAACGGCTAAGGGATGGATCCCGAAAGCCGCAGACAGGCTCAGCTCATGCCAGAGCACCATCTCACACGATTCCAAGCACTCTGCCTTCAGGATTGTTAAGGCCTGCCATAGGAGTGACTGATAGGAGATCTGTGTGTCCATTTTTAGGGTTAGATATAGGTATACTATATCTAAAGCAAAGGGTGATTACACCACCTTGCCCCAGCTGTCGTGCAGCCAGTTGTGTCAGTTTAGTTAGTCAGCCCAGGGTGGCACAATACATGCTTCAGCCCCTGGGAGACTTCTGGGTGCACCTCAGCCCTGGGTACAGGGACTTGGAGAGGGCCCAGTGCCAATTCAGTACCTGAGTACAATTTGGATAGAGAGAACAGCTAGGCTGTGGGTCTGATTAGCAGGCCCACAGCCAGGGAAAGTCGTAAACCAGTGCAGCAAAAAGCAAAAATCTGGGTGATCATAGGATTGCAGACCCTACTCTCCTACATGACCCCCCCCCCAAACTTTGGGACAATAGACCAGGTGAGTCTTCTTGCTCTAAGTGGAAATACCTGGAGAGCCCATCAGCATTGCTGTGATCAGTACCAGGTCTATGCTCCACTGTAAAATCCATCCCCTGTAGGGAAATGGACCACCTAAGCAGTTTGGGGTTTTCACCCTTCATCTGATTTAGCCACAAGAGGGGCTTATGGTCGGTCTGAATGGTGAAGTGAGTGCCAAACAAGTAGGCCCTCAGCTTCTTCAGGGCCCAAACCACAGCAAAGGCCTCCCTCTCAATAGCTGACCAATTTTTCTCTCTGGGGGTCAGCCTCCTACTAATGAAAGCAATAGGCTGATCATTACCATCAAAATTCAGCTGAGACAGAACAGCTCCCACACCCAACTCAGAAGCATCTGTTTGGACAATGAATGGCTTGGAGTAATCTGGACTCTTTAGGATAGGTGCTGTGCACATGGCCTGCTTTAGGTCATTGAATGCTTTCTGACAGCTTGCTGTCCACTGAACTTTCTTTGGCATCTTTTTGCTTGTCAGGTCATTAAGAGGGGTCACTATGGACCCATAATTTCTGACAAACTTCCTATAGTACCCAGTCAGGCCCAAGAAAGCTCGAACCTGAGTCTGGGTGATTGGAGGAGCCCAGTCCTGGATGGCCTGTATTTTACTCTCCAATGGCTGAACCTGGCCTCCACCTACAAGGTGGCCCAGGTATACAACCTGTGTCTGCCCTATCTGGCACTTAGTGGCCTTGATAGTGAGGCCTGCCTTTTGCAGGGCCTCTAACACTTTCCTCAGGTGGACCAGGTGATCCTCCCAGGTGGAGCTAAAGACAGCAATATCGTCAAGATATGCTGCACAGAAGTCATCCAGCCCAGTGAGGACTTGATTCACCAACCTTTGGAAGGTGGCAGGTGCATTTTTCAAACCAAAGGGCATTACCACAAACTGATAATGCCCACCAGGGGTAGAAAATGCTGTCTTGGGTTTGGCCTCCTCAGCTAACCTGATTTGCCAATACCCAGCTGTCAAATCAAATGTACTTAAGAATTTGGCAGAAGCCAATTTATCTATAAGTTCATCTGCTCTTGGTATTGGGTGGGCATCAGTCTTAGTGACTGCATTGAGGCCTCTGTAGTCTACGCAAAACCTCATCTCTTTCTTACCACCCTGGGTGTGAGGTTTTGGCACTAGAACTACTGGGCTAGCCCAAGGGCTATCTGAGGGCTCAATGACTCCCAGCTCCAACATTTTCTGCACTTCTGTCTTGATGCAGTCTCTAACATGATCAGGCTGTCTGTAGATTTTACTCTTGACAGGCAGACTGTCTCCAGTGTCAACATCATGGGTACACCAATCAGTTTGGCTGGGTGTCAGAGAGAACATATGTCTGAAGGATTGCAGAACTTGCCTGCAATCCTGTTGCTGATGTTCAGTGAGGCTGCCACAAAAGACAACACCATCTACTGATCCATCATCAGGATTCTGAGTGAGCAGGTCTGGGAGAGGGTCACTCTCTTCCTCCTGTCCCTCATCTGTGGCCATGAGCAAGCTCATGTCCTTCCTGTCAACATATGCCTTGAGCCTGTTCACATGGAGCACTCTGAGAGGGCTCCTGGGAGTTCCAAGGTCCACCAAGTAGGTAACCTCTCCCTTTTGCTCAATGATGGTGTGGGGCCCAGACCATTTGTCTTTCAGAGCTGCTGGGGCCACTGGCTCCAGCACCCACACCTTCTTTCCTGGCTGGTACACAGTCAGCACAGCCTTTTGGTCATGCCAAGCTTTTTGAAGTTCTTGGCTGGCCTCCAGGTTTTAGGATGCCTTTTCCATATACTCAGCCATCCTGGAGCGGAGACCAAGTACATAGTCCACTATGTTGGTTGCAGGCTTTTTGAGAGGTCTCTCCCATCCTTCCTTCACCAAACACAGGGGTCCTCTTACAGGATGCCCATACAGAAGCTCAAAGGGGCTGTAGCCAACCCCCTTCTGTGGGACCTCTCTGTAAGCAAACAAGAGGCAGGGGATCAGGACATCCCATCTTCTCCTAAGAGGTTCAGGTAGCCCATGAATCATCCCTTTGAGGGTCCTGTTGAATCTCTCAACAAGCCCATTGCATTGTGGGTGGTAGGGTGTGGTGAACTTGTAGTTCACACCACACTCCTTCCACATTGCAGTCAGATATCCTGACATGAAGTTTGTACCTCTGTCAGAAACAACCTCCTTAGGGAAGCCCACTCTGGAGAACACTCCAACTAGGGCCCTTGCCACTACAGGTGCTGTAGTGGTCCTAAGTGGAATAGCTTCAGGATACCTGGTGGCATGATCCACCACCACCAGTATAAACTTGTGCCCTGATGCTGTCTGGGGTTCCATTGGACCAACAATGTCAATCCCCACTCTTTCAAAGGGGACCCCCACCACAGGTAGTGGTATGAGGGGGGCCTTTGTTGTGCCACCTGACTTACCACTGGCTTGGCAAGTGACACAGGAGCGACAAAACTCCTTGGTATTCTCATTCATGTGGGGCCAGTGAAAGTGTGAGACAAGCCTGTCCCACGTCTTTGTCTGACCTAAATGACCTGCAAGGGGAATCTCATGGGCCAAGGTGAGAAGGAAACCTCTCAGAGACAAGGGGATGACCAGCCTCCTGGTTGCACCAGGCTTGGGGTCTCTTGACTCAGAGTACAGGAGTCCATCTTCCCAGTATACCCTGTGGGCACCTGTGGCATTCCCTGCAGCCTCAGCAGCAGCCTGCTGTCTGAGGGGTTCAAGGGAAGGGCAGTCTAACTGTGCCTTCCCCAGGTCTGCTCTGGAGGGTCCCCCTGAGCCCAGAAACTCAACTTGATCAAGTTCAAGCTCTTTAGGCTCAGTTTCCCTCAGCTCTCTCAGATCAGCCTCCTCAGAGACCTGATCCTCAACCTGGGGCAAGGGGGAAGGCAAAGCCTTAACCCTACTGCTCTTCTTCTTGGAAGGTGTCTGGTCCATTCTTCCAGGATCCAGCACCTGTTCAGTGGGGCATCTTCTGGCCTGTGACCTAGTCACAGCAAGCACATGTGCTGGCAAGCCTAACATCTCCATGTGAGTCCTCTGCTCCACTTCTGACCATAGTGATGACTCCAAATCATTGCCCAACAAACAATCAACTGGGAGGTCTGAACTGACTACAACTTTCTTTTGTCCCTTCACTCCACCCCAGGAGAAAGCCACAATCGCCATACTATGACTGGTAGTGACGTTGCTGGCATTGGTCACCAGGAAATCTGTGCCTGGCATGATCTGTCCAGGGTCCACAAAGTTAGGTGTCACCATGGTGACACTGGCACAAGTGTCCCTATAGGCCTGAGCCATCTTGCCATTAATCAAAGGTGTCTGCCTGTATTTGCCCAAAGTATTGGGACTTATATCAGGGGACATATCCATATCCCCTGTACAGACAAGGACAGCCTGAGTGAGTGTGCCAACTAAGTTGTCAGACCCCTCAGTTCCCAAGGTTAACCCAACTAATGCCTTGGGAGGTACACTACCACTACTGACTGTACTAGGGGGTGCAGTTGCCTTAGGGGCTGTAGTGGCAGGAGTTTGTCCTCCTCTTTTGGTGCCCTCACTAAACCAGTGAGACTTACTTTTACAGTACTGGCACCACCTCTTTGACTGGCCTTCTTGAGTCTTCTTCTTCTGGGAAGCCTGACCCCCACCCTCTTTGGTTTGTTGGGGACCTGGTGAAGACTTCTGGTCATTTTGTTCACTCTTAGCATTACCCTTCTGGTCTGCTTTCTTCTGACCACCCTGGTTCTGGTTCTGGTTCTGCTTGATCCTTGTTCTGACCCATTTGTCTGCCTTCTTTCCCAATTCTTGGGGAGAGGTCAGATCTGAATCAACAAGGTGCTGGTGCAACAACTGGTTCTGACAATTATTTAAAATTTGTTTTCTCATCATGAGATTGTACAACCCTGTGTAATCAGTAACCTTGCTACCCAGCAACCAGCCCTCCAAAGCCTTAGTGGCACAATCCACAAAGTCAGACCAGTCCTGAGACTGAGTTTTCTGGGTGTCTCTGAACAGCAACCTGTACTGCTCAGTGGTTAAACCAAACCCATCAACCAGTGCATTCTTTAGGACCTGGTAATCATTAGCATCCTCCACTCTTGTAGTGAGGAGCTTATCTCTACCTTTACCATCAAAGGAGAGCCACAGTATAGCTGCCCACTGACTTCGGGGAATGCACTGCACAGTGCAGGCCCTCTCCAAAGCAGCCATCCATTTCTGGATGTCATCCCCTTGCTTAAAGGGGGGCACTATCTTAGTCAGGTGTTTAGTATCTAAACCCTTCTCTCTATCTCTTGGGAGATTGCTGCCACCAGTGGGAGCTAACCCACTCATCTGCTGCTCTCTAGCAAAGGCAAGCTTCTCTTTGGCCAGGGCAAGTTCTTCCCTTTCAATCCTCAGAGTAGCCTGCCTCATCCTAGCTTCATGCTCCCTTCTCTGAGGGGAAGTCAATCTCCTCTGGGGAGAGTTCCTTCTCCTCTGAGAAGAGGCATTAGAGTGCAGAGATCTATTGGAGTCCCTAGAAAGAGATCTATCTCTCCTAACTCCAAGGTTAGGCCTACTTAGGGTCAGTACTGGGGGTCCCCCAGATCCTAGCCCAAGCAAGTCTATGTTGGCCCTAGTTAGCCTTCTGACTACCTCAAGACCTTTGTCTACCTCATCCCCAGAGAGTTCCTCAGGATCCTCCTCCCCAACTGCATTTACAGTGTTGTGGAGGTCTGGATCACCAAGGTGCCCCTCTAAGGCTGGCATATTCCCCTCTCCCTGAGATGCTCTACTAGCATCATAGGTCTCTAAGAGATCCAACAGGAAGGGAGTGGTGGGGTTAGCCCCCTGTTTCAATTTCCTGGAGGTACACAAGTGTCTCAACTCCTGGAAATTGAGAGCTGCATATCTTGAGCTGACCTGTGGAGGGTCAATCACCACAAGAGGGGTCCCTGAGGACTCTCCCTGGGTAGACATGCTTTTCTAGTGAGGTGTAAGTGGTGCACTTACCTACACTATATGTTTACCTACTGATCCCTTGCTAGAGTTGTAGTTTAGGGTGTGCTAGGCCCTAGGAGCTACAACAGCTGGTTCAGTAGAACTCAGAGTATTCTAAGCTAAGTTATATGTACCTTTAGTACTTATGTGATCTTTCACAAGATATTCTTAGGATATGTGTGGTAAAACAACAGCAAGCTCAAATCCCAACCGCTGCTCACCAATGTGAGAAGTTGGCCTGATGTGCAGTGCTCACTGTTCTAGTGATCACTATATATCAGTCCAAACAACCCTTATTGATGATTGGTTGTAAGTCAACCTTATAGACCAGCTATCCTAGTAGCATGGATACGAGCAGTCTAAGGCTAAGACTCTAGAGGGCGTGTTAAGCCAGCTGTTTTACCATCACATTACCCCTTGAACACCCAGTGAAAGGACACCACACAAGTTGTTATGAAAATAAACAGTGTATTTATTTATAACAAGACTACCCTGGCTCTTTATGAGACAGGGAGCTAAGCACACAACAAAACTCTTATAAAAATACTTAAGTTAGCACAGTATACACAAATGCCCGAGGGGCACGAAAAACCATATACTCTGAAAGTGGAATGCGAAATTACTAGCAGGTAAGTACAGTACTAATAGGCTTTGGAATCGCTAGGACTTGACTATAGAATCGTTAGATTACTTCTAGGAGGCCCAGGGGACTCGGGTGCAGAGTGTGCACTCTCACGCGGGATGCGGGACAAAGTCTATGATAGCTAGTAA
This sequence comes from Lissotriton helveticus, assembly GCF_964261635.1. Lineage (NCBI taxonomy): Eukaryota > Metazoa > Chordata > Amphibia > Caudata > Salamandridae > Lissotriton > Lissotriton helveticus. The sequence continues at coordinate 25,532,956 of NC_136065.1, forward strand.
AGTTAAAGTTAGTGTTCACGGGCGAACCCGACCTGGTAGGGAGAAAACGACAGTGGATCCTGACCCTTGGATAGTGAGGCTATGCTGGGGCACCGAAATGCCGAAGTTACCTAGCCCAGGGGCTGCAGCTGCATAGGTCTCAAAAGACGTCGGGAATCCTCGTAGACGAACCAGGAGCCTGGAAGAAAGATGCTGGCAGGCGACCAGTGAAGAGAGTTCGAGTTGATCCAAGCCTGGATCTTGAAGATGGATGACACCTGAAAGCAGAGGGGACCAAGTTCGTGACTACTAGCCAGTAGTCAGGGGCACCAGGAGGGCACCGGAGGGTAGTCACCTCGACTAGGTGAGTGGGCGACGCTGTGCTCTGCAGATCTCACGGACCAGGAGGCGTTGTCGGCGACCAGGATGGAGGGGCGAGCTGTCCCACGATGGATGAAGCTGTCGGCGTCGAAGAACCCAGGATTGGGCAACAAAGCCTTGGCTAATTCAAGCCCACGCGGTGGACTCAAAATGGCGTCTTGAGTGGACCAGGAGGGTCCGGGGTGCTCCTCTTCTGGAAGGGAGCAAGAGCCAGTCTGGAGCAACCAGACCAGCAGCAGTGATGTCGTCGGGCGTCGTTCAGAAGGCCACAAGCCAGCGGGCTAGTAGCCAAACAACGCGGTGAGCAGCAAAAAGCAGGAGGGCCCCACGCCGATCGTGGAGATGCTGGGGGGCTGCTCTTCGGTGCTGGAGCTGCTCAGGGTTGGGGCTTCTCGGACCCCAAAGCACTCGCCAGGAGATTACTCGGCGGGCTTGCTGTGAAGAAGTCGTGCAGTCTTGGCAATAGTCGGTCCCTTGAGGTCTCGTCGCACTCACGGTTCTCAGCTTGGCTGTAGAGGTGAGTAGAGGTCGGAGGTGCCAGGGAAGCCGGGTCTTGTCGAGCTAAACAGTCGGATTGCGGAGGAAGGACTTGCAGCAGACCGCCGTGTTCTTAAGGTGGTGCCTGCGGATGCAGGGTGACTACTCCTTAGTCACAAGGGAGAATCTTGAAGAAGAAATCTTGATGTCCTTTCGTAGAAAGTCGTGTCTTGATTCCAAAGATGATCTAATTTGGAAGGGGGCCTGCTCCTACCTTTATCTGGGAAAAGGGGGCTGGCACGCGACTAAGTCCTGCCCTATGGGTGGGACCAGGAGGGGGGTGGTTACACCCCTCTCCTTTGACGGGCTTTCCCCAGGCCAGGGGCTGGAGTGCCCCTGGAACTGGTTTCAGCCGGCCTATGCACAGTGAGCACCGGGGTGCCACTTGCAGTCACCTTCCTCTGTAGCCCTGCCTACCTGGAATACACAAAACCCTGTCTGGGACGGTGCTGGCACCGCCCCTGGCAGGAAACCCTTTGTCCTTGCCTCCTGCTCTGGGAGGACTCCCAGCAGCAGGAGGGCAGACTTGTGTCTCGGTGGCAGCATCCATTTTGTGGAGCTGAGGCTATGTCTGACTTTAACCGGGGTTACAGGTTACATACATGTCGTGTCCCTCTAGAAGGGTGGAATGCTAACCCCGTCGCCAGAATTGGCGAGGGGTTAGTATTCCAATTCGTATGACACCTTACTCGACATGTTTTGATAAAGCGATACCAGAGTTGGCATATAACCGCGAGGATTATAATGCACTTAAGAGTATATGGTATGGGATATCATGGAAACGGCTAAGGGATGGATCCCGAAAGCCGCAGACAGGCTCAGCTCATGCCAGAGCACCATCTCACACGATTCCAAGCACTCTGCCTTCAGGATTGTTAAGGCCTGCCATAGGAGTGACTGATAGGAGATCTGTGTGTCCATTTTTAGGGTTAGATATAGGTATACTATATCTAAAGCAAAGGGTGATTACACCACCTTGCCCCAGCTGTCGTGCAGCCAGTTGTGTCAGTTTAGTTAGTCAGCCCAGGGTGGCACAATACATGCTTCAGCCCCTGGGAGACTTCTGGGTGCACCTCAGCCCTGGGTACAGGGACTTGGAGAGGGCCCAGTGCCAATTCAGTACCTGAGTACAATTTGGATAGAGAGAACAGCTAGGCTGTGGGTCTGATTAGCAGGCCCACAGCCAGGGAAAGTCGTAAACCAGTGCAGCAAAAAGCAAAAATCTGGGTGATCATAGGATTGCAGACCCTACTCTCCTACACCCAGCAACTGGTTGGAACCGGTGTATGCACAGGGTACCTTGTGTGCCCCAGGCATGTCTCATTCCTTTCAGCCTGGGCCTACCTAATATACAAAATCCTGTCTGGGGTGGTGCTAGCGCCTCCCAAGGCAGGAAACCCTTTGTCCAAGCCTCCCTCGCTGGAAGGACTCCCAGCAGCAGGAGGTCAGACTTGTGTCTGTGGTGGCAGCATCCATTTTGTGATGCTGAGGCTCGAGTTAACTTTAACCGGGGTTACAGTTACATACATGTCGTGTCCCTCTAGAAGGGTGGAATGCTACCCCCGTCGCCAGAATTGGCGAGGGGGTAGTATTCCAATACGTATGACACCTTACTCGACATGTTTTGATAATGTTATATCAGAGTTAGCATTTAACCGCGAGGATTATAATGCACTTAAGAGTATATGGTATAGCGTTATCATGGAACAGCTATTAGGACTTGGTTCCGCAAGCTGCAAACGGGCTCAGCTCATGCCAGAGCACCATCTCACATAATTCTAAGCACTCTGCCTTCAGGATTGATAAGGCCTGCCATAGGAGTGACTGATAGGAATATATGTGTCCATTTTAGGTTTAGTTATAGAGAACTATATCTAAAGCAAAGGGTGATTACACCACCTTGCCCCAGCTGTCGTGCAGCCAGTTGTGTCTGTTTTAGATGGCCAGCCAGGGGTGGCATAATGCATGCTTCAGCCCCTGGTAGGCCCTGGGTACACCTATGCCCTGGATACCTAAGGTATACTGTACAAGGACTGATAAGGTGGCCCAGTACCAATTGGTAAATGCACCTAGGGTACATAGTTGTAATTTTAGAGAGAGAACAGCTAGGCTGTGGGTCTGATTAGCAGGCCCACAGCCAGGGAAAGTCGTAAACCAGTGAAGCAAAAAGCAAAAATCTGGGGTGGCCATGGGATTGCAGACCCCACTCTCCTACAATCATTACTGAGACAACTGCATAATAAGGGCTCGCTCTTATTACCAAGCAGTCCAGCACACCCAGACTTGTCAGTCACTGTTTCAAAACCTGGTTTCCAATCAATCATGACAAGTCCCAGCTAGTACTAGCTCCGAAATGAACGCTTCTCGGAGCATCAATCCATACACACCTAGCAAAGGTATTTGTCTCACACGAACGACGGGCCTGCAGCTCCCACTTGGTGGTGCTTCTACAGATTACACATGAGAAAATTGCTAGAGGAGCTAGACAAGACGTGGTTGCAGGTCTCCAGTTCAATCGAAGATCTCATTCTAATCACTCCTCGGATGCAAGAGGCCGTTTTGTTTGGTGGGTCCAAGAAAGAAATTTGTAGAAGATGTGTGCGTTTCCTTCAAGAAGCGCCAAAATTACACAATCACCACAGACGCATCCCTCGAAGGTTGGGGAGCATATCTTCAAGGGCTGAAGGTCAGCGGGAAATGGATTCCTCAACAAGAGGCTTGGCACATCAATCTGCTAGAGCTAGGTGCCATCTTCTTAGCCCTCAAATCCTTTCGTGCAATCATTCAAGGTGCCACAGTATTGGTTCGCTCAGACAATACTTCAAGTATGCATTACTTAAACAAACAGGGAAGAACGAGGTTGGTTCTTCTATCTCATGAAGCCCAAGGGGTATGGGCTCAGGCGATACGACACAGGATCAAACTCTTGGCTGTTCATGTGCCGTGAGTTACAAATGTGCTGGCGGACACCATCAGCAGGTCAACGGTGTCCAACAACGAATAGGAATTGCATCAGCCAACAGCGGATCGAATCGTCCAGCAGTGGGGTCATCCCGATCTGGACCGCTTTGCGACAAAAAGAACAGCAAATGCCTGTTTCTTTGCAAGCTGACTTCCCCACAGGGACTCGCAAGGGAAGGCATTTTCGATAAACTGGTCTCAAATATATGCTTACGCCTTTCCTCCGATACCGTTGGTTCCGGGAGTTCTCCGGAAGATGAAGAAAGAGCCGTGCCGCTTGATTCTCTTCGCCCCCAGGTGGCTTCGCCAATTCTGGTCCACCGAACTTCTTCTCCTCTCTGAGTGAGATCCAATACAGTTTCAACCAATACCGAATCTCCTCTCCATTCAGAATGGTCAGATTTGCCATCCGGATCCGGCTTCTCTAATATTAGCAGCTTGGCGTTCTGAGCACCTTGAATTAGCTCATCTGAATATCCTATCTGAAAGAGACACGTTAGTATTAGATTCCTTACCTTAGAATATCCCCAGGCGTCAGACTGGATCCGGAAAATTTTGCATAGCAGTACCCTTGCGCGTCGGTAGGCGTCGTCTGCGGCTTCACGTCCGTCGTCGGCGTCGTGGGCGCCGTGATGACGTCGTCGGAGTACTTAGACGCCGCCTCCGCGTGCTGACGTCAGTTCTTCTTTTTTCCGCGCCAGCAAGCGCAGATCTGGAAAAAGCAGTAACCCTAGTCAATTTTTGACTAACTTTTTTGATCCTTTTTGATCCTGTTTCGAAGTCTCTCGACTCCGATTCGGTGCCTTAGGGATGCCCGGCTTCAAGCCTTGTGACGATTGCGACCGACTGATGTCGGTCACGGATCCCTACCGCGTCTGTTTGTCGTGTCTGGGCGTCGACCACGACGACAAGGCCTGCTCCGACTGTCGGGCCCTCTCTTCGAAAGCCAGGCGGGAGTGGTCCCGTAGGCGCCTCAAACTCCGACAGTCGGTCCCGCGCCGTGAGAGGTCCCGATCCCACGGGAGGTCGAGGGACAGGTCGCGGGCCCGGAGCCACCACAGCTCCGAGAGTAGGCCTCACTCTTCCGGGTCGAAGTCGTCGTCAGGTAAGAGGCACAAGAAGTCCAAGCGGCGTCATCGCTCCTCGGACTCCCCCCGACGCTCGCGCGATGCGGCCGGGGGTTCGGGTGACACCGCCCACGCGGCTCCGTCGGGGCCGCGGGCGCCGCGTCCGGCTCCATACCCTCCGGTCCCTGGGCTGAACGCGTCGCCGGAGGAGATCGAGCGCTTCCTCATGGCCATGAGGAAACTCTCTCCTCCGACGGGTTCCGCGACGCCTCCGGGCCCAGCGGACCCGTCTGGGAGTTCTAGCGGGTCGGCGGCTCCGGCCCCGACGCCGTCGGGTGCTTCGGTCCCGACGCCGCTGGCGTCTTCGGGCCCGGCGCCGCAGCTCCCTGTTATCCCGACGCCGCCGAGGGGTCCAGTTGTTGCGCCGGCGCCTTCGGGCCCGGCGCCGCAGGACGCCGCTGGCCCCCCGTCGGGATCTGGTTCGTCGCCGGTGGATCTGACAACCTCCCCGGCGTCGGGCCCTCAGGTGTCACCTCCGGGGCCAGCGCTGCCCGGCTCCGGGCGGCGCCGGCCCCGGTCCTGTCCCCATTCCTGTTCAGCCGTCAGGACGGCCCCGATGGGCGCCGCTCCAGACGTCATATGGTGATTTTCACTTTTATGAGCAGGCCCCATTGATTGAGGACCCTGAATCTCAGGAGATGGGTGAGGAGGAGGACTGGGAGGGGTCTGAGGACCCTCTGACCAGGGAGTGTCAGTCTCATGAGGACTGGTCAGGAGACCTTGGGGAGGCTAGTGGTCTGGACACTTCTCCAGACACTGGTTTTGTCTCCCCTCCTACCGTGGCTTCGGAGGAGGGGGCAACTTATAGTGTGGTGCTGATGGGCTGCCAAGGCCCTGGGCCTTGAGCTCCCCGTCGCAGCCGTGACGACTAACCTCCTCACTGAGGTCCTTAAACCGCAGTCAAGCTCGGCCGAGCCTCTGCTGCCCTTTAATGAGGCCTTAACAGACGTTCTTTTGGGCACTTGGTCCAGGCCCGCTACGGGTTCGCCCGTAGATAGGAACGTGGCCAGACGCCACCGCCCAGCCCCGGGCGACCCATGTTTCCTGTCCACCCACCCCACCCCCGAGAGCCTGGTCATCCAGGCCTCCAATTCCCAGACCGCATTCCCGTCGGCCCCGCCGGATCGGGAATCCAAGAGGTATGATCAGTATGGGAAGAAGATCTTCTCATCCCTGAGCCTTGGCCTGCGGTCTTCCAACACCGCCTGCCTCTTGGGACGTTACACCCACTCGGTGTGGGATAAGGTCGCGGAAGTGCTGCCAGAGTGTCCGTTGGATGTACGGGCCAAACTCGGCCAAGCCCTTGTGGAGGGCCGGGACGCAGCAAAATACTCCTTTAGGTGTGGGCTGGATACCACCGACTCGCTGGGCAGAGCGATGGCAACGACGGTGGCGGTCAGACGCCACGCCTGGCTGAGGTACGCCAACTTCTCGGCATATGTCCAGAACACGCTCATGGACGTGCCGTTCGATGGCCGTCGCCTCTTTGGCGACAAGGCAGACCATGCGCTGGAGCGTTTTAAGGACTCCAGGGCTACGGCCAAGTCCTTAGGCCTTTCGGGCCAACGCCAGCAACCGGCTGCCTATCACTCCTTTCGTGGCCACGGAAGGGGTGCGCCCACACGCGCTGCCAGCCACGCACCGCAGGGCAATACCCAACGCGGTGGCGGCCGTGGGATCCGCTGTCCGGGCGGTCGGGGGCAACGGCGAGGTCAGTCCACACCTTCCCCCGCAGCATCCGCCTCCAAATCCTCCTAGTCCGTGCTTTCAGGCCCATGTGACGGCAGTTGGAGGCAGGGTTCGCCATCACCACCTCCACTGGCGCACCGTCACTTCGGACAGGTGGGTGCTGCAAATCGTCCGAAGGGGCTACTCCCTCCCCTTCGAGGCGACTCCTCCAGCCATGCCACCGCAGAACCACCGTGTATCGGGGGATCACTTGCGACTTCTGCAGGAGGAAGTTACGGCCCTCTTGGCCAAGGGGGCCATCGAGCGCGTTCCTGGGCCAGAAGTAGGGTGCGGTTGCTACTCCCACTACTTCCTGGTACCCAAGAAGGGCAAAGGGGGCCTACGCCCTATCTTGGACCTACGGAACGTCAACGGCTTCCTCCGAAAGGAGAAGTTCAAGATGCTGACACTGGCTCAGGTCCTTGCTGCCCTGGACCCAGGAGACTGGATGGTAGCGTTGGACTTGCAGGACGCTTATTTTCATATCCCCGTCCTGCCTGCCCACCGGCGTTACCTGCGGTTCATGGTGGGCCACGAGCACTTTCAGTTTACCGTGCTCCCCTTCGGCCTTACCAGCGCCCCACGGGTGTTCACGAAAGTGATGGCGGTGGTCGCAGCTCATCTGCGCCGGTTAGGGGTTTCAGTCTTCCCCTACCTCGACGACTGGTTGTTGAAGGCAGGCTCGCCCCAGACAGTCGTCAGCCACCTCCAGACGACGGCAGACCTCCTGCACCAGCTGGGGTTTTCCATCAATGTGCCGAAGTCGCACCTGTGTCCCTCTCAGAAGCTCCTCTTCATCGGAGCGGTTCTGGACTCGGCACGATTTCGGGTTTATCCGCCCGAACAGCGGGTCCGGGATATTCAGGCTCTGATTCCCATCTTTCAGCCGTTATCCCGGGTCTCGGTCAGGTTGACGCTGCGGCTTCTGGGGCTGATGGCCTCCTGCATCCTACTGGTGCATCACGCCAGGTGGCGGATGCGGGCTCTGCAGTGGGACCTGAAGTTTCAGTGGGCCCAGCATCAGGGCAACCTATCCGACCACGTCCTGATCTCGGAGGGCACTGCGAGACAGCTGCAGTGGTGGCTTACGGACCGCGATTGGGTCAGCGGCAGATCCCTCTCCCTACCCCAACCGGAGCACGTAGTTGTGACGGACGCGTCCCTCCAGGGCTGGGGAGGCCACATGGGAGAGGCGGAGATCAGAGGCCTCTGGTCTCCGGCGGAGGCCCGGCTCCACATCAACCTGTTGGAGCTCAGGGCGATTCGTCTGGCACTGAAGGCATTCCTCCCCTCTGTCCGAGGGAGTGTAGTGCAAGTGTTCACGGACAACACCACCGCCATGTGGTACTGCAACAAACAAGGCGGGGTGGGGTCGTGGATCCTTTTTCAAGAGGCTCTTCGCCTTTGGCAATGGCTAGATCGCCAGGGCGTGACCCTGGTGGCTCAACACCTGGCAGGTTCTCTGAACGCCAGGGCGGACGAGCTCAGCCGTCGGTGCATGATGGATCACGAATGGCGTCTGAACTCGGACGTGGCGCAAGGCCTCTTTCAGAGATGGGGAGAGCCTTGGTTAGATCTATTCGCCACCGAAGAGAACGCGCAATGTCATCAGTTCTGCGCGTTGGAATTTCCAAGGCGGCACTCGCTCGGAGACGCTTTTCGCCACGAGTGGAGTTGCGGTCTGTTGTACGCCTTTCCGCCTATACCACTTCTGCCCAGAGTGCTGAAGAAGATCAAGCGCGACCGGGCCCAAGTCATCCTTGTGGCTCCGGACTGGGCTCGAAGGTACTGGTATCCAGAGCTACTCAGTCTGTCAGTCGATCCCCCGGTTCGTCTGTCTCTTCAGGAGGCCCTTCTGTCGCAGCAGCAGGGGACGGTCCTCCACCTGAACCTGTCCAGTCTCCACCTCCATGCTTGGAGATTGAGCGGCGACAGTTGAGGCCATTTGACTTGCCTCCTGTAGTCTGTAACATCATTCTGGCAGCCAGGCGTCCCTCCACAAAGTCGGTATACGCCTGCAGGTGGAACAGATTTGTGGCATGGTGCACAGCAAAGGCTGTGGACCCTCTTTCTGCCCCTCTTTCTGAGGTTCTTCTCTTCCTTCTTTCTCTTGCCCAGCAGGGCTCTGCTCTGGGCACTATCAAGGGCTACCTTTCTGCCCTTTCAGCCTTTCTCAGGCTACCTGATCAGCCTTCTTTGTTCAAGTCCCCCATTGTAAATAGATTTCTTAAGGGCATCACTCACACGTTTCCTCCTGTTCCGTTTGTGATGCCTCAGTGGGACTTGAACCTGGTTTTAACATTCCTGATGTGCGCTCCCTTTGAGCCACTTCACAACTGTCCTCTTCGCCTTCTGACTTTGAAGACTGCTTTCCTGGTTGCCATCACCTCTGCCAGGAGAGTGAGTGAGCTCCAGGCTCTATCTTCTAAACCACCTTTCCTCTCTGTCCATCCGGACAAGGTTGTTCTGAGGACTCGTCCTTCTTTCCTGCCCAAGGTTGTCACGGCCTTTCACATCGGGCAGTCTATCACTTTGCCAACCTTCTTTCCGCCACCGCATCCCTCTAAAGAGGAAGAGCGGCTCCATCGTCTGGACCCAAAACGTGCGCTCTCATTCTATTTGGATCGCACACGCCAGTTCCGGGTGGATGACCACCTCTTTGTTGGTTACGTGGGCGCTAAGAAGGGGAAAGCGGTACACAAGAGGACCATCTCCCGGTGGATCATCTTGTGTATCCAGGCATGCTACTCCTTGGCTAGGAAGGAGCCCCCTGCTGGATTGCGGGCTCATTCCACCCGAGCCACGGCTACTACCACTGCCCTAGGCAGGGGTGTGCCCTTACAAGACATCTGTCAGGCAGCTACGTGGGCATCGCTGCACACGTTTGCAAGACACTACTGCCTGGACAGCCAAGTCTGGAGGGACGGCTTCTTTGGCCGTTCCGTCCTCCAGGACTTTCTGGTGTGAGTATTGGTTCGCAGACACACCCCCGGGGTTGGTATTGCTGGGGTATCTATTCTAAGGTAAGGAATCTAATACTAACGTGTCTCTTTCAGATGCACAAGTTACTACTTGTGTAACGGTATATCTGTAAGAGACATTAGTTAGTATTAGATTCCTTACCGACTCACCCATCCTCCCCGTTCTGCGAACCAATATCTAGGGTTAGGGTTGTCCCCTTCAGGGCCCTAGTTTCATTGGCACCAGTGTTGGTTTTTGGCATAGCTCTGCGTTTCTGGCGCGGAAAAGCTGTGTCTAAGAACTGACGTCAGCACGCGGAGGCGGCGTCTAAGTACTCCTACGACGTCATCACGGCGCCCACGACGCCGACGACGGACGCGGAGCCGCAGACGACGCCTACCGACGCGCAAGGGTACTGCTACGCAAAATTTTCCGGATCCAGTCTGACGCCTGGGGATATTCTAAGGTAAGGAATCTAATACTAACTAATGTCTCTTACAGATATATCGTTACACAAGTAGTAACTTGTGCGACGGATTGTAAGGAGGTACTGTCTTACGCGGAAGCACCTGCTAAAATAAAGTCATACAGACTTTACTGGTAAAGAATCTGCATTTGGTGTCAATCTGCTGGGGTTCAACCATTTCATGCAACGCCGGACCAGATATTACCTTTTTTCTTGCACTTGGCAAGATCAGGCTTATCTCAAGCAACGTTGAAGGTCTTTTTGGCAGCCATTTCAAGGTAACGTCAGGATGGGTCCACCTCTCTTTATTCTTCAAGACTACAACAGTTCTTTAAGGGACTATTCAGAATGTTTCCTCCTGTACGTCGTCCACCTCCATCATGGCATTTTATTGTAGTTTAGCGCAGCTCATGCGCCACTCATTTGAGCCAATTCACAGGGTGTATTTCAAATTCCTAACATGGAACGTTTCTTTTTTGGTAGCATTAACTTCATCTAGAAGAGTCAGTGATGTTCAAGCTTTCATCGTCAATTCACCTTTCTGGCAATTCACGTCCAATTCTGTGGTGCTACGTACAAACCCAAGGTTTATGCCTAAGGTGCCTTCGTTTTTTTTTCACCTGAACGAACCAGTCATCTTAAAGACGTTTTTTCCTAATCCGCAATCCCCTGCGGAGAGGGCATTACATACCCTTGACATCAGAAGATGTTTAAAATTCTATTTGCAAAGGACCTCTGCCATTCGCAAATCTGATCAACTGTTTATTGCCTATGGAAAGATACGGCAAGGACAAGCAGTGTCTAAACAAACCATAGCTGGATGGATTTCTGCAGCTATTGACTTTTGCCATCTTCAAGCTAGAAGACCTTTACAGACCATTCCAAGAGCTCACTCTACAAGAGCTGTTTCTTCCTCGACTGCACTTTTCGCTGGAGTTCCTCATCAGCAAATCTGCAGAGCAGCGACTTGGTCCAGCAGACATACTGTCACCAGGCATTATTGTTCGGATACTGCCAGCGAGGCTGATAAGTCAGTGGGTCAAGCGGTTCTACGCAATCTTTTCAGATAAGATGAGCCTCTGTTTTTTCCCTCCTCCTCTGTACTGCTCTCCAGACGCTTATTCCATGCCTAAGTTGGGTGCATTCTCATGTGATTGCAAGTTTTTTCATGCATATATGAATGTTGGCATTTTATTATGTGAATGTATATACTTGCTATGTACAAACTTATGTTACAAAAAGCGTCTTCCAAGCATTATTTCGGTACTGCTATCTACTCTGATTCAGGCATGTGAATCTATGAAAGACACCCTAATACTGGAGAAGAACAATAGTTACTTACCTGTAATCTGTGGTTCTCCAGTATTGGTGTCTTTCATAGATTCACATGCAACCCGCCACCTCCCCTCAGAGGCTCTTTAGGCTAGGAGGTTATTAGCTACACTCCTGTGCGAGAAAATCTGAGAGCCTGAGCCTCTGGGGAGAACATTCTGGTGGGTGCTGTCGCCTGATTGGCTGTAGTTTGGACTATACAAAATGACTAGGATAGTCATGAGTGTGGAAGTTTTTTCTACTGTAGCTTGGGCTACTTTACTTCCTGGTTGGGAATTACTGGTTTTTCCAATGTTATTATAGCATATTATTGCTTTTCTATATACCGTGGGACTCCCACTCCGACGACGGGGAATGATTCAGGCATGTGAATCTATGAAAGACACCAATACTGGAGAACCACAGATTACAGGTAAGTAACTATTGTTCTTCTTCCGCAGTATTGGTAACTTTCATAGATTTCCATGCGCCCATCCTCTTCCCCTGGGAAAGCTCAGACTTGAGCAGATGTAGTTACTGTTACACAACGGCTACGAAAATCTGAGGCTCTGAGGTTCCTTCAGGAGGGTTCTATGGGGTGAGGCTCTTTTGATTGGCTGAGGCTTAGTTTTGGTCTCCTTTACAAAAAGAGGCGGATATGCTACAAAAGGGAATGAGGCCTGGGCCTTTTTCTTTCTCTTTTGTACCTACTGCTATGTTATTTTTGTTACCGAGACTCCCATTCCGACGACTGGGAATGATACAAGCTATGGGAATCTATGAAAGTTACCAATACTGGGGAACCAAAGTTACAGGTAAGTAACTTGTTTTCTTTTTCGTTTATCCTTGGTCACAAATGCAAGATCTTTAGTTGGCGATGAGCTGGAGCAGCCACACAGGTCTCACGCTGACTTGAAGACTGCGGACAAGCATCATTTTAATCGCAAGTTGACTTTGATTGCAGGTGTCTCTGCGTATGGCATTTTTGAGTGATAGTTATTTCCAGGTCTTTACCTTTGGATCCCTGTTTGAGCGCAGGAGGTCAAGTCGGGGTTTGCACCATACCCACTGGGTTATAGGCACGTCAGCATTCCGTCACCGCCATCTTTGAGACATGGACTCCCGTTGAGTTCCAGTGATGTGCATGCCATCAATGATGTTGTGCAGAACGTGCGTGACGCCATCTTCGTTTGGGGGGGGGGGAAAAACTACAACATTCTTGCCATCAGCGTCAACAAGCAGAGAGTGCATGCTTCCATCTTTTTTGGGGAGAAAAACAGTGTATGGGGCAGCGTTCTCATCAACATGCAGAGCGTTCGTGCTGCCATTTTCAATTGGGGAGCACGAGCTTCACACCAAAAATATCCATTGAGTTCAGGTTTTAATTAGTATCCAGTCGAGAGATTTTTTTTCTTAAATAAATGTTCATTGTGGGTGTCTCAGCGTGTGTTATCCAACTACAGTGACACACACACTCTTGCATTACATTATTGTGATACGTACCTGGCATCGTGGAGACAAACTGATATACGCACTGATTTTGACTGCATGTTTCACCTTATAATCTATTCACCTGCAGCATGTCACTATCTGAACTATTTAGTGACATTCTAGACGTTTTTTTCAGGCCATCAGCATGTTTAGCTGAGACGTCATACAGTCTGCTCCTCTTTTAAAACGTTTCTGCACTCACCATGCAGTCAGCAAACCCTCCACCACCATTTTGAGAATATCGTGGGGAACCCCCAGTGATCTAATGAAACTGATTTGAATCATTCCAAACATATTTAGAATATATATAGAGTGATTGACGCTTTGAGGTTTCGTCCTCAGCTAAAGAAATGTTTACTCTTGCAATCTTTTGGTTTTGATTGTCATACGATTTTCAAACATTTACCTAAAAATTAAGGTGAGAATGAAGAACCAGTAGATGAGTATACAGGGACAGTCAAAAAATCTAGAGCTGTGTTCCAATGTACAACCCAGCATTGTTGTCATGCGACACAAGCTTCTCATATGGAAGCAACTCTGTGGGGAAAATGTGGACATGTATGTATCAGCACTCAGGTTGCTTGTGGCAGACTGCAACTTTGAGAATTTTACTGATCAACTGGTTTGTGATCAGTTTATCTGTCATTGCACAAGTAAGTCCATTCAACAATATTATATTATGTTGTCCCTAAACAACCCAACCCTTGAAGAAACATTGCACATTGCTAAGAGTGGAGAGGCGTTCCAAATCTCTGTGAAGGAGCTGGAGGAGAAAAGAACTGATGTTGTGGGAAATGTGCACCATAAAGGAAAAAGTACAGCTAAGGAATCCGTTCATACTAAAGATATTTCCAGATGTGAGAATGTAGCTCATTCAAAGAGTGCCAAACAGTGTCCCACCAGGAATGTCACTTGTAGAATTGTAATAAGTTGGGCTATTTTGCGAATGTATGCCAGTCCCAGGTGAAATAGTCTGACAAGGGAGTAAGGTGGTAGTAAACCTAGTTGAAGAAGCCTATGATGGTCAGTTAGTAAAATTATAGGAGGAACTCCAGGACATTGTTTTGGTTGTTGGTGAGGACATACTGTGTACTGGCGATCCTGAATCCTTGTGGGGAACAGATTTATAAAACTGTTAGTTGATTCAGGAGTGAGAAGAATGATGGTAACCCAAGAATTGTTGGAAGGACTGATGGCCTGGGTGTTTCTGGAAGGACCCTAGTAACCCCAGAACGGGCATCAGTGTCAAATGAAGACTTATCAAATTATCATATCTGAAAGAGACACGTTAGTATTAGATTCCTTACCTTAGAATATCCCCAGGCGTCAGACTGGATCCGGAAATTTTTGCGTAGCAGTACCCTTGCGCGTCGGTAGACGTCGTCTGCGGCTCCGCGTCCGTCGTCGGCGTCGTGGGCGCTGTGATGACGTCGTCGGAGTACTTAGACGCCGCCTCCGCGTGCTGACGTCAGTTCTTCTTTTTTCCGCGCCAGCAAGCGCAGATCTGGAAAAAGCAGTAACCCTAGTCAATTTTGACTAACTTTTTTGATCCTTTTTGATTGCTATTTCGAAGTCTCTCGACTCCGAAACGGTGCCGATAGGGATGCCCAGCTTCAAGCACTGTGACGATTGCGACCGGCTGATGTTGGTCACGGATCCTCACCACGTGTGTTTGTCGTGTTTGGGCGTCGACCACGACGACAAGGCCTGCTCCGACTGCCGGGCCCTCTCTTCGAAAGCCAGGCGGGAGCCGTCCCGTAGGCGCCTCGAACTCCGGCAGTCGGTCCCGCGCCGTGAGAGGTCCCGACCCCATGGGAGGTCGAGGGACAGGTCGCGGGCTCGGAGCCACCACAGCTCCGAGAGTAGGCCGCACTCCTCCGGGTCGAAGTCGTCGTCAGGTAAGAGGCACAAGAAGTCCAAGCGGCGTCATCGCTCCTCGGACTCCCCCCGACGCTCGCGCGATGCGGCCGGGGGTTCGGGTGACACCACCCACGCGGCTCCGTCGGAGTCGCGGGCGCCGCGTGCAGCTCCACACCCTCCGATCCCTGGGCTGAACGCGTCGCCGGAGGAGATCGAGCGCTTCCTCATGGCCATGAGGAAACTCTCTCCTCCGACGGGCTCCGCGGCGCCTTTGGGCCCAGCGGACCCGTCTGGGGATCCTAGCGGGTCGGCGGCTCCGGCCCCGACGCCGTCGGGTGCTTCGGCCACGACGCCACCGACGCCTTTGGGCCCGGCGCCGCAGGTCCCCGACGCCGCCGAGGTGTCCAGTTGTTCCGACGCCGCCGGCGCCTTCGGGCCCGGCGCCGCAGGACGCCGCTGGACCCCCTTCGGGATCTGGTTCGTCGCCGGTGGATCTGACGACCTCCCCGGCGTCGGACCCTCAGGTGTCGCCTCGGGCGGCGCCGTCCCCGGTCCCACCCTCGTTCCTGTTCCGGCGTCGGGACGGCCCCGATGGGCGCCGCTCCAGATGTCGTTTGGAGAGTTTCACTTCTACGAACAGGCCCCATTAATTGAGAACCCTGAGTTTCAGGAGATGGGTGATGAGGAGGACTGGGAGGGGTCTGAGGACCCGCTGACCAGGGAGTGTCAGTCTCATGAGGACTGGACAGGAGACCTTGGGGATGCCAGTGGCCTGGACACCTCTCCAGACACTGGTTTTGTCTCCCCTCCTACCATGGCATCGGAGGAGGGGGCAACATATAGTGTGGTGCTGATGAGGGCTGCCAAGGCCTTGGGCCTTGAGCTCCCCGTCGCGGCCGTGAGGACTAACCTCCTCACTGAGGTCCTTAAACCGCAGTCAAGCTCGGCCGAACCTCTGCTGCCCTTTAATGAGGCCTTGACCGACGTTCTTCTGGGCACTTGGTCCAAGCCCGCTACGGGTTCGCCCGTAGATAGGAACGTGGCCAGACGCCACCGCCCAGCCCCGGGCGACCCATGTTTCCTGTCCTCCCACCCTACCCCCGAGAGCCTGGTCATCCAGGCCTCCAATTCCCAGACCGCATTGCCGTCGGCCCCGCCGGGTCGGGAATCCAAGAGGTTTGACCAGTATGGGAAGAAGATCTTCTCATCCCTTAGTCTAGGCCTGCGGTCTTCCAACACCGCCTGCCTCTTGGGACGTTACACCCACTCTGTGTGGGATAAGGTCGCGGAAGTGCTGCCAGAGTGTCCGTTGGAGGTACGGGCCAAACTCGGCCAAGCCCTTGTGGAGGTTCTTTGAACGCCAGGGCGGACGAGCTCAGCCGTCGGTGCATGATGGATCACGAATGGCGTCTGAACTCGGACGTGGCGCAAGGCCTCTTTCAGCGATGGGGAGAGCCTTGGTTAGATCTATTCGCCACGGAAGAGAACGCACAATGTCATCAGTTCTGCGTGTTGGAATTTCCAAGGCGGCACTCGCTCGGAGACGCTTTTCGTCGCGAGTGGAGTTGCGGTCTGTTGTTCGCCTTTCCGCCTATACCACTTCTGCCCAGAGTGCTGAAGAAGATCAAGCGCGACCGGGCCCAAGTCATTCTTGTGGCTCCGGACTGGGCGAGAAGGTACTGGTATCCAGAGCTACTCAGTCTGTCAGTCGATCCCCCGGTTCGTCTGCCTCTTCAGGAGGACCTTCTGTCGCAGCAGCAGGGGACGGTCCTCCACCCGAACCTGTCCAGTCTCCACCTCCATGCTTGGAGATTGAGCGGCGACAGTTGAGGCCATTTGACTTGCCTCCTGAAGTTTGTAACATCATTCTGGCAGCCAGGCGTCCCTCCACAAAGTCGGTATATGCCTGCAGGTGGAACAGATTTGTGGCATGGTGCACAGCAAAGGCTGTGGATCCCCTCAATGCCCCTCTTTCTGAGGTTCTTCTCTTCCTTCTTTCTCTTGCCCAGCAGGGCTCTGCTCTGGGCACTGTCAAGGGCTACCTTTCTGCCCTTTCAGCCTTTCGTAAACAGATTTCTTAAAGGCATCACACACACGTTTCCTCCTGTTCCGTCTGTGATGCCTCAGTGGGACTTGAACCTGGTTCTTACGTTTCTGATGTGCGCTCCCTTTGAGCCACTTCACAACTGTCCTCTTCGCCTTCTGACTTTGAAGACTGCTTTCCTGGTTGCCATCACCTCTGCCAGGAGAGTGAGTGAGCTCCAGGCTCTTTCTTGTACTCCTCCTTTCCTTTCTGTCCATCCGGACAAAGTGGTGCTACGTACCAAACCTTCTTTCCTGCCCAAGGTTGTCACGGCCTTCCACATCGGGCAGTCTATCACCTTGCCAACCTTCTTTCCGCCACCGCATCCCTCTAAAGAGGAAGAGCGGCTCCACCGTCTGGACCCAAAACGTGCGCTCTCATTTTATTTGGATCGCACATGCCAGTTCCGGGTGGATGACCAACTCTTTGTTGGTTACGTGGGCGCTAAGAAGGGGAAAGCGGTACATAAGAGGACCATCTCCCGGTGGATCATCTTGTGTATCCAGGCATGCTACTCCCTGGCTAGGAAGGAGCCCCTGGCTGGATTGCGGGCTCATTCTACCAGAGCAACGGCGGCTACCACTGCACTGGGCAGGGGTGTGCCCTTACATGACATCTGTCAGGCAGCTACGTGGGCATCGCTGCACACGTTTGCAAGACACTACTGCCTGGACAGCCAAGTCCAGAGGGATGGCTTCTTTGGCCGTTCCGTCCTCCAGGACTTTCTGGTGTGATTATTGGTTCGCAGACCCACCACCGGGGTTGGTAGTGCTGGGGTATCTATTCTAAGGTAAAGAATCTAATACTAACGTGTCTCTTTCAGATGCACAAGTTACTACTTGTGTAACGATATATCTGTAAGAGACATTAGTTAGTATTAGATTCCTTACCGACTCACCCATCCTCCCCGTTCTGCGAACCAATATCTAGGGTTAGGGTTGTCCCCCTTTCAGGGCCCTAGTTTCAATGGCACCAGTGTTGGTTTTTAACATGGCTCTGCGTTTCTGGCGCGGAAAAGCTGTGTCTAAGAACTGACGTCAGCACGCGGAGGCGGCGTCTAAGTACTCCGACGACGTCATCACGGCGCCCACGACGCCGACGACGGACGCGGAGCCGCAGACGATGCCTACCGACACGCAAGGGTACTGCTACGCAAAAATTTCCGGATCCAGTCTGACAACTGGGGATATTCTAGGGTAAGGAATCTAATACTAACTAATGTCTCTTACAGATATATCGTTACACAAGTAGTAACTTGTGCGATAGTTTTTAAATGTGCTAGTCTTTAAACATAGGAAACTTTTCAGCAAAATGTATGCACTGATCAAAGGGTTGTGCATCGTGGGTTGTTTCCACCAAGGTTTATTCAAAATGGTTCTGAAACTGGGTACTAACGGCCAAGTGGCACTCATTGGAGAATGTTGAATGGTCAGGATCACAGCCAGATTACCCTCTGTTCATTGACAAAGCGGGTACCATTAAAGGATTTCAACACAAAATTAAAGTTAAGTAAGAGTCAATACCAATGAAGCATAAAAGGCGATAAAGTCTCTTTTTTAGTTAGGGAGGACCTCGAGAAGAAGTTTATGAAGTAGTGTGACAACGGAATCATGAACACATTGAATCCACTTTGTGGCTCTCTACAGTCGTAGTAGTGTTCAAATGGAGATTCAAGCTAAGGGTTTGCATGGACTTGCATAGCTTTAGCAAGGCTATTTGGGTCGACTCACACGCTCTTCTAAAAATCTCTGACCTTTTAGCCATAGTGGCAGGCACAAAATAGTTCACCAAATTAGATGTAGTCTCAGCCTTCACAAGGTTGTGTTGAAACCTGATTCCAAGCATTATACAGCTTTTGTGTCCTCTATTGTACTTTCCAGTACTGCAAGATGCCGTCCGGGTTAGCTTCGGCGCATCGGTTTTTTAAAAGATAATGTTCCAATTGTTTAAAAACATAAAAGGGATGGTCTTATTTCAAGATGATGTGTTGATTGTTTACTGCAACCAAGGAGGAACATGAAAATATCCTGGGTCAGGTGTTAACCATTTTGCAGGAGAAATGGGTTGTGCTTATGATCGAAAAATGTGAAATTTGTAAAAGCACAGTTGAATATCTGGGTCACATTGTATAGGGTGAAGGGATTGAGCCTGTTTCATTCCCGACTATGCATCGCACGTTAGACCTTTAACAGTAGTTCTGTTGAAAAATGTGCCTTTCAGGTGGGACACCGCATGCCAGGATCCTTTTAAATGGATAAAGAAACAATTGGCTAGCTCTGAGATCCTTAAACCTTTGATCTGAGGCTCCAGTATCACAGTTGATGTTAGCAATCACGGGCATTCCTCAACCAGTGTCATACCGATGTTAAAAACACAATTAGTTATGCATCAAGAGTGCTAAGAGATTCTGAGACCCACTATTCTACCATCCAAAAGGAATTATTGGTGTGTTGGTGGGCCATACAGAAATTTAAATCAAACACTTTGAGCACAAAATTCAATATCAAGACAGATCATAAACCCCTCGTGTCAATCCTGATGGCTGAGAAAATCAAAGAACAAACCCCAAGGATTTTGAGATTTATCACAAAGCTGTTGCAGTACCAATTTGACCCAGTACACTTTCAAGGGACGAAAAATGTTCGGGCAGATTTCCTTTCTAGGTTTGCAGCAAGGGATGATGTTACGGACAAAGGAGATGAAGCGCTAAATGAAAACTGTTTTATTGCTGCATTAGATCTAGAAGAGTTCTGTGCGGTGTCAGCGGATGAGTGGAAGACTGAAATGAGACTGGATGAGGTGTTGGAGGCAGTTATATCTTATGTGAGCAAGGGGTATCCCATAGAGAAATCTATGGGAAGTTCTTGTCAACCTTTTGGATAGTACATGATGAACTGACAGTGGTGAATGGACTGTTGATGAGGGATGAAAAGTTAATACCTCCGGTTGGATTGAGAGGGAAGTTGAAAAAGATCACCCACAAAGGACATTTAGAATTCACATTCACTAAACAAAGGTTAAGACAGATGTTGTGGTGACCGTCTATGGATAAAGAGACTGAAAACTTTTTGGGGGATTGTGTGTTGTGTGCAGGTTCTGAGAAGGGATTGGTTTTAAGGAAACCCCCTCTTCAGTCAATTGATTGCCCAACCAGAGCCTGGGAGACTATTAGGATGGATTTAGTCGGTCCTTTCTGAGTCACTTCTGCTATGCTGTGGTGGTGGTTGATCTTTTTTCTACATGGCCAGTAGTAGAATTTGTGCCAGAACGTATTGCCAAAGTTGTGACAAGAGTTTAGAAAAGAGGCTTTTCTCAAGGAAGGTTTCCCTAAATTCCTCATTTTGGATGATGGGGTCGAATTTGTGAATGGAGAAGTTGATGCGTTGTTGAAATCTGGTGACGAAAGCATTTCAGAACACCGCTTTATCATCCCCAAAGCAATGGGCAGGTGGAGCGCATGAACAGGGTAGTGGTTCAATGTGTTCAGCAGGCTGTTGGTAACAAGTGTGTTGTGTTAAATGCGGTGAGTTCTATGCTTTGGTTTTACCATACAGATCCTTACTCGACAACCCAGGTGTCCCCTTTTGAATTGCTGTGAGGCAGGAAGCCAGCCACCAAGGTTTGTCCAAATTGGATGAGCAAATGGGTCAAATTTGGTGTTCATTTGGATGAATGCAATACAAAGGCCAAAATGAATATTGCTGGAGTGAAGGTAAACAAATAAATGTGGGTGATATAGTACGTATCAAGAAAGGTGTCTCTGTCAAGAAGAAAGAAGAGAAGTTTAGTGCCCCTGTTGTGGTGAACAAAGCATGTGACAATGTGGTCATAGTCAATGGCTCTAACTGGTGGAATATGGGAAGAGTCGTTAAGTGTCGTGGTAGCTGAGAGGCCAGTGATGAGAGTTGTGCAAATGGTTCTGGACGAAAAATAGTTAGTCTGGGTTCCTTTTCCTTTGGAAAGGGCACTGTGGACAGGGAAGGGGTGTGTGGATCTAATGTTTGCGAATCCGATGGACAGATTATTTCCAGTTGTGCAGTCTGTAGAGCAGTTGTCCTAGGCAAGTTCCCCTCTTGTTCAGGAAGTAGCTTATGGTTCATGATCTGTTTCCTCCATTGGTTACACTGTATTGTTTGTCATTTTGAGGATGTCTTATATTCTGTAGGTTTCCCTACTGTGATCAATTTACAGTTTTACAATGTTGTTTTTATTATTTGTTTTGTTTTTATTTTGATGTATTATTTTTTTTATTGTTGCTGTGATTCTTTTGTTTCCAAGAGGAAAAGTAATGTAGTGTTTAGTTCGTACTTATAAGTTGGTTGAATGTTTGAGGTTAGAATGCAGATATGTAGTGTGGAATGTTGGGGTTCCTGTGGCAGTTGCAGGGAGGTTGATGGTGGGAATAGAAAAGAATGTTTTAAAATGATGCTTTGAGATCTAATGTTCTTTTCGTAGATGCATTGATAGGCTGTTGATACAGCTCTATACCTCTGTAAATAATGGCCCACTTGGGCTTCTTTTCCTCCTAACGCCTCTGCAGCTCCATCGACATGAATCGCCTCCCGTCGCCCACTAAGGACAAGGCCTTCTTCATCCCACGCCCGCCATTGGCTCGCTCCTCGCCGGCCTATTGCACCAGCAGCTCAGACATCACCGAGCCCGACCAGAAGATGCTGAGCGTGAACAAGAGCGTGTCCATGCTGGACCTGCAGGACAGCCGCATGAACAGCATCTCAAATCTACACGCAGTGGGCGACATGCTTAACAGCAGCCAGGCCTCCATTACAGGTGCCGTGGGCCTGCGGCACAGCCGACTATCTCAGGGCAGTGGCTCCAGCATCGCAGCTGGCCTGCGGCTCAGCCAGATGGGGGTCACCACAGACGGACTGTCTGCCCAACAGCTCAGGATCCCCCTCTCCTTCCAAAACCCGCTTTTCCACATGGCGTCCGATGGGCCGGCCAGCCACCGGCCTGACCCTAACATGGACGCCTTTGCCCCATTCCATGGCTACAGTAAAAGCGAGGACCTGTCCTCCAACAAGCACATCCTTCACAGCCACAGCTACAGTGACGAGTTCACGCGGCAAAACTCTGAGTTCACCAAGCGGCAGCTCTCACTTCAGGACAATCTGCAGCACATGCTGTCCCCACCACAAATCACCATAGGGCCACAGCGGCGGCTAGAGCAGCCGCCACCACCCCCGCTACAGCGGGGAAAGTCCCAGCAGTTGACAGTCAATGCTGCACAAAAGCCACGGCCCTCCAGTGGAAACCTGCTACAGTCGCCTGAGCCTACGTATGGGCCAGCCCGGCCGCGTCAGCAGTCAGTGACCAAAGAGGCGCCGCAGTCCCTGAAGCCATCCATCACCAAACAGGTGGGTACACTCATGGCCAAGCGAAGAAGAAAGAACAGAGTATAAGGCGGAGTTCTTACCAGTGAGAAAGGAAGGTAGATCTGAGTAGAGGCTTTCATCAGTAAGTATCAGAAAGAGCCACAGAAAGGAGTAGAGTGGCACAGAGGTGGAGTCTTTACCAGAGAACTCTGGAAAAATCTGTGGAGTGTTAGCAAAAGACGCACATCATATTAGAAGGTCCACAGTGTTAGGATGAAGGGGTAGGGTGAATAAGTGAACACCTGACTAGAGATCTCACACTGCTGGGACAGTGGAGTGGCAAATACCAGGATACTTCAGCTGAGAGTTATAGGAGATGGGAAGTGAGTGGTAAGCAAATGTACTGGTGCCGCTTGATCCACAGAGTGGAAAAAAACCAAAGAGTGAGTTAGACAAGAAAGAATGAAACATGGTAAACAGGCGGATACCGCATTAGACAAACCCTGGTCATGGAGAGTGGTAATCATCAGATAACTCAACAGAGAGCCAGAAGTCCACGGTCAGTGTACATAGGATCTGTTGCAGGAAAGTGTACCACCCTGGGAAAGGAATAATGACCAGTAAGTGAATGACTTCTGGAGGACACTCAGTTGTGAGAAAGAGGTGTCTCACCTCGCCTGAGAACTGGTTTAGTCTGGCAGTGAGGGGAAAGCTGTATGTTCAGGCCTGAAAGATACGTCACTACTCAGTCAAAGTTACAAAAGAGCCTGGAAATACTGTAACACATTTGATATGGCCATTGCCAATGTGGTGTATGAGTGGTAAGGATCTCTATGGTATCAGAAATTTACACAGAGAGCAAAAAGCAAGGAGGGCAAGATGAAGAGCATCCAGCGGGTCGCAAGGAAGAGGAGCTCAGAAAAAGTTTCATACTCTACAGGCAGAGAGCCAAAGGGGATGGAAGAGGTGAGGTGGACTGTGCCTCCCCAACCAAAGAAGGAGGTGATGATCAGAATATATTTCATTACTCATGAGGAGAGGCCAGGTGGCTACTACTTTTCATTACCAAAGAGTGAAAGAAGAGAGATAGATGAAAGGATTGTACGTGGAGAGACGAGGGAAGAGGAGGCTAGAGGGTACGGTGGTGTAGGGGTGAAATTAGCGAGATGGGTATGTGAGAACCATAGAATCAATTAGGTGGATGTGGGTTTGGTAGAGAAGTTGAGTAAGTAGAGGTAAGTAGGAGGAGTAGGGAAGAGCCATCCAGGGATGCGTAGAAGTTACAAATGTAGAAAAGCATAGGTAAAGTGGAGGTGGAAGAGTCCGTTGTGGTGGGAAACAGAGGTGTGAAGACCAGAGGTATCCGGCAGGGGGTGATGGAAGTGTCTATAGTCGGGGATGGAAAGGTGGGGACGTTTGAATAGTCAAGTATGTGGAGGTGTTACAGATGAGGTGCAGTAAATGTGGGCATGTGCTCTGCTTCACTTACTGGTCCTGGTAATGGTTTGCCTTTGTCCACAGCAATCCCACCAGTCCACGCTGAATCCGGTGACCCCCGCCTCTGAGCGCACTGTGGCGTGGGTTACAAACATGCCTCACCTTTCAGCCGACATCGAGAGCTCGCACATAGACCGAGAGGAGTTCAAGCTGAAGGAGTACTCGAAGTCCATGGATGAGAGCCGCCTGGAGCGGGTAAGGCCTAGCACGGTACTCTGCGTCCCATGCAGATGTGGGAACAGGCCACTTACCTGGGAGGCTTTTCTGGATTGCAACCACTGTTTAGGTCGAGCACTCGAGGCCTCTTGTATATACTTTAGTAAATACTTATATGTGTATGTACTTTGTGGGCTCTGGGAATCAGTCCTAGGACTTGTCTGCTTTCACTTAGGGACTTTTTTTCTGTTCAACTGCCTCTATTTAACTGTCTTGTTAGAAAACGACCAGTAGAGGTCAGTAAAATACCAGAATATCTTTCTGCTTGTTCAACTGCCTCTATTTAACTGTCTTGATAGAAAACGACCAGTAGAGGTCAGTAAAATACAAGTATTGCTTTCTGCTGAGGGATTTTCTTTTTAAAAAATTTCTGGCAACTGTCTTTATTTCACTTTCTTGATAGAAAATGGCCAGTTGAGGTTAGTATAATACCAGAATCACTTTAGCATTCTCTAGATTCCAGTCCATGGAAATTGTCTTCCACGAGTACCTGTAGACAATAATATTTTTTTCAAATCTTGTATTTTCAGTGATATGACCACTGAAGGCCCTGATTTTATATTAAAAACAGAGCTTTGGGCTACGAGCCGACCGAGATGGCGGCGTAGCACTGTAGCTCTGTGATCAACGCGGCTCCTTTTTCATTAATCCTGTAGCCCAGCCGATATACATTGCCTTCGGACACCGGGCCGGAGTGCCGACAGTGTGGGAAGCGGTCCGATCCTACTCCGGGCGACATCAAGGTACGCCAGCCGGAGTGGCGCCGGGGTGCTGTGCCGGGCCCTGAATCATCCGCCGGACACCGTCCTGCCGTGGGTGGACGGTCCGACCGGAAGTGCCCTGAGGTCGGGGAGCCCCGCCGGAAGTTACCGCTGACCAACTGCGGTGCTTTTTGCTGGCTGTCGGGAGCGGGATCGGGGGTGCACCGGCCTGGAGACACCTTTTGCCCGACGGCGCTGCCGCCCAGAGGTGAGGAGAGCTGCAGCCCCAGAGATACTGAGCCCCGGGGCCGGGAGGTCTCCCGATTCACGGAGCGAGTGGTGCGCGACGGCGGCGCCTGCCCCTGCCTGTTCCTAGAGTTTGATCCTCCTGTCGGCCTTGCTGGGGGCCCGACCCTGAGGCGCAGAGTGACTAGTACGGCGCCCCCCCTGAGGTCCGCGTTGCCGTGCCTGGTGAGGGGCTGCGGGCGCTGGAGAGGCCCCGCATTAATCTCGGAGCCCGGGACTTTACAGAGGCTCGGGTGGGCAGTGCTTCCAAGAGACATTGCGGCCTGAAGGGCGGACAGGGGCGTCTGGCGACCGGCAGTTGATGTGTGGGCCAGCGAACTCCCCACGTGCATTCCTAGCACTGCTGACCTTTATAGCAGTTTGGTGATTCTGAACGGCGACGCCATTTTGCTACAGCCATATCCACTACTGCATCTGCCTACAACTACACTCACCGTTTGTACCACAGCCATATTCACGAGACAGTATACAAGCGCTATGGCGGGACGGGGGCCCAGGCAAACGGCGGCGCAATCCAAGTTGGAGAAGTACGCCTTTGAGAAGAACGCCGTGAAACACCCGGAGGGTCGCACATCTACGGACAAGAGTACGGAGGGAGATGGCTCCAAAAAAGTAACATTGGAGGATCTGATGCAGATGCTCTCCAGCGTCCAGACGACGGTAGGGTCGATCTCGACAGACGTTGGCCTACTAAGGGCAGATCTCCACAAGATGACGGAACGGGTGGCGCAGGTGGAAGTAGTCACCAAATCACTAGTGGAGGACACTTCGGAGCTGCAACTTGCGGCAGAACGCATGGAGGCGGTCACCAGAAAACTACAGGAGCGGCTGGACGATCAAGAAGGACGCTCCAGAAGAAACAACGTCCGAATTTTAGGCATTCCAGAGTCGGAGGGCAAGCAATCCATGGATCTATATGTAGAGGACTTAATCAGGACGAAGCTCCAGCCAAAGGGCCTCTCCAATTTTTTCTCTGTCGAAAGAGCGCACAGGGTTCCCGGGGGCAAGCCTAAACAGGGAGCGCACCCGCGACCAGTGCTGGCTAGACTCTTCAACTTCCGTGATAGGGATGCCATACTACAAACGGCCAGGGTCTCTGCACCTATCAAAGTTCTGAACTCCACTCTTGCCTTCTTCCCTGACTATACGGCCGAGGTGGCCCGGCGACGGAAGACCTTCATCGACATCAAGAAAGCCCTGCGGGCCAAAGAGATACCCTACTCCATGCTTTTCCCGGCGAGACTGCGAATCGTGGATAATCATAAGGCATGGTTCTTCGACACCCCGGAGGCGGCAAGAGACTGGCTGGATGGTTGGAGACGACTGGAGGCCCCGCGGCGAAATGATAGGGGTCAACGTGGCCACAAGCCGGTCTCTCAAGCAGATCACCAGACAACTCAGGGTCACAGCCAGGATCTATTTGCGGAGTCAGGCCTGGAAGACGGGGAACACACCGAAGAGTAGACTCCTGCGATCATGGTCCTTGATCGACTTCCCCTTGAAACATTGACAATGTAAAATTTGCAGTTGCTCCGAGCCGGGCGGAAGAGGCCACTTGGAGCTGCTTGTGAGGTCGCAGAGCTACTTACCCCTTACAAGCAAGTACATTGGGTTGGGTTGGGACCAAGCGCTCTGCTAAGTTGGGTGGCGGGCGGTTCCAGGCCCGCGTAGCAGGGAGGCAGGGAGGGGGGAGGGGGGGTTTTGTTTCATTGTTCTAGTTTTTGTTAATCGCACCGAAACATGGCATGCTTTACACCACACGAGGGAGACAGGTTTCTGGATAAAGGTACGCAGTGGGGCCCGTCCCCTATTAGCTTTTTCGAAAACAGGCACACATTTAAATGGCAGCACAAGAGATGGGCACACCTGAGGACCTCACACCACATTCTTCTCGCACATCGTCCTTCACAGCCCTCACGTGGAACGTTAGGGGATTGGGCGACAGGGTGAAGAGAGGCCTAGTGCTGCAGTACTTGAAGCGCTGTAGGCCGGCAATAGTCCTATTACAGGAAATCCACCTAGTTGGCTCGGCCTCAAAGGCAATGAATAGATGGGGTTATAAGTTTCTGACTTCTCCTCCGGCTCTAGAGGGACAGGGATACTTATTCGGAAAAGTTTTCCAATGGTATGTCAACAGACAAAAAGTGATGATCAGGGACGTTTTGCTGCTGCGACGATACAGTGGGAGGGCCGCTTGTATAACTTTGTCTCTGTGTATGTCCCTCCCGGCCTGCACGCCGCAGCACACACGGCCCTTGCTACCTTTCTCCTGTATTTGCCGACAGCGACACTAGTTATAGGAGGAGACCTCAATGATGTCCTAGACCATGAGATGGACAGACACCCACATAACACAACGGTGCGGGG
Organism: Lissotriton helveticus; assembly: GCF_964261635.1. Classification (NCBI taxonomy): domain Eukaryota; kingdom Metazoa; phylum Chordata; class Amphibia; order Caudata; family Salamandridae; genus Lissotriton; species Lissotriton helveticus. Next base: position 25,560,261 of record NC_136065.1, read on the forward strand.
AGGTGGGCGGCTCGCGGGATTGCTGGACGCTTTGGGACTGACGGACTGTTGGCGCTACAGGCACCCCCACGATAGGCAATACACTTACTACTCGGCGACGCACCACTGTCTCTTGCGTATAGACTACATTTTAATATCAGGTGATGGCCTTCATGGCGTCAAGGAAGTCGACATCCGCCCCAGGGGCATATCTGACCACTCTCCTCTCCAACTTACATACACAAACCACTGCTCCCATAGGAATCGCTTCTTTCCCATTCATGCGGGTTACCTGCAGAGCGCTCCTTTTAGAAAAACCCTTTCCAAAACTGCTAAACACTACTTTCAGGAGAACTCAGGCTCCGTGCGCTCTCATGGTACCCTATGGGAAGCGTATAAAACGGTCATACGCGGGCAGGCAATTGCTTCCATTGTCGCCCACAGGCGGACCCGGGATCAAGAACTTAGCACCCTTGAAGGGGCTCTTGAGGAGGCCATTGCCGACCAGGAGATCCACCCGTCCCCGGGAGCCGCTCAGACAGCCCGGCTGCGACAGGTTGAGTGGATGTCCTACCAGAGGGAAACGGTGCAGACTACAATTCAGGCCACCCGTCATAGGATACACGAATTAGGCGATAAGGCTGGAAAGATGCTGGCCTGGCTCGATAAAAAGGATAGGGCGGGCAGGGTCATTGCACAATTGACCTCGCCCGAGGGCGGTCTGACCTCGGACCCGGGAGCCATTGCCGACTTGCTAGCTGACCACTTTGAAGCGATATATACCCCCCAAGCGACTTACACGACCGCGGAGGCTTACGACTATATTAAAGATCTGACAATCCCTTGCCTCTCGCCTGAGGCGGCACTCCTGCTGGATACAGACATCACTGTGGAGGAGGTACGGGAGGCGACTAACGCACTGGCGTCCGGCAAGGCTCTGGGTCCCAACGGTCTCCCAGTAGAACTGTACAAACACACTGGTTCCATAACTGCCCCACATCTGCTTAAAATGTTCGAAGATAGCCTGCAAACGGGTATGCTGCCTAAAGATCAGCGCCTAGCCACGATTGTCCCGATCCACAAACCTGGTAAAGCCCCGGCAGTATGCAGCTCCTACCGTCCCATTTCCTTCGTTAACGCTGAACCTAAGATCCTTGCCAAACTGCTCTCACAGCGCTTGGCTCCCCACCTTGATACTCTGGTGCACCCGGATCAATCGGGCTTTATGCCAATGCGTAACACCTCTCATAATTTGCGCCGTCTACAGGCGGTTCTGGCCCGCCGGGAAGACATACACGAGCCGGCAGTGCTTCTCTCCCTAGACGCCACTATGGCGTTTGACACTGTGGAATGGCCTTATCTATTTGCCGTGCTCCGTCACATGGGCTTTGGCCCCAAGTTCTGTGCGTGGGTCAGCCTGCTCTATGCCGGGCCCCTGGCCCAGGTAGCAGTAAATGGCCACGTCTCCAGGGATTTTCCGCTTGGCCGTGGGACGCGGCAGGGCTGCCTGTTGTCCCCCTTGCTGTTCACGCTGATCCTTGAGCCACTAGCAATCTGGATTCGGTGGGAACCTTCCATTAAAGGTATCAGGTGGTCGCCGTCCTGGGAAGATAGGATATCTCTCTATGCGGATGATGTCCTTCTTTACCTCACCTCCCCCAAAAAGTCAATCCTGGAAATTCTGAATGTTTGTGAAAAGTTTGGGAGGGTTTCGGGATATAGAATTAATTGGACCAAATCAGTTCTGTACGTCCTCGCCGGCAGCCCGCCTTCCCTCCCAGCGGACTGTCCGCTGCGTTATACGGACACTCCTTTTAAATATTTGGGAATCCAGGTGTCTTCCAACCCAGACGAATTCCACGCCCTGAACTTGAGACCCCCACTGGAAAGGTTTACGCGGGATGTCAAGGTGTGGCGTTCCCTCCCCCTCCCCCTCCTTGGTAAGGCCGCACTGTTTAAAATGATGGCATTGCCTCGTTTTCTCTACCTACTCGAGAACACTCCGTTCCCGATCCCCTCTTCCTACTTCAGAGCCTTCGCAGCTGCGGTTTCTACTTTGTTATGGGACGGGAAACCGGCACGAATTGCACAATGCAAACTAGTACGTGTTTGGTATGATGGGGGCATATCACTCCCTGATATCGAACTATATTACTGGGCTGCCCACCTCAAGCAGATTAATTTCTGGTTACACGCCCCGCAGACCGAGCCTGCCTTTATGGCGGACAGGCAGAATACCGAGTCCAGGGGACTACTAAGAACCCTTTATAGTCGCCACGTTCCGTCCGACCTCGTCGGTCCGACCCGTCACACGGTCCAACTCTGGTATAGGGCGCATAGACGCCTTCAGTGCGCAGACACTATCACACAAATGACACCCCTCTGGAACTCACACAGACTGGGCTTCATGGGCAATAGCAAGGGATTCCGGGCATGGGACGCCATAGGCATTTCGGTGGTGGGAGATCTCTGGAGGAAAAACAACATAGTAGACTTCACTTATCTACAAGCCAAACACGAAATGGCCCAGTCTGAGTATTATAGATATATGCAGATCCGTCACTCACTTCTGTCGGTCATCCCGGTTGGTACACAACTGCCGGAGTCCACTCCGTTGGAAGATAGGCTACTAACAGACCATATGTCCCAAAAAGCGACGTCCTACACATATAGGAAGCTGATCAACAACCTACCTGACATGTTATCTAAACTGCGCCTGTCTTGGGTGGGAGAAATTGGCGCCCTTGATGACTCGGAATGGCAGGAGGCACTCTCGTCACCACGAGAATCTGCGATCCCATCCCGACTTAAGCTAGTTCAGTTTAAAATACTGCATCGCACGTACTACACCAGAACGCTCCTTTACAAAATGGGGAGGGCCTCCCACGAATACTGCCTCCGTGGATGTGGGGAGAGAGGGACATTCTTTCACACCATTTGGGACTGTAGCCGGGTGGCCACGTACTGGGCAGGGGTGATGCGAACCATTTCTCAATCCACAACCATTTCGTTAACGCCCGACCCGCGTCGCTGCCTGTTAAACATCTGGGGTGCGGAGGATTTGACTCACCGTCAATAAGATTGGGCCATACTAGGGATGTTGGTGGCAAAGCGGAATATTGCCAAGCTATGGGGATCCACCGCACTGCCTACTTTGCGAGACTGGTGTAAGGACATGGATGAAGCGATGGTGGCTAAAAAAGCAGTGTTTGTCCACCGGGGATGCCCCGAAAAATGGGGGCAAATCTGGGGGGCCTGGAACCAATTTAGGGGAGACATATGTGAGCCACCACGAGTTGAACCGGATGAGTGTCTTTCGGATTCACAGGTATGATCTACGGTTTGCATAAGCTAGCATGGAACTCCTTTTGCCTTGATAGACCCCGCACGACTGTTTAGCGGGCTTCTCACTGTGGGATTTGTTTTTTGGTCACAACATCACTGTTACTACAGCTGCAGTCCTGACAGATATTTTGTCGCCTTCGAGGGACTGAACGTGATTGCCGTGGGTTTAATTTTCTGTGCGGTTTGTTATTTGTTTTAAAAAAGAGAAAAATCTTAGACCTAAGTCATGTCGTATGTTTACTTTCTTACCATCATGCATCACGATGTTTCCGTCCGCCGCCGGACCCCCTGGGTTGTCGGCTTTAAGGCTGTGTGCTCAGTATATTCTGAATTGCTTGTTTTATCACTGCGGCCAGCCCTGGGGGTTGTGGGCCCTACATTGTGTATCTCTGTGCATGTACAATAAAGGTCTTCAAAAAAAAAAAAAAAAAAAGAAAAACAGCGCTTTGGACTATACCATTTTCCACTGAAAGGCAATATTTCCCTTCATGTGTTCCCATACCTGGTATGTCACTCGGTTTGGTGACTTCTTTCCCTCCATGTTAAAGAACAGTAGATGTTTCAGCACTCAGGCTAATGTGCTGCAGAGCTAAATACATATAAGGTCCAAAAGGTGAGACCGATTGCATTGCAAATGCTTGTTTTAATCTGCTTTCTCCACCTCATGCATGCAGCCCTCTTTACTGGTGCCTTCTTGTTGTCCTACTAGGGTGCTGTCATCTGTTTACATAAAATAAATGTACTTTAAAAACATCACACTAAAAGTATTAAAAAACCTATGAAAACTCATTGGGACATTTATGGTAGCAACAAAAAAGAGAGAACTTACAGTTGTCCTTGTTGATGAGATTTAGAGAGTTTTGTACAAATGCCAAAGATATTTACAGGTCAGCTTTAACATCCAACAATACTGGTGAGTGTCATTACACAGCTCTTTCCTCACAGTCCCTGCAATAAACATGAATTTTAGAATCTACATGAGATAATGTGTAAACAGCACACGGAGACTCAGAAAAACTCTGAGAATGTATTCCAAGCTAACTCAATGTTTCAAGCAGTTACAGCAACAACTCTTGCAACTTGAGAACTAAAAAGAACTAAATGGGGCGTGGCCAAGATGGCGGAGCGGTGACACGCTCTTCACCATTGCTCCTGCAGGCCGCATCGAAATCCTGTGCTTCCTGAAACCTCTGGAGCCTGTTGAGGGGACCCTTCCAGGATCCTGGCCCGTTAACCCGAGCCCCCTAAGAGTGGCGATGTAGAAAGCAGTGACCTCCAGTGGGGCCATCGTACCCGCGTGGCTGGAGCAGCCTACCCAAGAACCCTGATTGCTGCCACTGCTGTGGTTGGCGTTACTGAGGTGGTGTTGCCTTGGCCCTGATGACGTTTCGGCAGTGGGCACCCTTACTAGTTGGTGGCGTTGCGGGGACGTCTCCGGTCTGGAAAGCAGGCGGCCAGGCGCAGACAGCGCTGCCATTGAAGGAGACGCCGAGACGCGCCTGGGCCACACTGCATCTGGATGCCGTTTGTGAACCAAGCTTAGTTATGGCGGCCATGACAGGGGGTGCAGTCACCGCTGTATCATCCCCACTCTGAAGCACCCAGATGGCGATACGGAAAGGCTCCCACCCCTGCTAGTTGTTGCTGTGCTAGAGAGGCCGCAGTTTGGAGTGAATCAGCCCTAGCTGGTCGTCGGGCATGACGAGTGTTTATGGGAACGCTGTGCGGGCTGATAAGGAATGCTCAGCAAAATGCAGAGCCTTAGGAGTTGTTGAGGGGCCCTGCAACAACAACTGGTGGAGAAGTTGGTGGTGAAGGGCCCCCCTACCATCTTGGTGATGGTTGGTGGGATCCTTGGCCCCCTACCATCTTACTGACGATTGGTGGGGTTCTTGGCCCCCTACCATCTTAGTGATGATTGGTGGGGTGCTTGGTCCCTCTACCATTTTAGTGATGATTGGTGGGGTGCTAGGCCCCCTACCACCTTACTGATGATTGGTGAGTTGCTTGGCCTGCTACCATCCTAGTGATGATTGGTGGGGTGCTTAGCGCCTGCTTACCAGCCCCTGCCTTTATCAGGGTACGGTGGGGAGGGATACGTCAGATATCGCGACTTGGTGACTGTTTGGAGTGGTGGGGATCTTTGAGGGGTCAGGAAGAGGGAGCGCACACCCTTATGTCCCCAAGAAGAAGAATTCACCTGTCACAATCTCTTTGCCTCCTTGGATAGGCCCGCTCCAGACCACGAGCTGCTGATTAGAAAACAGACCTGCTGAACAGCCTCTGCACCTTTAAGGCTGATCTGCGGGAGTAGCTGGGGCAGGAACTGGCTCGGGGTCTGGTGGACATCCGGAATGAGGTTGCCACAAAAATCACGGCCAGATGGAGCATTGGTGCTCAGTGCTTGAAGGAAGGTGCAGGGAGTTCATTGATAACCTGCAGGACTTGGAGAAGCGTTTGAGATTAGAGAACCTTACTACTCCGCGGCGTCAGTGAGGAGATACCAGACGCAAACCTCTCCACCTTTGTGGTGGGCATTCTCTTGACCTTGATGGGGGCTGCTCAGCAGGAGGTACGCCTCAACAGGGTTCATCGTGTGGGCCCGCGAAGGCAGTCCCAGACCGGACCACAAGTTGTTCTTGTCAAATTCCATTACATTTTAGAGAAAAAGATGGTCTTACTATAAGCCAGCAAAAGTGAAATCGGAGGTTGGACAAAAGTAAGAAAATACTTCTAGAAACAAGTTATGTAAATAGAAGTTATGCCTCATGTAAGTAGAAAGAACACACAATAATGTCTAGGGGCCTAAAATTATTGTTGTGGGTTCAATATGACAGATCTAATTAGTCTATCTCATATGTTGTGTGAGTCTCATATTAGCAACAACACATGGATAAAACAACAATCAAAGTTAAACCATCCACAGGCCTCCTGGTTCGGTACTAGTCTATCTGATCGTGACATGTTTATCATCCTTGGGTGTTGGCATAATGTGCACAACCGTACACAGTAAAGTATCATGAGATTACCATAGTCTGTGCGACTTTGTATCCATAGTCTGGATGAATTGTTTTCACCATATAAAATTCAAGGGTATTCAGGTCATGTGTGATTGTTTCTAACTTGTCCATCCAAAAAAGTTCACTTCTGGAGAGAAGATTCCCTTTGTCTCCTCCTGGTGGTCCAAGCCAGATCTGCTCAATCACTTGCCATTTTAAGTCCTGATTGCTGTTTTGATGTCTCTGGTAGTGCTCGACAAGAGGCGCTCCTGCCCTTCCACATTCTGTCCTGCTCCTGTGTTGCAGAATCCTGCATTTCACCTTTGTCTGTCCTACGTACATTTCTTCACATGGACACCATATCGCATAGATGACATCCTGGGATTGCAGTTACTAAAGCTAGTAAGGGTAATTTCACCATTATTTTGGGTAAAATTGCTTGTATTAATGCTGAATTTACTTGGTGCACATTGGCCACATTTGAATTGCCCCACTGTTGACGGGAGTCCCCATAGTGTATTGAGTGTAGATCTGGTTGGTTGTGAACAAGAGACTGGATAACCCACCCGATAGGCCCATTGTGCCATTGTGTCTGTTCTAGGCAAAGTAATAAAGCTTGGGAACATTGCTCTCCTCTCCTCTTCAATCTATGAAGTAGATAAGGGGAATATTAATTACATCAGTGTATTAAATTGAAATTGGCATTCGGTAGAACATGGTTTGGCTTTTTGGCAAACTTACTAGATATGCAGCAAGTGTATCTGGATCCTATTCACAAGGACCGGACGCTTGAGACATTTGCTCTGAACTTTCAAGGGCCCATGTGTAGCCTCCAAGAAAATCGCTCCATGGGCAGAGTCACGAAGGGTGGGTATGGTTAGACAGAGGGATTGACTTGGCAGTATTCACAAAGGGATGTTCGAGGAACGTTGGCTCGTAGAGGAGAGAAATGATTAAATGCTGAGCCTAGATGTTCTAGTTTATACCACTATTTATTTATTTATTTGTAGAGCGTGGCATTTATCCAGAAGGATATCATGGCACTATGTGGCGAGAACTCGTGGTAGGGCCGCTAATGGGTGTGGTGGGACTGTCAGATATTAGGCCTTGGGGAACAGATGAGTTTTAAGTTTCTTTCTAAATGCTATATAGTCAGCCGTGAAGCGTAGATCTTGGGGTAGTTCATTCCATTGCTTAGCTGCCAGATATGAGAATGAACGTCCTGCCGCCCTTACTTTCCTTATACGTTTTATTTTGGCCTGTGCTTGGTGGTGTGACCTTAAGCACCTCATAGGGATGTAGAATTAAATTCTATTCTGTAGGATTCTAGTGGTGCAGGGCCTTGTGTGCATGGCTGAGCAGCTTAAATGATGCTCTTTGGCGCATGGGTAGCCAATGGAGCTGTTTCATGCACATGGATGATGAGCGAAGTCTGCTTTTACTGCTCACCAGTTTGGCCGCAGCGTTTTGTAGCACCGGCAGGCGTGTGAAGAGGTACTCTGCCATGCCTACAAACCATGCATTTCCATCTTCTAACTTGCTGATAAGCAGGGCCTGCGTGAGTGTTCTTCTGCAATCCAATGAGAATCAGGGGAAAAGTCTTCTTAGGAGCTTCAGAGTTGCAAAGCCTCTTTCACATAGGGCCCGCACATAGTCCTTCATGGAAAGGCTATTGTCGATGAGGATGCCTAGGTTTTTTGCACATTGCTTGGGTGCTGGGGAATTTCCAAGGGTTTATGGATACTAGGCAGCATCCCAGATTAGGTTGGCTCCTCCAAAGATCAGGATTTCTGATTTTCCTGCATTTAGTTTCAAGCAGTGTTCTGACATTCACAAGGCTGTTCAATTGTTGTCCGATTTTACCCTGGTGTCCTCATGCCTTTCTTCAAGACCTATCATCGACTGTATGTCGTCTGCAGAGGAGCAAATAGTGAAGCCTCATTTCCTATACACAAGGAGTTCTATTCTGACTAGGGAACTAGTAAGATATTATAATTATTGAAGACTTGTAGAGTGCATGGGTAAGGGTACCCCAACAAGGGTTTCCCAGCGCCAACTACTTCATAGTTTATCTTTCTGAGGAACTAGTGCCACACACATCTAAGAACAAGCATTTGCAATGCAATAGGTCTCGCATTTGCGAGGGTTTAAGCTATTGGCATTGTAAATGACAATGCCTTTTATTTATCTGTTTTAAAAACCAACAAATAATTTAAAGGCATTGTCATTTACAATGGCAATATCTGGAACCCTCGCAAATGCGAGACCTATTGCATTGCAAATGCACTTTTAACATCCATTCCAGGCCCTCCTTACGAGTTGGTCAGTAATTGATGCAATATTTATCACACTCGAAAACAATCAGACTCTGCTGGGCCAGAATGTATTGGGTGTGAGAAATACCACCCAATTACGGGTTTCCCCATAATGGAGAGTAACATATAGAGTTTGCTACTTGTCCCATAATTTACTTCCCCTGGTAAATATCAGCAGATTTGAGCTGCTAAATGTAACCATGGGATGGGATTTTTATCACAATGCTGTTAATTTGAATATGTGCAGTAACAGGAGTTACAGCACATGTTGGAATTTAACAGCCAACTGGTGACCAGGTCCCTAGTGTAGAGGCAGGGGAACAGAGAAATTTCCATGTAGCAAACTCGAGAGAAGATAAGTGGGTTGTCTTACATGAAGAAAATCTTAAATAGCGCTTCATACACTGATTTTATAAGTGTTGCAAACAACAGGTGTTACTATTATCCAATTTAATGTTACTTAATTTACCAACATTGGAAGGATCGAAGGCTGATTCTTCTTTGACAGATTCACTGGGCACCTTCAGGTCAGGTCAGGAGCATGGAGAGGGAGCAAAGGTGGAGCAGGCATAGGGGAGAGAGAGCCAAGCACAAAACCACTGTTGCGGAGCGGGGGGCCAAACCAGGAAGTCAGGCATCCTTGCCCGTGACATGGGTGGGGCCTGTGACGTGACGGAAGAGGCTGGTGTGGCTTGTTCATGCGGGGCTCCCATGAGGAAGGGAGAGCCCCGCGGTAGCGGTGGAAGTCCTGAGAAGTCCTGGGTCCCAGGAAGGGGCCCGGGTGAAGTGGAGAGGTGGGGTGTGTTTCTGCAGGGCTCGCGTATGCTGAGGGAGCCCCTGCAGGGCGTTGCGTTGGAACTCTGCAGAGGCTGCCGAGAAGAGTCTGCACAGCAGCCCGGTGAGTGGGGCTGCATGCTGGCACTAGAACTGCCTGTTATGAGCGGTCCCGCCGTTGCGGGCCACTCCATCGAGGGCATCTTTTATTTTAAGTGCCAATGAGCTGACACGTCTTGGGCATTTTGTGTAGTGTATTTCACACCGTGCAGCTGACAGGGAGAATGGAAAGTGAAAGTGCATAAGGCTGCTGAGGACGGAAGGGGGACGGCTCGCAGAGCATGCTAGCGCGCGTTCACATTTCCTATCTGGCATGCGCGTACCACTGGAGTGGAGTGGTGTGGCTCACTGGTTAGAGGCGGCAGACCCCAGAGCAGAGAACGGCCTGGGACCAGGGTTCGATTCCCAGGATCAGCGGACTCGATAATTCTCGCCTCGGTGCCTACTCTAACCAGGGATCACACTCGGCAACTCTGGGCATTAAGCTTGCCTCATCTCCACAACGGCCCCTCACAAACGCCAGGGATGCCTGGTTTCACCTTGGAGACTCCCAGGAGGGACTATCTCACAGGGAAAGCCAGGACGGGTTCCCCAGCGGTCTATAGCGCTACGAGGCCTGCGGTGCGGGTAGCAGTGCGCTTTACAAGACACACAATTTATGTATTTACTGTCTTGTCTCCCTTCTGAGGCAAGTCAGTAGCAATAGATCTCTCTGGCGACAGCGCTTTGTGCTGTGGTCGCCAGGTGAGACCTAAAAACAAACATGTTTTTAACAACTTGGAACCTAGGTAGGAAAAAGATCCCCTTGCCTCACCCCTCTTGGTGGGTTCTCCTCACTCTTGAGACTGTAGAAAGATTTGTGTAGTAGCAGCGCAGGGTGCTTGGCATTTTAAATATCTAAATAGTAGAGCCAAGAGACAGAAAGTACTACAAGAAGTAAGGCCTGATACCCCGATACTCTATGCATTCAAAAGACTCCCCATGCTTGGTAAAATGACGGGTGGTTAAAGTCTTTATCTCCAGCATTTCCACTTCCATTTGGAGAGCGGCTCTCACAATCGCCAACTCACAATGGACAGTAAGGAAGTCTAAAACCAACAGAAGAGGAAGATGGGGACTTGTTCAGGCATGAGGCAGCCGTTCACAGTCTGCCATGTGCTCATTACATAGCACAAATATTGACCTGTCAGTGTTTTGGTGGAACTCACTGTTTAATGTGCCCAGCTGTTGAATTGTCATTGTTGTTGTACACTACTATAGACGTTAATAATCCTAGGTATAGAGGGCGAATGAAGAGAATCAGTGCCGCCATATAGGTCATGATGTTGGCACTCGTTTAGTTGATATATTGTGCCAGGGAAACCAAACTAAATGGGAATATACTTTCATCAGCTGGCTTGGCCCTCCATATATGTGGCTAATGGTGCATCCATTGTGATCCCCTATGGCCTCCATTATAGGGTCTTGTCTAAATGCTCTTAACCCCCCTTTCTTTTTGGCTCAAAAACTCCGCACCTGAAAATATTTAAAGAGGTCTTTCAGATCAACCCTAACACACAACTGAATTTACTCAAATGGCTTTATTCTACTTGCATCAAGGAGATCCCCGACCTTCCTCACCCCATGGTCCCCCCAGCGTGACGTCACACTCTCATGGAATAATACCATAAATGCGGGGTTCCTAAGGTGTGGAGTATAAAAACTCATCCTCCCTAACCCTAGTTTCTTCCTAACGGCCATCCGTACGCGGGGTGCCGCCCAGAGGGGGGCTTTACTATTGCTTTAAAGGTGGAAGACGTTCAGATGTCCACAGCTCCGCACATCCTTGCTGCCTCTGTCCCACCACCACTCAAGGGTCTGCACGAATCCTTGCCGCATTCTTGTAAGCATCACTCAAAGGAAGCTCTCTTTGGGAAGATAGGAAGATGCAGGAGTGGTGCTGATTGTATCCTCCACTGGGTACAGCCACCAACCTTCAGGAGGCCTGCAGGCAGATAGTTGCTGCGGTCTGTTCCATTGGTGTTGCTGAGTTTGGAGGTGTCTTCGCTGGTCTCCGTTGGAGGTCTTGTATATGTCTTTTCCATGGACAAATCGACCTGTATTTGTAAGTCACTGCTGTTCTCCTAGAAAAGTCTCAACATTCTCACCTTCTCTATCCTCGCTCCCTCAGGTGTGTCTGGATGAGTCTGGGCATCATTTCTGTCTGAGTAGTTGACTCTTTTTGTCCTGGTCCTGCTTTCTCTCTTCAAGATGTTTGTATGTGTCCTATGGATGAGCATGCGTGTTTGCTTTTGTCTTTTCTGTCTCCATGTGCTTTGAGTTGTTGGTATCTTGTTGTGTCACCTGTGTGTTTTCTTGTCCATGGTCGACATTGTATTTGTTTGTCTTTATAATTCAATGATTTATTTTATGAATCCGCACCCCGATGGAGGTCCGCATAAAAACAATATAAAATGTACAAAATACAATCATAATTTCCTTAATACATACTTTTAAAGAAACAATCCGGACAAATCATCAATACAAATTTAAAAAACATTTTTAAAAGTGTTTTTACTCTTGCTCAGGTTGAGTCTCGTTGAGGGGCTTCTCTCCTGGGCGTCAGTCCACGGGATGAGGTTTAATTGTTTATCTTCAGGATCCCTCTCTCTCTCTTCAGTTTCTTGTGGAGTGAGGTCTTTGTCTGCCTTCTATATGTCTGCGGGCTTCCTTCGTCACCGCTTCTGTGTCATTCTTCTCGTATGTCTTCAATATCCCTCTCTCTGTCTTCCCAGTCTCTTGTGCAGTGACGTCTTTGTCTGTTTTCCATGTGTCTGTGTTTGTCGACATCACTGATTTTGTCCTGCCAGTATGTGTGCATCTACTCCAAGGACATGGCTGAATTCTTGTGTTTTACTATCCATCTCTCCTTTGAGGTTGCCCCAGATGTGGGTATAATTTTGTATCTCTGCTGTCTTTCTTATACAGACTTCAGATGGTTGTCCTTTTAGTGTTGTGTTGTACTTGTTTATCTTTCATTTGTTTCTGTGCCATGAGCAAAGCAGCAAGTTGTTGGCCCATGCGACAGTCGGTCTTTGCTAACTTTCTAGTTGGGTGCTGTCCACGTCCTTTTCTGAAACCTGTGCCTGGATGCATTATTTTCTTCTTCTAGTGGATTATTGACTGCCTTGCCTATGTTTCTGCCATGGGTGAGTTTGTCTGAAACTCACCTTTCTCTCTCCCTAGTTGGGTGTTGGCCATGTCTTTCATTTATGTCTGTTTGAGTAGGCTGTAAAGACGTGTTTTTGCCGTCTCTCAATTGTTGCCTTTTTTTTCTGTCTCACAAATGAAGCTGTATTTGTGTATCTGTGTTGTCTTTCTAGACTGATGCTGTCTGTCTGTTTTGTATGGCAGTCCTGAGGATGCTGCTGTATCTCGGATGTGATGTTGTCTTTGGACTTCTCACATTTGTGTTGACCTCATTCCTTAGCCTTCATGTCTGGTGTCTTTGGTTGTTCCTCCAGAGGTTTACTGATGGCCTCGTCTAGGTTTCTGCCCCATTGATCTGCCTTCATGGTGTGTCTCCTTCCCATCCCTCTAGAAGGTTACGGAGGGTCTTGTCCATGTTCCTGCCCCATGGATAAACCTTCATGTCTTTTGCCTCTGCCCTGTCCCTCTAGAAGGCTACTGGCATCCTTGTCTATGTTTCTGCCACGTGGATGATCCTTCATTGCTCGTGTCTCTTTGCCATCCATCTACACTTGGTTGTCCTGTCTGTGTTTCTGCTCCAAGGGTAATCCAGTCGCAGTGTGGTTATCTTCCCTTTTCACTCACCGTTGTCATTGTCCCACAGATGACATTAGCTTTGAGTTGTACTTGTATCCCACATGCATCGCTCTTGCCGCCAGCTTGCGTCTCTAGTGCTAACACCGTCCACCTCTTCTCCTGCTCAGGTAAAGGAGTATGAGGAGGAGATTCACTCCCTGAAGGACCGACTGGTCAAATCCACCCGGAAGCTGGAGGAGTATGAGAGGCGCTTGATGTCCCAGGAGGAGCAAACCAATAAGATGCTCTTCCAGTATCAGATGCGCCTCGAGCAAAGCGAGAAGCGGCTCCGACAGCAGCAGGCGGAGAAGGACACGCAGATCAAAAGCATCATTAACAGGTTAGAAATGGTAAATACTCCGAAAATTACTTTCTCTTTGGGACTTGGTGGAGGGTGGGGGTGAGAGAGGGAGAGGGGCTGGGGCAGGGGTTGGGCAAAGTGAATAGATGGGGCATTTGTGCCAAGAGAACATTTCCTGGAAATCTGGCTTCACTGCTCCAGCCGTTAACGGTGGAGGGTGCTCATGTGTAATATCTGCACGCAGATGCCTTCTCGCGGCTCTTTTATTTCCATTTTATGGCAACCAGGAGACTTTGGTCCATGTTTTCACCTCTTGCCCTTTGGAAACATGGAATATCCTTACATTGGACTTGTGAAGACGCAGCCGGCTGCTCCCAAACCTGGCTGTTTGCATGTTACTCTGCATTGGTTGATCACCATGTGCCTTGAGCACTCCATCGAGTGTCCCATCCCTCCTTTCACACATGTCCTCCAGTCTGATCGCTGTGAATGACCGGTTACTCACCGGTAATATTCATTACTCCGAGTCGTAGCCCTCCCCGTCCCAGTCCTTACCAATGAGCATAGCACCTTCCACCAGAAACTCCCAAGCAACTAAAAACCCATCCCTTCCCTCCAGGCCACACCCACACCCTAAGGCATATAACCATGTGACCCGCCCATCCACATCCTGTACTACCAAGCACAAGAAGCCGAACAGGGAGGGAGGGATGGGAACCAGGACTGGGACGGGGAGGGCTACGACTCGGAGTAATGAATATTACCGGTGAGTAACCGGTCATTACCTCCTCGTCAGCCCTCCCCGTCCCAGTCCTTACCAATGAGCAGATACCAAAGCAAGAATCGGCTTCACAAAGTAGCAAAACAGACTCAAGCCGCACAGGCAGAAAGGTACACAACCCGAGCAGAACGCAACCCAGCGTCCCCAAACCCAGGAGACACAGTCCCACACATCACTCAACGACTAGAGGACATAAAAGCTCGAGGAGAACACCCAGCAGCATACACGCAGAAAACAGCCAGGGAGGCCCACCGGAAGCAAGCCCAATAAGCAGCCACCCCCTAGGAGAGGAACCTCGAACCGACCCAGGCGCCAACACACCACAAGCCCAACAGCAGGCCGCACAGCCAACACAGCCCGACGGAGAGCAGCCACAAAAGGCCCCATAACATGACCAGCCAGCCCAAAGGCAACAAAAAGGGAAAACCACCCCATAAAAAAGGCACAGCAGGAAGGAGGAACACCTCCAAAGCCCGCACAACCGTCAAACAGAGTAGCAGCACCCAAACTCCAGAAAGAGGAACAGGACAGAAAACAGGCAGAACCAGAAACTCCAACAAGGAGCAAAGGAACGAAAGAACGGCTCCAGGAGGAACCATCCAAAACCACCCGGACACCAAGGGGCGCACCGGCCCAACGCCCGAACCCTGAAAGGCCAACACATCCGCCCACAGAGCTCGCAGGGAGGACACAGCCCGACACAAGTCGAAGCCAACCGCCCAGAAACCCAAGACACGCACAGGAATCCAATGCAGACACAACCTGTGTCGGACAGCAATCCAGGAAGGAAAACCCCACGACCGGCATAGGACAGGAGAGGCGAAGGGCTTCCGATTAGAGGAAAGGCACACAGCAGGCCCCTGCCCAACAGAAGCACAGGGCAACCACCCCCCAGACAGTGCCGGACCAAACCAGAGAAAAACCTCAACCCAAGGCGATCCTCGGAGATGCAAAACAGGACCAACAACGGAACCCCGAACCAGGTCAGCAAGAGGCACAACGCGGACAGGGAGGGAAACACCCCACGCAGGTGAGTCGCCACAAGAATAAAATCCCCGGCAGACATAAAGCCCAAAGGGAATTTCAAAACGTACCACCAGGGGACACATTCACAGCATTGACAGGAATCGAACCCAGGCCTCCGAGGGCGGGCACCACCAAAGGTACAAGATACACCTACCAGTCAAAGCTCCATGGTATCACCACACAATCCGACCAGACCGATACGAACCTCAGGAAGATCCAAGGCAGAAAGAGGCCAGGCCAACCGAACCTACCACAGGAGATAAAGAAAGCAGAGGAAGGACCCAAACCCACACCAGTGCGAGCCTGCGCCACCAGAGGCACAAGACAAACCATCGAGCTAAAGCTCTCCGGTCAAATTGAAAGCACCACAAGAACCAAAACCACCAAGGGACACCACGAAAGCAGAGGCAGGATATGACCCCATCACCCGTGCGAGCCCGCAGGAGCAGAGGCACAAGACAAACCATAGAGTAATAGGTCCAAGGACAATCCACGCCCAACAAGCCCATGACAGACACAAAAGCAACCGCTCTCGGGACACAAAAGGGCAGCCACGCAAGAGGAGCGAACCACTAGCCAACAGGACCACCCGCCAATGGCCACACCCCCCGGAAACAACAGCAGACAGCCCATAGAAGCCGGAACCCAAAGTCCCAGATCAGGGGGGAACAAGCGCCAATGGGCCCAAGGAACAAACCCCACAGCAGCAGACAACAGCCGCCGAACATGGAGCCGCCGGGGAGAAGTGGATGACTGAGCCCCCAACAACCACCGCATTCCACGCAACAGAGCCAGCCGGCAGGAATACCCCCACCAACCGAGGCGCCGAAACCACCCAACGAACAGTAGCACCCGAGTGGAGCAAAGAATGGAAGACTCCAATATCAGAATCCACCCAAACCGACTCAGGAGGAGCCAGCAAACACCCAGCGAAAGGGCCAGAGCTGGAAGGAAAGAAGAGGAAGAATCAACCAACCGTCCAAGGAAGGGAACACCCGGAACCCCAGAGCAGGCAACAAAACCACCCAGGGAGCCAAAGGTCAGCAAACACACCAGGAGACGCAGACCATCCAAAAGGCAGTCTCAAAAAACGGAAATGAACAACACCCACACTGAACGTGGGAACCACCACGAAGCCGCGTGTACTGCCATATGAAAGCAGGCGTCCCAAAGAACCAGAGAAGCCAGGAAAACCCCACCAACAGGAAGGGAAGAAACAACCGAAGAGACACCATCATGAAGGAATGAAGAGGGTACCACACAGGCCCAACAGAAACAAAGCCCCGAATACCGAGAAAGAAAGCCCGACTCATCGCCAGAGAACCCGGAACTGGGGAGGCGCAGAACACATCCAGTAGCCCAGCCCGACAAGGAGGGACCAGAAGAAGAGGAAGCACTCAGAAAACCCCGGGACATGTGGAAGGAAGGGACCCACCGGCCGCGTACCACACCACAAAAGGGTAGGGCAATCATAGTTAACGAAAGGCAGACCAAAAGCCCGCTCACAACCCGTAAACTTCCCACACCGAGAAATTGGACTGGAGCCAACAAGAAATGACCTCAGCCGCCAAACCGAACTAGGCCACCAACGGAATCCCAAACTGGATAGACCCCCCCGAAGGAAAGCCCCATCACAGCAGCCCCACAAGCAGCACCGCCTCCCCAGGCCAAAAGCACAATAGCCATCGAACAGCCACAGAGGACCAAGCCGCCGCCGTACCAAGGGAACCGAAGGACAAAACCGCCAGGAAACGCAACAGCAGTCCCAACACGGAAAAAGAATCAGAGGGATCCCAGCCCACAGCACCTGGAAATCCAAGGTGGCCTCCCATCCAGGCACCAACCAGGCCCGACCTCGCCTAACTCCTGAGATCCGACCAGAGCAGGTGAAATCAGGGAGGCAAGGCCGTAGGCTGCACAGAAAACCCCGACAGCCACACAGAAGCAACCGAACCCAAAAGCAGGGGCAAGGCACAGACTGAACTGCAAGACCAGAGGCAGTAAAAGACGGACCCAAGGCCTCGCAACAAGCAGGACCACAGAATAAGAAGAAACGGCACCCACAGATACCAACAGGCACCGAGAAGGCACACCAGCCAGCAGGGATCGACCATCACCACAGCCAGGATACCACAGCGAACCACTGCAAAGGACACCCCGCCGCCAGAGCCAGGGGAAAAACAAGTGTGACAACATCTTTCCACCCCCCATCAAGCACACCGCTCACAGAGTACAGATAGATGGAGGCCTACAAGCCCCATCAACTGGAAAAAGAGGAAAAAGTCTACAGACTTCCCACCTCCCAAGGGCCAAGGGAACCCCAAACCGTCCCAAACACGCAGCAGAACACTGTGAAGCCTGCCCATAGGTCTCACCCGAAACCACGTTCGGAGCCACGACAGCAAAGGCATCCAGCACATGACAACAGTGAAGGAGCAGCGGAAGACCTAGCGACCACCACCTCCCTGTTACAGCGGAGCCCAAACCACACATCTCCATTAGGGGAACAGAACAGAGAAACTAGCGCCCAGACCAAGCAATGCAAGACACACAAGGGCCAATCAGGGAACGCCGCACCCCAACAGGACAATAGGCCAGCCCAAACATGACATGAAGAAGGAGTCCCGGACCCCCCCAAACACCATGGTCCCGCCAACGCAGGGACTCAAACGTACAGGAAACAACAGGTATCCAAGGGGAACAAAAAACAGCCTCCAAGCAGACCGACACACACCTACGTGCAGAGAAGCCAGCCATGCACAACACACACCCCCCCCTCACTCCCCGGGCGAACCCGCTAGGGCAAGGAACCAACCTGGAAGAGGGGAGGCCCCAGCAGGAAGACAAGTCGTGCCACCACCACGGGTCCCCGCCAGAAACAAAAGCAATGCCCCACAAAAGGGGCAGAGAGTGACCCACGGCAGGAGAAAGAGGCCAGGGGAGAAACCAAGGACCACAGCACACAAAGTCCCGACCCCCCAAAGAACCGGCCCCAGGCCTATGACACGAGGCGCAGCCCAACACATTCAGAACACCAGGGCTCCCCCAGATGTAAGGACAAACGGAATGCACAGGAGAAAGAACAGTAGATTCCACCTGCAAATCAAACAGACACAGGAACATTGGAAAACGTATCAGCGCGCTTTTTACGAGCACCAGTTGTATCACAGAAGGACACATGAGTACGTTTTGTAGGCGGGGCAGGAAAAGCGATACGCTTAGAAGCATACGAGGTTGAAGCAACGCCAACACCCGAACCCGGGTAACCGAGTCCAAAGCCGGAAGCATTGCATGGGACACCACATCCTTGCCCCCGAACACCCGGACAAACCAATGGCAGCATACCGTGGGAAACACGGGCCCGATAGGAGCACCCAGCCTCCAAACACACCACCAAGGAAGAGCCAAACCGCCACGCCACAGGCGAGCAGAGAGGCCAGCCGCGCCCAACGCACCTCCCATCCCTCCCCGGGTGTACCCGCTTGGGCAGGGAACATACCCGGAAGAGGGGAGGCCGCAGCAGGGAGACACCACCCCACACCAGGCAATCAAGGCCCCCCAACTCCACAGTCCCGCTAAAGCAGGGACTCGAAAGTACATGGAAAAAAACAGGTACATCAGGGGAACAAACGGCCGCCCAGCAGGCCGTTTCACACTCACCCGAAAGGAGGCACCGGTCCAGCACCTCTCCACAACGAAGTTGCCAGGAAATGAATTCCGCAGAAAAAACAAACAGGATGTGGACGGGCTGGTCACATGGTTATAGGCCTTAGGGTGTGGGTGTGTCCTGGAGGGAAGGGATGGGTTTTTAGTTGCTTGGGAGTTTCTGGTGGGAGGAGCTATGCTCATTGATAAGGACTGGGACGGGGAGGGCTGACGAGGAGGTAATGGCACCATCTCAAGGATGGTGTGTAGAGCCAGGCCATCCCCTGTGGGCTTGAGATGTAGGCTGCGGTGCAGTCCCAGGGTGCCTTTGGCGGGTGATCATGTTTTGTTACTCTCGACATCTCCCTCTGCGTTACTGCCATCATCGTCTTTAGTAACCACCATCTCTTCATCTTCGCTAGAGACAAGTTTTGCTGGATAAAGTATGGAGTGTGGAGGAAAGCTATTGGGTCCGGCAGGATCGTAGCTTTCTTTCTAGAACCTTACTGGATGACCCTTGCCCCCGGCTCATTTCTTGTCAGGTGTGCCAAGTGGACGGCAGCATTCTTGCTCATACCTCTGTTCATGGTGAATTTCCTGGTACTGTTGGTGTGAGGTTTCAGATGTCTCAGGAACACCAACAAAGTTACCCTGATAGTTAGCCCTTGGACTTCTGGAAGCAGAGCTAGGTGCGCTTGATAGACGGGCTGTTCTTCAAGCAGGCAGACAGCTGGCTCAGGGAGTTTCAGCAGGGCGGTGGTCAGGTCTCACACCTTCCACTCAGATCTGTGTGCAGTTTAGACGCGAGGAGCGAGACAAGAAGGTCCTTAGAAAAAGGCAATTCAGAGAAAGCGGCATTGGGCGGTGACCTGGGAGTAGAGGCAGGCAGAATTTGATCTGTTCTTTATATTTAGGATTAAGATCAAGACTATTGTATTTTCTTCCTCATATCATGAAATGTGTTATAGATCGCTGAATTATAGTGAAGTACTTATTTTGTGAAGTACATATATTTTGGCCCTGATGAAGCCACATGTTGTTGTGAAACACTGTTTGGTCTAAGAAGAGCTCTTGAATCAACAATAAAAAAACTCTTGACTTATTTATAACTCTGGGCGTAGTTCGCGAAGTAGCGCTACGCTGTACCCTGTTCGCGATGATTGCACAGTGCCGGATGCTTGTCCGCACTGTGCAATCATTGAAAACGGCATCTTGCACTGTGTGAGCTGTCTTTTACTGCCGCTCGAGTAGATTTTTACTCGAGTGGCCGCTTTCTCAACGCGGACTGGTAGTTTCTCATCGCGAGCGGTCGCGAGCATATGCGACCACTCACAATAAGAAACCTGACCTCCCCACGTTGAGAATCTCGCCGGGAGGTTTATTTTCCACGCTCGCGATCGGCAACTTGGTTGCTGATCGCGAACGAGGAAAAAGTGTCGCCTGGATGTCATTTTGCTTGCTCACTGTCGCCAACTTGAAGTTGAGGACCATGAGCACACAAAAAATGACCGCTGCACCACACTACGCTACGCGTGTTTGCACTATGCTACGTTCAGTTCGCGTAGTGCGAAGTAGCGCAAACTACGCAAGTGTAGTGTAGTGCTTTGTCTAGGGTTACTTATTTATCATTTTTTACTGAGTATCAATCTTTGAGCCAAAAGACCTCAAAATACTGTTGGTGTTTACTTTAGTTTGATGTAGATGTTTTGCATGGAGAAAGGGACATCGGACTCATGCTCTAGCTTTCCATGTCTTCACTTTGATGGAGGATTGCAAGCCTTCCATAGTTCCTCTAGGAAGGGAACTTCACCTTTGACTGGAAACAGAAGAGAACAGTTGGGGCCAGATGTAGGAGCCCTAATACCGATCGGAAACGGCCGATTTTGGCCGTTTCCGACCGGTATTAGGGTTTTCAGATGTAGGGCATGCATTTACAGAATCGGTATTTTACCGATTCTGTATTTACCGATTCGGTAAAATTACCGAATCGGTAAATACAGACTCTGTAAAATACCGATTCTGTAAATGCAGATGTAGCTGGCACATGTCAGAGTGCCACAGGGCTTTAAGAATCGGTATTTTACCACCCAATCCAATTGGGTGGTAAAATACCGAATCCAGGTGTGCATGCACATGTGTGCATGCACACCTGTGCCATGTGACACACAGACATGCCCTTAGGGCATGTATGTGTGCCACATGGCACACAAGCCTGTACTTGGGGTGCTAGAGGGTGTCAAAGTGACACCCCCTGCACCCTTGCTAAAATCGGAATTTACCGATTCTGTAATTACAGAATCGGTATTTCCCATTGATTCCTATGGGCTTCAAAGCCCATAGGAATCAATGGGCAATACCGATTCGGTATTTACAGATTCGGTAAATACCGAATCTTAACGATTCGGTATTTACAGAATCTGTAATACCTACATCTCCCCCCTTCATATTTACCGACTCGGTAAATATGAATTACCTACATCTAGCCCTTGGTGTTTGGAGCTCCCCGTGATTTCTCAACGCGATAGGGATCAACGTCCTAGCAGCAGGAGAAGTGAAGATGCATCCTTCTGATAGATACATCTGCCGTGTGGATTCCTCACCTTGTGAATATCCCCTTGCGTCAGCAGCATTTGGAAATTCTTTTTGTAGCTTCGCGCCGACGCGGTCCCAGACGTCATAGAGGCACGGCACTCCACTGACGTCACCGACGCCTATAATAGGCCCACGCCGGCGTGATGACATCAGTTCCCTTTTTTCCGCGTCGTCGACGCTAACGGTTTTCTGGGATCATACTGTAGCTTCACAGTAACTTTGTTACTATTATTCTATTACTGTGTCTATCTCTAAATTCTTTGACATGTCGTCGAAGAAGACTGGATTTAAGGCTTGCGGTGAATGTGGCAAGACGATGTCTATTACCGACCCTCATGAATGCTGTGTCTGGTGCTTGAGTTCAGACCATGACGTCGAGGATTGCCCTTGCTGCAAGAAGATGACCCCGAAGGCTTTACGAGAGAGGTGGACGAAACTCCTCGTAGCAAAACTAAAGAATAAGAAAGTTAAAAAGTCTTCGAAGTCTCGATCTCGACGTTCGAGGTCGAGATCTCGTTCGAGGTCGCGCTCGGAGTCGTCTTCGGCTCATGCTTCGAAATCTTCGAGGAAGAAGCACAAGAAGAGGAGCCATGAGTCACGTCATCACTCAGAAAAGGACTCTAGTTCAAGACCGAAGTCCCAGGTCAAGCTTCTGAGTAAGGAAGTAGAAGTTTCAGAGTCAGAAGATCATAACTCTGTTAATGAGGCTTCGCATCCGAATTCACCCGAGTCTCAGAAGCAGATCCATTCTCTAGTTCCATCCAATACTTCTGGTCAGGAGGATGAAGGTGAGGAGCAGGGGGTTGGTGAAGTCGAAGTTCCGGTGCCTGCGGGTTCGTCGACCCCGGTTCCTGGACTCGATGAAGAGGTCGACGTCGTATCGGACCCGCCTCCTCAGGAACAACCCAGAGGTCAATATCCGGATTTTCCGACTCCAGGTCAGGATCCATCTCAGTTCCTGAACGCCATGTTTGGAGTTTATTCCAGGGCAATGTTCCCGTCTGGTGCACCTGTTGGTCCCACGGGTCCTATGGCTTTTAACTTGGGTGTTCCCCAGGCTTATGCCCCTGCGCCCTTCATGCCTTTTATGCCGGCTATACCACCGCATTGGCATTTTCCAGCACCTCCTGTGTCGTCGACGCCGAAGCGCACGACCCCGACTCCGTCGACGCCGGTTCCATTGACGCCGGTACCTACGACTCCGAAGCAGGATTCTGCTCGACCTCGAGTGAAACGACCTCATCCGACTTCGGGATCGACGCCGGCCCCGACCCCGTCGGAGTCGATTACGAATCCTTCGACTTCTATCATGAAGGAAAGGTCACGAAGAGAAGCTCAGAGACTTCTGGAGGAAGAAAGACATCAGTATACAGATACTGAAGAAGGAGAGTTACAGGATTCTGAAGATCCTTTTGAGGACTTGGGTGAGGCCAGTGGGCTTGAACTGTCTCCTGAGTGGGATTTGGCTTCAGTGTCAAATGTACCGTCGAAAGATGTGGTTCCTTATCACACCGTTATTAAAAAAGCAGCGAGTTTATTGAACATTACTCTGCCCACTGCTGATTATAAGCCAAATATTTTAACTGAGGTTCTTCATTCACCCTCTTCTGTTATTGAACCTATGTTACCCTTCAATGATGCCTTATCTGAGCCCATCTATGAAGTCTGGAAGAAGCCTTTGTCTGCTCCTGCAGTTTCTAGGACAGTGGCGAGGAGGTACAGAGTTGCTCCAGGTGACCCTGAATTCTTGTCAACACACCCCCTGCCTGAGAGTTTAGTTGTACAGGCTGCCTGCTCGAAAAGGTCTGCTGGGGCTTTTCCGCAGGTTCCTGGGGATAAGGAATCCAGGAAGCAGGATCAAACCGCTAAGAAAGTCTTCTCCTCCGCCAGTATGGCGCTTAAATCAACTAATGCAACTTGCCTGATGGGGAGGTATATTCATGCCTTGATGGATTCTGTCAAGCAGTTGATTCCGAAAATCCCTGAGGAAGAGAAGAAAGATTTTCAGGAGGTGATATCGGACACTCAGGCAGCTGCGAGGCAAGTGATTCAGAGTGGTCTGGACACTGCTGATTCGGTGGTGAGGGTCATGGGCTCTTCCGTGGCCACTAGGAGGGCTGCCTGGCTTAAATCATCGGAGTTCTCTGCAGACGTTCAGTCTGTTTTGATGGACTTGCCTTTTGATGGCTCAGGATTGTTTGGCAAGAAGGCTGATGCTGCCTTGGAACGTTTTAAGGACAGTAGAGCCACTGCGAAATCTTTGGGTCTCCAGTCCAGGGGTACTACTGGAAGGCGCTTCAGAGGATTTGGCAGATCTTCCTTTCGTTCTTACAGACCATCTCAGCAGCAGCCACAACAGCAGCAGAATACGCTGTACAAATCGTACAGGGGCAGGCAAAGATCCCGCCCTAGAGGTCGTCAAGCTTCCTCCTCTTCTTCCTCCTCCCCTTCCCAACCCCCTGCCAACGCAGCAAAGCAGCCCTAGATCCGCCATTCCGGATCATGTGGGCCCAGTGGGGGGTCGGCTTACACATTTTCTACAAGATTGGGAATTAATAACATCGGATCTTTGGGTTCTCAATCTTGTAGAGAATGGGTATGCACTTCCTTTCCAGGAATTCCCTCCCAATTACCCTCCTTGCCAGGGTTATTGTTCGGAGGACCACCTGCTTCTCCTGCAGGAAGAAGTCCTGGCTTTGTTCCGAAAAGGTGCGATAGAGGTGGTTCCAGAGCAGGAAAGGGGTCAGGGGTGCTACTCCCGGTATTTCCTGATTCCCAAGAAAGATGGCAGGCTTCGGCCAATCCTGGACCTCAGAATTTTTAACCTTTACCTGAAACAGGAAAGGTTCAAGATGCTCACTCTTGCACAGGTTTTCGATAAATGTACCCAAGTCTCACCTGGTGCCCTCACAGCGCAACCTGTTCATAGGTGCGGTACTGGACACTACTATGTGTCGTGCATTCCCTCCTCCTCAAAGGATTCGCGACATACAGGAAATGATTCCTTTGTTCTGCAATGGAGCGGTCATTCCAGTCCTGAAGGTTCTTCGCCTGCTCGGTCTGATGGCTTCTTGTATTCTGTTGGTCAACCATGCACGCTGGCACATGAGGGCACTCCAGTGGTGCCTCCGCAGGCAGTGGTATCAGCACAACGGAGATCTCAGGGAGTCAGTGAAGATCTCCAGAGAAACTGCGGCGGATCTGTCTTGGTGGAGTGTGGAAGGCAATCTGTCTCAAGGGAAGCCTTTCCAGTTTCCTCCATTGGTTGCCACAGTGATATCGGATGCGTCCACTCTCGGGTGGGGTGCTCATCTGGGGGACCTGGAGGTCAAGGGTCTTTGGTCTCCAGAGGAAAGGTTGCTTCACATCAACCTTTTAGAATTGCGGGCAATACGTCTGGCGCTCAAGGCCTTCCTCCCTTCCCTTCGCGGTCAGTCGGTTCAGGTCCTGACGGACAACACGACCGCGATGTGGTACATCAACAAGCAGGGAGGAGTAGGGTCGCAGTGTCTCTGCAGAGAGGCTCTGCGTCTCTGGTCCTGGGTTCAGGACCATCGGATTTGTCTGATGGCAAATCATCTGGCCGGGGTTCAGAACGTTCGTGCAGACAGTCTCAGTCGGCAGTTCTCTGCCGATCACGAGTGGAGGCTCCATCCAGAGGTAGTTCACGACATCTTTCAGATGTGGGGGACTCCTCGGGTGGACCTGTTCGCCGCTCGCGAGAATGCTCACTGCCTGTCATTCTGCAGTCTCCAGTATCCGATGCAAGGAGCCTTGGGGGACGCGTTTCAGTTGAGTTGGGGAAATCAACTCCTTTACGCGTTTCCTCCCATACCTTTGATTCCTCGGGTTCTGAGGAAAATTCGCCAAGACCGGGCCCAAGTCATATTGATCGCCCCAAATTGGTCAAGAAGGGTGTGGTACTCAGACCTTCTCCACCTCTCCTCTCACCCGCCGCTCCGTCTCCCTCACAGGGCAGATCTCCTCTCTCAGATGGAGGGGCAGGTTCTACACCCCCACCTCCAGACCTTACACCTTCATGCCTGGAGATTGAACGGGGCAACCTGATTTCTTTTTCTCTCCCGCCTGATGTAGTGGATGTCATTTTGTCTGCCAGGCGTGACTCCACTAAGTCCATCTATTCTTATAGGTGGTCGAAATTTGTTAGTTGGTGCAGGGAGAAGTCTTTAGACCCTTTGAGGGCCCATTTATCTGATGTTCTCCAGTTTGCCTTTTCTCTGGCACAGCAGGGTCTTGCTGTTGCCACGGCGAAGGGTTATCTTTCTGCTCTGTCGGCTTTTATCTGTTTGCCTGACCAGCCATCTCTTTTTAAATCTCCTATAGTTTTAAGGTTTTTGAAGGGCCTCTCGAATAAGTTCCCTCCTTCTCCTTTTATTGTGCCTCAGTGGGACTTAAATCTTGTATTGACATTTTTAATGGGTGCTCCTTTTGAGCCTCTTCACAAATGTCCTATGAGGCTCCTGACTTTCAAAACGGTTTTCCTCGTTGCAATAACCTCGGCAAGGAGGGTAAGTGAGCTTCAAGCTCTTAGTCACAAGCCCCCTTTCTTGACCATTCATGCTGATCGAATGGTTCTTAGGACCAGGGCTGCTTTTCTGCCAAAGGTGGTGACTCCTTTCCACCTTGGTCAATCCATTACCCTTCCTACCTTTTATCCTCCCCCACACCCTTCAAAGGAGGAGGAGAGATTACACCGTCTTGACCCCAAGAGGGCGGTGTCTTTTTACCTGGACAGGACTAAAGACTGTCGTTTGGATGACCAGCTCTTTATTGGCTTTGCTGGCTGCAAGAAAGGAAGAGCAGTTCATAAGAGGATTTTATCAAGATGGATCGTCCTCTGTATTAAGATCTGCTACTCTTTGGCCGGTAAGGAACCTCCAGAGGGTATAAGGGCTCATTCTACAAGAGCTAAATCATCAAACTCAACGTTAGCTAGAGGTGTTCCTGTAGAGGACATTTGTAGAGCGGCAACTTGGTCTTCCCTCCACACATTCGCGAAGCATTACTGCTTGGATTCCGAAGTGAGGAGGGACGGCCACTTTGCGCGCTCTGTTCTTCAGGATTTCCTGGTCTAGAAGAGTGGACACCCTCCTCCGGGAGTGGGGACTGCTGTGGGACTCTATTCACAAGGTGAGGAATCCACACGGCAGATGTATCTATCAGAAGAACAAGGTACTTACCTTCGGTAACGCTTTTTCTGGTAGATACAATATCTGCCTGTGGATTCCTCACTGACCCACCCGCCTCCCCGTTGTCCACTCTTCTATGTCAGGTGTTTCTATTATGTATTTGTTTATTTCAAATGTTTTGTTGCATTTGCTTCACACTGTGTGTGTTACCCTGATATGTGTACTGCGTATGCTGTGTATATATCTACTGTCATCGGTCCGTCCGTGTGCCTCGAAGGCACGGAAAAAAGGGCGGAACTGATGTCATCACGCCGGCGTGGGCCTATTATAGGCGTCGGTGACGTCAGTGGAGTCACGAGCGGTGCCGTGCCTCTATGACGTCTGGGACCACGTCGGCGCGAAGCTACAAAAAGAATTTCCGAATGTTGCTGACGCAAGGGGATATTCAGAAGGTGAGGAATCCACAGGCAGATATTGTATCTACCAGAAAAAGCGTTACCGAAGGTAAGTAACTTGTTCTTTAGGGTCTACGTGTTACATGCTTGTGTGACAAGATGCAGGTCTGCTTTGTTCTCCCTTTCATCCGTGAACAAAGGGAGGAAGAAGGATGTTCGCAGTTCCTCAATCTTCACAGACTTTTCCAAGCACAGAAGGAAGAGCTCAAGCCCCATCTCTCTCTGCCTCCAGCAATCAGTGGTGGTGGAGGATTAGGATTGAAGTGAGTTTTTCAGAGGTTCTTGTACTGGAGAAAGAAAAATGGTAATATGGCCCGATTTACAAAGGAAAATTTAGATCAAAAGTCTAAGTTTAGACCTGAAGCCTAAGTTTAGACCTAAAGTCTAACTTTACACCTGAAGTCTAACTTTATACCTGAAGTTTAACTTTATACATGAAGTTTAACTTTATACATGAAGTCTAAGTTTACACCTGAAGTCGAGGTTTAGACCTAAAGTCTAAGTTTAGAGCAAAAGTCTAATTTAGACCAAAAGTCTAACTTTACTTCTTTTCTGTATTCACAATGGTAAATTACTACTAGTAAGTTTACTATTAGTAAACCTACTAGTAGTAAAGTTACTATTGCTAAAATTACTAATAGTAAAGTTACTAGTAGTAACTTACCTTTGTGAATACCAAAAAGTAGTAAAATTAGACTCTTGGTCTAAGTTAGACTTCAGTTCCAAATTTAGAGTCCAATTCACAAAGATAAAGTTAGACCAAAAGACTAACTCTAGACCTGAAGCCTAACCTTACACTTGAAGTCTAAGCTTAGACCTGAAGTCTAAGCTTAGACCTAAAGTGCAAGTTTAGACCTGAAGTCTAAGCTTAGACATAAAGACTAACTTTAGAAATCGTAAAGTTAGACTTTTGCTCTAAACTTAGACTTTTTCACTAAACTTAGACTTTTGCTCTAAACTTAGACTTTTTCACTGAACTTAGACTTTTGCTCTAAACTTAGACTTCAGGTCTAAGTGTACCATTGTGAATCGGACACACTGATTTTAAAAAAAACAACAACCAGGAAGGTCCAAGCATTTAGTTGGAAAGCCTGCTTTGCAGAAGGATAATATAGAGGAAGGGAATACCAACCTCACTGCTTGTCAGGGCTATGCCTGGAAGGGCCACAACGGTCAGGGCTGAGTCCTGCTATGTTGATGCGATTTGTATAGGTGGAGCGTGTATGCTTACAGCGACCCATACATCTGCCTGATGGGTCTGCGGAGGTTTCGTGTGAGTTCAGTTTTCTAGAAGATTAGGGCACCGGAGTGATGTCCCCCCTCACTGCCTCCCATGGCTCTGACAAGAAGGGCCACTGAGGTCAGGGCGGAGTCCACAGCTACCCATGCTTCTGACCAGAAGAATAACAAGAAAGTGGCTCATCAAGATTTGATAAAGGTTCATGTGGAGGAGAATAAGACATGTTAGATACTTCCTTGATGTCCTACAAGAATGGCTGGGAGGGGTGTGATCGATAGCCGGTTTCTTCATGCCTCTGCACGCGGGGCGAAGACTCGCACTCATCTCTCCTCACTGTTGTCTTTCAGGTTGATGCTTGTCGAGGAAGAGATTCGGAAGGACCACTCCCAGGACCACATGGAGCCCAAGCGGAGACTTATCGAGGCTCAGGTGGAAATTACAATGTCATTTTTCTTTTCTGTGTCTCCAACCTCCCATCACATCCTGTCTGCGTCTGTCATCATCGTGGCGGTGCATGGATCCATGATTCTACATCTGTCATCACCTGTGAGGACCGGAGAGTCACTGGGCACAAGTATGTCATCGCTATGGGTGCCTGAGAGGGAGGGTACCAGTAGTTGAGCTTGCGGGGCCTAGAATCTATGCACCATGTCTGTCAGCACTATGAAGGCCCAAGCGGCACCAGCCTATGTTTTTCCAAAGTACGAGGTCAAGACAGTTTAAGACCAAGCCTGTCATGCAACTCCTGAAAGAATAGAACCCAATGTGATTAAACTAAAAGCATACTGGGTCTTGTTCAGTGCTTAATTTGAAAAAAATGAAGTGCCAGGGTCGAAAGTATTTTTTCGTGGGTCGAATGCACCTGGAGCAATCTCAGCTCGAACCACGGCTACCAAATGCTAGAGACAGCCATACCCACGTACTAGTTTTTAAAAAGTATATTATATCACCATTGAGGAATTCTGTAAGCAAAATATGCAGACAGTGCCACCATGTGGTGGATAAATATTTGAACAGTGTTTAGAAAAAGATGCCAGTGCCGAGCATCGGCAAACACCTGCACAAATCAAGCACTGGCCTCATCTTTTTCAAGAAACGTGTGGACTATATATTACAATGCACTTGCACATCCCAGGCTACGAGAAAGCCTTTTGCTAATGGAGAACCACTTCTGCCCCTTTACTCCTTATGAGATGGGGTGAACCTTGGCAGCTTGTCCTTCTGAATCCTAAGCAATCCGTCCTAGAGGAGCCAATACATGTGTGTTCCTGTGGGGCAGGAGAGCAGGCTGTGAAGCTTGGCAGAGGAGACAGACTAGACTCACTTCAGATGAGTTCCAGTGCCCTTCTATTTGCCAATATACAGACCGGAATAGGCCAACTGTTCCTTGAAGTGCCCTTGGCTCAGCTGTAAGTAATGTGTGAACCCTGGTAGAAGTACTAGGGATACACTACACCGTTACAATAATAAAGAAGGGAAGTTCCAGTGCACAGCTGATGGAACACTAGTAAACATTCATAACAACCCCTCCATCTGTCCAACAAGAGGCTAACTATTGACACGTGTCGCATCTGGGTATAGATGGACTTGTTCCGCTAGCAGCACGCGTCAGCTGGCATTGGCGCCTGGAGGGCATGCCCCTCTACAATGCAACTCCATCCGAAGACTCAAACCTACACACACTAATATTGTGTTGTTTGTGATGCTATCAGCATGCACAGCAAATACTCGCTTTCAGAAAGAGGAAAGGTCTCCCAGCAGCCCTCCTGAAAGGTGTGTGCTCTGAGACACACCGTGACCCTGGAGACATGTTACCCCTGCTTCAGGG
This sequence comes from Lissotriton helveticus, assembly GCF_964261635.1. Lineage (NCBI taxonomy): Eukaryota > Metazoa > Chordata > Amphibia > Caudata > Salamandridae > Lissotriton > Lissotriton helveticus. Next base: position 25,590,555 of record NC_136065.1, read on the forward strand.
TGCAATGACAATGGTGCACTGTGGCAGAGAGAGCTGGATGCAGCTGCTGCCCCATGCTACCAGTGCAAACTTATGCTACCAGTGTAAGTCCATGTTAGCAGTGCACATCCATGCTACTAGTGCAAGCCCATGCTACCAGTGCAAGCTTATGCTACCAGTGTAAGTCCATGTTAGCAGTGCACATCCATGCTACTAGTGCAAGCCCATGCTACCAGTGCAAGCCCATGCTACCAGTGCAAGCCCATGCTACTAGTGCAAGCCGATGCTACCAGTGCAAGCTCATGCTACCAGTACACGCCCATGCTACCAGTGCAAGCCCATGCTACCAGTGCAAGCTCATGCTACCAGTACAAGCCCATGCTACCAGTGTAAGCCCATGCTACCAGTGCAAGCCCATGCTACCAGTGCAAGCCCATGCTACCAGTGCAAGCTCATGCTACCAGTGCAAGCCCATGCTACCAGTGTAAGCCCATGCTACCAGTGCAAGCCCATGCTACCAGTGCAAGCTCATGCTACCAGCGCAAGCCCATGCTACCAGTGCAAGCCCATGCTACCAGTGCAAGCCCATGCTACCAGTGCAAGCTCATGCTACCAGTGCAAGCCCATGCTACCAGTGCAAGCTCATGCTACCAGTGCAAGCCCATGCTACCAGTGTGAGCTCATGCTCCCAGTGCAAGCCCATGCTACCAGTGTGAGCTCATGCTCCCAGTGCAAGCCCATGCTACCAGTGTAGGCCCATGCTACCAGTGCAAGCTCATGCTACCAGTGCAAGCTCATGCTACCAGTGCAAGCCCATGCTACCAGTGTGAGCTCATGCTCCCAGTGCAAGCCCATGCTACCAGTGTAGGCCCATGCTACCAGTGCAGGCCCATGCTACCAGTGCAGGCCCATGCTACCAGTGCAAGGCCATGCTACCAGTGCAAGCCCATGCTACCAGTGCAAGGCCATGCTACCAGTGCAAGCCCATGCTACCAGTGCAAGCCCAAGCCCAGGCCCATGCTACCAGTGCAGGCCCATGCTACCAGTGCAAGCCCAAGCTACCAGTGGAAGTCCATGCTACCAGTGGAAGTCCATGTTAGCAGTGCAAGCTCATGCTACCAGTACAAGCCCATGCTACCAGTGCAGGCCCATGCTACCAGTACAAGCCCATGCTACCAGTGCAAGCCCATGCTACCAGTACAAGCCCATGCTACCAGTCCAAGCCCAAGCTACCAGTGGAAGTCCATTCTACCAGTGCACACCCATGCTACCAGTGCAAGCTCATGGTACCAGTACAAGCCCATGCTACCAGTGCAAGCCCATGCTACCAGTGCAAGCCCATGCTACCAGTGCAAGCCCATGCTACCAGTGTGAGCTCAAGCCCATGCTACCAGTGCGAGCCCATGCTCCCAGTGCAAGCCCATGCTACCAGTGTAAGCCCATGCTACCAGTGCAAGCCCATGCTACCAGTGTGAGCTCATGCTCCCAGTGCAAGCCCATGCTACCAGTGTAGGCCCATGCTACCAGTGCAGGTCCATGCTACCAGTGCAAGGCCATGCTACCAGTGCAAGCCCATGCTACCAGTGCAAGCCCAAGCCCAGGCCCATGCTACCAGTGCAGGCCCATGCTACCAGTGCAAGCCCAAGCTACCAGTGGAAGTCCATGCTACCAGTGGAAGTCCATGTTAGCAGTGCACGCTCATGCTACCAGTACAAGCCCATGCTACCAGTGCAAGCCCATGCTACCAGTACAAGCCCATGCTACCAGTGCAAGCCCATGCTACCAGTACAAGCCCATGCTACCAATGCAAGCCCATGCTACCAGTACAAGCCCATGCTACCAGTGGAAGCCCATGCTACCAGTACAAGCCCATGCTACCAGTACAAGCCCATGCTACCAGTGCAAGCTCATGCTACCAGTGTGAGCTCATGCTACCAGTGCAAGCCCATGCTACCAGTGCAGGCCCATGCTACCAGTGCAGGCCCATGCTACCAGTGCAGGCCCATGCTACCAGTGCAAGCCCATGCTACCAGTGCAAGCCCAAGCCCATGCTACCAGTGCAGGCCCATGCTACCAGTGCCAGCTCATGCTACCAGTGCAAGCTCATGCTACCAGTGTGAGCTCATGCTACCAGTGCAGGCCCATGCTACCAGTGCAAGCCCATGCTACCAGTGCAAGCCCAAGCCCATGCTACCAGTGCAAGCTCATGCTACCAGTACAAGCCCAAGCTACCAGTGCAAGCCCAAGCTACCAGTGCAAGCTCATGCTACCAGTGCAAGCCCATGCTACCAGTGGAAGTCCATGCTACCAGTGGAAGTTCATGTTCGCAGTGCAAGCTCCTGCTACCAGTGCAAGCTCATGCTACCAGTGCAAGCCCATGCTACCAGTGGAAGTCCATTCTACCAGTGCACACCCATGCTACCAGTACAAGCTCATGCTACCAGTGAAAGTCCATGCTACCAGTGCAAGCTCATGCTACCAGTGCAAGCCCATGCTACCAGTGGAAGTCCATGCTACCATTGGAAGTTCATGTTCGCAGTGCAAGCTCATGCTACCAGTGCAAGCCCAAGCTACCAGTGGAAGTCCATTCTACCAGTGCACACCCATGCTACCAGTACAAGCTCATGCTACCAGTGAAAGTCCATGCTACCAGTGCAAGCTCATGCTACCAGTGCAAGCCCATGCTACCAGTGGAAGTCCATGCTACCAGTCGAAGTTCATGTTAGCAGTGCAAGCTCCTGCTACCAGTGCAAGCTCATGCTACCAGTGCAAGCCCATGCTACCAGTGCAAGCCCATGCTACCAGTGCAAGCTCATGCTACAAGTGGAAGCTCATGCTACCAGTGTGAGCTCATGCTACCAGTGGAAGTCCATGCTACCAGTGCAAGCTCATGCTACCAGTGCAAGCCCATGCTACCAGTGGAAGTCCATGCTACCAGTGGAAGTTCATGTTAGCAGTGCAAGCTCCTGCTACCAGTGCAAGCTCATGCTACCAGTGCAAGCCCATGCTACCAGTGTGAGCTCATGCTACCAGTGGAAGTCCATGCTACCAGTGCAAGCTCATGCTACCAGTGCAAGCCCATGCTACCAGTGTGAGCTCATGCTACCAGTGGAAGTCCATGCTACCAGTGCAAGCTCATGCTACCAGTGCAAGCCCATGCTACCAGTGTGAGCTCATGCTACCAGTGGAAGCTCATGCTACCAGTGTGAGCTCATGCTACCAGTGGAAGTCCATGCTACCAATGCAAGCCCATGCTACCAGTGCAAGCCCATGCTACCAGTGCAAGCCCATGCTACCAGTGCAAGCTCATGCTACCAGTGCAAGCTCATGCTACCAGTGTGAGCTCATGCTACCAGTGGAAGTCCATGCTACCAGTGCAAGCTCATGCTACCAGTGCAAGCCCATGCTAGCAGTGGAAGTCCATGCTACCAGTGGAAGTTCATGTTAGCAGTGCATGCTCCTGCTACCAGTGCAAGCTCATGCTACCAGTGCAAGCCCATGCTACCAGTGCAGGCCCATGCTACCAGTGCAGGTCCATGCTACCAGTGCAAGGCCATGCTACCAGTGCAAGCCCATGCTACCAGTGGAAGTCCATGCTACCAGTGGAAGTACATGTTAGCAGTGCAAGCTCCTGCTACCAGTGCAAGCTCATGCTACCAGTGCAAGCCCATGCTACCAGTGCAAGCCCAAGCTACCAGTGGAAGTCCATTCTACCAGTGCACACCCATGCTACCAGTGCAAGCTCATGCTACCAGTGTGAGCTCATGCTACCAGTGGAAGTCCATGCTACCAGTGCAAGCTCATGCTACCAGTGCAAGCCCATGCTACCAGTGGAAGTCCATGCTACCAGTGGAAGTTCATGTTAGCAGTGCAAGCTCCTGCTACCAGTGCAAGCTCATGCTACCAGTGCAAGCCCATGCTACCAGTGCAAGCCCAAGCTACCAGTGGAAGTCCATTCTACCAGTGCACACCCATGCTACCAGTGCAAGCTCATGCTACCAGTGCAAGCCCATGCTACCAGTGTGAGCTCATGCTACCAGTGGAAGTCCATGCTACCAGTGGAAGTTCATGTTCGCAGTGCAAGCTCCTGCTACCAGTGCAAGCTCATGCTACCAGTGCAAGCCCATGCTACCATTGGAAGTTCATGTTCGCAGTGCAAGCTCATGCTACCAGTGCAAGCCCAAGCTACCAGTGGAAGTCCATTCTACCAGTGCACACCCATGCTACCAGTACAAGCTCATGCTACCAGTGTGAGCTCATGCTACCAGTGGAAGTCCATGCTACCAGTGCAAGCTCATGCTACCAGTGCAAGCCCATGCTACCAGTGGAAGTCCATGCTACCAGTCGAAGTTCATGTTAGCAGTGCAAGCTCCTGCTACCAGTGCAAGCTCATGCCACCAGTGCAAGCTCATGCTACCAGTGCAAGCTCATGCCACCAGTGCAAGCTCATGCTACCAGTGCAAGCTCATGCTACCAGTGCAAGCTCCTGCTACCAGTGCAAGCTCATGCCACCAGTGCAAGCCCATGCTACCAGTGCAAGCCCATGCTACCAGTGCAAGCTCATGCTATAAGTGGAAGCTCATGCTACCAGTGTGAGCTCATGCTACCAGTGGAAGTCCATGCTACCAGTGCAAGCTCATGCTACCAGTGCAAGCCCATGCTACCAGTGTGAGCTCATGCTACCAGTGGAAGTCCATGCTACCAGTGCAAGCTCATGCTACCAGTGCAAGCCCATGCTACCAGTGTGAGCTCATGCTACCAGTGGAAGCTCATGCGACCAGTGTGAGCTCATGCTACCAGTGGAAGTCCATGCTACCAATGCAAGCCCATGCTACCAGTGCAAGCCCATGCTACCAGTGCAAGCCCATGCTACCAGTGCAAGCTCATGCTACCAGTGCAAGCTCATGCTACCAGTGTGAGCTCATGCTACCAGTGGAAGCTCATGCTACCAGTGTGAGCTCATGCTACCAGTGGAAGCTCATGCTACCAGTGTGAGCTCATGCTACCAGTGGAAGTCCATGCTACCAGTGCAAGCTCATGCTACCAGTGCAAGCCCATGCTAGCAGTGGAAGTCCATGCTACCAGTGGAAGTTCATGTTAGCAATGCAAGCTCCTGCTACCAGTGCAAGCTCATGCTACCAGTGCAAGCACATGCTACCAGTGCAAGCACATGCTACCAGTGCAAGCTCATGCTACCAGTGCAAGCCCAAGCTACCAGTGGAAGTCCATTCTACCAGTGCACACCCATGCTACCAGTGCAGGCCCATGCTACCAGTGGAAGTCCATGCTACCAGTGCAAGCCCATGCTACCAGTGGAAGTCCATGTTAGCAGTGCAAGCCCATGCTACCAGTGCAAGCCCATCTTACCAGTGCAAGCCCATGCTACCAGTGGAAGTCCATGCTACCAGTGCAACCCCATGCTACCAGTGGAAGTCCATGTTAGCAGTGCAAGCCCATGCTACCAGTGCAAGCCCATCTTACCAGTGCAAGCCCATGCTACCAGTGGAAGTCCATCTTACCAGTGCAATCTCATGCTACCAGTGCAAGTCCATGCTACCAGTGCAAGTCCATCTTACCAGTGCAAGCCCATGCTACCAGTGGAAGTCCATGTTAGCAGTGCAAGCTCATGCTACCAGTGCAAACTCATGCTACCAGTGCAAGCCCATGCTACCAGTGCAGGCCCATGCTACCAGTGCAGGCCCATGCTACCAGTGGAAGTCCATGCTACCAGTGCAAGCTCATGCTACCAGTGCAAGCCCATGCTACCAGTGCAAGCCCATGCTACCTGTGTAGGCCCATGCTACCAGTGCAAGCTCATGCTACCAGTGCAAGCCCATGCTACCAGTGCAAGCCCATGCTACCAGTGCAGGCCCATGCTACCAGTGCAGGTCCATGCTACCAGTGCAGGTCCATGCTACCAGTGCAAGCCCATGCTACCAGTGCAAGCCCATGCTACCAGTGCAGGCCCATGCTACCAGTGCAGGCCCATGCTACCAGTGGAAGTCCATGCTACCAGTGCAAGCCCATCTTACCAGTGCAAGCCCATCTTACCAGTGCAAGCCCATGCTACCAGTGGAAGTCCATGTTAGCAGTGCAAGCTCATGCTACCAGTGCAAGCCCATGCTACCAGTGCAAGCCCGTGCTACCAGTGCAGGCCCATGCTACCAGTGCAGGCCCATGCTACCAGTGCAGGTCCATGCTACCAGTGCAAGGCCATGCTACCAGTGCAAGCCCATGCTACCAGTGGAAGTACATGTTAGCAGTGCAAGCTCCTGCTACCAGTGCAAGCTCATGCTACCAGTGCAAGCCCATGCTACCAGTGCAAGCCCAAGCTACCAGTGGAAGTCCATTCTACCAGTGCACACCCATGCTACCAGTGCAAGCTCATGCTACCAGTGCAAGCTCATGCTACCAGTGTGAGCTCATGCTACCAGTGGAAGTCCATGCTACCAGTGCAAGCTCATGCTACCAGTGCAAGCCCATGCTACCAGTGGAAGTCCATGCTACCAGTGGAAGTTCATGTTAGCAGTGCAAGCTCCTGCTACCAGTGCAAGCTCATGCTACCAGTGCAAGCCCATGCTACCAGTGTGAGCTCATGCTACCAGTGCAGGCCCATGCTACCAGTGCAGGCCCATGCTACCAGTGCAAGCTCATGCTACCAGTGCAAGCCCATCTTACCAGTGCAAGCTCATGCTACCAGTGCAAGCCCATGCTACCAGTGCAAGCTCATGCTACCAGTGCAAGCCCATGCTACCAGTGGAAGTCCATGCTACCAGTGGAAGTTCATGTTAGCAGTGCAAGCTCCTGCTACCAGTGCAAGCTCATGCTACCAGTGCAAGCCCATGCTACCAGTGCAAGCCCATGCTACCAGTGCAAGCTCATGCTACCAGTGCAAGCCCATGCTACCAGTGCAAGCCCAAGCTACCAGTGGAAGTCCATTCTACCAGTGCACACCCATACTACCAGTGCAAGCTCATGCTACCAGTGCAAGCTCATGCTACCAGTGTGAGCTCATGCTACCAGTGGAAGTCCATGCTACCAGTGCAAGCTCATGCTACCAGTGCAAGCCCATGCTACCAGTGGAAGTCCATGCTACCAGTGGAAGTTCATGTTAGCAGTGCAAGCTCCTGCTACCAGTGCAAGCTCATGCTACCAGTGCAAGCCCATGCTACCAGTGTGAGCTCATGCTACCAGTGCAGGCCCATGCTACCAGTGCAGGCCCATGCTACCAGTGCAAGCTCATGCTACCAGTGCAAGCCCATCTTACCAGTGCAAGCTCATGCTACCAGTGCAAGCCCATGCTACCAGTGCAAGCTCATGCTACCAGTGCAAGCCCATGCTACCAGTGCAAGCTCATGCTACCAGTGCAAGCACATGCTACCAGTGCAAGCACATGCTACCAGTGCAAGCTCATGCTACCAGTGCAAGCCCAAGCTACCAGTGGAAGTCCATTCTACCAGTGCACACCCATGCTACCAGTGCAGGCCCATGCTACCAGTGGAAGTCCATGCTACCAGTGCAAGCTCATGCTACCAGTGCAAGCTCATGCTACCAGTGTGAGCTCATGCTACCAGTGGAAGCTCATGCTACCAGTGTGAGCTCATGCTACCAGTGGAAGCTCATGCTACCAGTGTGAGCTCATGCTACCAGTGGAAGTCCATGCTACCAGTGCAAGCTCATGCTACCAGTGCAAGCCCATGCTAGCAGTGGAAGTCCATGCTACCAGTGGAAGTTCATGTTAGCAATGCAAGCTCCTGCTACCAGTGCAAGCTCATGCTACCAGTGCAAGCACATGCTACCAGTGCAAGCACATGCTACCAGTGCAAGCTCATGCTACCAGTGCAAGCCCAAGCTACCAGTGGAAGTCCATTCTACCAGTGCACACCCATGCTACCAGTGCAGGCCCATGCTACCAGTGCACACCCATGCTACCAGTGCAGGCCCATGCTACCAGTGGAAGTCCATGTTAGCAGTGCAAGCCCATGCTACCAGTGCAAGCCCATCTTACCAGTGCAAGCCCATGCTACCAGTGGAAGTCCATGCTACCAGTGCAACCCCATGCTACCAGTGGAAGTCCATGTTAGCAGTGCAAGCCCATGCTACCAGTGCAAGCCCATCTTACCAGTGCAAGCCCATGCTACCAGTGGAAGTCCATCTTACCAGTGCAATCTCATGCTACCAGTGCAAGTCCATGCTACCAGTGCAAGTCCATCTTACCAGTGCAAGCCCATGCTACCAGTGGAAGTCCATGTTAGCAGTGCAAGCTCATGCTACCAGTGCAAACTCATGCTACCAGTGCAAGCCCATGCTACCAGTGCAGGCCCATGCTACCAGTGCAGGCCCATGCTACCAGTGGAAGTCCATGCTACCAGTGCAAGCTCATGCTACCAGTGCAAGCCCATGCTACCAGTGCAAGCCCATGCTACCTGTGTAGGCCCATGCTACCAGTGCAAGCTCATGCTACCAGTGCAAGCCCATGCTACCAGTGCAAGCCCATGCTACCAGTGCAGGCCCATGCTACCAGTGCAGGTCCATGCTACCAGTGCAGGTCCATGCTACCAGTGCAAGCCCATGCTACCAGTGCAAGCCCATGCTACCAGTGCAGGCCCATGCTACCAGTGCAGGCCCATGCTACCAGTGGAAGTCCATGCTACCAGTGCAAGCCCATCTTACCAGTGCAAGCCCATCTTACCAGTGCAAGCCCATGCTACCAGTGGAAGTCCATGTTAGCAGTGCAAGCTCATGCTACCAGTGCAAGCCCATGCTACCAGTGCAAGCCCGTGCTACCAGTGCAGGCCCATGCTACCAGTGCAGGCCCATGCTACCAGTGCAGGTCCATGCTACCAGTGCAAGGCCATGCTACCAGTGCAAGCCCATGCTACCAGTGGAAGTACATGTTAGCAGTGCAAGCTCCTGCTACCAGTGCAAGCTCATGCTACCAGTGCAAGCCCATGCTACCAGTGCAAGCCCAAGCTACCAGTGGAAGTCCATTCTACCAGTGCACACCCATGCTACCAGTGCAAGCTCATGCTACCAGTGCAAGCTCATGCTACCAGTGTGAGCTCATGCTACCAGTGGAAGTCCATGCTACCAGTGCAAGCTCATGCTACCAGTGCAAGCCCATGCTACCAGTGGAAGTCCATGCTACCAGTGGAAGTTCATGTTAGCAGTGCAAGCTCCTGCTACCAGTGCAAGCTCATGCTACCAGTGCAAGCCCATGCTACCAGTGTGAGCTCATGCTACCAGTGCAGGCCCATGCTACCAGTGCAGGCCCATGCTACCAGTGCAAGCTCATGCTACCAGTGCAAGCCCATCTTACCAGTGCAAGCTCATGCTACCAGTGCAAGCCCATGCTACCAGTGCAAGCTCATGCTACCAGTGCAAGCCCATGCTACCAGTGGAAGTCCATGCTACCAGTGGAAGTTCATGTTAGCAGTGCAAGCTCCTGCTACCAGTGCAAGCTCATGCTACCAGTGCAAGCCCATGCTACCAGTGCAAGCTCATGCTACCAGTGCAAGCCCATGCTACCAGTGCAAGCCCAAGCTACCAGTGGAAGTCCATTCTACCAGTGCACACCCATACTACCAGTGCAAGCTCATGCTACCAGTGCAAGCTCATGCTACCAGTGTGAGCTCATGCTACCAGTGGAAGTCCATGCTACCAGTGCAAGCTCATGCTACCAGTGCAAGCCCATGCTACCAGTGGAAGTCCATGCTACCAGTGCAAGCCCAAGCTACCAGTGGAAGTCCATTCTACCAGTGCACACCCATGCTACCAGTGCAAGCTCATGCTACCAGTGCAAGCTCATGCTACCAGTGTGAGCTCATGCTACCAGTGGAAGTCCATGCTACCAGTGCAAGCTCATGCTACCAGTGCAAGCTCATGCTACCAGTGTGAGCTCATGCTACCAGTGGAAGTCCATGCTACCAGTGCAAGCTCATGCTACCAGTGCAAGCCCATGCTACCAGTGCAAGCCCATGCTACCAGTGCAAGTCCATGCTACCAGTGCAAGCCGATGCTACCAGTGCAAGCTCCTGCTACCAGTGCAAGCTCATGCTACCAGTGCAAGTCCATGCTACCAGTGCAAGCTCATGCTACCAGTGCAAGTCCATGCTACCAGTGCAAGCCGATGCTACCAGTGCAAGCTCCTGCTACCAGTGCAAGCTCATGCTACCAGTGCAAGTCCATGCTACCAGTGCAAGCTCATGCTACCAGTGCAAGCCCATGCTACCAGTGGAAGTCCATGCTACCAGTGGAAGTTCATGTTAGCAGTGCATGCTCCTGCTACCAGTGCAAGCTCATGCTACCAGTGCAAGCCCATGCTACCAGTGGAAGTCCATGCTACCAGTGCAAGCCCATCTACCAGTGCAAGCCCATGCTACCAGTGCAAGCTCATGCTACCAGTGCACATCAATGGTACCAGTGCACATCCATGCTTCCATTGTACATCCATGCTACCAGTGCACGTCAAGGTGCATTTTGAAAGCAGACCTGTCTACATACTATGCCTCACACTGAGGGTGCACTAGAAGGAGGAACAGTCCCTGCATCGCATTAAGACTGAGGAAAATAAGCTGATGTCAGTTCTCTAGCAGGGTGAAGGACACCTGCTAGCAAAAAAGAGTAGTGTAGGGACAATGTAGAGCTGGAGTCCCTACATTGATGGAAGGTCTTATGCAGCCATCTGGCATAGTCCAGCGGTTAAATGCCCCATCTAAGTCACAGCACCATCAGAAGATAGAGAAGTAAGAGAGCGTATACTTCAACTATCAAGTGGACAGTGTTGGGTTGTAGAGCTGATAGTTGCAAAGAGAGCAATTGATTGACGGAATGCTGAACAATGTCATACATTTGTACAGAGATCTGGGCTTAAATAATTTGTTTTTTTGCTCCCCATGCCTTTCCTGTTTGGATCCAGCCATTGGCAAATCAGTCTTGACCCTGCGCCCAATGGGAACAGTCCAGCCCGAACTGCTAGGCCAGGTCCTCCCTGGACCGGAAATAAGCATCCTAGGACCGGTTTCATGGTATCACTCCATATCAGCCATTCTAGCTTGACTCCAGTGGCATGGTGAGCATTTGACCCACGTCTGAGCGTACCCGCCCCACTCGTGGTGGCAAATTCAAAAAGAGCAATTGATGAACGAAATGCTGAATGTCAAAAATTCACCCTAGAACAGATATCGGGCCTAATTCCATTGTTTTTTGCTCACCATTCCATTCCAGTTTGGAATCAGCTAATAGTAACAGGGGGCTAAACATAGACGAAATGGAGCAGAGGACTTCGAAAGTGGTAGAATAAAAGAGAGACAGAAACCCTAAAGGTATAGCAACTGTGAAAAAAGTAAGACCGTGGTAGTGGGAAAAAGTGGGGTTAAGTACAAGTCTGCAAAAAGGACAGATGCACATATTCCCAGACTAAAAGAGGGACCAGAGACAGAAAGGGCTGGACACAGGGAGAAGGGAACCCTCTGCAGTTGCCATTGGATAAAAATGGCAGTAAGAGGGAACCCTAGATTTGATCTGCGGATATTACCAGGGCATATGTCCTTACACTCTTCTACTTCAGGTTCTGCAGGTGCCATTGGTCCCTTCCATGTACCCCACTGTTGGTCAAATATGCTTCCAGTAGATAGCTGCCCAATAAGTGTCTAGTTGTGGATATCACCCCCTTCCCTGATGCTGCTGCGATGAGTGGCGGGTCAACGAGACCTACATTAAAATTCCAGTCCTAGGACCCATGGCATGATTTGCCAGGACAGAAAAGGTCTCCGAGGACATGGTGAACCTCTGGTACACTCTCCGGAGACGGTATGCCTCCTGCGTAGCACTTTCACACACCTATGGCTTCTAGTCCTCACACTTCCTGCCATGTCAGTTCACTTGTCTTACGTCTGTAACGCCACATTTCACTAAGTTCCTGTGTCTTTGAAAAATGTGTAATGGCTGTTCTCCTGCTAAGCCTGGGATAGTATACCTCCTTTTAGCTGCAAAGAAACCATAGGTTGAAAAGTGGGGGTGGGACTCGGATTCTCTCCCTGGTTAAGGTGTTCACCCAGAAAGGTGGCTGGAATAAATCCACAGATGGCACTGTGGCAAGGGACATATCGGAGGGCACCTCTTTTCCCAGATGTATATCCATGTTGAAACTAGAGCTTGGGGGATAATCCTTTACCAAAAAAAGGGCTGTGGTTCAGCTGGAGGGGAGAGAGGCAGTGCAGATCCGGAGTGCAGCAGAAAACAGACTAGGTTTCATGGTTCATTGCCGGGTCGCAGAATATCCGAGGCGGAACCAACTTTTATCCCTGGAAAGTTCAATGTTTGGAATGTCATCTGGGATTGACACATCCTCTATGGAGCCGAAATCTAGGTGTTTCCAGGCAGGGAACATCTAGGATAACGAGAAGGGATTTCATTTATGTCCACCTTGCATATTCGGGCCTATATTCATGCTGATAATATGATTTTAATTTATCCTCCATAATTCTGGTGTGAAAAAATCCATTGCTACAGCTCCTGGTCACTGTGACTAAAGAAAGCATGTGGGCTAAGGGCCTGGTTTAGATCTTGGCGGACAGGTTACTCCGTCACAATGGTGACGGATATCCCCTCCGTAGAAATATAAATCCTATAGGATATAATAAGATTTACTCCAGTATTGGAACTTTCAAAGATTCACATGCTTGAATCATTCTCTGTCGTCATGATAGGAGTCCCCGGAACTTAAAATAGTAGTAGTAGTAGTTGACTTAAATAGTCATAATACACTAATAGGTGTTGACTAAAGAAGACCTATGCCTCTCAGTTTAATAACCTATCATAGGTCCTTATTAAAGAAAGAACCACAATTATGCCCCAACCAGTCCGCATCAATCACTCTCTAGAACACTCCTGAGGGAAGCTCAGAGCCTCAGATTTTCTACTGCACGTTGTACTAGGGAGTCTCCTCTGATCTCTGCTCAGCTTTCTCATCTGAATGAAGGATTTGGACTATTTCTACAGGAAAGTACAATTTTACGATCTTTTATTAGAACAAGACATCATCTTCATGTTTCCTACTTGTGGTACGTCTTCATTGTATCTTGACTATGTCTGACCAAGCTAAGAATGCTCTCTTCAGAGCAAGTGCCACTTGCCTGAAGAAGAGACTTTACGTTGATGACCCTCCCAAAAATTGAATTTACTGCCTATATCCATCTCATAAGGTGTCAGAATGCAAGATTTGTCGTACTTTTTCAAGTAAGACCCTTAGAGACAGAGAAGGACGACTCCTCATCTGGCTTCAGAATTTGAAAACTAGATTAGACCCTGTGTCAGACTCCGAGAGTGACCAGTCTACCTCTACAAAAATCTCTGTGAAAAGGACAAGAGATTTATCACAGGCTGATAAGGAGCCTGCTAAAAAGTTTGACAAGAAGTCCCCTTTTGAAAGTTCCTCTGAGCGCAAAGGTTCTCATAAAAAAGAACAGCCATCAAAGACTGTTTCTGAACCAAAAACACCTCCTGCAGAACTTAAAATGACTTTTAAAAAACCAGTGAAGAAAAGCTCTTCAGATGACAAGAGGATGCATTCTGGCACGTCGACGTGGACGACATGCTCTCTGGCTCTCCCATCGTCGACAACGACCTTGACATCGACATGAGGTCCGATTTCATCAACCAGTTCCTTAATATGTCACAAGGAGATTGACACATCGTTGACGAAGCACTAGTCATCAACGCCAAAGTCGACTACATCGCCGAAGAAGATACCATACAAGGTCATCGTCGATAACGCCACTGTTGACGGAAAGAAGGTCGACGCCGCAGCAGCAGTCGGCGAGGTCATTGCCGTCGTCTAGTGCACACCGGAGACAGACTCTTTGCCGTCGACAAAGATAAAGTCACTGGGTTCGACAAAGTCTTTACCGTCTACGACTCCACAGGTGTCGACAAAGTCTGCTCCATCGACAAAATCATCGTCGACGACGACATCACCTACGGCAATCACATTAAAAGCTGTGGAAGGGAAGACACTGTTGTCGACGCAACCGTTGACGCAATTGTCAACGAAGGTTATATCTGTAAAGCTGGCTACGCCAAAAAAGATTCTGGCATTGGAAATTACGCCTGAACACACCTCACCCAATAAAATGACTCCTCTTATACCCACTCACCTTTTAGAGGAGAGACATTCAGAAGAAGAGGAAGAAGTGGTCTCTTTGGGGACACTTATAGCCATCAGAATTTCACGTCAAGTGCCAGCCAGATGATGATGATGATGATGATGATGACCAGCAATACTATGGTCTAGCGTATTTTACCCAGTCTGAACATCATAAGCAGTATCATTAAGAAAGGGTCACAATGCCATCTGATTTGCAATTTATGCTGCAGGCTATAGGCAGCGCTTCCCACCTTCAGACTCGTCCAATATACCTCCTCCTCCTCAGGTTACATCGCCAGCAAGAGTTAATGTGCCTACGGTGCTTTCGGTACCGAATACTCAACAATCTGTTCCCTTCCAGGAACCAGCCCCTTTGGATGAGGAAAGGGAACTTCATGATACAGCTTCAGAATGGGATGACTACAGGATGTTTTCACCAGCCTCACCTATACCTCCTCCGGTAGATTCCCCACCAGAAGATATTATGGGATTTCATAATTTGTTGGAGTGTGCAGCAAAAAGGTTTGCCTTACCAATGCCTTCCAAGCAAGCAGACTGCTTCTTATATGACTTAAAAGAACCATTTTGTAAGTCAGTTGGAGCTATTCCTATAATTGATTATATCTGGGAGGAAGGTGTTAGAATAATGAAAAACCCAGCCTCTGTGCCAGCGGTGCTTACACACACGGATAAAAAATATAAGCCCACTGATGCTGCCCCAGTGTGCCTCAAAGGGCAGCCAAAACCGGACTCAGTAGTGATGCAGGCCGCTCAACGCTGCTCAAAAAATCCTAAGGTACAGATGTCTAGATTCTATTGGAAAAATATTCTTATCAATGTCAGCTCTAACAATAAAAGTAGCAAACTCCTTGGTGATCTTAGGTTGCTATGATCACCAAATGTGGTCTGACATCGCTTCTTATATTGATCAACTGCTGGAAGATGTTAAAGAGGAGGCAACAAAGATATGGCATGAAGGAGAGAGGACATCAAACGAGATAATAGATTCAGTGATGGATGTTGCTGTAACAGATATCTGAAAGAAACAGGTTAGTATTAGATTCCTTACCTTAGAATACCCCCAGGCGTCAGACTGGATCCGGAAACTTTTGCGTAGCAGTACCCTTGCGTGTCGGTAGGCGTCGTCTGCGGCTCCGCATCCGTCGTTGGCGCAGGGTGACGTCGCCGGAGTACTTAGACGCTGCCCTCGCGCGCTGACTTCAGTTCCTATTTTTTCCGCACCAGCAAGCGCCGATCTGGGAACAGTGGTACCCTTTAGTAATTTTTTTGATCTTTTTGATCTTTTTCGAAGTCGAACGACTCCGACGGTGCCGGTAGGGATGCCCGGGTTTAAACCCTGCGTCGACTGCAACCGATTGATGTCGGTTACCGACCCCCATCGCCGGTGTCTTCATTGCCTGGGGCCCGACCACGATGACAAGTTGTGCCCCGACTGCCGGGCCTTGACGTCGAAGGCTAGGCGGGAGCAGTCTCGCAAGCGCCTCGAGCTCCGGTAGTCGGCCCCGCGCCATTCGAGGTCCCGGTCCGGGAGGAGGTCGAGGGACTGGTCCCGGGGCCGGAGTCATCACGGCTCGGAGGATCGACACCACTCCTTGAGCTCCAAGTCCTCAGGTAAGAGGCACAAGAAGTCGAAGAGGCGACATCGTCTTCCGACTCCTCCCGACGCTCGCGCGGCACGGCCGGGAGTTCGGGTGACACCGCCCACGCGGCTCTGTCGGAGCCGCAGCTGTCGCGGCCTGCTCCATACCCGCCGGTCCCTGGGCAGAACGCGACGCCGGAGGAGATTGACGCCTTTCTCTCGGCCATGAGGTCGCTCACTCAGTCGGGTTCCGCGGCCCCGACTGGGAGCCCAAGCGGGCCAGGTGCTTCGGCCCCGGCGCCATCGGGTGCTTCGGCCCCAGCGTCGTCAGCGACTTCGGTTCCGACGCCGCAGGACTCCACCGGATCCGGGTCATCGCCGGTTGACCTTACGACCTCGCCGGTGCTGGCTGCTAGGGTGTCGCCCCCGGCGCCGACCACGGTCGACGCCGTCCCCAGTTCCCTCCTCAGTCTGGGTCCGGCACCGGAGCGGCGTCGCTCGACGCTGCTTTCGACGCCGATGGGAGATTTTTACTTCTATGATCCGGCCCCATCTTTTGACCCTGAATACCAGGAGATGGGTAGTGAGGCGGATTGGTAGGGGTCTGAGGACCCTCTGGCACGTGAGTGTCAGCCTTATCAGGACTGGACAGGCGAGCTAGGGGACGCCAGTGGTCTGGACACCTCACCAGACACTGGCTTTGTCTGGGCAGCCTAAAGTGTGGTGCTGACGCGGGCGGCCAAGGCCTTATCCCTTGAGCTCCCTGTCGCGGCCGTGAGGACTAACCTCCTCACTGAGGTCCTTAAACCGCAGGCAAGCTTGTCGGAGCCTCTGTTTCCGTTTAATGAGGCCTTGTCTGAAGTTCTTCTGAGCACCTGGTCCAGGCCCGCTACAGGTCCCCCTATAGATAGGGACGTGGCCAGACGCCACAGCCCGGCTCCAGACGACCCTTGCTTCCTGTCCACTCACCCCACCCCCGAGAACCTGGTAATCCAAGCCTCTAACTCCCAGACCGCATTCCCCCGGCTCCCCTGGATCGGGAATCCAAGAGGTACGAGCGATATGGTAAAAAGATGTTCGCCTCCCTGAAATTGGGATTGCGGTCAGTTAACACCGCGTGCCTCTTGGCCGTTATACCCATTCTCTGTGGGACACGGTCGCGGACGTGCTGCCACAATGTCCGGAGGAGGCCCGAACTAAACTCGCCTAAGCCCTTACGGAGGGTCGAGATGCAGCACGGTACTCCATCAGATGTGGACTAGATACCACGGACTCGCTAGGTAGAGCGAGGGCAACGACGGTGGCGATTCGTCGCCACGCCTGGCTGAGGTCCGCCAACTTTTCGGCTGATGTCCAGAACACCCTTATGGACATGCCGTTTGATGGCCGTCGCCTCTTTGGCGACAAGACCGACAATGCGCTTGAGAGCTTTAAGGACTCCAGGGCTACGGCCAAGTGCTTGGACCTGTCGGCCTCGCGCCAGCAATCTGCTGCCTTTCGTCCCTTTCGTGGCCAAGGAAGGGGCACCCCTACACGTCCTGCCAGCCACAGGCAGCAGACTAAAATCCAGCGCCGTGGCGGGCGTGGTAACTGCCGTGGCGGTGCCCGGGGACAATGACGAGGCCAGTCCACATCCACCCCCGCAGAATCCGCCTCAAAGCCTTCCTAGTCCAAGCTTTCAGGCCCACGAGACGCCAGCAGGGGGGCAGGGTTCACCTCTCCCACTGGCGCGACATCACATCGGACAGGTGGGTGCTGCAAATCGTCCGAAGGGGCTACTCCCTCCCCTTCGAGGCGACCCCTCCAGCCATGCCACTGCAGTACCACCGCGTGTCGGGGGATCACTTGAATCTTCTGCGAGAGGAAGTTACGGCCCTCTTGGCCAAGGGGGCCATCGAGCTCGTTCCTGGGCCAGAAGTATGGTGTGGTTGTTACTCCCACTACTTTCTGGTTCCCAAGAAGGGCAAAGGGGGCCTACGCCCTATCTTGGACCTGCGGAACGTCCACGTCTTCCTCCGGAAGGAGAGATTCAAGATGCTGACACTGGCTCAGGTCTTAGCTGCCCTGGACCCAGAAGACTGGATGGTAGCGTTGGACTTGCAGGACGCTTATTTCCACATCCCCGTCCTGCCGGCCCACCGGCGCTACCTGCGGTTCAAGGTAGGCCACAAGCACTTTCAGTTTACCGTGCTCCCCTTCGGCCTTACCAGCGCCCCTCGGGTGTTCACGAAAGTGATGGCGGTGGTCGCAGCTCATCTGCGCAGGTTAGGGGTTGTTGTTGAAAGCGGGCTCGCCCCAGACAGTCGTCAGCCACCTCCAGACTACGGCCGACCTCCTGCACCTGCTGGGGTTCTCCATCAATGTGCCGAAGTCACACCTGTGCCCCTCTCAGAAGCTCCTCTTCATGGGAGCGGTTCTAGACTCAGCGCAATTTCGGGTTTATCCTCCCGAACAGCGGGTTCGGGATATTCAGCCTCTGATTCCGATCTTTCAGCATTTATCCCGAGTCTCGGTCAGGTTGACGCTGCGGCTTCTGGGGCTGATGGCCTCCTCCATCCTTCTGGTGCATCACGCCAGGTAGCGGATGCGGGCTCTGCAGTGGGACCTGAAGTTTCAGTGGGCCCAGCATCAGGGCAACTTGTCCGACCATGTCTTGATCTCGGAGGGCACTGCAAGACAGTTGCAGTGGTGGCCCACGGACCGCGATTGGGTCAGCGGCAGATCCCTCTCCCTACCCCAACCGGAGCACGTAGTTGTGACGGACGCGTCCCTCCAGGGCTGGGGGGGCCACATGGGAGAGGCGGAGATCAGAGGCCTCTGGTCTCCGGCGGAGTCTCAGCTCCACATCAACCTTTTGGAGCTGCAGGCGATCCGGCTTGCACTGAAGGCATTCCTCCCCTCTGTCCGGGGGAGTGTAGTGCCTATGCCTATCCCTATGCCAGGAGACTCTGCGCCTCTGGCAGTGGCTGGAACATCAGGGCGTGAACCTGGTGGTTCAACACCTAGCAGGTTCCCTGAACGCCAGGGCGGACAAACTCCGCCAACGGTGCATGATGGATCACGAATGGCGTCTGAACTCGGATGTGGTGCAAGGCCTCCTTCAGCAGTGGGGAGAGCCTTGGTTAGATCTATTCGCCACAGAAGAGAACGCGCAATATCATCAGTTCTGCGCGTTGGAATTTCCAAGGCGGCACTCGCTCGGAGACGCTTTTCGTCGCGAGTGGAGTTGCGGTCCATTGTACGCCTTTCCGCCTATACCACTTCTGCCCAGAGTGCTGAAGAAGATCAGGCGCGACCGGGCCCAAGTCATCCTTGCGGCTCCGCACTGGGCACGGAGGTTCTGATATCCCGAGCTACTCAGCCTGTCTGTCGATCCCCCGATTCGTCTGCCTCTTCAGGAGAACCTTCTGTCGCAGCACCAGGTGACGGTCCTCCGCCCGAACCCGTCCAGTCTCCACTTACATGCGTGGAGATTGAGCGGCGGCAGTTGAGGCCATTTGACTTGCCTCCTGAAGTCTGTAATGTCATTCTGGCAGCCAGGCGTCCCTCCACAAAATCGGTATACGCCTGCAGGTGGAATAAGTTTGGCATGGTGCACAGCAAAGGCTGTGGATCCCCTTTCTGCCCCTCTTTCAGAGGTTCTCCTCTTTCTTCTCTCTCTTGCCCAGCAGGGCTCTGCTCTGGGCACTCTGAAGGGCTACCTCTCAGCCATTTCCACCTTCTTAAGGCTACCTGATCAGCCCTCTTTGTTCAAGTCCCCCATTGTAAATAGGTTTTTGAAGGGCATCGCCCATATGTTTCCTCCAGTTCCTTTCGTGATGCCTCAGTGGGACTTGAACCGTGTTCTCACTTTTCTGATATGCGCTCCCTTTGAGCCACTCCATAATTGTCCTCTTCGCCTTCTGACTCTGAAGACCGCTTTCCTGGTTGCCATCACTTCTGCCAGGAGAGTGAGTGAGCTCCAGGCCCTTTCCTCTAAGCCTCCTTTCCTTTATTTATTTATTAAAACATTTATATAGCGCGAACAAAGGCCCTAGGGCATCTCGGCGCTGAAGTTTCTGCAGTGTATAATCATCAAGGGGACTGAAGTTTCACTGTTTAAACAGCCAGGTCTTAAGCTGTTTGCGAAACATCCAGATGGAGGTACTCGTTTTAATTGCAAGTGGGACAGTATTCCACAGTTTTGGGGCAGCTACAAGGAATCTTCTATCACCCCACGCTACTGATTTGGTGCGTGGTACCATTAGGTCCTGTAAAGAAGATGAACGCAACGTTCTAGCAGGACGGTAAGGGATGAGATTTTGGGTAAAGAAAGCAGGTCCGATATTATGTAAAGCTTTATATACCAGGCAGAGGGACTTGAATTCTATCCTCTTTCTCACCGGTAGCCAATGCAGCTGTCTTATGGTGGCTGACACTGACTGATATTTTGGAATGCGCCCAAGTAGCCTGGCGGCAGCATTCTGAATAATTTGCATTTTTTGAAGCACCTTCTCTTGGGCGCCCAAGAACAGAGCGTTGCAGTAGTCTAAGGTGGACAGAACCAGGGAAGTGACCAGGGTTTTTCCAGCATTTTCAGGTAGGAAAGGCAAGATTTTTTTTATGAGCCGTAGTTTATAAAAAGCTGAGGAGGAGATCTGATTTGCATGAGGTAGGAAATTCAGGCGGTTATCGAACACCACCCCTAAGTTCCTCACCTTGTCGATCGGGTCCGGAGGCTGGCCCATGGATGAAGGCCACCAGAGTGAGGGCCAATCCGGGGATAATTTGCCAAAAATGACAACTTCAGATTTGTCGGAATTCAGTTTCAGGCAATTGGCAGCCATCCAGCTACCAATTGCCTGCATGCCTTGATTGAAATTACTGGCAATCTTAGGCCCATCATTCTTGACTGCTAGGACCAGCTGGGTGTCATCTGCATAGGAGGTAAGGCTCATCCCATGTGCCTTGATGACTCTGGCAAGGTCCGACACATAAATGTTAAATAGAGTCGGACTAAGGGATGAGCCTTGAGGAACTCCGCATGGCAGTGACAAAGGAGATGATTTGAAAGGTCCGATAGTAACCACCTGGGACCTTCCCGCCAGAAATGAAGCGATAAGTTCTCTGGCACTCCCTCGAATGCCCATGCCTCCGACACGATCGACCAAAGTGGCATGGTCGACCGTGTCGAAGGCTGCCGATAGGTCCAACAGGATAAGAACTGCTGTTCCTCCTTCATCCCGGATAGATCTGATATCATCCGCTGCCTTAACCAGGGCAGTCTCTGTTCCGTGGAATTGGCGGAAGCCAAACTGTGATTCATCCAATAACCTATTTTCCTCGACGAAGGAGGATAGTTGAAGGTTCATGATTTTTTCAACTACTTTCGCTAGGAGTGGAAGACTAGCGATAGGACGATAACTTTTAGGTTCATCCTTGTCGAGGTTGGGTTTTTAAGGAGAGGTTTTAGGAGGGTCTTTTTTAAACTCAGGGTAAATGCCCGTGCAGAAAATGGAATTGCAGATCGCGGTCATAGACGGGAGAACTGTTTCAATAATCGGGCGTAGGATTTTCAAGGGACATGGGTCCGAGGCAGAGCCCGATTTAATGTTTGATATGATATTCCGTACCTGAGAGGGACCTACTTCTGTGAACTGCAGGAAGTTGGGACCATAATGTGGAGGGAGAGAGGTAGGAAGGGTGATTGCATTATTTGCGAAGACTCGATAGATGTCCTCGACTTTACTAAAGAAAAAATTCGCTAGGTCGTTGCAAAGAGATTGGGAAGGGGGGGGGGGTCAAGTCAGAAGAAAACCCAGCTAGCTGTTTGGTGGTTTCATACAATCGTTTACTAGAATTTTTTGCTGATTCTATTTTTTCACAGTAATATTTTTTCTTTGCCTCACAGATTAAGATTTTGTATTTGGTCATTGCAGCTTTATACTTGGATTTGGCTTCGTCTGTATAATCTATCCGCCAGTGCCTCTCGCTGTTCCTGCACTGTTGCTTCTGAATACGTAGCTCAACTGTGTACCAAGGGGCCGACGGGGCAGATCTGTTACGGGATCGTTGTTTAGTCTGAACTTGTTCAGAGGCTGCAGAGCTTACCCAGTCATAGAATTGAGATATTGCAATGTTGGGATCGGTGGATAACAACGGGGTGGTATCGGTGACATTTGATTCTAATCTAGAGGTATCTATGTCGTCCCATGCCAAATAGGGTTGACTGGGTTTAGGGCATGATTTGCCTGCAGGAGAATCCTGTACTGATAATGATGCCAGAATAAGATGGTGGTCAGTCCAGGTCAGAGGAAGTATTTGGGTGACTTGTAGGCCCACTGTATTAGTGAATATGCCATCCAAGGTGTGGCCACCATCATGCGTGGGAGATGTAACCAGAGGGTGAAGGCCAAAAGTGGTCATATCTGCTAAAAGAGTAGCAGTATCGGGATTTTCTGGTAAATCAAAATGAAAATTAAAATCACCCAGGATCGTGAGAGCATTATCAAGGGCGGATACTTCCAGTGTAGATCTAAGATCTAAAATGAATTCGTTCCTGGGCCCCGGAGAGCGGTATAAAAGGATACCTTTGAATGTGTAGGTTGGGGACAGATTAATGGTGAATTCTAGGGCTTCACAAGAGGATCGGGTGATCATTTTGGTCCTGACGGACAAAGTATCACGTGCAATAATGGCACACGGGCCACGGCGGCTACTACTGCCCTGGGCCAGGGAGTCCCCTTGCAGGACATCTGTCAGGCAGCTACGTGGGCCTCGCTGCGCACGTTTGCAAGACACTACTGCCTGGACAGCCAAGTCCGGAGAGATGGCTTTTTCAGCCGTTCCGTTCTCCAGGACTTTCTGGTGTGATCATTGGTTCGCAGACCCACCACCGGGGTTGGTGTTGCTGGGGTATCTATTCTAAGGTAAGGAATCTAATACTAACCTGTTTCTTTCAGATGCACAAGTTACTTACCTTCGGTAACGATATATCTGTAAGAAACAGTAGTTAGTATTCGATTCCTTACCGCCCCACCCATCCTCCCCGTTCTGCGAACCGATATCTAGGGTTAAGGTCATCCCCTTTCAGGTCCCTAGTTTTTATGGCACCAGTGTTGGTTTTTATCATGGCTCTGCGTTTTCTGGAGCGGAAAAGCTGTGTATAAGAACTGACGTCAGCACGCGAGGGCGGCGTCTAAGTACTCCGGCGACGTCATCCTGGTGCCAACGACGCTGATGATGGACGCGGAGCCGCAGACGACGCCTACCGACGCACAAGGGTACTGCTACGCAAACGGTTCCGGATCCAGTCTGACGCCTGGGGGTATTCTAAGGTAAGAAATCTAATACTAACTACTGATATATCGTTACCGAACGTAAGTAACTTGTGCTTTAGACAACTAGCTGGAGCAGCAGTTCTACGAAGAGGTTCAAAACAAAATATTGTATCTTCCATATGATGGAGAGGCTCTTTTTGACCGCCATGTAGAGGAAGCCCTTAAAACCGTCAAGGCAGACACAGATACTGCAAAGTCTTTGGGGATGCTGCAGTTCAGAAAATCTCCCTTTTGGGGGTCAAAGGGTAGAGGTTAACCTTCCTGTAGAGGATGATATCAGCAGTACCGTTATCTGGCATATTCTTCCACGTCATGGTCATACAGACCTCAGTTCCAATAAAGACAACCACCTCAGGCATCCTATGTTAGAGCGAATAGAGGAAAGACATCACAGGCCGGCAAGGATACTAAACACCGTCAATGATATACCTCTGGCTCCGACTCCGACTCTCGGTTCACCAAGCCAATTATTTCAATCTCATCCTGCCCACCTGGGAGGCAATATTTCATACTTCCTCTACCAGTAGCAAACCATTACTATGGACCAGTGGGTTCTGCGCCTAGTTCAATTTGGACACACTTTAGAATTCACCCTAAAACCGCCTACAACCCCCCCCCCCCCCCACACCCGCCCCCCCACAAGCCTCCCACCATAAGCATCTCAGGGCTTTTCAGCAAGAGGTAAAAAGCATGCTGAACAAAGGGGCAACAAAGAAAGTACCATTATACAGTTATTGGGGTATCTTTCGTAGGTTCACATGCTTGAGTCATTCCCCGTCGTCGAAGTGGGAGTCCCACAGTTCATATAATAAAGCAGTAAATAATAACTTCCATATGCTATCATGGAGGTAACCATGTATTCAGTAGCCTATCAACCTCGTTTTATACAAAGGACCAAACTCAAAACATGACCAATCAGCAACCAGCACCCTCTAGAACCTTCCCAAGGGAGGCTAAATTCCTCAGATTTTCACTGCACATAGTGTGTAAGGGAGTCTCCCTGAGCTCTGCTCAGTTCATCAACTTTTCTCAGATAAGTCTTGTTTCTATATTTATATAGAAGAATGTCTTATAAAAAAGGATTATTTAGACCTTGTAAATTCTGCGGAAAGAAAAGAGTTCACGATGATGATGACCACAAGGATTGCATCTATTGTCTCCATCCTCATTATCAGGCAAAACTGTGTAAAATATGCATCACTTTTTCAACATTGACCCTCAAATTCATAGAGGACAGACTTTTATTGTGGCTGAAGAGGAAGCAGAGTGTTTCATCAGATGTTGAGAGCGGCACGTCCTCAAAGACTCATAAGAAGCCCAGGTCGCCTGAGGGTCAGCCTGAAGAGAGCAAGAAACATTCTAAAGTCTCTCACGTCTGACCAGAGAATCTCTACAAAAGGAGAAACAGTCTAAGGTCTCCTTAGAGATAGGTTCCCCTCATTCTTTGGGGACATCTAAGGAAAAAATTGAATCTTCAAGTCATTCCAGGTGCAAAATCAGTCACGAATCCTCACCGGTGTCAAGCTCGTCATCGACGCCTACTACTTCAACAACTCTATCGTCGTCAAGACCGTTGACAGCGCTGACTACTTCGATGGCGAGTATTAAAGGTTCCATACCGTCTACGTTACCTCTATCATCGATGACGAGGACCCCAACATTGACGACGACTCCATCGTCGACGGCTCCTTCATCGTCGGCGAAAGCTGCCACGTCGACGACAACTCCACCCTCGTCAGCAATCCCGCCGACTCCGTAGAGAGTCAACATTGTCGATGACAATAATTCCACCGTCAGTGGCCTCGACGACGGCATCGTCGTCGATAATTCCAATTTCGACTATGGGCCCGTCAACTCCATTTCTACAAGCTACACAAATTGAATTTTGAACACCTAAAATTTCCCGACTACCTCCAAGTCATCTGTTAGATGTGGAAGACACGGATGATGATGATGATGGCCCATTTGGGACTGTGCATAGCCCTTCCAAACTCAACATGAAGTGTCAGGAAGAGTATGAAGACTGTGATGATGAGGCGCAATACTATCAACAGTATCCAGCCCCTCATACACAATATCATCAATTCAGTTACTACGAACAGCCGTGGCAACAACCTGCTCAACTGCCTCCGTCCCTAATAGTGGACCTACAAAGTATGTTGGCCTATTAGAAAAGAAGGTTTCCTCCTCGAGGACCGCGTCACAGTGCCCCCCCTCCAGTGGCTCCTCTGACACCACCACCACCTCTTTCCATGCCCAGACTGACGCCACGTCCCATAATTCCTCTGCCTCCTAGAGAGAATCCTACCACCTCTGAAGAAGAGCCTTAGGAGGGAGAAATCCATGGTCTGCCTACGAATGAATGGGATGAATATGTAGTTCTAACACCGTCCCCTCCTCCTCATCGTCCCCCAGACTCACCTCCGGAGGATATTGGAGATTTCCATAATATAATGGACATAGCTACAGCCAGATTCCACTTGACTACACTTGTAAAACAATCGGATTTCTTTCTTTATGATTTTAAAGAACAATCAAGAAAGTCAGTCAGGTCAATACCTATCATAGATTATATTTGGCAAGAGGGTATTAAGGTGAAGATGACCCCAGCGTCTGTGGTTCTGGTGCTACCAAGACTCCACAAAAAATACAGGGTAGCAGAGGATTCTCCTGCATGTCTCACAGGTCACCCCAAGCCGGACTCTGTGATCTCCCAGGCAGCCTAAAGGAGATTTTAAAAAATCATCTACTCCCATCACATCTCCACTGGATAAAGAAGGTCGCGATTTAGACTCCATTGGAAAAAGATTTTCCTCAATGGCGGCAATTTCTGTTAGAGCTTCTAATGCTTTAGCCATCTTGGGCCGCTACAATTGGCAAATGTGGTCCGATATGGGGGCAATGAGAGACCTTTTTCCAGACGAAAATAAAGAAGAGTTTAATAAGATCCTTGCAGAAGGAGAACGTGCAGCGGCCAAAATCTTAGAGTGCGCTATGGATTATAGCCACTACAAGCTGTCGTCAACTAGCGGGTGCAGCCGTTCTAAGATGCCAGGGGTGGCTAAGAGCAACATCCTTTTGCCCAGAAGTACAGTCGGAAATTCTAGGCATGGCATACCACGGGGATAGCCTATTCGGCAATCACATAGATGGAGCGCTTACAACAATAAAGAAAGATACGACCCCTGACAAAGCGCTAGGTACCCTTCAGTACCGTAAAGTGCCCCTTTGGGGAGCTCGAGGCCATGGGTTTTCTGGATATAGAGGAAACTATCAACATACCCAGACTTACCCATCCTACCAGCCACAATATTGCTAAGGATACCAACAAGAATCCTGTCGACAACAAACAACATCTGGTTTCTCCAGACAGAGCTCCAGATCAAAGCCAGTGTATCTAGCCCTCGACTCCGGTCGCAAGCAGTGATCACAACAGGGTACCAGTTACATTTCCCCCTTCCCAACCAGTGCAAAGATTTCCATCCATATACACCAGTGGCTCAATATCACATCAGACAAGTGGGTCCTGGATCTAATCTCTTATGGCCACACTTTGGAATTTACCCAAATCCCTCCCAACACTCAACCCAGGGGATTGCAACTCCTCGTCTTCACTTAATCAAAAAACGAACCAAAGATTATGCTCCAAAAAGGGTCAATATAAAAAGTTCAGTTTCCTCAGAGAAGGAAAGGTTTCTACTCCTGCTTCTTCCTTATTCACAAAAAATCGGGAGAGTGGAGACTTATTTTAGACCTCAGGAAATTAAACAAATTCCCCAAAAGTCCAACATCCAGGATGGTCATGCTCTCTGACATCCTTCGACAACTCAACAGCAGAGATTTCATAACTTAATTGGCTTCAGAGGATGCGTATTTTCATGATCCTGTACATCCAAAGCACAGAAAATTCCTCCGATTCATAGTGGCTGGTACCCACTATCAATTCCAAGTTCCTCCCTTTGGCCTCAAATCGGCTCCCCAAATTTTTATGAGGTTTCTAGGTCCTGTGGCAGCGGCCTTGCGGAACAAGGGTCATCAAGTATTCCCATACTTAGATGATTGGCTGCTGAAAGCCCCTCAGCTCATCTAGCAAAGGCCGCCACAGACAATCGCCTAGCCCTGTTCCTCAAATTGGGACTCTCGATAAATCATCAGAAATCATAAATCTTCTCAAGCCAGACAACGAAATTTCTAGGGGCCAACTTGAACACCATTCAGAACAAAGTCTTCCTTTTCCAGGAAAGACAGCAGCGGTTGCAAGAGTTGGCACTCAAACCTTCCAGAAAAAAGTACACTTCTGTGAGAATATTCAAGTCTCTGCTGGGAATGCTCTCTTCCACAATCGACTTGTACCACTTGCTCTCAAAGAATAGCTTCAATGTCAATGGGTTCAAACCACAGGATCTTTCGACGACGTGGTAACTATCAGCCCACACATGAAAGAGGCATTCGAATGGTGGACACTAGAATCACATCTGTATCAGGGCCGCTCCTTTCTACCAGTGATTCCAAAATACATAGTGACAACAGATGCTTCTATGGAAGGTTGGGGAGGACATCTGCAAGACCTGCAGATTCAAGGAAAGTGGTCCTCGACTAACATTCAAATACACATAAACAGGTTGGAGTTGAAAGCCATTTTTTTCTCCCTGCAGGCTTTCCTCCCTCGAATACAGGGCTCATCGGTGTTTATCCGCACAGACAACACCACAAGCATGTTTTATATCAACAAGCAAGGAGGAACCAAGTCCCTATCTCTCTCACAAGATGCCCAGCAGTTCTAGAGCTGGTTGACTCTTCATTGAATATCCCTAACAGCAGAGCATGTTACAGGTCTCCGGAATACCTTGGCAGATGCTTTGAGCAGAACCAAAGACAGTTGCCATGAGTGGGAACTGGTACAGAGCCAACTGGACAGGATATTTGCAGTCTGTGGAAAGCCAGCGTTAGATCTGTTAGCGAGCTAAATCAACTCCAAATGCTGATCCTTCACAAGCAGATTCCCTTTCCCAAACTCTCTGGGGAATGCTCTTTCAATGTGCTGGTCAGGGATCTATGCATACGCTTTTCCCCCCATTTCTCTGATGCCCAGGGTCCTCACAAAAATGAAATGGGAACACTGTTGCCTGCTCCTAATAGCCCCCAGGAGGCCCAGACAGCATTGGTACACAGAACATTTCCTCTTATTGGAAGCTCAGCCCATCAGCCTGTATCAACACCAACACTGATGACCAGGAACCAGGGTCAAATATGTCATCCGGAGCCAGCGACTCTGCAGCTACATGGGTGGCTCCTGAATTTTTCGAATTTAAGGATCTGACCATTTCCTCAGGAATGCAGACATGTTCGCTAGATCCCGTGCTGACAGCACCAATAAGTAATACAGACTGAAATGGAAGCGTTTTTGTCTATGGTGCCGGCATAATGAAGTACATCCATTTCTCTCTGTTTCAGAAGAAGTTTTACCTTATTTGCTATCCTTAGTAAAATCTGCATTGGCATACTCTTCAGTTAAAGTTCACCTTGCGGCTATATCTAGATACAGAAGCTCATCTAAATACCCATCCTTATGCTCGTCAAGAATCATAAAACAATTTATGAAAGGACTGTTTTGAACGTTCCCATCTATCCAAGCTCCACCCCCTGAGTGGTAGTTAAATGTAGTTCTATCATAACTGCTGAAACAACCCTTTGAGCCCATCCTTAAGGCAGATATAAAATATTTACATGGAAAGTTGCTCTTCTATTGGCCCTCACATCAACGAGAAGGGTTGGTGAAATACAAGGTTTTACCATAGCGCATCCATTCCTGCAATTCACTGATGAAATGGTCATTCTCAGGACAAATCCTAAATTCAGCCCTATGGTTCCCTCTCAGTTCCATTTGAACAAACTGATCATCCTAAGAACTTTCTTCCCGAATCCTTCTACTCCTGCAGAAAGAACGCTTCACACTTTATGTAGGAGAGTAGGGTCTGCAATCCTATGATCACCCAGATTTTTGCTTTTTGCTTCACTGGTTTACGACTTTCCCTGGTTGTGGGCCTGCTAATCAGACCCACAGCCTAGCTGTTCTCTCTACTCCAAATTGTACCCAGGTACTGAATTGGCACTGGGCCCTCTCAAGTCCCTGTACCCAGGGCTGAGGTGCACCCAGAAGTCTCCCAGGGGCTGCAGCATGTATTATGCCACCCCTGGGCTGACTAACTAAATCAGACACAACTGGCTCCTTGACAGCTGGGGCAAAGTGGTGTAATCACCCTTTGCTTTAGATATAGTATTCCTATATCTAAACCTACATGGGCACACAGATCTCCTATCAGTCACTCCTATGGCAGGCCTTAACAATCCTGAAGGCAGAGTGCTTGGAATCGTGTGAGATAGTGCTCTGGCATGAGCTGAGCCTGTCTGCGGCTTTCGGGATCCATCCCTTAGCAGTTTCCATGATATCGCATACCATATACTCTTAAGTGCATTATAATCCTCGCGGTTATGTGCCAACTCTGGTATCGCTTTATCAAAACATGTCGAGTAAGGTGTCATACGAATTGGAATACTAACCCCTCGCCAATTCTGGCGACGGGGTTAGCATTCCACCCTTCTAGAAGGACACGACATGTGTGTAACCTGTAACCCCGGTTAAAGTCAGACAGAGCCTTAGCTCCACAAAATGGATGCTGCCACCGAGACACAAGTCTGCCCTCCTGCTGCTGGGAGTCCTCCCAGAGCAGGAGGCAAGGACAAAGGGTTTCCTGTCAGGGGCGGTGCCAGCACCATCCCAGACAGGATTTTGTGTTTCCTCGGTAGGCAGGGCTTTAGAGGAAGGTGACTGCAAGTGGCACCCCGGTGCTCACTGTGCATAGGCCGGCTGGAACCAGTTCCAGGGGCACTCCAGCCCCTGATCTGGGGAAAGCCCGCCAAAGGAGAGGAGTGTAACCACCCCCCTCCTAGTCCCACCCATAGGGCAGGACTTAGTCGCGTGCCAGCCCCTTTTTGCAGGATAAAGATAGGAACTGGCCCCCTTCCAAATCAGATCATCTTTGAATCCTGAAACTACTTTCCACGAAAGGAACTCAAGACTTCTTCCCAAGATTCTCCCTTGTGACTAAGGAGTAGTCACCCTGCAGCAGCAGGCACCAACCAAGCATCGCGGTTTGTTGCCAGTCTCTCCTTCGGATCAAGACTGCTCCAGCACGACGAGAACCGGCTTCCCTGGCACCTCTGACCTCAACCTACATCATCAGCCCAGCTGTGATCCGTGGGTGCGACGAGACCTCGAGGGACCGGCCATCTTCAGAACTGCACGACGCTTGTCCAGCACGACCACCGAGTGACCCTCGACTGAGTGCTTTGGGGTAAGAGAAGCCCCGACCCTCAGCAGCTCCAGCACCGAAGTTCAGCCCCCCTGCATCCACGAGATCTGCGTGGGGACCTTCTGCTCTTTGCTGCCAACCGCGTTGTCCAGGTCGCTTGCCCGTTGGCTAGTGGCCCTCTCACGACGCTCCACGACGACAACCACTGCTGGTCTGGTTGCTCCAGACTAGCCCTTGCTCCCCTCTAAACGAGGAGCACCCTGGAACCTCCTGGTCCACTCAAGATGCCATTTTAGGTCCACCGCGTGGGCCTTGCATTTGCCAAGACTTGTTGCCCAATCCTGGGTCCAGCGACGTCGACAGCAAGAACCTTCGTGGGACAGCTCGCACCTCCATCCTGGTCGCCGACAACGCCTCCTGGTCCGAGAGACTGCAGAGCCCAGCAGCGCCCACTCACCTGGCTGAGGTGACTTCGTCCGGTGCCATCCTGGTGCCCACTCAAATCACTGGCTAGTGATTCAGAACTTGGTCCCCTCTGCTTACAGGTTTCTTCTTCCCTGATCCAGGCTTGGATCACCTCGAACTTCTTCACTGGTCGCCTGCCAGCAACTTCTTTCTTCAGGCTCCTGGATCTTCAACAAGGGTTTCCGACGCAACTTCAACCCTATGCAGCCGCAGCCCCTGGGCTAGGTAACCTGAGTACTCCGGTGCTCCAGCATAGTCCAACACCCTAAGTGTTCGGATCCACTCTTGTTTTCGACCCACCTAGTCGGGTTCGCCCGAGAACAGTAACTTTGCAACTGCTAGCCTCCATAGACTTTTTCCCGCCTTACGCGTGAGAGTTCCCACTCTGCACACGACGTCCACAGGCCTCCTGCATCTAATCCCAGTGTTTAGAATTGTAGGCCTAGCGATTCCTGAGTCTAGAAAAGTATTACTTACCTGCTAGCAAGTTCGCATTCCACTTACTGTGTATATGGTTTTTCGTGCCCCTAGGGCATTTGTGTACATTGTGCGACTTAAAGTATTTTCGTAAGAGTTTTGTTGTGTGCTTAGCTCCCTGACTCATAAAGAGTTCAGGGTAGTCTTGTTATAAATAAATATCTGTTTATTTTCATAACAACTTGTGTGGTGTCCTTTCACTTGGTGGTCAAGTGGTAATGTGATGGTAAAACAGCTGGCTTAACACGCCCTCTAGAGTCTTAGCCTTAGACTGCTCGTATCCATGCTACTAGGATAGCTGGTCTATAAGGTTGACTTACAACCAATCATCAATAAGGGTTGTTTGGACTGATACATAGTGATCACTAGAATAGTGAGCACTGCATATCAGGCCAACTTCTCACATTGGTGAGCAGCGGTTGGGATTTGAGCTTGCTGTTGTTTTACCACACATATCCTAAGAATATCATTTGAAAGATCACATAAGTACTAAGGTACATATAACTTAGCTTAGAATACTCTGAGTTCTACTGAACCAGCTGTTGTAGCTCCTAGGGCCTAGCACACCCTAAACTACAACTCTAGCAAGGGATCAGTAGGTAAACATATAGTGTAGGTAAGTGCACCACTTACACCTCACTAGAAAAGCATGTCTACCCATGGAGAGTCTACTGAGACTCCCCTTGTGGCAGTTGACCCTCCACAGGTCACTTCAAGATATGCAGCTCTCAGTTTCCAGGAGATGAGACAAGTGTGTACCTCCAGGAAACTGAAACAGGGGTCTAACCCCACCATTCCCTTTCTGATAGGTCTCTTAGAGACATATGATGCGAGAAAGATTTCTCAGCTAGATGGGAATATGCCAGCCTTAGAGGGTACCACTGGGGATCCAGACCTCCACAACACTGTAAATGCAGTTGAGGAGGAGGATCCTGAGGAACTCTCTGGGGATGAGGCAGACAAAGGTCTTGAGGTAGTCAGAAGGCTAACTAGGGCCAACATAGACTTGCTTGGGCTAGGATCTGGGGGACCCCCAGTACAGCCCCTAAGTAGCCTAACCTTGGAGTTAGGAGAGATAGATCTCTTTCTAGGGACTCCAATAGATCTCTGCACTCTAATGCCTCTTCTCAGAGGAGAAGGAACTCTCCCCAGAGGAGATTGACTTCCCCTCAGAGAATAGAGCATGAAGCCAGAATGAGACAGGCTGCTCTGAGGATTGAAAGGGAAGAACTTGCCCTGGCCAAAGAAAAGCTTGCATTTGCTAGAGAGCAGCAGATGAGTGGGTTAGTTCCCACTGGTGGCAGCAATCTCCCAAGAGATAGAGAGAAGGGTTTAGATACTAAACACCTGACAAAGATAGTGCCCCCCTTTAAACAAGGGGATGACATCCAGAAATGGATGGCTGCTTTGGAGAGGGCCTGCACTGTGCAGGGCATTCCCCAGAGTCAGTGGGCAGCTATACTGTGGCTCTCCTTTGATGGCAAAGGTAGA
Source organism: Lissotriton helveticus (assembly GCF_964261635.1). NCBI lineage: Eukaryota > Metazoa > Chordata > Amphibia > Caudata > Salamandridae > Lissotriton > Lissotriton helveticus. Next base: position 25,623,345 of record NC_136065.1, read on the forward strand.
GATAAGCTCCTCACTACAAGAGTGGAGGATGCTAACAATTACCAGGTCCTGAAGAATACACTGGTTGATGGGTTTGGTTTAACCACTGAGCAGTACAGGTTGCTGTTCAGAGACACCCAGAAAACTCAGTCTCAGGACTGGTCTGACTTTGTGGATAGTGCCACTAAGGCTTTGGAGGGCTGGTTGCTGGGTAGCAAGGTTACTGATTACACAGGATTGTATAATCTGATGATGAGAGAACAAATTTTAAATAACTGTCAGAACCAGTTGTTGCACCAGCACATTGTTGATTCAGATCTGACCTCTCCCCAAGAATTGGGAAAGAAGGCAGACAAATGGGTCAGAACAAGGATCAAGCAGAACCAGAACCAGAACCAGGGTGGTCAGAAGAAAGCAGACCAGAAGGGTAATACTAAGAGTGAACAAAATGACCAGAAGTCTTCAACAGGTCCCCAACAAACCAAAGAGGGTGGGGGTCAGGCTTCACAGCAGAAAAAGAAGACTCAAGAAGGTCAGTCAAAAAGGTGGTGCCAGTACTGTAAAAGTAAGTCTCACTGGTTTAGTGAGTGCACCAAAAGAGGAGGGCAAACCTCTACCACTACAGCCCCTAAGGCAACTGCACCCCCTAGTACAGTCAGTAGTGGTAGTGCACCTCCCAAGGGATTAGTTGGGTTAACCTTGGGAACTGAGGAGTCTGACAACTTAGTTGGCACACTCACTCAGGCTGTCCTTGTCTGTACAGGGGATATGGATATGTCCCCTGATGTAACTCCCAATACTTTGGGCAAATACAGGCAGACACCTTTAATAAATGGCAAAATGGCTCAGGCCTATAGGGACACTTGTGCCAGTGTCACCATGGTGACACCTAACTTTGTGGACCCTGGACAGATCATGCCAGGTACAGATTTCCTGGTGACCAATGCCAGCAACGTCACTACCAGTCATAGTATGGCGATTGTTGCTTTCTCCTGGGGAGGGGTAAGTGGCCAAAAGAAAGTTGTGGTTAGTTCAGACCTTCCAGTGGATTGTTTGTTGGGCAATGATTTGGAGTCATCACTATGGTCAGAAGTGGGGCAGAGGACTCACATGGAAATGTTAGGCTTGCCAGCCATGTGCTTGCTGTGACTAGGTCACAGGCCAGAAGATGCCCCACTGAACAGGTGCTGGATCCTGGAAGAATGGACCAGACACCTTCCAAGAAGAAGAGCAGTAGGGTTAAGGCTTTGCCTTCCCCCTTGCCCCAGGTTGAGGATCAAGTCTCTGAGGAGGCTGATCTGAGAGAGCTGAGGGAAACTGAGCCTAAAGAGCTTGAACTTGATCAAGTTGAGTTTCTGGGCTCAGGGGGACCCTCCAGAGAAGACCTGGGGAAGGCACAGTTAGACTGCCCTTCCCTTGAACCCCTCAGACAGCAGGCTGCTGCTGAGGCTGCAGGGAATGCCACAGGTGCCCATAGGGTATACTGGGAAGATGGACTCCTGTACTCTGAGTCAAGAGACCCCAAGCCTGGTGCAACCAGGAGGCTGGTCATCCCCTTGTCTCTGAGAGGTTTCCTTCTCACCTTGGCCCATGAGATTCCCCTTGCAGGTCACTTAGGCCAGACAAAGACTTGGGACAGGCTTGTCTCACACTTTCACTGGCCTCACATGAGTGAGAATACCAAGGAGTTTTGTCGCTCCTGTGTCACTTGCCAAGCCAGTGGTAAGTCAGGTGGCACAACAAAGGCCCCCCTCATACCACTACCTGTGGTGGGGGTTCCCTTTGAAAGGGTGGGGATTGACATTGTTGGTCCAATGGAACCCCAGACAGCATCAGGGCACAAGTTTATACTGGTGGTGGTGGACCATGCCACCAGGTATCCTGAAGCTATTCTACTTAAGACCACTACAGCACCTGTAGTGGCAAGGGCCCTAGTTGGAGTGTTCTCCAGAGTGGGCTTCCCTAAGGAGGTTGTTTCTGACAGAGGTGCAAACTTCATGTCAGGATATCTGACTGCAATGTGGAAGGAATGTGGTGTCAACTACAAGTTCACCACACCCTATCATCCACAGTGCAATGGGCTTGTTGAGAGATTCAACAGGACCCTCAAAGGGATGATTCATGGACTACCTGAAAAGCTCAGGCGTAGATGGGATGTCCTGATACCCTGCCTCTTGTTTGCTTACAGAGAGGTCCCACAGAAGGGGGTTGGCTACAGCCCTTTTGAACTTCTGTATGGGCATCCTGTAAGAGGACCCCTGTGTTTGGTGAAGGAAGGATGGGAGAGACCTCTCAAAAAGCCTGCAACCAACATAGTGGACTATGTACTTGGTCTCCGCTCCAGGATGGCTGAATACATGGAGAAGGCAACTAAAAACCTAGAGGCCAGCCAAGAACTCCAAAAAGCTTGGCATGACCAGAAGGCTGTCCTGACTGTGTACCAGCCTGGACAGAAGGTGTGGGTACTGGAGCCAGTGGCCCCAGCAGCCCTCAAAGACAAATGGTCTGGGCCCCACACCATCATTGAGCAAAAGGGAGAGGTCACCTACCTGGTGGACCTTGGAACCCCCAGGAGCCCGCTCAGGGTGCTCCATGTGAACAGGCTCAAGGCATATGTCGACAGGAAGGACATGAGCTTGCTCATGGCCACAGATGAGAGACAGGAGGAAGAGAGTGACCCTCTCCCAGACCTGCTCACTCAGAATCCTGATGATGGATCAGTAGATGGTGTTGTCTTTTGTGTCAGCCTCTCTGAACATCAGCAACAGGATTGCAGACAAGTTCTGCAATCCTTCAGACATATGTTCTCTCTGACACCCAGTCAAACTGATTGGTGTACCCATGAAGTGGACACTGGAGACAGTCTGCCTGTCAAGAGTAAAATCTACAGACAGCCTGATCATGTCAGAGACTGCATCAAGACAGAAGTGCAGAAAATGTTGGAGCTGGGAGTCATTGAGCCCTCAGATAGCCCTTGGGCTAGCCCAGTAGTTCTAGTGCCAAAGCCTCACACCCAGGGTGGTAAGAGAGAGATGAGGTTTTGCGTAGACTACAGAGGCCTCAATGCAGTCACTAAGACTGATGCCCACCCAATACCAAGGGCAGATGAACTTATAGATAGATTGGCTTCTGCCAACTACTTAAGCACATTTGACCTGACAGCTGGGTATTGGCAAATCAGGTTAGCTGAGGAAGCCAGGCCCAAGACAGCATTTTCTACCCCTGGTGGGCATTATCAGTTTGTGGTAATGCCCTTTGGTTTGAAAAATGCACCTGCCACCTTCCAAAGGCTGGTGAATCAAGTTCTCACTGGGATGGATGACTTCTGTGCAGCATATCTGGATGATATTGCTGTCTTTAGCTCCACCTGGGAGGATCACCTGGTCCACCTGAGGAAAGTGTTAGAGGCCCTGCAAAAGGCAGGCCTCACTATCAAGGCCACTAAGTGCCAGATAGGGCAGACACAGGTTGTATACCTGGGCCACCTTGTAGGTGGAGGCCAGGTTCAGCCATTGGAGAGTAAGATACAGGCCATCAAGGACTGGGCTCCTCCAATCACCCAGACTCAGGTTCGAGCTTTCTTGGGCCTGACTGGGTACTATAGGAAATTTGTCAGAAATTATGGGTCCATAGTGACCCCCCTTAATGACCTGACAAGTAAAAAGATGCCAAAGAAAGTTCAGTGGACAGCAAGCTGTCAGAAAGCATTCGATGACCTAAAGCAGGCCATGTGCACAGCACCTATCCTAAAGAGTCCAGACTTCTCCAAACCATTCATTGTCCAAACAGATGCTTCTGAGTTGGGTGTGGGAGCTGTTCTATCTCAGCTGAATTTTGATGGCAACGACCAGCCAATTGCTTTCATTAGCAGAAGGCTGACCCCCAGAGAGAAAAATTGGTCAGCTATTGAGAGGGAGGCCTTTGCTGTGGTTTGGGCCCTGAAGAAGCTGAGGTCCTACTTGTTTGACACTCACTTCACAGTTCAGACCGACCACAAGCCCCTCTTATGGCTAAGTCAGATGAAGGGTGAAAACCCCAAACTACTTAGGTGGTCCATTTCCCTACAGGGGATGGATTTTACAGTGGAGCACAGACCTGGTACTGATCATGGCAATGCTGATGGGCTCTCCAGGTATTTCCACTTAGAGCAAGAAGACTCACCTGGTCAAGGTTAGTTTATTGTCCCAAAGTTTGGGGGGGGGGGGTCATGTAGGAGAGTAGGGTCTGCAATCCTATGATCACCCAGATTTTTGCTTTTTGCTTCACTGGTTTACGACTTTCCCTGGCTGTGGGCCTGCTAATCAGACCCAAGGCCTAGCTGTTCTCTCTACTCCAAATTGTACCCAGGTACTGAATTGGCACTGGGCCCTCTCAAGTCCCTGTACCCAGGGCTGAGGTGCACCCAGAAGTCTCCCAGGGGCTGCAGCATGTATTATGCCACCCCTGGGCTGACTAACTAAATCAGACACAACTGGCTGCTTGACAGCTGGGGCAAAGTGGTGTAATCACCCTTTGCTTTAGATATAGTATTCCTATATCTAAACCTACATGGGCACACAGATCTCCTATCAGTCACTCCTATGGCAGGCCTTAACAATCCTGAAGGCAGAGTGCTTGGAATCGTGTGAGATAGTGCTCTGGCATGAGCTGAGCCTGTCTGCGGCTTTCGGGATCCATCCCTTAGCCGTTTCCATGATATCGCATACCATATACTCTTAAGTGCATTATAATCCTCGCGGTTATGTGCCAACTCTGGTATCGCTTTATCAAAACATGTCGAGTAAGGTGTCATACGAATTGGAATACTAACCTCTCGCCAATTCTGGCGACGGGGTTAGCATTCCACCCTTCTAGAGGGACACGACATGTGTGTAACCTGTAACCCCGGTTAAAGTCAGACAGAGCCTTAGCTCCACAAAATGGATGCTGCCACCGAGACACAAGTCTGCCCTCCTGCTGCTGGGAGTCCTCCCAGAGCAGGAGGCAAGGACAAAGGGTTTCCTGTCAGGGGCGGTGCCAGCACCGTCCCAGACAGGATTTTGTGTATCCTAGGTAGGCAGGGCTTTAGAGGAAGGTGACTGCAAGTGGCACCCCGGTGCTCACTGTGCATAGGCCGGCTGAAACCAGTTCCAGGGGCACTCCAGCCCCTGATCTGGGGAAAGCCCGCCAAAGGAGAGGGGTGTAACCACCCCCCTCCTAGTCCCACCCATAGGGCAGGACTTAGTCGCGTGCCAGCCCCTTTTTGCAGGATAAAGGTAGGAACTGGCCCCCTTCCAAATCAGATCATATTTGAATCCTGAAACTACTTTCCACGAAAGGAACTCAAGACTTCTTCCCAAGATTCTCCCTTGTGACTAAGGAGTAGTCACCCTGCAGCAGCAGGCACCAACCAAGCATCGCGGTTTGTTGCCAGTCTCTCCTTCGGACCAAGACTGCTCCAGCACGACGAGAACCGGCTTCCCTGGCACCTCTGACCTCAACCTACATCATCAGCCCAGCTGTGATCCGTGGGTGCGACGAGACCTCGAGGGACCGGCCATCTTCAGAACTGCACGACGCTTGTCCAGCACGACCACCGAGTGACCCTCGACTGAGTGCTTTGGGGTAAGAGAAGCCCCGACCCTGAGCAGCTCCAGCACCGAAGTTCAGCCCCCCTGCATCCACGAGATCTGCGTGGGGCCCTTCTGCTCTTTGCTGCCAACCGCGTTGTCCAGGTCGCTTGCCCGTTGGCTAGTGGCCCTCTCACGGCGCTCCACGACGACAACCACTGCTGGTCTGGTTGATCCAGACTAGCCCTTGCTCCCCTCTAAAAGAGGAGCACCCTGGACCCTCCTGGTCCACTCAAGACGCCATTTTAGGTCCACCGCGTGGGCCTTGCATTTGCCAAGACTTGTTGCCCAATCCTGGGTCCAGCGACGTCGACAGCAAGAACCTTCGTGGGACAGCTCGCACCTCCATCCTGGTCGCCGACAACGCCTCCTGGTCCGAGAGACTGCAGAGCCCAGCAGCGCCCACTCACCTGGCTGAGGTGACTTCGTCCGGTGCCATCCTGGTGCCCACTCAAATCACTGGCTAGTGATTCAGAACTTGGTCCCCTCTGCTTACAGGTTTCTTCTTCCCTGATCCAGGCTTGGATCACCTCGAACTTCTTCACTGGTCGCCTGCCAGCAACTTCTTTCTTCAGGCTCCTGGATCTTCAACGAGGGTTTCCGACGCAACTTCAACCCTATGCAGCCGCAGCCCCTGGGCTAGGTAACCTGAGTACTCCGGTGCTCCAGCATAGTCCAACACCCTAAGTGTTCGGATCCACTCTTGTTTTCGACCCACCTAGTCGGGTTCGCCCGAGAACAGTAACTTTGCAACTGCTAGCCTCCATAGACTTTTTCCCGCCTTACGCGTGAGAGTTCCCACTCTGCACACGACATCCACAGGCCTCCTGCATCTAATCCCAGTGTTTAGAATTGTAGGCCTAGCGATTCCTGAGTCTAGAAAAGTATTACTTACCTGCTAGCAAGTTCGCATTCCACTTACTGTGTATATGGTTTTTCGTGCCCCTAGGGCATTTGCGTAAATTGTGCGACTTAAAGTATTTTTGTAAGAGTTTTGTTGTGTGCTTAGCTCCCTGACTCATAAAGAGTTCAGGGTAGTCTTGTTATAAATAAATATCTGTTTATTTTCATAACAACTTGTGTGGTGTCCTTTCACTTGGTGTTCAAGGGGTAATGTGATGGTAAAACAGCTGGCTTAACACGCCCTCTAGAGTCTTAGCCTTAGACTGCTCGTATCCATGCTACTAGGATAGCTGGTCTATAAGGTTGACTTACAACCAATCATCAATAAGGGTTGTTTGGACTGATACATAGTGATCACTAGAATAGTGAGCACTGCATATCAGGCCAACTTCTCACACTTTAGACGTCAAAATACGTCTTAAATTCTACTTACAAAGCACTAAAGCTGTACGCAAGACAGATCAGCTATTCGTAGCCTATGGACAAGGCCGCCAGGGCGTTGCAGTTTCTAAGACTACTATTGCCAGATGGATAGCAAACACAATTCAAATTTATCATAACAAACCTGGCCATTATCAAGGACTATAAAGGCACTACACTTGGGCAGTTTCCACATCAGCTGCTATGTTTGCTGGAGTACCACTAGAAAAAAAAGGTGTGCAACGTGGAAAACGACACACACGTTTAGGCAGCATTACTGCCTGGAATCAACACAGCGGGCTGACAGGCAGTGCTACGAAACATGTTTAAAAAAGTAAGCCTCTTTAAATAGAGGAGTTACATTAAAAAAAAATAATGATACAAACAAGGAATTTATATATGTGTTTGTGGTTTCTTAAAGTCATATAATTGATTAATGTGATGATAACAAACAGAGGCTCCTGTGGTATTACAGTACTACTAACTAAACTTACGCTGGAAAATCTGAGGGATTCGGCCTCTCTTGTGAAGGTTCTAGAGGGTGCTGGTTGCTGATTGGTTGTGTTTTGAGTTTGGTCCTTTTATAAAAGGAGGTTGATAGGCTATTGAATACATGTTACCTCCATGATAGCCTATGAAAGTTATTATTTACTGCTTTATTATATGTACTGTGGGACTCCCACTTCGACGACGGGGAATGATTCAAGCATGTGAATCTATGAAAGATACCAATACTGGATAACTGCAGTTACAGGTAAGAAACTTATTTCATCTTAAACAGGGGCACAGGTTTCTACTCCCGGTTCTTCTTAATGAAAAAGAAGTTAAGGCAGTGGAGACCAATTTTGGACTTTTGAAATCTCAATCTGTATCTGGAAAAACAATCTTTCAGAATTATAATATTGCAAGAGGTACTGAAGCTCCTGAATCAACACTATTTCATGACAACATTACATTAGACCTCCAAGACACCTATTTCCATGTACCTATTCACCCAAAACACAGAAAATACCTGAGATTTGTGGTGACCAGATGCCACTACCAGTTCAGAGTGCTCCCATTTGGCCTCACGTCTGCGCCAAGAATTTTTACAAAGTGTCTCACTCCGATTGCAGTATTTCTCAGACAGCGGAAGCAGTCTTCCGGTATCTGGACCACTGGCTCATCAAGGCTCCATCCGAGCGAGGAGCGAGAGCGTCCACAAAGGTCTGCACAAATCTCTTCAAAAGTTTTAGTCTAACTATAAATCAACCAAAATCCAATCAGAATCCGTCACAAAAGATTGTCTTCCTAGGAGCGCAACTGGACACGGTCTGCTCAAAAGCATACCCTGCAGAAGAACGTCAGCGGCGATTTCTTGTTCTAGCAAATTCCATCAAAAGAAGAAGGTCCCTTTTGGTCTGACTTTTCAAATCGCTTTTATGGATGATGTCGTCATGCATAGTACTGATCTCGTTTTGTCATATCAGAATGCGTCCATTTCAGGAGGAGCTGGACAAACAGTGGGTACAGTCAGTAGGCTCCTTCAACGACATCCTCAGAGTAACTCCATATGGTGAAGGCACTAGAGTGGTGGTTAGACACAGACGATTTATCGGTAGGAATGTCCTTGTGTCAAGAAGCTGCACCATTAGTGATCACAAGAGATGCGTCCTTAGAGGGATGGGGAGTTTACCTTCAAGAGCCTGAAGTAAGCAGAAAGTTTTATAAAGCTCAAACTCAATCTCACATAAATTTACTAGAGCCGAAGGCTGTGCATCTAGCCCTGCAGGCGTTTCTTCCCAGGATGCAGAATTCATCAGTGCTAGTCCGTACGGACAATACCACGACGGTGAACTATATAAACAAGCAAGGTGGCATGAAATCTCGCCATCTCTCGAAGGAAGCCCAAACATTGTTGGAATGGGCCATAGATCACCGAATCTGCTTCCGAGCAGAACATGTTCCAGGACGACAGAACATGATTTTGGACACGCTAATAAGACTGACATCATCGTGTCACGAATAGGAGCTGCACCACCAAGCCCTGAGGAACATATTCCTGTGCTGGAGCACACTGGACTTTAACTTGTTTGCAACGCCCCAGAACCGCAAATGCCGGTACTATGCAAGTTGAAGAACCAAATCTACCTAATGCACTCCAATTGATTGTTTACAATGTAAGCCGATGTCTTAGAGTTACGAATGGCACAATCATTAACAAAGTTATCAAATAAACATTTTGGCAAGTTGGCATCCCTACCGGGGTCATGGGGGAATGCCTTTTCAATTGCATGTTCCTGCATCCTGCATCTTTGCTTACTCTTTTCCTCCCATTCCTCTTCTTCCAAGAGTCCTGAGAAAGATGAAGATCGAACCATGCAAACTGATCTTCATCGCTCCGGTATGGCCACGTCAACACTGGTACGGTACGGAACTGCTTCTTCTATCGCAGGTCCCACACTTCAAACTTCCAGTTTTTCCCGATCTCCTTACCATGAACTAGGGGCAGATACTACACCCGGACCTCAAGAGCTTGCATTTGTGAGCTTGGCTCCTGAATACAATGAGTTCTGACGCTTAAACATTTCTAGTGAATGCCGAGATATCCTAGCCAAAGCGAGGGTGGACATTACCAACAAAACATACCAGCTCAAGTGGAAGCGTTTCTGCGTCTGGTGCCATCGGGACAGTTTACATCCACTTTCTTCCTCTCCAGAACAGATCCTACCTTACCTTCTGCTTCTCGCAAAATCAGGTTTGGCACATAGTTCAATAACAACTCCCTTAGCGGCCATTTCCCCTTACAGAAGATCATCGGCATCTTCACCTCTATGGTCGTCAAGAGTAATTAAAGAGTTCCTCAAAGGGCTCTATCAAGTGTTTCTGCCTGTAAGACCTCCACCACCAGCCTGGCAATTGAACACCGTTATTTAACAGTTAATGAAAACCCCTTTTGAACCGATTCACACTGCGGAAATCAAGTTCCTATCATGGAAGTTGGATTCACTACTTGTTTTGACCTCAGCCAGACAGATCAGTAAAATATATGCTTTTGTAATAAAGGAACCTTTCTTGAAGTTTAGAACAGATGGAGTTCTGCTCCGAGCAAATCCGAAGTTCATTCCTAAAGTGCCATCTGATTTCCACCTTAACGAACCGGTATTACTAAAAACGTTATTCCCTGTTTGGTGTTCGTTTGCATTTTACACCGTTCAGATTCCTGTTAAGCTTCAAAACTATGGTAAATGTGCTACCAAACTGCTTGCTAAACTGATTCAAGCATGTGAATCTATGAACGTTCCAATACTGGAGTAAGAAATAAGTTACTTACCTGTAACTGTAGTTCTCCAGTACTGGAAGCTTTCAAAGATTCACAGGCGACACACCCTGCTTCCCATGGGGAAGCTCACTGTATATGTCTCAACAGGTTGTATATAGCACTTGTGCTTGAAAATCTGAGGCTCTGTGCTTCCCTCAGGAGTGTTCTAGAGGGTGACTGATGCTGATTGGTTGGGCCAGCATTTTGGTCCTTTCTTTAATAAGGACCTATGATAGGTTATTAAACTATGAGGCCTAGGCCTTCTTTAGTCTATACCTATTAGTGTATTATGTCTATTTAATTCTATTACTACTACTATTTTATGTACCGGGGACTCCAATCATGACGACGGGGAACGATTCAAGCATGTGAATCTATGAAAGCTTCCAATACTGGAGAATTACAGTTACAAGTAAGTAACTTATTTCTTATATTACGGCGGACAGGAAATCCGTCACCGTTGTGACAGAGTAACCAGTCCGCCAAGATCTAAACCAGCCCTAAATTCCAAACTCTCTAATCCAGGATATGTTTTTCCATTAGGAGAAAGCTTCTTGGAGTGCCATCTGGGCTACACCTGTCTTTTGAGTGGTAGGACACCTGTAGGGCACCTGGGATCTAGTTACAATTCATCAGGAGTAGAGGTGGGAGTTGTATTTTTTTGCTGGCTAGCCGACCAGCGAAATTAGGAAAGCTCTAAACTTCACAAAAAGGTTTTGTTTCAGGGCGCTTGTCTGTGGGTCCAACATCAAACCTTTGCTTGCTGATGGCTTTAGGACTTTATTCATGTTAGGCATTAAGTGGCCCTGGTGCCAAGACACATGTCTGTGGCAGGAGTGCTAGGGCCCTGGTTCTGATAAACATGTCTGTGTTTGGTGTTCTCTGGGGCTTGTGAGCTGATGTTCTGTCCCTGACGGGACCTGACATGGTTCTGGTGCTGATCACATGTCCGTTCTAGGCTGCCCGAGGTCTACGTGCTGATAATAGCATCTCTGTTCTGGGAGCTCGGGAGTCCTGGTGTTGATAGTCCGAGGTTCTGGTGCTGACTGCAGGTTTGTTCCAGGTTTGTTTATGTTTGCCATATATTTTTTTTTGGGGGGAGTAGGATGCATTGTGTTAAAATTGTTGGGTAGGTGGCTTATGGGGAGAGAACTCAGTGTCACCATCCTCGAAGATTGTGAACCGTGAGTTGGGTTGGACCAGAGACTGCATTACAAGCACATGCACGTACTGGGTGTCACATTGCTGCCTCTGACCCCTCAGCTGTCCTGGCTACTTAGTCAAGCTATACATACTTGAGTCATCTGGGAAGGAGGTAGGTTCCCACTGATTTAGCAGGATGGTGTCCATACCCCCAGTTTTTCCGACTCAGGTATTCATTGAGCTGGTGTTGAACCATGGCGTTTCATGAAGGCAGAGGGGAGCAAAGGGTTTGTTTGTGGGGAGACAGCACTGGTTTTTGTAAAGACACCCGAGGGGGCGATGTGAAGGTAGATCTTGACAATGTGCGGAGGCCTTGACAACAAGGCAATGTTTTGTGTTGCGCTGTTTGTGTGCCAGGATTAGCAGTTAAAAGGGAGTCCATGATGAGCTGAGGGTGAACCAATATAAAAGCTAAGCGATAGTTACATAGTCAGTCTTGGGTTTGGGTCAAGTGTAATACAGCGATTCATGGTGAACTTCACGAGTCCACAGTGAGAATGGTATCCGAGTCCACAGTGAGAATGGTAACCGAGTCAGAGCCTAAGTCTTGTATTAGAAGGGATAGTGTATTAGTAAGTCTACAACTACTAGTGATAAGTGACAGGAGTTAAGTGGTTTAGTGCTGGGATGGAGGTCAGAGGTGACACATAATGGGTGAGGTCTAGGGTCACAGGTGTAGGTTATAGAGCAGCGTCAATGCTGGGTTTAGGTATTCGGGAATAGAGGTCACATGGTCAGGACTAGAGATCCCAAATTCTATGCGAGCAATGTCACTGCAGGGGTCAAGTCACAGTGAGTGGGCTAGAGTCAAGGGCACCGGTATGGGGAGGTCACATTGCGTGGACTAGAATCAAGGCTCAAAGGTAAGCGGAGGTCAGATTGGAGGGTTCAGGATTAAAGCCCAGAGATAAGGAGATTCACATTGGGGGGGGCTTAGGGTCAAGGTCCTCCAGTAAGAAGTCACATGAGGGGGCTTAGAATCAAGGCCCACAAGTAAGTTGTCACAACAGGTGGGTCTAGAGTCAAGGCCCACAGTCAAGATGAGCTCACATTGGGTGGACCTAGAGTCGAGGCCGCAGGTAATGAGAGATCACAGTGGGTGGATTTAGAGTCAAGGCCACAGGTAATGAGAGATCGCAGTGGGGGGGGGGGGGGGATTAGAGTCAAGACCACAGGTAATGAGAGATCACAGTGGGTGGGTTTAGAGTCAAGGTCCACGGGTAATGAGAGATCACAGTGGGTGGGCTTGGAGTCAAGGCCACAGGTAATGAGAGATCACAGTGGGTGGGTTTAGAGTCTAGGCCCACAGGTAATGAGAGATCACAATGGGTGGGCTTGGAGTCAAGGCCACAGGTAATGAGAGATCACAGTGGGTGGGTTTAGAGTCAAGGCCACAGGTAATGAGAGATCACAGTGGGTGGGTTTAGAGTCAAGGCCACAGGTAGTGAGAGATCACAGTGGGTGGGTTTAGAGTCAAGGCCACAGGTAATGAGAGATCACAGTGGGTGGGTAAGAGTCTAGGCCCACAGCTAATGAGAGATCGCAGTGGGAGGGCTTAGAGTCAAGGCCCATAGGTAATGAGAGATCGCAGTGGGAGGGCTTAGAGTCAAGGCCCATAGGTAATGAGAGATCACAGTGGGTGGGTTTAGAGCCAAGGCCCACAAGTAATGAGAGATCGCAGTGGGAGGGCTTAGAGTCAAGGCCCATAGGTAATGAGAGATCGCAGTGGGTGGGTTTAGAGTCAAGGCCACAGGTAATGAGAGATCACAGTGGGTGGGTTTAGAGTCAAGGCCACAGGTAATGAGAGATCACAGTGGGTGGGTTTAGAGTCAAGGCCACAGGTAGTGAGAGATCACAGTGGGTGGGTTTAGAGTCAAGGCCACAGGTAATGAGAGATCACAGTGGGTGGGTTTAGAGTCAAGGCCACAGGTAATGAGACATCGCAGTGGGTGGGTTTAGAGTAAAGGCCCATAGGTAATGAGAGATCACAGTGGGTGGGTTTAGAGTAAAGGCCCATAGGTAATGAGAGATCGCAGTGGGTGGGCTTAGAGTCAAGGCCCACAGGTAATGAGAGATCGCAGTGGGAGGGCTTAGAGTCAAGGCCCATAGGTAATGAGAGATCGCAGTGGGTGGGTTTAGAGTCAAAGGCCACAGGTAATGAGAGATCACAGTGGGTGGGTTTAGAGTCAAGGCCACAGGTAATGAGAAATCACAGTGGGTGGGTTTAGAGTCAAGGCCCACAGGTAATGATAGATCACAGTGGGTGGGTTTAGAGTCAAGGCCGCAGGTAATGAGAGATCACAGTGGGTGGGTTTAGCGTCAAGGTCCACAGGTAATGAGAGATCACAGTGGGAGGGTTTAGAGTCAAGACCACAGGTAATGAGAAATCACAGTGGGTGGGTTTAGAGTCAAGGCCGCAGGTATTGAGAGATCACAGTGGGAGGGTTTAGAGTAAAGGCCCATAGGTAATGAGAGATCGCAGTGGGTGGGTTTAGAGTCAAGGCCACAGGTAATGAGAGATCACAGTGGGTGGGTTTAGCGTCAAGGTCCACAGGTAATGAGAGATCACAGTGGGAGGGTTTAGAGTCAAGACCACAGGTAATGAGAAATCACAGTGGGTGGGTTTAGAGTCAAGGCCGCAGGTAATGAGAGATCACAGTGGGTGGGTTTAGAGTCAAGGCCCACAGGTAATGAGAGATCACAGTGGGTGGGTTTAGAGTCAAGGCCACAGGTAATGAGAAATCACAGTGGGTGGGTTTAGAGTCAAGGCCCACAGGTAATGATAGATCACAGTGGGTGGGTTTAGAGTCAAGGCCGCAGGTAATGAGAGATCCCAGTGGGTGGGTTTAGAGTCAAGGCCACAGGTAATGAGAAATCACAGTGGGTGGGTTTAGAGTCAAGGCCGCAGGTAATGAGAGATCACAGTGGGTGGGTAAGAGTCTAGGCCCACAGGTAATGAGAGATCACAGTGGGTGGGTAAGAGTCTAGGCCCACAGGTAATGAGAGATCGCAGTGGGAGGGCTTAGAGTCAAGGCCCATAGGTAATGAGAGATCGCAGTGGGAGGGCTTAGAGTCAAGGCCCATAGGTAATGAGAGATCACAGTGGGTGGGTTTAGAGCCAAGGCCCACAAGTAATGAGAGATCGCAGTGGGAGGGCTTAGAGTCAAGGCCCATAGGTAATGAGAGATCGCAGTGGTTGGGTTTAGAGTCAAGGCCACAGGTAATGAGAGATCACAGTGGGTGGGTTTAGAGTCAAGGCCACAGGTAATGAGAGATCACAGTGGGTGGGTTTAGAGTCAAGGCCACAGGTAATGAGAGATCACAGTGGGTGGGTTTAGAGTCAAGGCCACAGGTAATGAGAGACCACAGTGGGTGGGTTTAGAGTCAAGGCCCACAGGTAATGAGAGATCGCAGTGGGTGGGTTTAGAGTAAAGGCCCACAGGTAATGAGAGATCACAGTGGGTGGGTTTAGAGTAAAGGCCCATAGGTAATGAGAGATCACAGTGGGTGGGTTTAGAGTAAAGGCCCATAGGTAATGAGAGATCGCAGTGGGTGGGCTTAGAGTCAAGGCCCACAGGTAATGAGAGATCGCAGTGGGAGGGCTTAGAGTCAAGGCCCATAGGTAATGAGAGATCGCAGTGGGTGGGTTTAGAGTCAAAGGCCACAGGTAATGAGAGATCACAGTGGGTGGGTTTAGAGTCAAGGCCACAGGTAATGAGAAATCACAGTGGGTGGGTTTAGAGTCAAGGCCCACAGGTAATGATAGATCACAGTGGGTGGGTTTAGAGTCAAGGCCGCAGGTAATGAGAGATCACAGTGGGTGGGTTTAGCGTCAAGGTCCACAGGTAATGAGAGATCACAGTGGGAGGGTTTAGAGTCAAGACCACAGGTAATGAGAAATCACAGTGGGTGGGTTTAGAGTCAAGGCCGCAGGTATTGAGAGATCACAGTGGGAGGGTTTAGAGTAAAGGCCCATAGGTAATGAGAGATCGCAGTGGGTGGGTTTAGAGTCAAGGCCACAGGTAATGAGAGATCACAGTGGGTGGGTTTAGCGTCAAGGTCCACAGGTAATGAGAGATCACAGTGGGAGGGTTTAGAGTCAAGACCACAGGTAATGAGAAATCACAGTGGGTGGGTTTAGAGTCAAGGCCGCAGGTAATGAGAGATCACAGTGGGTGGGTTTAGAGTCAAGGCCACAGGTAATGAGAGATCACAGTGGGAGGGCTTAGAGTCAAGGCCCATAGGTAATGAGAGATCGCAGTGGGAGGGCTTAGAGTCAAGGCCCATAGGTAATGAGAGATCACAGTGGGTGGGTTTAGAGCCAAGGCCCACAAGTAATGAGAGATCGCAGTGGGAGGGCTTAGAGTCAAGGCCCATAGGTAATGAGAGATCGCAGTGGGTGGGTTTAGAGTCAAGGCCACAGGTAATGAGAGATCACAGTGGGTGGGTTTAGAGTCAAGGCCACAGGTAATGAGAGATCACAGTGGGTGGGTTTAGAGTCAAGGCCACAGGTAGTGAGAGATCACAGTGGGTGGGTTTAGAGTCAAGGCCACAGGTAATGAGAGATCACAGTGGGTGGGTTTAGAGTCAAGGCCACAGGTAATGAGACATCGCAGTGGGTGGGTTTAGAGTAAAGGCCCATAGGTAATGAGAGATCACAGTGGGTGGGTTTAGAGTAAAGGCCCATAGGTAATGAGAGATCGCAGTGGGTGGGCTTAGAGTCAAGGCCCACAGGTAATGAGAGATCGCAGTGGGAGGGCTTAGAGTCAAGGCCCATAGGTAATGAGAGATCGCAGTGGGTGGGTTTAGAGTCAAAGGCCACAGGTAATGAGAGATCACAGTGGGTGGGTTTAGAGTCAAGGCCACAGGTAATGAGAAATCACAGTGGGTGGGTTTAGAGTCAAGGCCCACAGGTAATGATAGATCACAGTGGGTGGGTTTAGAGTCAAGGCCGCAGGTAATGAGAGATCACAGTGGGTGGGTTTAGCGTCAAGGTCCACAGGTAATGAGAGATCACAGTGGGAGGGTTTAGAGTCAAGACCACAGGTAATGAGAAATCACAGTGGGTGGGTTTAGAGTCAAGGCCGCAGGTATTGAGAGATCACAGTGGGAGGGTTTAGAGTAAAGGCCCATAGGTAATGAGAGATCGCAGTGGGTGGGTTTAGAGTCAAGGCCACAGGTAATGAGAGATCACAGTGGGTGGGTTTAGCGTCAAGGTCCACAGGTAATGAGAGATCACAGTGGGAGGGTTTAGAGTCAAGACCACAGGTAATGAGAAATCACAGTGGGTGGGTTTAGAGTCAAGGCCGCAGGTAATGAGAGATCACAGTGGGTGGGTTTAGAGTCAAGGCCCACAGGTAATGAGAGATCACAGTGGGTGGGTTTAGAGTCAAGGCCACAGGTAATGAGAAATCACAGTGGGTGGGTTTAGAGTCAAGGCCCACAGGTAATGATAGATCACAGTGGGTGGGTTTAGAGTCAAGGCCGCAGGTAATGAGAGATCCCAGTGGGTGGGTTTAGAGTCAAGGCCACAGGTAATGAGAAATCACAGTGGGTGGGTTTAGAGTCAAGGCCGCAGGTAATGAGAGATCACAGTGGGTGGGTAAGAGTCTAGGCCCACAGGTAATGAGAGATCACAGTGGGTGGGTAAGAGTCTAGGCCCACAGGTAATGAGAGATCGCAGTGGGAGGGCTTAGAGTCAAGGCCCATAGGTAATGAGAGATCGCAGTGGGAGGGCTTAGAGTCAAGGCCCATAGGTAATGAGAGATCACAGTGGGTGGGTTTAGAGCCAAGGCCCACAAGTAATGAGAGATCGCAGTGGGAGGGCTTAGAGTCAAGGCCCATAGGTAATGAGAGATCGCAGTGGTTGGGTTTAGAGTCAAGGCCACAGGTAATGAGAGATCACAGTGGGTGGGTTTAGAGTCAAGGCCACAGGTAATGAGAGATCACAGTGGGTGGGTTTAGAGTCAAGGCCACAGGTAATGAGAGATCACAGTGGGTGGGTTTAGAGTCAAGGCCACAGGTAATGAGAGATCACAGTGGGTGGGTTTAGAGTCAAGGCCCACAGGTAATGAGAGATCGCAGTGGGTGGGTTTAGAGTAAAGGCCCACAGGTAATGAGAGATCACAGTGGGTGGGTTTAGAGTAAAGGCCCATAGGTAATGAGAGATCACAGTGGGTGGGTTTAGAGTAAAGGCCCATAGGTAATGAGAGATCGCAGTGGGTGGGCTTAGAGTCAAGGCCCACAGGTAATGAGAGATCGCAGTGGGAGGGCTTAGAGTCAAGGCCCATAGGTAATGAGAGATCGCAGTGGGTGGGTTTAGAGTCAAAGGCCACAGGTAATGAGAGATCACAGTGGGTGGGTTTAGAGTCAAGGCCACAGGTAATGAGAAATCACAGTGGGTGGGTTTAGAGTCAAGGCCCACAGGTAATGATAGATCACAGTGGGTGGGTTTAGAGTCAAGGCCGCAGGTAATGAGAGATCACAGTGGGTGGGTTTAGCGTCAAGGTCCACAGGTAATGAGAGATCACAGTGGGAGGGTTTAGAGTCAAGACCACAGGTAATGAGAAATCACAGTGGGTGGGTTTAGAGTCAAGGCCGCAGGTATTGAGAGATCACAGTGGGAGGGTTTAGAGTAAAGGCCCATAGGTAATGAGAGATCGCAGTGGGTGGGTTTAGAGTCAAGGCCACAGGTAATGAGAGATCACAGTGGGTGGGTTTAGCGTCAAGGTCCACAGGTAATGAGAAATCACAGTGGGAGGGTTTAGAGTCAAGACCACAGGTAATGAGAAATCACAGTGGGTGGGTTTAGAGTCAAGGCCGCAGGTAATGAGAGATCACAGTGGGTGGGTTTAGAGTCAAGGCCCACAGGTAATGAGAGATCACAGTGGGTGGGTTTAGAGTCAAGGCCACAGGTAATGAGAAATCACAGTGGGTGGGTTTAGAGTCAAGGCCCACAGGTAATGATAGATCACAGTGGGTGGGTTTAGAGTCAAGGCCGCAGGTAATGAGAGATCCCAGTGGGTGGGTTTAGAGTCAAGGCCACAGGTAATGAGAACTCACAGTGGGTGGGTTTAGAGTCAAGGCCGCAGGTAATAAGAGATCACAGTGGGTGGGCCTAGAGTCAAGGCCCACAGGTAATGAGAGATCACAGTGGGTGGGCCTAGAGTCAAGGCCCATAGGTAATGAGAGATCACAGTGGGTGGGTATGAGTCTAGGCCCACAGGTAATGAGAGATCACAGTGGGTGGGCCTAGAGTCAAGGCCCACAGGTAATGAGAGATCACAGTGGGTGGGCCTAGAGTCAAGGCCCATAGGTAATGAGAGATCACAGTGGGTGGGTAAGAGTCTAGGCCCACAGGTAATGAGAGAACACAGTGGGTGGGTTTAGCGTCAAGGTCCACAGGTAATGAGAGATCACAGTGGGAGGGTTTAGAGTCAAGACCACAGGTAATGAGAAATCACAGTGGGTGGGTTTAGAGTCAAGGCCACAGGTAATGAGAGATCACAGTGGGTGGGTTTAGAGTCAAGACCCACAGGTAATGAGAGATCATAGTGGGTGGGTTTAGAGTCAAGGCCCACAGGTAATGAGAGATCACAGTGGGTGGGTTTAGAGTCAAGGCCACAGGTAATGAGAGATCACAGTGGGTGGGTTTAGAGTCAAGGCCACAGGTAATGAGAGATCACAGTGGGAGGGCTTAGAGTCAAGGCCCACAGGTAATGAGAGATCACAGCGGGTGGGTTTAGAGTCAAGACCCATAGGTAATGAGAGATCACAGTGGGTGGGCCAAGAGTCAAGGCCCATAGGTAATGAGAGATCACAGTGGGTGGGTAAGAGTCTAAGCCCACAGGTAATGAGAGATCACATTGGGTGGGTTTAGAGTCCAGGCCCACAGGTAATGAGAGATCACAGTGGGTGGGTTTAGAGTCAAGACCCATAGGTAATGAGAGATCACAGTGGGTGGGTTTAGAGTCAAGACCCACAGGTAATGAGAGATCACAGTGGGTGGGTTTAAAATCAAGACCCATAGGTAATGAGAGATCACAGGGGTGTGTTTAGAGTCAAGGCCCACAGGTAATGAGAGATCACAGTGGGAGGGCTTAGAGTCAAGGCCCACAGGTAATGAGAGATCACAGTGGGTGGGTTTAGAGTCAAGGCCACAGGTAATGAGAGATCACAGTGGGTGGGTTTAGAGTCAAGGCCACAGGTAATGAGAGATCACAGTGGGTGGGCTTAGAGTCAAGGCCCACAGGTAATGAGAGATCGCAGTGGGAGGGCTTAGAGTCAAGGCCCACAGGTAATGAGAAATCACAGTGGGTGGGTTTAGAGTCAAGGCCGCAGGTAATGAGAGATCACAGTGGGTGGGCTTAGAGCCAAGCCCACTGGTAAGGGTAGGTCATACTTGGAGAGGGTTAGAGCCAAGGTTCATAGGTATAGAGCTGTCGAACTGGAGAGGATTACTTCCAAGGTCGCATTATGTGGCTTGAGTTCAAAGCCCACATGTCACATTGCGTGGGTTTAGAATCAAAGCAGACAGTTAAGGTAAGATTGCGTTTTGGTGGGCTTAGAATGAAAGCCCTCAGGTAAGGGGAAGTCACATTGTGTGGGCTCGGGTCAAGGCCACAGGTAATGAGAAATCACAGTGGGTGGGCCTAGCGTCAATGCCCACATGTAAGGGAGGACACACTGAGTGGGCTTAGAGTCAAGGTTCACATGTAAGCATAAGTCACATTGCAAGGGCTAGAGTCAAGACCCACAGGTAATGAGAGATCACAGTGGGTGGGTTTAGAGTCAAGGCCACAGGTAATGAGAGATCGCAGTGGGTGGGTTTAGAGTCAAGGCCCACAGGTAATGAGAGATCGCAGTGGGAGGGCTTAGAGTCAAGGCCCACAGGTAATGAGAGATCACAGTGGGTGGGTTTAGAGTCAAGGCCCACAGGTAATGAGAGAACACAGTGGGTGGGTTTAGAGTCAAGGCCACAGGTAATGAGAGATCACAGTGGGTGGGTTTAGAGTAAAGGCCCATAGGTAATGAGAGATCGCAGTGGGTGGGCTTAGAGTCAAGGCCATAGGTAATGAGAGATCGCAGTGGGTGGGCTTAGAGTCAAGGCCACAGGTAATGAGAGATCGCAGTGGGTGGGCTTAGAGTAAAGGCCCATAGGTAATGAGAGATCACAGTGGGAGGGCTTAGAGTCAAGGCCCACAGGTAATGAGAGATCGCAGTGGGTGGGTTTAGAGTCAAGGCCACAGGTAATGAGAGATCGCAGTGGGTGGGCTTAGAGTCAAGGCCCACAGGTAATGAGAGATCACAGTGGGTGGGCTTAGAGTCAAGGCCCACAGGTAATGAGAGATCACAGTGGGTGGGTTTAGAGTCAAGGCCCACAGGTAATGAGAGATCACAGTGGGTGGGTTTAGAGTCAAGGCCCACAGGTAATGAGAGATCACAGTGGGTGGGTTTAGAGTCAAGGCCCACAGGTAATGAGAGATCACAGTGGGTGGGTTTAGAGTCAAGGCCACAGGTAATGAGAGATCATAGGGGTGGGTTTAGAGTAAAGGCCCACAGGTAATGAGAGATCACAGTGGGTGGGTTTAGAGTCAAGGCCACAGGTAATGAGAGATCACAGTGGGTGGGTTTAGAGTAAAGGCCCACAGGTAATGAGAGATCACAGTGGGTGGGTTTAGAGTAAAGGCCCATAGGTAATGAGAGATCGCAGTGGGTGGGCTTAGAGTCAAGGCCCACAGGTAATGAGAGATCACAGTGGGTGGGTTTAGAGTCAAGGCCCACAGGTAATGAGAGATCACAGTGGGTGGGTTTAGAGTCGAGGCCGCAGGTAATGAGAGATCACAGTGGGTGGGTTTAGAGTCAAGGCCACAGGTAATGAGAGATCACAGTGGGTGGGTTTAGAGTCAAGGCCCACAGGTAATGAGAGATCGCAGTGGGTGGGTTTAGAGTCAAGGCCCACAGGTAATGAGAGATCGCAGTGGGTGGGTTTAGAGCCAAGGCCCACAGGTAATGAGAGATCGCAGTGGGTGGGCTTAGAGTCAAGGCCCACAGGTAATGAGAGATCACAGTGGGTGGGTTTAGAGTCAAGGCCCATAGGTAATGAGAGATCACAGTGGGTGGGTTTAGAGTCAAGGCCCATAGGTAATGAGAGATCACAGTGGGTGGGTTTAGAGTCAAGGCCACAGGTAATGAGAGATTGCAGTGGGTGGGTTTAGAGTCAAGGCCCACAGGTAATGAGAGATCACAGTGGGTGGGTTTAGAGTCAAGGCCCACAGGTAATGATAGATCGCAGTGGGTGGGTTTAGAGTCAAGGCCGCAGGTAATGAGAGATCACAGTGGGTGGGTTTAGCGTCAAGGTCCACAGGTAATGAGAGATCACAGTGGGTGGGTTTAGAGTCAAGGCCCACAGGTAATGAGAGATCACAGTGGGTGGGTTTAGAGTCAAGGTCCACAGGTAATGAGAGATCACAGTGGGTGGGCCTAGAGTCAAGGCCCATAGGTAATAAGAGATCACAGGGGTGGGTTTAGAGTCAAGGCCCACAGGTAATGAGAGATCGCAGTGGGTGGGTTTAGAGTCAAGACCCATAGGTAATGAGAGATCACAGTGGGTGGGTTTAGAGCCAAGGTCCACAGGTAATGAGAGATCACAGTGGGTGGGCCTAGAGTCAAGGCCCACAGGTAATGAGAGATCACAGTGGGTGGGTTTAGAGTCAAGGCCCACAGGTGATGAGAGATCGCAGTGGGTGGGTTTAGAGTCAAGGCCCACAGAGTCAAGGCCCACAGGTAATGAGAGATCGCAGTGGGTGGGTTTAGAGCCAAGGCCCACAGGTAATGAGAGATCGCAGTGGGTGGGCTTAGAGTCAAGGCCCACAGGTAATGAGAGATCACAGTGGGTGGGTTTAGAGTCAAGGCCACAGGTAATGAGAGATCGCAGTGGGTGGGTTTAGAGTCAAGGCCCACAGGTAATGAGAGATCGCAGTGGGTGGGTTTAGAGTCAAGGCCGCAGGTAATGAGAGATCACAGTGGGTGGGTTTAGCGTCAAGGTCCACAGGTAATGAGAGATCACAGTGGGTGGGTTTAGAGTCAAGGCCCACAGGTAATGAGAGATCGCAGTGGGTGGGTTTAGAGTCAAGACCCATAGGTAATGAGAGATCACAGTGGGTGGGTTTAGAGCCAAGGTCCACAGGTAATGAGAGATCACAGTGGGTGGGCCTAGAGTCAAGGCCCACAGGTAATGAGAGATCACAGCGGGTGGGTTTAGAGTCAAGGCCCACAGGTAATGAGAGATCACAGTGGGTGGGCTTAGAGTCAAGGCCACAGGTAATGAGAGATCACAGTGTGTGGGTTTAGAGTCAAGACCCACAGGTAATGAGAGATCACAGGGGTGGGTTTAGAGTCCAGGCCCACAGGTAATGAGAGATCACAGTGGGTTGGCTTAGAGTCAAGGCCACAGGTAATGAGAGATCACAGTGGGTGGGCTTAGAGTCAAGGCCCACAGGTAATGAGAGATCGCAGTGGGTGGGTTTAGGGTCAAGGCAACAGGTAATGAGAGATCACAGGGGTGGGTTTAGAGTCAAGGCCCACAGGTAATGAGAGATCACAGTGGGTGGGTTTAGAGTCAAGGCCCACAGGTAATGATAGATCACAGTGGGTGGGTTTAGAGTCAAGGCCACAGGTAATGAGAGATCACAGCTGGTGGGCTTAGAGTCAAGACCCACAGGTAATGATAGATCACAGGGGTGGGTTTAGAGTCAAGGCCCACAGGTAATGAGAGATCACAGTGGGTGGGTAAGAGTCTAGGCCCACAGGTAATGAGAGATCACAGTGGGTGGGTTTAGAGTCAAGGCCCACAGGTAATGATAGATCACAGTGGGTGGGTTTAGAGTCAAGGCCCACAGGTAATGAGAGATCACAGCGGGTGGGCTTAGAGTCAAGACCCACAGGTAATGATAGATCACAGCGGGTGGGCTTAGAGTCAAGGCCCACAGGTAATGAGAGATCACAGTGGGTGGGTTTAGGGTCAAGGCCACAGGTAATGAGAGATCACAGGGGTGGGTTTAGAGTCAAGGCCCACAGGTAATGAGAGATCACAGTGGGTGGGTAAGAGTCTAGGCCCACAGGTAATGAGAGATCACAGTGGGTGGGTTTAGAGTCAAGGCCCACAGGTAATGATAGATCACAGTGGGTGGGTTTAGAGTCAAGGCCCACAGGTAATGAGAGATCACAGCGGGTGGGCTTAGAGTCAAGACCCACAGGTAATGATAGATCACAGCGGGTGGGCTTAGAGTCAAGGCCCACAGGTAATGAGAGATCACAGGGGTGGGTTTAGAGTAAAGGCCCACAGGTAATGAGAGATCACAGTGGGTGGGTTTAGAGTCAAGGCCCACAGGTAATGAGAGATCACAGTGGGTGGGCCTAGAGTAAAGGCCCATAGGTAATGATAGATCGCAGTGGGAGGGCTTAGAGTCAAGGCCCACAGGTAATGAGAGATCGCACTGGGTGGGTTTAGAGTCAAGGCCCATAGGTAATGACAGATCACAGTGGGTGGGTTTAGAGTCAAGGCCACAGGTAATGAGAGATCACAGTGGGTGGGTTTAGAGTCCAGGCCCAAAGGTAATGAGAGATCGCAGTGGGTGGGTTTAGAGTCAAGGCCACAGGTAATGAGAGATCACAGTGGGTGGGTTTAGAGCCAAGGCCCACAGGTAATGAGAGATCACAGTGGGAGGGCTTAGAGTCAAGGCCCACAGGTAATGAGAGATCACAGTGGGTGGGCTTAGAGTCAAGGCCCACAGGTAATGAGAGATCGCAGTGGGTGGGTTTAGAGTCAAGGCCACAGGTAATGAGAGATCGCAGTGGGTGGGTTTAGAGTCAAGGCCCACAGGTATTGAGAGATCACAGTGGGTGGGTTTAGAGTCCAGGCCCACAGGTAATGAGAGATCACAGTGGGTGGGTTTAGAGTCAAGGCCCACAGGTAATGAGAGATCGCAGGGGGAGGGCTTAGAGTCAAGGCCCATAGGTAATGATAGATCACAGTGGGTGGGCTTAGAGTCAAGACCCACAGGTAATGAGAGATCGCAGTGGGTGGGTTTAGAGTAAAGGCCCACAGGTAATGAGAGATCACAGCGGGTGGGCTTAGAGTCAAGGCCGCAGGTAATGAGAGATCACAGTGGGTGGGTTTAGAGTCAAGGCCACAGGTAATGAGAGATCACAGTGGGTGGGTTTAGAGTCAAGGCCCACAGGTAATGAGAGATCACAGCGGGTGGGTTTAGAGTCAAGGCCGCAGGTAATGAGAGATCACAGTGGGTGGGTTTAGAGTCAAGGCCACAGGTAATGAGAGATCACAGTGGGTGGGTTTAGAGTCGAGGCCGCAGGTAATGAGAGATCATAGTGGGTGGGTTTAGAGTCAAGGCCCACAGGTAATGAGAGATCACAGTGGGTGGGTTTAGAGTCAAGGCCCACAGGTATTGAGAGATCACAGTGGGTGGGTTTAGAGTCCAGGCCCACAGGTAATGAGAGATCACAGTGGATGGGTTTAGAGTCAAGGCCACAGGTAATGAGAGATCACAGTGGGTGGGTTTAGAGTCAAGGCCACAGGTAATGAGAGATCACAGTGAGTGGGCTAGAGTCAAGGGCACCGGTATGGGGAGGTCACATTGCGTGGACTACAATCAAGGATCAAAGGTAAGCGGAGGTCAGATTGGAGGGTTCAGGATTAAAGCCCAGAGATAAGGAGATTCACCTTGGGGGGGGCTTAGGGTCAAGGTCCTCCAGTAAGAAGTCACATAAGGGGGCTTAGAATCAAGGCCCACAAGTAAGTTGTCACAACAGGTGGGTCTAGAGTCAAGGCCCACAGTCAAGATGAGCTCACATTGGGTGGACCTAGAGTCGAGGCCGCAGGTAATGAGAGATCACAGTGGGTGGGTTTAGAGTCAAGGCCACAGGTAATGAGAGATCGCAGTGGGTGGGTTTAGAGTCAAGGCCACAGGTAATGAGAGATCGCAGTGGGTGGGTTTAGAGTAAAGGCCCACAGGTAATGAGAGATCACAGTGGGTGGGTTTAGAGTCAAGGCCACAGGTAATGAGAGATCACAGTGGGTGGGTTTAGAGTCAAGGCCACAGGTAATGATAGATCGCAGTGGGAGGGCTTAGAGTCAAGGCCACAGGTAATGAGAGATCACAGTGGGTGGGTTTAGAGCCAAGGCCCACAGGTAATGAGAGATCACAGTGGGTGGGTTTAGAGTAAAGGCCCACAGGTAATGAGAGATCACAATGGGTGGGTTTAGAGTCAAGGCCACAGGTAATGAGAGATCACAGTGGGTGGGTTTAGAGTCAAGGCCACAGGTAATGAGAGATCACAGTGGGTGGGTTTAGAGTCAAGGCCACAGGTAATGAGAGATCACAGTGGGTGGGTTTAGAGTAAAGGCCCACAGGTAATGAGAGATCACAGCGGGTGGGCTTAGAGTCAAGGCCCACAGGTAATGAGAGATCACAGCGGGTGGGCTTAGAGTCAAGACCCACAGGTAATGAGAGATCGCAGTGGGTGGGTTTAGAGTAAAGGCCCACAGGTAATGAGAGATCACAGCGGGTGGGCTTAGAGTCAAGGCCCACAGGTAATGAGAGATCACAGCGGGTGGGTTTAGAGTCAAGGCCGCAGGTAATGAGAGATCACAGTGGGTGGGTTTAGAGTCAAGGCCACAGGTAATGAGAGATCACAGTGGGTGGGTTTAGAGTCAAGGCCCACAGGTAATGAGAGATCGCAGTAGGAGGGCTTAGAGTCAAGGCCCATAGGTAATGATAGATCACAGTGGGTGGGTTTAGAGTCAAGGCTCACAGGTATTGAGAGATCACAGTGGGTGGGTTTAGAGTCCAGGCCCACAGGTAATGAGAGATCACAGTGGGTGGGTTTAGAGTCAAGGCCTCAGGTAATGAGAGATCACAGTGGGTGGGTTTAGAGTCAAGGCCTCAGGTAATGAGAGATCACAGTGGGTGGGCCTAGAGTCAAGGCCACAGGTAATGAGAGATCGCAGTGGGAGGGCTTAGAGTCAAGGCCCATAGGTAATGAGAGATCACAGTGGGTGGGTTTAGAGTGAAGGCCCATAGGTAATGAGAGATCACAGTGGGTGAGTTTAGAGTCAAGGCCCATAGGTAATGAGAGATCACAGGGGTGGACCTAGAGTCGAGGCCCACAGGTAATGATAGATCACAGTGGGTGGGTTTAGAGTCAAGGCCACAGGTAATGATAGATCACAGTGGGTGGGTTTAGAGTCAAGGCCCACAGGTAATGATAGATCACAGTGGGTGGGCTTAGAGTCAAGGCCCACAGGTAATGAGAGATCACAGTGGGTGGGTTTAGAGTCAAGGCCCACAGGTAATGATAGATCACAGTGGGTGGGCTTAGAGTCAAGGCCCACAGGTAATGATAGATCACAGTGAGTGGGTTTAGAGTCAAGGCCCACAGGTAATGAGAGATCACAGTGGGTGGGTTTAGAGTCAAGGCCACAGGTAATGAGAGATCACAGTGGGTGGGTTTAGAGTCAAGGCCCACAGGTAATGATAGATCACAGTGGGTGGGCTTAGAGTCAAGGCCCACAGGTAATGAGAGATCACAGTGGGTGGGTTTAGAGTCAAGGCCCACAGGTAATGATAGATCACAGTGGGTGGGCTTAGAGTCAAGGCCCATGGGTCATGAGAGATTGCAGTGGGAGGGTTTAGAGTCAAGGCCACAGGTAATGAGAGATCACAGTGGGTGGGTTTAGAGTCAAGGCCCACAGGTAATGAGAGATCACAGTGGGTGGGTTTAGAGTCAAGGCCCACAGGTAATGAGAGATCGCAGTGGGTGGGTTTAGGGTCAAGGCCACAGGTAATGAGAGATCGCAGTGGGTGGGTTTAGGGTCAAGGCCACAGGTAATGAGAGATTGCAGTGGGAGGGTTTAGAGTCAAGGCCACAGGTAATGAGAGATCACAGTGGGTGGGTTTAGAGTCAAGGCCCACAGGTAATGAGAGATCGCAGTGGGTGGGTTTAGAGTCAAGGCCCACAGGTAATGAGAGATCGCAGTGGGTGGGTTTAGAGTCAAGGCCACAGGTAATGAGAGATCACAGGGGTGGGTTTAGAGTCAAGGCCCACAGGTAATGAGAGATCACAGTGGGTGGGTAAGAGTCTAGGCCCACAGGTAATGAGAGATCACAGTGGGTGGGTTTAGAGTCAAGGCCCACAGGTAATGATAGATCACAGTGGGTGGGCTTAGAGTCAAGGCCCACAGGTAATGAGAGATCGCAGTGGGAGGGTTTAGAGTCAAGGCCCATAGGTAATGATAGATCACAGTGGGTGGGTTTAGAGTCAAGGCCACAGGTAATGATAGATCACAGTGGGTGGGTTTAGAGTCAAGGCCCACAGGTAATGAGAGATCACAGTGGGTGGGCCTAGAGTAAAGGCCACAGGTAATGAGAGATCACAGTGGGTGGGTTTAGAGTCCAGGCCCACAGGTAATGATAGATCGCAGTGGGAGGGCTTAGAGTCAAGGCCCACAGGTAATGAGAGATCACAGTGGGTGGGTTTAGAGTCCAGGCCCACAGGTAATGATAGATCGCAGTGGGAGGGCTTAGAGTCAAGGCCCACAGGTAATGAGAGATCACAGTGGGTGGGTTTAGAGTCAAGGCCCACAGGTAATGGGAGATAACAGTGGGTGGGTTTAGAGTCAAGGCCCATAGGTAATGAGAGATCACAGTGGGTGGGTTTAGAGTCAAGGCCACAGGTAATGAGAGATCACAGTGGGTGGGTTTAGAGTAAAGGCCCATAGGTAATGAGAGATCGCAGTGGGTGGGTTTAGAGCCAAGGCCCACAGGTAATGAGAGATCACAGTGGGAGGGCTTAGAGTCAAGGCCCACAGGTAATGAGAGATCGCAGTGGGTGGGTTTAGAGTCAAGGCCACAGGTAATGAGAGATCACAGTGGGTGGGCTTAGAGTCAAGGCCCACAGGTAATGAGAGATCACAGTGGGTGGGCTTAGAGTCAAGGCCCACAGGTAATGAGAGATCACAGTGGGTGGGCTTAGAGTCAAGGCCCACAGGTAATGAGAGATCGCAGTGGGTGGGTTTAGAGTCAAGGCCACAGGTAATGAGAGATCACAGTGGGTGGGCTTAGAGTCAAGGCCCACAGGTAATGAGAGATCACAGTGGGTGGGTTTAGAGTCCAGGCCCACAGGTAATGAGAGATCACAGAGGGAGGGCTTAGAGTCAAGGCCACAGGTAATGAGAGATCACAGTGGGTGGGTTTAGAGTCAAGGCCACAGGTAATGAGAGATCACAGTGGGTGGGTTTAGAGCCAAGGCCCACAGGTAATGAGAGATCACAGTGGGTGGGTTTAGAGTCAAGGCCACAGGTAATGAGAGATCGCAGTGGGTGGGTTAGAGTCAAGGCCACAGGTAATGAGAGATCACAGTGGGTGGGTTTAGAGTCAAGGCCACAGGTAATGAGAGATCACAGTGGGTGGGTTTAGAGTCAAGGCCCACAGGTAATGAGAGATCACAGGAGTGGGTTTAGAGTCAAGGCCCACAGGTAATGAGAGATCGCAGGGGGAGGGTTTAGAGTCAAGGCCGCAGGTAATGAGAGATCACAGCGGGTGGGTTTAGAGTCAAGACCCACAGGTAATGAGAGATCGCAGTGGGTGGGTTTAGAGTCAAGGCCCACAGGTAATGAGAGATCACAGTGGGGGGGGGGTTAGAGTCAAGGCCCACAGGTAATGATAGATCACAGTGGGTGGGCTTAGAGTCAAGGCCCACTGGTAATGAGAGATCACAGTGGGAGGGCTTAGAGTCAAGGCCGCAGGTAATGAGAGATCGCAGTGGGTGGGTTTAGAGTCAAGGCCGCAGGTAATGAGAGATCACAGTGGGTGGGTTTAGAGTCAAGGCCCACAGGTAATGAGAGATCGCAGTGGGTGGGTTTAGAGTCAAGGCCCACAGGTAATGAGAGATCACAGTGGGTGGGTTGAGAGTCAAGGCCCACAGGTAATGAGAGATCACAGTGGGTGGGTAAGAGTCAAGGCCACGGGTAATGAGAGATCACAGTGGGTGGGTAAGAGTCTAGGCCCACAGGTAATGAGAGATCACAGTGGGTGGGCTTAGAGTCAAGGCCACAGGTAATGAGAGATCGCAGTGGGAGGGCTTAGAGTCAAGGCCGCAGGTAATGAGATATCACAGTGGGTGGGTTTAGAGTCAAGGCCCACAGGTAATGAGAGATCACAGTGGGAGGGCTTAGAGTCAAGGCCCACAGGTAATGAGAGATCACAGTGGGTGGGTTTAGAGTCAAGGCCCACAGGTAATGAGAGATCACAGTGGGAGGGCTTAGAGTCAAGGCCCACAGGTAATGAGAGATCACAGTGGGTGGGTTTAGAGTCAAGGCCCACAGGTAATGATAGATCACAGTGGGTGGGCTTAGAGTCAAGGCCCACAGGTAATGAGAGATCGCAGTAGGTGGGTTTAGAGTAAAGGCCCACAGGTAATGATAGATCGCAGTGGGAGGGCTTAGAGTCAAGGCCCACAGGTAATGAGAGATCACAGTGGGAGGGCTTACAGTCAAGGCCCACAGGTAAAGAGAGATCACAGTGGGTGGGTTTATAGTCAAGGCCACAGGTAATGAGAGATCACAGTGGGTGGGCTTAGAGTCAAGGCCCACAGGTAATGAGAGATCACAGTGGGTGGGTTTAGAGTCAAGACCCATAGGTAATGAGAGATCACAGTGGGTGGGTTTAGAGTCAAGGCCCATAGGTAATGAGAGATCACAGCGGGTGGGCTTAGAGTCAAGGCCCACAGGTAATGAGAGATCGCAGTAGGTGGGTTTAGAGTCAAGGCCCATAGGTAATGATAGATCACAGTGGGTGGGCTTAGAGTCAAGGCCCACAGGTAATGAGAGATCACAGTGGGTGGGTTTAGAGTCAAGGCCACAGGTAATGAGAGATCGCAGGGGGAGGGCTTAGAGTCAAGGCCCATAGGTAATGATAGATCACAGTGGGTGGGCTTAGAGTCAAGACCCACAGGTAATGAGAGATCGCAGTGGGTGGGTTTAGAGTAAAGGCCCACATGTAATGAGAGATCACAGCGGGTGGGCTTAGAGTCAAGACCCACAGGTAATGAGAGATCACAGTGGGTGGGCTTAGAGTCAAGGCCCACAGGTAATGAGAGATCACAGTGGGTGGGTTTAGAGTCAAGGCCCACAGGTAATGAGAGATCGCAGTGGGTGGGTTTAGAGTCAAGGCCGCAGGTAATGAGAGATCACAGTGGGTGGGTTTAGAGTCAAGGCCACAGGTAATGAGAGATCACAGTGGGTGGGTTTAGAGTCAAGGCCCACAGGTAATGAGAGATCACAGTGGTTGGGTTTAGAGCCAAGGCCCACAGGTAATGATAGATCACAGTGGGAGGGCTTAGAGTCAAGGCCCACAGGTAATGAGAGATCACAGTGGGTGGGTTTAGAGTCAAGGCCACAGGTAATGAGAGATCACAGTGGGTGGGTTTAGAGTCAAGGCCACAGGTAATGATAGATCACAGTGGGTGGGTTTAGAGTCAAGGCCCACAGGTAATGAGAGATCACAGTGGGTGGGCTTAGAGTCAAGGCCCACAGGTAATTAGAGATCACAGTGGGTGGGTTTAGAGTCAAGACCCATAGGTAATAAGAGATCACAGTGGGTGGGCCTAGAGTCAAGGCCCACAGGTAATGAGAGATCGCAGTGGGAGGGTTTAGAGTCAAGGCCGCAGGTAATGAGAGATCACAGTGGGTGGGTTTAGAGTCAAGGCCACAGGTAATGAGAGATCACAGTGGGTGGGTTTAGAGTCAAGGCCACAGGTAATGAGAGATCACAGTGGGTGGGTTTAGAGTCAAGGCCACAGGTAATGAGAGATCACAGTGGGTGGGTTTAGAGTCAAGGCCCACAGGTAATGAGAGATCACAGTGGGTGGGCCTAGAGTCAAGGCCCACAGGTAATGAGAGATCACAGTGGGTGGGCCTAGAGTCAAGGCCCATAGGTAATGAGGGATCACAGTGGGTGGGTAGGAGTCTAGGCCCACAGGTAATGAGAGAACACAGTGGGTGGGTTTAGCGTCAAGGTCCACAGGTAATGAGAGATCACAGTGGGAGGGTTTAGAGTCAAGACCACAGGTAATGAAAAATCACAGTGGGTGGGTTTAGAGTCAAGGCCACAGGTAATGAGAGATCACAGTGGGTGGGTTTAGAGTCAAGGCCCACAGGTAATGAGAGATCACAGTGGGTGGGTTTAGAGTCAAGGCCACAGGTAATGAGAGATCACAGTGGGTGGGTTTAGAGTCAAGGCCCACAGGTAATGAGAGATCACAGTGGGTGGGTTTAGAGTCAAGGCCACAGGTAATGAGAGATCACAGTGGGTGGGCTTAGAGTCAAGGCCCACAGGTAATGAGAGATCACAGTGGGTGGGTTTAGAGTCAAGGCCACAGGTAATGAGAGATCACAGTGGGTGGGTTTAGAGTCAAGGCCACAGGTAATGAGAGATCACAGTGGGTGGGTTTAGAGTCAAGACCCACAGGTAATGAGAGATCACAGTGGGAGGGCTTAGAGTCAAGGCCCACAGGTAATGAGAGATCACAGTGGGTGGGTTTAGAGTTAAGGCAACTGGTAATGAGAGATCACAGTGGGTGGGTTTAGAGTAAAGGCCCACAGGTAATGATAGATCACAGTGGGTGGGTTTAGAGTCAAGGCCCACAGGTAATGAGAGATCACAGTGGGTGGGCTTAGAGTCAAGGCCCACAGGTAATGAGAGATCACAGTGGGTGGGTTTAGAGTCAAGGCCCACAGGTAATGAGAGATCGCAGTGGGAGGGTTTAGAGTCAAGGCCCATAGGTAATGAGAGATCACAGTGGGTGGGTAAGAGTCTAGGCCCACAGGTAATGAGAGATCACAGTGGGTGGGTAAGAGTCTAAGCCCACAGGTAATGAGAGATCACATTGGGTGGGTTTAGAGTCCAGGCCCACAGGTAATGAGAGATCACAGTGGGTGGGTTTAGAGTCAAGACCCATAGGTAATGAGAGATCACAGTGGGTGGGTTTAGAGTCAAGACCCACAGGTAATGAGAGATCACAGTGGGTGGGTTTAAAATCAAGACCCATAGGTAATGAGAGATCACAGGGGTGTGTTTAGAGTCAAGGCCCACAGGTAATGAGAGATCACAGTGGGAGGGCTTAGAGTCAAGGCCCACAGGTAATGAGAGATCACAGTGGGTGGGTTTAGAGTCAAGGCCACAGGTAATGAGAGATCACAGTGGGTGGGCTTAGAGTCAAGGCCCACAGGTAATGAGAGATCGCAGTGGGAGGGCTTAGAGTCAAGGCCCACAGGTAATGAGAAATCACAGTGGGTGGGTTTAGAGTCAAGGCCGCAGGTAATGAGAGATCACAGTGGGTGGGCTTAGAGCCAAGCCCACTGGTAAGGGTAGGTCATACTTGGAGAGGGTTAGAGCCAAGGTTCATAGGTATAGAGCTGTCGAACTGGAGAGGATTACTTCCAAGGTCGCATTATGTGGCTTGAGTTCAAAGCCCACATGTCACATTGCGTGGGTTTAGAATCAAAGCAGACAGTTAAGGTAAGATTGCGTTTTGGTGGGCTTAGAATGAAAGCCCTCAGGTAAGGGGAAGTCACATTGTGTGGGCTCGGGTCAAGGCCACAGGTAATGAGAAATCACAGTGGGTGGGCCTAGCGTCAATGCCCACATGTAAGGGAGGACACACTGAGTGGGCTTAGAGTCAAGGTTCACATGTAAGCATAAGTCACATTGCAAGGGCTAGAGTCAAGACCCACAGGTAATGAGAGATCACAGTGGGTGGGTTTAGAGTCAAGGCCACAGGTAATGAGAGATCGCAGTGGGTGGGTTTAGAGTCAAGGCCACAGGTAATGAGAGATCGCAGTGGGTGGGTTTATAGTCAAGGCCCACAGGTAATGAGAGATCGCAGTGGGAGGGCTTAGAGTCAAGGCCCACAGGTAATGAGAGATCACAGTGGGTGGGTTTAGAGTCAAGGCCCACAGGTAATGAGAGAACACAGTGGGTGGGTTTAGAGTCAAGGCCACAGGTAATGAGAGATCACAGTGGGTGGGTTTAGAGTAAAGGCCCATAGGTAATGAGAGATCACAGTGGGTGGGCTTAGAGTCAAGGCCCATAGGTAATGAGAGATCACAGTGGGTGGGTTTAGAGTAAAGGCCCATAGGTAATGAGAGATCGCAGTGGGTGGGCTTAGAGTCAAGGCCATAGGTAATGAGAGATCGCAGTGGGTGGGCTTAGAGTCAAGGCCACAGGTAATGAGAGATCGCAGTGGGTGGGCTTAGAGTAAAGGCCCATAGGTAATGAGAGATCACAGTGGGAGGGCTTAGAGTCAAGGCCCACAGGTAATGAGAGATCGCAGTGGGTGGGTTTAGAGTCAAGGCCACAGGTAATGAGAGATCGCAGTGGGTGGGCTTAGAGTCAAGGCCCACAGGTAATGAGAGATCACAGTGGGTGGGCTTAGAGTCAAGGCCCACAGGTAATGAGAGATCACAGTGGGTGGGTTTAGAGTCAAGGCCCACAGGTAATGAGAGATCACAGTGGGTGGGTTTAGAGTCAAGGCCCACAGGTAATGAGAGATCACAGTGGGTGGGTTTAGAGTCAAGGCCCACAGGTAATGAGAGATCACAGTGGGTGGGTTTAGAGTCAAGGCCACAGGTAATGAGAGATCATAGGGGTGGGTTTAGAGTAAAGGCCCACAGGTAATGAGAGATCACAGTGGGTGGGTTTAGAGTCAAGGCCACAGGTAATGAGAGATCACAGTGGGTGGGTTTAGAGTAAAGGCCCATAGGTAATGAGAGATCGCAGTGGGTGGGCTTAGAGTCAAGGCCCACAGGTAATGAGAGATCACAGTGGGAGGGCTTAGAGTCAAGGCCCACAGGTAATGAGAGATCACAGTGGGTGGGTTTAGAGTCAAGGCCCACAGGTAATGAGAGATCACAGTGGGTGGGTTTAGAGTCGAGGCCGCAGGTAATGAGAGATCACAGTGGGTGGGTTTAGAGTCAAGGCCACAGGTAATGAGAGATCGCAGGGGGAGGGCTTAGAGTCAAGGCCCACAGGTAATGAGAGATCGCAGGGGGAGGGCTTAGAGTCAAGGCCGCAGGTAATGAGAGATCGCAGTGGGTGGGCTTAGAGTCAAGGCCCACAGGTAATGAGAGATCACAGTGGGTGGGTTTAGAGTCAAGGCCACAGGTAATGAGAGATCACAGTGGGTGGGTTTAGAGTCAAGGCCACAGGTAATGAGAGATCACAGTGGGTGGGTTTAGAGTCAAGACCACAGGTAATGAGAGATCACAGTGGGTGGGTTTAGAGTCAAGGCCCACAGGTAATGAGAGATCACAGTGGGTGGGTTTAGAGTCAAGGCCCCAGGTAATGAGAGATCACAGTGGGAGGGCTTAGAGTCAAGGCCCACAGGTAATGAGAGATCACAGCGGGTGGGTTTAGAGTCAAGACCCATAGGTAATGAGAGATCACAGCGGGTGGGTTTAGAGTCAAGACCCACAGGTAATGAGAGATCGCAGTGGGAGGGTTTAGAGTCAAGGCCCATAGGTAATGAGAGATCACAGTGGGTGGGTTTAGAGTCTAGGCCCACAGGTAATGAGAGATCGCAGTGGGTGGGTTTAGAGTCAAGGCCGCAGGTAATGAGAGATCACAGTGGGTGGGTTTAGAGTCAAGACCCACAGGTAATGAGAGATCACAGTGGGAGGGCTTAGAGTCAAGGCCCATAGGTAATGAGAAATCACAGTGGGTGGGTTTAGAGTCTAGGCCCACAGGTAATGAGAAATCACAGTGGGTGGGTTTAGAGTCAAGGCCCATAGGTAATGAGAGATCACAGTGGGTGGGTTTAGAGTCAAGGCCACAGGTAATGAGAGATCGCAGTGGGTGGGTTTAGAGTCAAGGCCCACAGGTAATGAGAGATCACAGTGGGTGGGTTTAGAGTCAAGGCCGCAGGTAATGAGAGATCACAGTGGGTGGGTTTAGCGTCAAGGTCCACAGGTAATAAGAGATCACAGGGGTGGGTTTAGAGTCAAGGCCCACAGGTAATGAGAGATCGCAGTGGGTGGGTTTAGAGTCAAGACCCATAGGTAATGAGAGATCACAGTGGGTGGGTTTAGAGCCAAGGTCCACAGGTAATGAGAGATCACAGTGGGTGGGCCTAGAGTCAAGGCCCACAGGTAATGAGAGATCACAGTGGGTGGGTTTAGAGTCAAGGCCCACAGGTGATGAGAGATCGCAGTGGGTGGGCTTAGAGTCAAGACCCACAGGTAATGAGAGATTGCAGTGGGTGGGTTTAGAGTAAAGGCCCACAGGTAATGAGAGATCACAGCGGGTGGGCTTAGAGTCAAGGCCCACAGGTAATGAGAGATCACAGCGGGTGGGCTTAGAGTCAAGGCCCACAGGTAATGAGAGATCACAGTGGGTGGGTTTAGAGTCAAGGCCCACAGGTAATGAGAGATCGCAGTAGGAGGGCTTAGAGTCAAGGCCCATAGGTAATGATAGATCACAGTGGGTGGGTTTAGAGTCAAGGCTCACAGGTATTGAGAGATCACAGTGGGTGGGTTTAGAGTCCAGGCCCACAGGTAATGAGAGATCACAGTGGGTGGGTTTAGAGTCAAGGCCTCAGGTAATGAGAGATCACAGTGGGTGGGTTTAGAGTCAAGGCCTCAGGTAATGAGAGATCACAGTGGGTGGGCCTAGAGTCAAGGCCACAGGTAATGAGAGATCGCAGTGGGAGGGCTTAGAGTCAAGGCCCATAGGTAATGAGAGATCACAGGGGTGGACCTAGAGTCGAGGCCCACAGGTAATGAGAGATCACAGTGGGTGGGTTTAGAGCCAAGGCCCACAGGTAATGAGAGATCACAGTGGGTGGGTTTAGAGTCAAGACCACAGGTAATGAGAGATCACAGTGGGTGGGTTTAGAGTCAAGGCCCACAGGTAATGAGAGATCACAGTGGGTGGGTTTAGAGTCAAGGCCACAGGTAATGAGAGATCACAGTGGGAGGGCTTAGAGTCAAGGCCCACAGGTAATGAGAGATCACAGCGGGTGGGTTTA
The DNA here is from genome assembly GCF_964261635.1 of Lissotriton helveticus. Classification (NCBI taxonomy): domain Eukaryota; kingdom Metazoa; phylum Chordata; class Amphibia; order Caudata; family Salamandridae; genus Lissotriton; species Lissotriton helveticus. Next base: position 25,659,861 of record NC_136065.1, read on the forward strand.
GAGTCAAGACCCATAGGTAATGAGAGATCACAGCGGGTGGGTTTAGAGTCAAGACCCACAGGTAATGAGAGATCGCAGTGGGAGGGTTTAGAGTCAAGGCCCATAGGTAATGAGAGATCACAGTGGGTGGGTTTAGAGTCTAGGCCCACAGGTAATGAGAGATCGCAGTGGGTGGGTTTAGAGTCAAGGCCGCAGGTAATGAGAGATCACAGTGGGTGGGTTTAGAGTCAAGACCCACAGGTAATGAGAGATCACAGTGGGAGGGCTTAGAGTCAAGGCCCACAGGTAATGAGAGATCACAGTGGGTGGGTTTAGAGTCAAGGCCCACAGGTAATGATAGATCACAGTGGGTGGGTTTAGAGTCAAGGCCCACAGGTAATGAGAGATCGCAGTGGGTGGGTTTAGAGCCAAGGCCCACAGGTAATGAGAGATCGCAGTGGGTGGGCTTAGAGTCAAGGCCCACAGGTAATGAGAGATCACAGTGGGTGGGTTTAGAGTCAAGGCCCATAGGTAATGAGAAATCACAGTGGGTGGGTTTAGAGTCAAGGCCCATAGGTAATGAGAGATCACAGTGGGTGGGTTTAGAGTCAAGGCCACAGGTAATGAGAGATCGCAGTGGGTGGGTTTAGAGTCAAGGCCCACAGGTAATGAGAGATCACAGTGGGTGGGTTTAGAGTCAAGGCCCACAGGTAATGAGAGATCGCAGTGGGTGGGTTTAGAGTCAAGGCCGCAGGTAATGAGAGATCACAGTGGGTGGGTTTAGCGTCAAGGTCCACAGGTAATAAGAGATCACAGGGGTGGGTTTAGAGTCAAGGCCCACAGGTAATGAGAGATCGCAGTGGGTGGGTTTAGAGTCAAGACCCATAGGTAATGAGAGATCACAGTGGGTGGGTTTAGAGCCAAGGTCCACAGGTAATGAGAGATCACAGTGGGTGGGCCTAGAGTCAAGGCCCACAGGTAATGAGAGATCACAGTGGGTGGGTTTAGAGTCAAGGCCCACAGGTGATGAGAGATCGCAGTGGGTGGGTTTAGAGTCAAGGCCCACAGAGTCAAGGCCCACAGGTAATGAGAGATCGCAGTGGGTGGGTTTAGAGCCAATGCCCACAGGTAATGAGAGATCGCAGTGGGTGGGCTTAGAGTCAAGGCCCACAGGTAATGAGAGATCACAGTGGGTGGGTTTAGAGTCAAGGCCACAGGTAATGAGAGATCGCAGTGGGTGGGTTTAGAGTCAAGGCCGCAGGTAATGAGAGATCACAGTGGGTGGGTTTAGCGTCAAGGTCCCCAGGTAATGAGAGATCACAGGGGTGGGTTTAGAGTCAAGGCCCACAGGTAATGAGAGATCACAGTGGGTGGGTTTAGAGTCAAGGCCCACAGGTATTGAGAGATCACAGTGGGTGGGCCTAGAGTCAAGGCCCACAGGTATTGAGAGATCACAGTGGGTGGGCTTAGAGTCAAGGCCCATAGGTAATGATAGATCGCAGTGGGAGGGCTTAGAGTCGAGGCCCACAGGTAATGAGAGATCGCACTGGGTGGGTTTAGAGTCAAGGCCCATAGGTAATGACAGATCACAGTGGGTGGGTTTAGAGTCAAGGCCCACAGGTATTGAGAGATCACAGTGGGTGGGTTTAGAGTCCAGGCCCAGAGGTAATGAGAGATCACAGTGGGTGGGTTTAGCGTCAAGGTCCCCAGGTAATGAGAGATCACAGGGGTGGGTTTAGAGTCAAGGCCCACAGGTAATGAGAGATCGCAGTGGGTGGGTTTAGAGTCAAGACCCATAGGTAATGAGAGATCACAGTGGGTGGGTTTAGAGCCAAGGTCCACAGGTAATGAGAGATCACAGTGGGTGGGCCTAGAGTCAAGGCCCACAGGTAATGAGAGATCACAGCGGGTGGGTTTAGAGTCAAGATCACAGTGGGTGGGCTTAGAGTCAAGGCCACAGGTAATGAGAGATCACAGTGTGTGGGTTTAGAGTCAAGACCCACAGGTAATGAGAGATCACAGGGGTGGGTTTAGAGTCCAGGCCCACAGGTAATGAGAGATCACAGTGGGTGGGCTTAGAGTCAAGGCCACAGGTAATGAGAGATCACAGTGGGTGGGCTTAGAGTCAAGGCCACAGGTAATGAGAGATCACAGTGGGTGGGCTTAGAGTCAAGGCCCACAGGTAATGAGAGATCACAGTGGGTGGGTTTAGAGTCAAGGCCCACAGGTAATGATAGATCACAGTGGGTGGGTTTAGAGTCAAGGCCCACAGGTAATGATAGATCACAGCGGGTGGGCTTAGAGTCAAGGCCCACAGGTAATGAGAGATCACAGGGGTGGGTTTAGAGTAAAGGCCCACAGGTAATGAGAGATCACAGTGGGTGGGTTTAGAGTCAAGGCCCACAGGTAATGAGAGATCACAGTGGGTGGGCCTAGAGTAAAGGCCCATAGGTAATGATAGATCGCAGTGGGAGGGCTTAGAGTCAAGGCCCACAGGTAATGAGAGATCGCACTGGGTGGGTTTAGAGTCAAGGCCCATAGGTAATGACAGATCACAGTGGGTGGGTTTAGAGTCAAGGCCCACAGGTATTGAGAGATCACAGTGGGTGGGTTTAGAGTCCAGGCCCAGAGGTAATGAGAGATCACAGTGGGTGGGTTTAGAGTCAAGGCCACAGGTAATGAGAGATCACAGTGGGTGGGTTTAGAGTCAAGGCCACAGGTAATGGGAGATCACAGTGAGTGGGCTAGAGTCAAGGGCACCGGTATGGGGAGGTCACATTGCGTGGACTACAATCAAGGCTCAAAGGTAAGCGGAGGTCAGATTGGAGGGTTCAGGATTAAAGCCCAGAGATAAGGAGATTCACATTGGGGGGGGCTTAGGGTCAAGGTCCTCCAGTAAGAAGTCACATGAGGGGGCTTAGAATCAAGGCCCACAAGTAAGTTGTCACAACAGGTGGGTCTAGAGTCAAGGCCCACAGTCAAGATGAGCTCACATTGGGTGGACCTAGAGTCGAGGCCGCAGGTAATGAGAGATCACAGTGGGTGGGTTTAGAGTCAAGGCCACAGGTAATGAGAGATCGCAGTGGGTGGGTTTAGAGTCAAGGCCACAGGTAATGAGAGATCGCAGTGGGTGGGTTTAGAGTAAAGGCCCACAGGTAATGAGAGATCACAGTGGGTGGGTTTAGAGTCAAGGCCACAGGTAATGAGAGATCACAGTGGGTGGGTTTAGAGTCAAGGCCACAGGTAATGATAGATCGCAGTGGGAGGGCTTAGAGTCAAGACCCATAGGTAATGAGAGATCACAGTGGGTGGGTTTAGAGCCAAGGTCCACAGGTAATGAGAGATCACAGTGGGTGGGCCTAGAGTCAAGGCCCACAGGTAATGAGAGATCACAGCGGGTGGGTTTAGAGTCAAGGCCCACAGGTAATGAGAGATCACAGTGGGTGGGCTTAGAGTCAAGGCCACAGGTAATGAGAGATCACAGTGTGTGGGTTTAGAGTCAAGACCCACAGGTAATGAGAGATCACAGGGGTGGGTTTAGAGTCCAGGCCCACAGGTAATGAGAGATCACAGTGGGTGGGCTTAGAGTCAAGGCCACAGGTAATGAGAGATCACAGTGGGTGGGCTTAGAGTCAAGGCCACAGGTAATGAGAGATCACAGTGGGTGGGCTTAGAGTCAAGGCCCACAGGTAATGAGAGATCACAGTGGGTGGGTTTAGAGTCAAGGCCCACAGGTAATGATAGATCACAGTGGGTGGGTTTAGAGTCAAGGCCCACAGGTAATGATAGATCACAGCGGGTGGGCTTAGAGTCAAGGCCCACAGGTAATGAGAGATCACAGGGGTGGGTTTAGAGTAAAGGCCCACAGGTAATGAGAGATCACAGTGGGTGGGTTTAGAGTCAAGGCCCACAGGTAATGAGAGATCACAGTGGGTGGGCCTAGAGTAAAGGCCCATAGGTAATGATAGATCGCAGTGGGAGGGCTTAGAGTCAAGGCCCACAGGTAATGAGAGATCGCACTGGGTGGGTTTAGAGTCAAGGCCCATAGGTAATGACAGATCACAGTGGGTGGGTTTAGAGTCAAGGCCACAGGTAATGAGAGATCACAGTGGGTGGGTTTAGAGTCCAGGCCCACAGGTAATGAGAGATCGCAGTGGGTGGGTTTAGAGTCAAGGCTCACAGGTATTGAGAGATCACAGTGGGTGGGTTTAGAGTCCAGGCCCACAGATAATGAGAGATCACAGTGGGTGGGTTTAGAGTCAAGGCCCACAGGTAATGAGAGATCGCAGGGGGAGGGCTTAGAGTCAAGGCCCATAGGTAATGATAGATCACAGTGGGTGGGCTTAGAGTCAAGACCCACAGGTAATGAGAGATCGCAGTGGGTGGGTTTAGAGTAAAGGCCCACAGGTAATGAGAGATCACAGCGGGTGGGCTTAGAGTCAAGGCCCACAGGTAATGAGAGATCACAGCGGGTGGGTTTAGAGTCAAGGCCGCAGGTAATGAGAGATCACAGTGGGTGGGTTTAGAGTCAAGGCCACAGGTAATGAGAGATCACAGTGGGTTGGTTTAGAGTCGAGGCCGCAGGTAATGAGAGATCACAGTGGGTGGGTTTAGAGTCAAGGCCCACAGGTAATGAGAGATCACAGTGGGTGGGTTTAGAGTCAAGGCCCACAGGTATTGAGAGATCACAGTGGGTGGGTTTAGAGTCCAGGCCCAGAGGTAATGAGAGATCACAGTGGGTGGGTTTAGAGTCAAGGCCACAGGTAATGAGAGATCACAGTGGGTGGGTAAGAGTCAAGGCCACAGGTAATGAGAGATCACAGTGAGTGGGCTAGAGTCAAGGGCACCGGTATGGGGAGGTCACATTGCGTGGACTACAATCAAGGCTCAAAGGTAAGCGGAGGTCAGATTGGAGGGTTCAGGATTAAAGCCCAGAGATAAGGAGATTCACATTGGGGGGGGCTTAGGGTCAAGGTCCTCCAGTAAGAAGTCACATGAGGGGGCTTAGAATCAAGGCCCACAAGTAAGTTGTCACAACAGGTGGGTCTAGAGTCAAGGCCCACAGTCAAGATGAGCTCACATTGGGTGGACCTAGAGTCGAGGCCGCAGGTAATGAGAGATCACAGTGGGTGGGTTTAGAGTCAAGGCCACAGGTAATGAGAGATCGCAGTGGGTGGGTTTAGAGTCAAGGCCACAGGTAATGAGAGATCGCATTGGGTGGGTTTAGAGTAAAGGCCCACAGGTAATGAGAGATCACAGTGGGTGGGTTTAGAGTCAAGGCCACAGGTAATGAGAGATCACAGTGGGTGGGTTTAGAGTCAAGGCCACAGGTAATGATAGATCGCAGTGGGAGGGCTTAGAGTCAAGGCCACAGGTAATGAGAGATCACAGTGGGTGGGTTTAGAGCCAAGGCCCACAGGTAATGATAGATCACAGTGGGTGGGCTTAGAGTCAAGGCCCACAGGTAATGATAGATCACAGTGAGTGGGTTTAGAGTCAAGGCCCACAGGTAATGAGAGATCACAGTGGGTGGGTTTAGAGTCAAGGCCCACAGGTAATGAGAGATCACAGTGGGAGGGCTTAGAGTCAAGGCCCACAGGTAATGAGAGATCACAGTGGGTGGGTTTAGAGTCAAGGCCCACAGGTAATGATAGATCACAGCGGGTGGGCTTAGAGTCAAGGCCCACAGGTAATGAGAGATCACAGGGGTGGGTTTAGAGTAAAGGCCCACAGGTAATGAGAGATCACAGTGGGTGGGTTTAGAGTCAAGGCCCACAGGTAATGAGAGATCACAGTGGGTGGGCCTAGAGTAAAGGCCCATAGGTAATGATAGATCGCAGTGGGAGGGCTTAGAGTCAAGGCCCACAGGTAATGAGAGATCGCACTGGGTGGGTTTAGAGTCAAGGCCCATAGGTAATGACAGATCACAGTGGGTGGGTTTAGAGTCAAGGCCACAGGTAATGAGAGATCACAGTGGGTGGGTTTAGAGTCCAGGCCCACAGGTAATGAGAGATCGCAGTGGGTGGGTTTAGAGTCAAGGCTCACAGGTATTGAGAGATCACAGTGGGTGGGTTTAGAGTCCAGGCCCACAGGTAATGAGAGATCACAGTGGGTGGGTTTAGAGTCAAGGCCCACAGGTAATGAGAGATCGCAGGGGGAGGGCTTAGAGTCAAGGCCCATAGGTAATGATAGATCACAGTGGGTGGGCTTAGAGTCAAGACCCACAGGTAATGAGAGATCGCAGTGGGTGGGTTTAGAGTAAAGGCCCACAGGTAATGAGAGATCACAGCGGGTGGGCTTAGAGTCAAGGCCCACAGGTAATGAGAGATCACAGCGGGTGGGTTTAGAGTCAAGGCCGCAGGTAATGAGAGATCACAGTGGGTGGGTTTAGAGTCAAGGCCACAGGTAATGAGAGATCACAGTGGGTGGGTTTAGAGTCGAGGCCGCAGGTAATGAGAGATCACAGTGGGTGGGTTTAGAGTCAAGGCCCACAGGTAATGAGAGATCACAGTGGGTGGGTTTAGAGTCAAGGCCCACAGGTATTGAGAGATCACAGTGGGTGGGTTTAGAGTCCAGGCCCAGAGGTAATGAGAGATCACAGTGGGTGGGTTTAGAGTCAAGGCCACAGGTAATGAGAGATCACAGTGGGTGGGTTTAGAGTCAAGGCCACAGGTAATGAGAGATCACAGTGAGTGGGCTAGAGTCAAGGGCACCGGTATGGGGAGGTCACATTGCGTGGACTACAATCAAGGCTCAAAGATAAGCGGAGGTCAGATTGGAGGGTTCAGGATTAAAGCCCAGAGATAAGGAGATTCACATTGGGGGGGGCTTAGGGTCAAGGTCCTCCAGTAAGAAGTCACATGAGGGGGCTTAGAATCAAGGCCCACAAGTAAGTTGTCACAACAGGTGGGTCTAGAGTCAAGGCCCACAGTCAAGATGAGCTCACATTGGGTGGACCTAGAGTCGAGGCCGCAGGTAATGAGAGATCACAGTGGGTGGGTTTAGAGTCAAGGCCACAGGTAATGAGAGATCGCAGTGGGTGGGTTTAGAGTCAAGGCCACAGGTAATGAGAGATCGCAGTGGGTGGGTTTAGAGTAAAGGCCCACAGGTAATGAGAGATCACAGTGGGTGGGTTTAGAGTCAAGGCCACAGGTAATGAGAGATCACAGTGGGTGGGTTTAGAGTCAAGGCCACAGGTAATGATAGATCGCAGTGGGAGGGCTTAGAGTCAAGGCCACAGGTAATGAGAGATCACAGTGGGTGGGTTTAGAGCCAAGGCCCACAGGTAATGAGAGATCATAGGGGTGGGTTTAGAGTAAAGGCCCACAAGTAATGAGAGATCACAATGGGTGGGTTTAGAGTCAAGGCCACAGGTAATGAGAGATCACAGTGGGTGGGTTTAGAGTCAAGGCCACAGGTAATGAGAGATCACAGTGGGTGGGTTTAGAGTAAAGGCCCACAGGTAATGAGAGATCACAGCGGGTGGGCTTAGAGTCAAGGCCCACAGGTAATGAGAGATCACAGCGGGTGGGCTTAGAGTCAAGACCCACAGGTAATGAGAGATCGCAGTGGGTGGGTTTAGAGTAAAGGCCCACAGGTAATGAGAGATCACAGCGGGTGGGCTTAGAGTCAAGGCCCACAGGTAATGAGAGATCACAGCGGGTGGGTTTAGAGTCAAGGCCGCAGGTAATGAGAGATCACAGTGGGTGGGTTTAGAGTCAAGGCCACAGGTAATGAGAGATCACAGTGGGTGGGTTTAGAGTCAAGGCCCACAGGTAATGAGAGATCGCAGTAGGAGGGCTTAGAGTCAAGGCCCATAGGTAATGATAGATCACAGTGGGTGGGTTTAGAGTCAAGGCTCACAGGTATTGAGAGATCACAGTGGGTGGGTTTAGAGTCCAGGCCCACAGGTAATGAGAGATCACAGTGGGTGGGTTTAGAGTCAAGGCCTCAGGTAATGAGAGATCACAGTGGGTGGGTTTAGAGTCAAGGCCTCAGGTAATGAGAGATCACAGTGGGTGGGCCTAGAGTCAAGGCCACAGGTAATGAGAGATCGCAGTGGGAGGGCTTAGAGTCAAGGCCCATAGGTAATGAGAGATCACAGGGGTGGACCTAGAGTCGAGGCCCACAGGTACTGAGAGATCACAGTGGGTGGGTTTAGAGCCAAGGTCCACAGGTAATGATAGATCACAGTGGGTGGGTTTAGAGTAAAGGCCCATAGATAATGATAGATCACAGTGGGTGGGCTTAGAGTCAAGGCCCACAGGTAATGATAGATCACAGTGGGTGGGCTTAGAGTCAAGGCCCACAGGTAATGAGAGATCACAGTGGGTGGGTTTAGAGTCAAGGCCCACAGGTAATGATAGATCACAGTGGGTGGGCTTAGAGTCAAGGCCCACAGGTAATGATAGATCACAGTGAGTGGGTTTAGAGTCAAGGCCCACAGGTAATGAGAGATCACAGTGGGTGGGTTTAGAGTCAAGGCCACAGGTAATGAGAGATCACAGTGGGTGGGTTTAGAGTCAAGGCCCACAGGTAATGATAGATCACAGTGGGTGGGCTTAGAGTCAAGGCCCACAGGTAATGAGAGATCACAATGGGTGGGTTTAGAGTCAAGGCCCACAGGTAATGATAGATCACAGTGGGTGGGCTTAGAGTCAAGGCCCACAGGTAATGAGAGATCGCAGTGGGAGGGTTTAGAGTCAAGGCCACAGGTAATGAGAGATCACAGTGGGTGGGTTTAGAGTCAAGGCCCACAGGTAATGAGAGATCACAGTGGGTGGGTTTAGGGTCAAGGCCACAGGTAATGAGAGATCACAGGGGTGGGTTTAGAGTCAAGGCCCACAGGTAATGAGAGATCACAGTGGGTGGGTAAGAGTCTAGGCCCACAGGTAATGAGAGATCACAGTGGGTGGGTTTAGAGTCAAGGCCCACAGGTAATGATAGATCACAGTGGGTGGGCTTAGAGTCAAGGCCCACAGGTAATGAGAGATCGCAGTGGGAGGGTTTAGAGTCAAGGCCCATAGGTAATGATAGATCACAGTGGGTGGGTTTAGAGTCAAGGCCCACAGGTAATGAGAGATCACAGTGGGTGGGTTTAGAGTCAAGGCCACAGGTAATGATAGATCACAGTGGGTGGGTTTAGAGTCAAGGCCCACAGGTAATGAGAGATCACAGTGGGTGGGCCTAGAGTAAAGGCCACAGGTAATGAGAGATCACAGTGGGTGGGTTTAGAGTCCAGGCCCACAGGTAATGATAGATCGCAGTGGGAGGGCTTAGAGTCAAGGCCCACAGGTAATGAGAGATCACAGTGGGTGGGTTTAGAGTCAAGGCCCACAGGTAATGAGAGATCACAGTGGGGGGGGTTAGAGTCAAGGCCCACAGGTAATGATAGATCACAGTGGGTGGGCTTAGAGTCAAGGCCCACTGGTAATGAGAGATCACAGTGGGAGGGCTTAGAGTCAAGGCCGCAGGTAATGAGAGATCGCAGTGGGTGGGTTTAGAGTCAAGGCCGCAGGTAATGAGAGATCACAGTGGGTGGGTTTAGAGTCAAGGCCCACAGGTAATGAGAGATCGCAGTGGGTGGGTTTAGAGTCAAGGCCCACAGGTAATGAGAGATCACAGTGGGTGGGTTGAGAGTCAAGGCCCACAGGTAATGAGAGATCACAGTGGGTGGGTCTAGAGTCAAGGCCCATAGGTAATGAGAGATCACAGTGGGTGGGTAAGAGTCTAGGCCCACAGGTAATGAGAGATCACAGTGGGTGGGCTTAGAGCCAAGGCCACAGGTAATGAGAGATCGCAGTGGGAGGGCTTAGAGTCAAGGCCGCAGGTAATGAGATATCACAGTGGGTGGGTTTAGAGTCAAGGCCCACAGGTAATGAGAGATCACAGTGGGTGGGTTTAGAGTCAAGGCCGCAGGTAATGAGAGATCACAGTGGGTGGGTTTAGAGTCAAGGCCACAGGTAATGAGAGATCACAGTGGGTGGGTTTAGAGTCAAGACCCACAGGTAATGAGAGATCACAGTGGGAGGGCTTAGAGTCAAGGCCCACAGGTAATGAGAGATCACAGTGGGTGGGTTTAGAGTCAAGGCCCACAGGTAATGAGAGATCACAGGGGGAGGGCTTAGAGTCAAGGCCCACAGGTAATGAGAGATCACAGTGGGTGGGTTTAGAGTCAAGGCCCACAGGTAATGATATATCACAGTGGGTGGGCTTAGAGTCAAGGCCCACAGGTAATGAGAGATCGCAGTAGGTGGGTTTAGAGTAAAGGCCCACAGGTAATGATAGATCGCAGTGGGAGGGCTTAGAGTCAAGGCCCACAGGTAATGAGAGATCACAGTGGGAGGGCTTACAGTCAAGGCCCACAGGTAAAGAGAGATCACAGTGGGTGGGTTTATAGTCAAGGCCACAGGTAATGAGAGATCACAGTGGGTGGGCTTAGAGTCAAGGCCCACAGGTAATGAGAGATCACAGTGGGTGGGTTTAGAGTCAAGACCCATAGGTAATGAGAGATCACAGTGGGTGGGTTTAGAGTCAAGGCCCATAGGTAATGAGAGATCACAGCGGGTGGGCTTAGAGTCAAGGCCCACAGGTAATGAGAGATCGCAGTAGGTGGGTTTAGAGTCAAGGCCCATAGGTAATGATAGATCACAGTGGGTGGGCTTAGAGTCAAGGCCCACAGGTAATGAGAGATCACAGTGGGTGGGTTTAGAGTCAAGGCCACAGGTAATGAGAGATCGCAGGGGGAGGGCTTAGAGTCAAGGCCCATAGGTAATGATAGATCACAGTGGGTGGGCTTAGAGTCAAGACCCACAGGTAATGAGAGATCGCAGTGGGTGGGTTTAGAGTAAAGGCCCACAGGTAATGAGAGATCACAGTGGGTGGGCTTAGAGTCAAGACCCACAGGTAATGAGAGATCGCAGTGGGTGGGTTTAGAGTAAAGGCCCACAGGTAATGAGAGATCACAGCGGGTGGGCTTAGAGTCAAGACCCACAGGTAATGAGAGATCACAGTGGGTGGGCTTAGAGTCAAGGCCCACAGGTAATGAGAGATCACAGTGGGTGGGTTTAGAGTCAAGGCCCACAGGTAATGAGAGATCGCAGTGGGTGGGTTTAGAGTCAAGGCCGCAGGTAATGAGAGATCACAGTGGGAGGGTTTAGAGTCAAGGCCGCAGGTAATGAGAGATCACAGTGGGTGGGCTTAGAGTCAAGGCCCACAGGTAATGAGAGATCACAGTGGGAGGGTTTAGAGTCAAGGCCACAGGTAATGAGAGATCACAGTGGGTGGGCTTAGAGTCAAGGCCCACAGGTAATGAGAGATCACAGTGGGAGGGTTTAGAGTCAAGGCCACAGGTAATGAGAGATCACAGTGGGTGGGTTTAGAGTCAAGGCCACAGGTAATGATAGATCACAGTGGGTGGGTTTAGAGTCAAGGCCCACAGGTAATGAGAGATCACAGTGGGTGGGCTTAGAGTCAAGGCCCACAGGTAATGAGAGATCACAGTGGGTGGGCCTAGAGTCAAGGCCCACAGGTAATGAGAGATCGCAGTGGGAGGGTTTAGAGTCAAGGCCGCAGGTAATGAGAGATCACAGTGGGTGGGTTTAGAGTCAAGGCCCACAGGTAATGAGAGATAACAGTGGGTGGGTTTAGAGTCAAGGCCCACAGGTAATGAGAGATCACAGGGGTGTGTTTAGAGTCAAGGCCCACAGGTAATGAGAGATCACAGTGGGTGGGCTTAGAGTCAAGGCCCATAGGTAATGAGAGATCACAGTGGGTGGGCCTAGAGTCAAGGCCCACAGGTAATGAGAGATCGCAGTGGGAGGGTTTAGAGTCAAGGCCGCAGGTAATGAGAGATCACAGTGGGTGGGTTTAGAGTCAAGGCCCACAGGTAATGAGAGATAACAGTGGGTGGGTTTAGAGTCAAGGCCCACAGGTAATGAGAGATCACAGGGGTGTGTTTAGAGTCAAGGCCCACAGGTAATGAGAGATCACAGTGGGTGGGCTTAGAGTCAAGGCCCACAGGTAATGAGAGATCACAGTGGGTGGGTTTAGAGTCAAGGCCCACAGGTAATGAGAGATCGCAGTGGGTGGGTTTAGAGTCAAGGCCGCAGGTAATGAGAGATCGCAGTGGGTGGGCTTAGAGTCAAGACCCACAGGTAATGAGAGATCACAGTGGGTGGGTTTAGAGTCAAGGCCACAGGTAATGAGAGATCACAGTGGGTGGGTTTAGAGTCAAGGCCACAGGTAATGAGAGATCACAGTGGGTGGGTTTAGAGTCGAGGCCCACAGGTAATGAGAGATCACAGAGGGTGGGTTTAGAGTCAAGGCCCACAGGTAATGAGAGATCGCAGTGGGAGGGCTTAGAGTCAAGGCCACAGGTAATGAGAGATCACAGTGGGTGGGTTTATAGTCAAGGCCCACAGGTAATGAGAGATCACAGTGGGTGGGTAAGAGTCTAGGCCCACAGGTAATGAGAGATCGCAGTGGGAGGGCTTAGAGTCAAGGCCCACAGGTAATGAGAGATCACAGTGGGGGGGTTTAGAGTCAAGGCCACAGGTAATGAGAGATCGCAGTGGGAGGGCTTAGAGTCAAGGCCCACAGGTAATGAGAGATCACAGTGGGGGGGTTTAGAGTCAAGACCCATAGGTAATGAGAGATCACAGTGGGTGGGTTTAGAGTCAAGACCCACAGGTAATGAGAGATCACAGTGGGGGGGTTTAGAGTCAAGACCCATAGGTAATGAGAGATCATAGTGGGTGGGTTTAGAGTCAAGGCCCATAGGTAATGAGAGATCACAGTGGGTGGGTTTAGAGTCAAGACCCACAGGTAATGAGAGATCACAGGGGTGGGTTTAGAGTCCAGGCCCACAGGTAATGAGAGATCACAGTGGGTGGGTTTAGAGTCAAGGCCCATAGGTAATGAGAGATCGCAGTGGGTGGGTTTAGAGTCAAGGCCCACAGATAATGAGAGATCACAGTGGGTGGGTTTAGAGTCAAGGCCCATAGGTAATGAGAGATCGCAGTGGGTGGGTTTAGAGTCAAGGCCACAGGTAATGAGAGATCGCAGTGGGTGGGTTTAGAGTCAAGGCCACAGGTAATGAGAGATCACAGTGGGTGGGTTTAGAGTCAAGGCCACAGGTAATGAGAGATCGCAGTGGGTGGGTTTAGAGTCAAGGCCACAGGTAATGAGAGATCGCAGTGGGTGGGTTTAGAGTCAAGGCCACAGGTAATGAGAGATCGCAGTGGGTGGGTTTAGAGTCAAGGCCACAGGGAATGAGAGATCACAGTGGGTGGGTTTAGAGTCAAGGCCACAGGTAATGAGAGATCACAGTGGGTGGGTTTAGGGTCCAGGCCCACAGGTAATGAGAGATCACAGTGGGTGGGTTTAGAGTCAAGGCCCATAGGTAATGAGAGATCACAGTGGGTGGGTTTAGAGTCAAGGCCCACAGGTAATGAGAGATCACAGTGGGTGGGTTTAGAGTCAAGACCCACAGGTAATGAGAGATCACAGTGGGAGGGCTTAGAGTCAAGGCCACAGGTAATGAGAGATCGCAGTGGGTGGGTTTAGGGTCAAGGCCACAGGTAATGAGAGATCACAGTGGGTGGGTTTAGAGTCAAGGCCCATAGGTAATGAGAGATCACAGTGGGTGGGTTTAGAGTCAAGACCCACAGGTAATGAGAGATCACAGTGGGAGGGCTTAGAGTCAAGGCCACAGGTAATGAGAGATCGCAGTGGGTGGGTTTAGGGTCAAGGCCACAGGTAATGAGAGATAACAGTGGGTGGGTTTAGAGTCAAGGCCCATAGGTAATGAGAGATCGCAGTGGGTGGGTTTAGAGTCAAGGCCCACAGGTAATGAGAGATCACAGTGGGTGGGTTTAGAGTCAAGGCCCACAGGTAATGAGAGATCGCAGTGGGTGGTTTAGAGTAAAGGCCCATAGATAATGATAGATCACAGTGGGTGGGCTTAGAGTCAAGGCCCACAGGTAATGAGAGATCACAGTGGGTGGGCCTAGAGTCAAGGCCACAGGTAATGAGAGATCACAGTGGGTGGGCCTAGAGTCAAGGCCACAGGTAATGAGAGATCACAGTGGGTGGGTTTAGAGTCAAGGCCCACAGGTAATGAGAGATCGCAGTGGGTGGGTTTAGAGTCAAGGCCGCAGGTAATGAGAGATCACAGTGGGTGGGCCTAGAGTCAAGGCCCACAGGTAATGAGAGATCACAGTGGGTGGGTTTAGAGTCAAGGCCACAGGTAATGAGAGATCACAGTGGGTGGGTTTAGAGTCAAGGCCCACAGGTAATGAGAGATCACAGTGGGTGGGTTTAGCGTCAAGGCCCACAGGTAATGAGAGATCACAGTGGGTGGGCCTAGAGTCGAGGCCGCAGGTAATGAGAGATCACAGTGGGTGGGTTTAGAGTCAAGGCCACAGGTAATGAGAGATCACAGTGGGTGGGTTTAGAGTCAAGGCCACAGGTAATGAGAGATCACAGTGGGTGGGCTTAGAGTCAAGGCCCATAAGTAATGAGAGATCACAGTGGGTGGGTTTAGAGTCCAGGCCCACAGGTAATGAGAGATCGCAGTGGGTGGGTTTAGCGTCATGGTCCACAGGTAATGAGAGATCACAGTGGGTGGGTTTAGAGTCAAGGCCCACAGGTAATGAGAGATCACAGTGGGTGGGTTTAGAGTCAAGGCCCACAGGTAATGAGGGATCACAGTGGGTGGGTTTAGAGTCAAGGCCACAGGTAATGAGAGATCACAGTGGGTGGGTTTAGAGTCAAGGCCCACAGGTAATGAGAGATCACAGTGGGTGGGCTTAGTGTCAAGGCCACAGGTAATGAGAGATCACAGTGGGTGGGTTTAGAGTCAAGGCCGCAGGTAATGAGAGATCACAGTGGGTGGGTTTAGAGTCAAGGCCGCAGGTAATGAGAGATCACAGCGGGTGGTTTTAGAGTCAAGGCCCACAGGTAATGAGAGATCGCAGTGGGTGGGTTTAGAGTCAAGGCCGCAGGTAATGAGAGATCACAGTGGGTGGGCTTAGAGTCAAGGCCCACAGGTAATGAGAGATCACAGGGGGTGGGTTTAGAGTCAAGGCCGCAGGTAATGAGAGATCACAGTGGGTGGGTTTAGAGTCAAGGCCCACAGGTAATGAGAGATCACAGTGGGTGGGTTTAGAGTAAAGGCCCACAGGTAATGAGAGATTGTAGGAAGGTAGATCCCTGACTATGGTTGCCCCCAACTTTTTGCCTGGTGTTTTGCTGGTTTTCTGACTTAGTTGACCTGGGGCCCTGCTATTCAGGACCCCAGGCCCACTGCTCTCTCTGTAAAATGGATTCCATGTACCTTAGGTACATATCTAATTGGATACTGAGTCACCTTATCAGTCCCTGTCCAGTGTACCTTAGGTACCCAGGGCATAGGTGTACCCAGGGCCTACCAGGGGCTGCAGCATGTATTATGCCACCCCTGGCTGGCCATCCAAATCTGACACAACTGGCTGCCCGACAGCTGGGGCAAGGTGGTGTAAACACCCTTTGCTTTAGATATCGTATTCGTATATCTAACCCTAAAAATGGACACATATATTCCTATCAGTCACTCCTATGGCAGGCCTTATCAATCCTGAAGGCAGAGTGATTGGAATCGTGTGAGATAGTGCTCTGGCATGAGCTGAGCCTGTCTGCGGCTTTCGGGATCCATCCCTTAGCCGTTTCCATGATATCGCATACCATATACTCTTAAGTGCATTATAATCCTCGCGGTTATATGCCAACTCTGGTATCGCTTTATCAAAACATGTCGAGTAAGGTGTGATACGAATTGGAATACTAACCCCTCGCCAATTCTGGCGACGGGGTTAGCATTCCACCCTTCTAGAGGGACACGACATGTATGTAACCTGTAACCCCGGTTAAAGTCAGACATAGCCTTAGCTCCACAAAATGGATGCTGCCACCGAGACACAAGTCTGCCCTCCTGCTGCTGGGAGACCTCCCAGCACAGGAGGCAAGGACAAAGGGTTTCCTGCCAGGGGCGGTGCCAGCACCGTCCCAGACAGGATTTTGTGTATCCTAGGTAGGCAGGGCTTCAGAGGAAGGTGACTGCAAGTGGCACCCCGGTGCTCACTGTGCATAGGCCGGCTGAAACCAGTTCCAGGGGCACTCCAGCCCCTGGCCTGGGGAAAGCCCGCCAAAGGAGAGGGTTGTAACCACCCCCCTCCTGGTCCCACCCATAGGGCAGGACTTAGTCGCGTGCCAGCCCCTTTTTGCAGGATAAAGGTAGGACCTGGCCCCCTTCCAAATCAGATCATCTTTGAATCCTGAAACTACTTTCCACGAAAGGAACTCAAGACTTCTTCCCAAGATTCTCTCTTGTGACTAAGGAGTAGTCACCCTGCAGCAGCAGGCACCAACCAAGCATCGCGGTTTGTTGCCAGTCTCTCCTTCGGATCAAGACTGCTCCAGCACGACGAGAACCGGCTTCCCTGGCACCTCTGGCCTCAACCTACATCATCAGCCCAGCTGTGATCCGTGGGTGTGACGAGACCTCGAGGGACCGGCCATCTTCAGAACTGCACGACGCTTGTCCAGCACGACTCCCGAGTGACCCTCGACTGAGTGCTTTGGGGTAAGAGAAGCCCCGACCCTGAGCAGCTCCAGCACCGAAGTTCAGCCCCCCTGCATCTACGAGATCTGCGTGGGGCCCTTCTGCTCTTTGCTGCCAACCGCGTTGTCCAGGTCGCTTGCCCGTTGGCTAGTGACCCCTTCATGACGCTCCACGACGACAACTACTGCTGGTCTGGTTGCTCCAGACTAGCCCTTGCTCCCCTCCAACAGAGGAGCACCCTGGACCCTCCTGGTCCACTCAAGACGCCATTTTAGGTCCACCGCGTGGGCCTTGCATTTGCCAAGACTTGTTGCCCAATCGTGGGTCCAACGACGTCGACAGCAAGAACCTTCGTGGGACAGCTCGCACCTCCATCCTGGTCGCCGACAACGCCTCCTGGTCCGAGAGACTGCAGAGCCCAGCAGCGCCCACTCACCTGGCTGAGGTGACTTCGTCCGGTGCCATCCTGGTGCCCACTCAAATCACTGGCTAGTGATTCAGAACTTGGTCCCCTCTGCTTACAGGTTTCTTCTTCCCTGATCCAGGCTTGAATCACTCCGAACTTTCTTCACTGGCCGCCTGCCAGCAACTCTTTCTTCAGGCTCCTGGTTCTTCAACGTGGGTTTCCGACGCAACTTCAACCCTATGCAGCCGCAGCCCCTGGGCTAGGTAAACCAAGTACTCCGGTGCTTCAGCATAGTCCAACACCCTAAGTGTTCGGATCCACCCCCGTTTTCGACCTACCTAGTCGGGTTCGCCCGAGAACAGTAACTTTGTGACTACTAGCCTCCATAGACTTTTTCCCGCCTTACGCGTGAGAGTTCCCACTCTGCACACGACGTCC
This sequence comes from Lissotriton helveticus, assembly GCF_964261635.1. Classification (NCBI taxonomy): domain Eukaryota; kingdom Metazoa; phylum Chordata; class Amphibia; order Caudata; family Salamandridae; genus Lissotriton; species Lissotriton helveticus. The sequence continues at coordinate 25,677,284 of NC_136065.1, forward strand.
ACAGGCCTCCTGCAACTAATCTAAGTGTTTAGCATTGTAGGACTAGCGTTTCTAAAGTCTATGAGAATAGTTACTTACCTGCTAGTAGTTCGCATTCCACTTTTGTAATATATGGTTTTTCGTGCCCCTAGGGCATTTGTGTAAATTGTGCGACTTAAAGTATTTTCTTAAGAGTTTTGTTATGTGCTTAGCTCCCTGACTCATAAAGAGTTCATGGTAGTCTTGTTATAAATAAATATCTGTTTATTTTCATAACAACTTGTGTGGTGTCCTTTCACTTGGTGTTCAAGGGGTAATGTGATGGTAAAACAGCTGGCTTAACACGCCCTCTAGAGTCTTAGCCTTAGACTGCTCGTATCCATGCTACTAGGATAGCTGGTCTATAAGGTTGACTTACAACCAATCATCAATAAGGGTTGTTTGGACTGATACAAAGTGCTCACTAGAATAGTGAACATTATATATCAGGCCAACTTCTCACATTGGTGAGCAGCGGTTGGGATTTGAGCTTGCTGTTGTTTTACCACACATATCCTAAGAATATCATTTGAAAGATCACATAAGTACTAAAGGTACATATAACTTAGCTTAGAATACTCTGAGTTCTACTGAATCAGCTGTTGTAGCTCCTAGGGCCTAGCACACCCTAAACTACAACTCTAGCAAGGGATCAGTAGGCAAACAAATAGTGTAGGTAAGTGCACCACTTACACCTCACTAGAAAAGCATGTCTACCCATGGAGAGTCTTCAGAGACTCCCCTTGTGGTTATTGACCCTCCACAGGTCACTTCAAGATATGCAGCTCTCAGTTTCCAGGAGATGAGACAAGTGTGTACCTCCAGGAAACTGAAACAGGGGTCTAACCCCACCATTCCCTTTCTGATAGGTCTCTTAGAGACATATGATGCGAGAAAGATTTCTCAGCTAGATGGGAATATGCCAGCCTTAGAGGGTACCACTGGGGATCCAGACCTCCACAACACTGTAAATGCAGTTGAGGAGGAGGATCCTGAGGAACTCTCTGGGGATGAGGCAAAGGTCTTGAGGTAGTCAGAAGGCTAACTAGGGCCAACATAGACTTGCTTGGGCTAGGATCTGGGGGACCCCCAGTACTGACCCTAAGTAGGCCTAACCTTGGAGTTAGGAGAGATAGATCTCATTCTAGGGACTCCATTAGATCTCTGTACTCTAATGCCTCTTCTCAGAGGAGAAGGAACTCTCCACAGAGGAGATTGACTTCCCCTCAGAGAAGAGAGCATGAAGCAAGGATGAGACAAGCTAAACTGAGGATTGAAAGGGAAGAACTTGCCCTGGCCAAAGAGAAGCTTGCCTTTGCTAGAGAACAGCAGATGAGTGGGACAGTTCCCACTGGTGGCAGCAATCTCCCAAGAGAAAAAGAGAAGGGTTTAGATACTAAACACCTGACAAAGATAGTGCCCCCTTTAAACAAGGGGATGACATCCAGAAATGGATGGCTGCTTTGGAGAGGGCCTGCACTGTACAGTGCATCCCCCAAAGTCAGTGGGCAGCTATACTGTGGCTCTCCTTTGATGGCAAAGGTAGAGATAAGCTCCTCACTACTAGAGTTGAGGATGCTAACAATTACCAAGTCCTGAAAAATACACTGGTTGATGGGTTTGGCTTAACCACTGAGCAGTACAGGTTGCTGTTCAGGGATACCCAGAAAACTCAGTCTCAGGATTGGGCTGACTTTGTTGATTGTGCCACTAAGGCTTTGGAAGGCTGGCTACTGGGTAGCAAGGTTACTGACTTCACAGGATTGTACAATCTTATTATGAGAGAGCAAGTCTTAAATAATTGTCAGAACCAGTTATTACACCAGCACCTGGTAGACTCTGATCTGACCTCTCCACAAGAATTGGGTAAGAGGGCAGACAAATGGGTCAGAACCAGGATTAGGCCTAAGAACCAAGGTGGTGACCAGAAAAAGGAATCAACCAAGCCTCAAGAGAAGGGTGGGAATAAATCTGCAGATCAAACCACCTCAGGGCCCCAAAAATCCTCTGAGGGGGGTGGGTCCCAGAACCCTTCTAATAACCAAAAGAAACCTTATTGTTATCCCTGTAAACAGGTGGGTCATTTGAAAACTGACAGCAGTTGCCCAAAGAATAACAATAAGGAGAACATACCCCCAAGTAACATTTTCAAACCTCCTGTTACTACTAGTAGTAATCCCCCAGGTGGTGGGAGTGCCCCCAAGAATTTGGGTGCATTTACTGTGGGAGTTCCTGGGGACTCTGGCCTAACCAGGTCCCCAAACTTAGATACTCTTGTCTGTGAGACTGGCATGGGGTTTGCCAACTTCACAACTTGTCCCAACACTTTGGGCAAGTACAGACAGGAGCCCCTCATCAATGGTATAAAAGTTGAGGCCTATAGAGACACAGGGGCTAGCATCACTATGGTGACTGAGAGTCTAGTCCCCTCAAGGCAACTTTTACCTGGTGCCACATACCAGGTGACCAATATTGATGGAGTACAGAGAGATCATCCCATGGCAGTGGTCACTCTCAGCTGGGGAGGTGTCACTGGCCCCAAGAGAGTGGCAGTGTCACCAAACTTGCCTGTAGATTGCCTACTGGGGAATGATTTAGAGCTCTCAGCCTGGGCTGAAGTAGAGCAAGAAACCCATTCTAAAATGGTAAACTTCCATGGTAAGGTTAGTGGGGCAGTGATAGCCACAGCCCCAGTCCAAGATGTCCTCCCTGAACAGGTCAGGAGGGCTGTGCCAGTCACAGCCCAATCTCAGACAACTTCCTTCCCAGAACAGGTTGTAAAGGCTGTGATGGTCACAGCCCACACCCAAACTGAGCCCCCTCCTGAAAAGGTTGGGAGAGTTGTGATGGCCACAGCTCAAACTCAGACAGATAATAGTGTTGTGAAGCCTGAAACTATGGATCACTCCACTCAGACAGAGAGCATTGAGGAGGAAGAGACATCTCCCTCCCACCAGACTTTAGGAAAGGGTCAGCCTCCTCAGGGAACTGATCTGACCCCTTGTGAGGAAACTGCCACAGAGGTAGTCAGGCCTAGCCTGACAGAACCCCTGATGTCAGTGGACCCTTCCAAGGTGGCACCCAGTCTGGAGCAGGTAACCTGCCCCTCTCTACCCTGCCTCAGTCAGCCCAGGGCTGTAGAGGTCAGGGAGGCCAGTGTTGGACCCCAAAGGGCCCCCTGTCCAAAAGAATCCCCCAATCAGCAGATTAAGGGCACTGAAGCTAGCAGTCCTAGCCAAGTGAAAATAAAACAAACTCCTGAGGGATCCCCCTTAAATTTAGTTAGGGACCTCCCACAGATGGACACTGCTGGGCACAGCCAGGCCTGGGACCTAAGGGCCCCAAACCTGACCTGTCCCTCCAGTAAGCCAAACAGAGGGACCCAACCTCCAGCTGTAGGTAGCCAGAGGTTGACCCTGAGAGCCCAAAACAACTCAGTCTTGGAAAGAAAGGCCTCTATGGTGGAAAATGATTGGAGGAAGCTGAGCCCAAAATTAGTGGAGCCTCACTTCAGTACTCCATTTCAGCACCAGCCTTTTCCTTTGCCAAAACACACCATAGGTAGAGATTCCCTATGGTGGAGACCCTCAGATACCCTTAGGGTGAGGGATTGCTTAGTGGACCATGAGATAGGGGGTAACCATGCCAGTGCTGGTACTTCCTTATATGGCCACTCAGGCAATATAGGCTTACCTGGCAAGGATAGCCTTATCTCCTTTCGTTTGGGGGGGGGGGGGGGGGGGGGGGTTATGTAGGAAGGTAGATCCCTGACTATGGTTGCCCCCAACTTTTTGCCTGGTGTTTTGCTGGTTTTCTGACTTAGTTGACCTGGGGCCCTGCTATTCAGGACCCCAGGCCTACTGCTCTCTCTGTTAAAATGGATTCCATGTACCTTAGGTACATATCTAATTGGATACTGAGTCACCTTATCAGTCCCTGTCCAGTGTACCTTAGGTACCCAGGGCATAGGTGTACCCAGGGCCTACCAGGGGCTGCAGCATGTATTATGCCACCCCTGGCTGGCCATCCAAATCTGACACAACTGGCTGCCCGACAGCTGGGGCAAAGTGGTGTAAACACCCTTTGCTTTAGATATCGTATTCCTATATCTAACCCTAAAAATGGACACATATATTCCTATCAGTCACTCCTATGGCAGGCCTTATCAATCCTGAAGGCAGAGTGCTTGGAATCGTGTGAGATAGTGCTCTGGCATGAGCTGAGCCTGTCTGCTGCTTTCGGGATCCATCCCTTAGCCGTTTCCATAATATCGCATACCATATACTCTTAAGTGCATTATAATCCTCGTGGTTATATGCCAACTCTGGTATCGCTTTATCAAAACATGTCGAGTAAGGTGTCATACGAATTGGAATACTAACCCCTCGCCAATTCTGGCGACGGGGTTAGCATTCCACCCTTCTAGAGGGACACGACATGTATGTAACCTGTAACCCCGGTTAAAGTCAGACATAGCCTTAGCTCCACAAAATGGATGCTGCCACCGAGACACAAGTCTGCCCTCCTGCTGCTGGGAGACCTCCCAGCACAGGAGGCAAGGACAAAGGGTTTCCTGCCAGGGGCGGTGCCAGCACCGTCTGTGTATTATAGGTAGGCAGGGCTTTAGAGGAAGGTGACTGCAAGTGGCACCCCGGTGCTCACTGTGCATAGGCCGGCTGAAACGAGTTCCAGGGGCACTCCAGCCCCTGGCCTGGGGAAAGCCCGCCAAAGGAGAGGGGTGTAACCACCCCCCTCCTGGTCCCACCCAAAGGGCAGGACTTAGTCGCGTGCCAGCCCCTTTTTGCAGGATAAAGGTAGGACCTGGCCCCCTTCCAAATCAGATCATCTTTGAATCCTGAAACTACTTTCCACGAAAGGAACTCAAGACTTCTTCCCAAGATTCTCCCTTGTGACTAAGGAGTAGTCACCCTGCAGCAGCAGGCACCAACCAAGCATCGCGGTTTGTTGCCAGTCTCTCCTTCGGATCAAGACTGCTCCAGCACGACGAGAACCGGCTTCCCTGGCACCTCTGACCTCAACCTACATCATCAGCCCAGCTGTGATCCGTGGGTGTGACGAGACCTCGAGGGACCGGCCATCTTCAGAACTGCACGACGCTTGTCCAGCACGACTCCCGAGTGACCCTCGACTGAGTGCTTTGGGGTAAGAGAAGCCCCGACCCTGAGCAGCTCCAGCACCGAAGTTCAGCCCCCCTGCATCTACGAGATCTGCGTGGGGCCCTTCTGCTCTTTGCTGCCAACCGCGTTGTCCAGGTCGCTTGCCCGTTGGCTAGTGACCCCTTCACGACGCTCCACGACGACAACTACTGCTGGTCTGGTTGCTCCAGACTAGCCCTTGCTCCCCTCCAACAGAGGAGCACCCTGGACCCTCCTGGTCCACTCAAGACGCCATTTTAGGTCCACCGCGTGGGCCTTGCATTTGCCAAGACTTGTTGCCCAATCCTGGGTCCAGCGACGTCGACAGCAAGAACCTTCGTGGGACTCCATCCTGGTCGCCGACAACGCCTCCTGGTCCGAGAGACTGCAGAGCCCAGCAGCGCCCACTCACCTGGCTGAGGTGACTTCGTCCGGTGCCATCCTGGTGCCCACTCAAATCACTGGCTAGTGATTCAGAACTTGGTCCCCTCTGCTTACAGGTTTCTTCTTCCCTGATCCAGGCTTGGATCACTCCGAACTTTCTTCACTGGCCGCCTGCCAGCAACTCTTTCTTCAGGCTCCTGGTTCTTCAACGTGGGTTTCCGACGCAACTTCAACCCTATGCAGCCGCAGCCCCTGGGCTAGGTAAACCAAGTACTCCGGTGCTTCAGCATAGTCCAACACCCTAAGTGTTCGGATCCACCCCCGTTTTCGACCTACCTAGTCGGGTTCGCCCGAGAACAGTAACTTTGTGACTACTAGCCTCCATAGACTTTTTCCCGCCTTACGCGTGAGAGTTCCCACTCTGCACACGACGTCCACAGGCCTCCTGCAACTAATCTAAGTGTTTAGCATTGTAGGACTAGCGTTTCTAAAGTCTATGAGAATAGTTACTTACCTGCTAGTAGTTCGCATTCCACTTTTGTAATATATGGTTTTTCATGCCCCTAGGGCATTTGTGTAAATTGTGCGACTTAAAGTATTTTCTTAAGAGTTTTGTTATGTGCTTAGCTCCCTGACTCATAAAGAGTTCAGGGTAGTCTTGTTATAAATAAATATCTGTTTATTTTCATAACAACTTGTGTGGTGTCCTTTCACTTGGTGTTCAAGGGGTAATGTGATGGTAAAACAGCTGGCTTAACACGCCCTCTAGAGTCTTAGCCTTAGACTGCTCGTATCCATGCTACTAGGATAGCTGGTCTATAAGGTTGACTTACAACCAATCATCAATAAGGGTTGTTTGGACTGATACAAAGTGCTCACTAGAATAGTGAACATTATATATCAGGCCAACTTCTCACAGAGATCACAGTGGGTGGGCTTAGAGTCAAGGCCCACAGGTAATGAGAGATCGCAGTGGGTGGGTTTAGAGTCCAGGCCGCAGGTAATGAGAGATCACAGTGGGTGGGCCTAGAGTCAAGGCCACAGGTAATGAGAGATCACAGTGGGTGGGTTTAGAGTCAAGGCCACAGGTAATGAGAGATCGCAGTGGGTGGGTTTAGAGTCCAGGCCACAGGTAATGAGAGATCACAGTGGGTGGGTTTAGAGTCAAGGCCCACAGGTAATGAGAGATCGGAGTGGGTGGGTTTAGAGTCAAGGCCCACAGGTAATGAGAGATCACAGTGGGTGGGCCTAGAGTCAAGGCCACAGGTAATGAGAGATCACAGTGGGTGGGTTTAGAGTCAAGGCCACAGGTAATGAGAGATCACAGTGGGTGGGCTTAGAGTCAAGGCCCACAGGTAATGAGAGATCACAGTGGGTGGGTTTAGAGTCAAGGCCACAGGTAATGAGAGATCGCAGTGGGAGGGCTTAGAGTCAAGGCCACAGGTAATGAGAGATCGCAGTGGGTGGGTTTAGAGTAAAGGCCCACAGGTAATGATAGATCACAGTGGGTGGGTTTAGAGTCAAGGCCCACAGGTAATGAGAGATCACAGTGGGTGGGTTTAGATTCAAGGCCACAGGTAATGAGAGATCGCAGTGGGAGGGCTTAGAGTCAAGGCCACAGGTAATGAGAGATCACAGTGGGTGGGTTTAGAGTAAAGGCCCATAGGTAATGAGAGATCACAGTGGGTGGGTTTAGAGTAAAGGCCCACAGGTAATGAGAGATCACAGTGGGTGGGTTTAGAGTCAAGGCCACAGGTAATGAGAGATCACAGTGGGTGGGTTTAGAGTAAAGGCCCATAGGTAATGAGAGATCGCAGTGGGTGGGTTTAGAGTCAAGGCCACAGGTAATGAGAGATCGCAGTGGGTGGGTTTAGAGTCAAGGCCACAGTTAATGAGAGATCGCAGTGGGTGGGTTTAGAGTCAAGGCCACAGGTAATGAAAGATCGCAGTGGGTGGGTTTAGAGTCAAGGCCACAGGTAATGAGAGATCACAGTAGGTGGGTATAGACTCAAGGCACACAGGTAATGAGAGATCACAGTGGGTGAACTTAGATTAAAGGTACAGATGTAAGCATAAGTCACATTGCATGGGCTACAGTCAAGGCCCACAGGTTAGGAGAATCCACATTGTGTGGGCTCATGTCAAGACCCACAGGTCCTAGTGAATGGGTTTAGAGTCAAGGTCCACAGGTAAGGCAAGATCACATTGGGTGGGTTAGAGTGACTTCCCAGAGGTAAGGAGAAGTCACATCTTATAGTCCATAGCCAAGGCTCACAGCTAAGGAAGATCTCACTGGGAGGGCCAGAGCCAAAGACAGGAGTTAAGAGTAGTCATTGCGTCAGAGCTAGAATCAAGGATTCCGGAGGTGGAAACGTGCTGCAGTCGTGAGTCAGTGTTGGGGTCCAGGGATCACAGCAAAGGATTGATTCAAGAGGTGATCATTGATGTGAGAGGTACAGCGATGACATGTGTTGGAAGGCCCCAATGTTAAGGTTAGCCTTAGGGCAAAGGGGAGATTACAGTGTTAGGACTGGAGACAGGCATAAGGTGAGGGCGTTCCCAGAGTAGATTCGAATCGCATGTGATTGTCCAGAACAATGTCAGAGGTCAGGATACAGGTACACATGAGATGGTCGATGGTGAAATGGGTCTACGTAGTACAGATAGGTTTGCAAGTAAAGGATGCAGTCAAGAATGACAGGCAGGAGTAAGTCTAATGTCAAAATATACAGGTAAAGGAGTGTCATGGATAGGATTGTGATGGTCACATGTAAAGAGAGGTCAGAGTGGCAAGCTTTAAAGGGTGTGGGGGGTCTCTGTCAGGGTTTTGGCGAATGGTGGTAGGTGAAGGCAGCGCAAAGTGGAGGGGTTACAGGTGAAGTGAGGTCACTGTGTTGGGGTTGGGTTCAAGGATCAGTGATAAGGTGAGATACAGTATTGGCTTGGGCAAGGAGAAGATAATCCAGAGCACAAGGGTATGGGGTGAAAGGTCATTTTGTATACATGTGTGAAAGTTGGCATGCTGGAGTGGATTCATTGTGATGGGATAGGTTAGTGTCGTAGACACAAAAGGATGAAGTCACGGGGGGGGAGGGTTTACCTATGGTGGGCTAGGCACATGATGTATACGATTGGGGTGCAAGAGTAGTTGGGATGTTGTGCATCGTAAAAGTTTGCTGTTGGTCTCTGACATCTGCGATGCAGCTCTAACATAGGTAAATAAGGAGTGTGTGCTGGTTTCTTTGCAGGAGAGGCAGCTTTCCTCCTTGGGTGCAGCAAACCCGCGTCTGACGAACTCAATGACGCAGCCATGGAACGGGATGATGCCGGGCCATCCGCCTCTGCCGCCTCGACTCCAAATCACCGAAAATGGAGAGTTTCGCAGCAGAACTGACCACCACTAGCCCTCAGGGTGGGGCGCGTGCTCAGAACAATGTTGCGGGGCGTGGGGCAGGCCTTCCTCCAGGCACTGAAGCAGAACACGGCTGCCTCCTGACTGGAGAGACAGAGACTGCACAGCGAGCAGCAGCAGCAGACGACCTCAGGTGGCCGAAACAAGGAGGAGACACACAAGGGGCCACAGGCCTGACACTGTGGGGTACTGGGTGCCTGAGAAGCTGAGAGCCATCTTCTTGGGGTGGGAGCAGATGGTGCCAGGGAGACAAAGTGCTGGGTGTGTCCACTTTCTCACCCACCTTTTCCGCAGGCCAGGAGCAGTCACTGGTGCCTCATTTACCTTTTTTTCCTCTCCCAGATGAGAGGCAGCTGCCTGAACAGCAGAGCCATGGGTGCCTCATGTCTTTTTCCTCCTCTCCCAAGTAGAGTCATGGGCTTGTTAGCTTTCCTACTCTCCTCCCTCTCAGAAGTACAAGTAGTGAAGCAACACTGTCTTGAGTATCTAATTTTCCCCTTCCTCCAAGGACAAGGACTGATATTAAAGAAGTAGACAATTGTCAGGCCGATTTTCCTCCCAAATAAAAGTACAGACCATCTGCCAAGATACGCCATGGAGGTCTTGAATGAGACAAAGTAATGTCAGTTTAGCATAGATTTTCAAAACGAAGTTCCTTATTACTAGCACGATGCGCCAAAGCTGGAGAAAAACTGAAATGCTGGGCTTTTCAGCATTTTTTATTCAGAATTTCTTTATTTTTCTTGGTGAGTGCTCTCTATTTCAATTATGGTTCTGTAGTTAGGTGTCAATATGGCAGACAATTTGCGCTAAGCTACATGTTGCATTGTTTTGAAAAAGTGGGATGTCTCCAAATTAGTTCTAAGAGGGCCCAAAAAGAACATTAACTTTAAGTCTTCAATGGTCTGCCCAGTAAGCTTTGACAGGATGCAGAGACATGCTCTTCTGTAGAGGGTTGTGCCCTTCTTTCAAGTCCTTTGACATTTGCAGTTTCATGCCATTCCGAAAAATCCTGTCTCCTTCCATAGAGTACTGTGCGTTTGCATAGTGTTGTGCCCTTCTTCAGTTCTCGCCCATTCTGCAGAGTCCAGTGCCCTTCCATAGAGTCCCGTACTGTTTTGTAGAGTGTTGTGGTCGCCTTCAGTTCTGCGCGCTTTTGCAGACTGCTGAGCCCTTTTTTAACTGCCTCTTTTTAGCAGTTTTGTGTCTGTGTCCCCCACTCAAAAACACTGGGTTCATACCCTGACAATTGATGCCTACTCCCATCAATGACCTGACAAGGTACCACCCGTCTTAAAATATTTTGCAAAGTCCATCATCCTTCTCACAGGGGACGGGCACATGCTGCAGAGGCCTGCCTAATTACCATAACACCACAGCAATCAATGGGCAGGCCATCTCCACTTCCAAGACCAGTAGTGTCTTGGGGCCCTCACTCAAGCATCTCCCACTGCCAGCTCCTTTCTGTGCTATATTAACAACTGATTTAGAGTTTGGCGGACTGGCTTTCTCTGTCACCAACATGACGGATATCCCGTCCGCCGAACTACGAGTCCATTATATCCTACGGCACTTGCAATATGGCAGACGGGATATCTGTCACGTTTGTGACGGAGTAATCCAGCCGCCAAACTCTGAACCAGGCTAGGGCTCGTCTTTCCAGTACAGGTTATTTAGCTTAGTGCAAACAGGTTTCGGTTAAAGGCGGGGAGAAAATATTCACCAGGGCCAGAGTTGGGACTGTTCTCTGCCCCTCTACCCCAGTCATGCTTCCATAACCCTGACACGTCAAAATATTAACAGACATGATCGTTTACAGGGAAACTGGGTGGATTCAGTTTTTGCCTCAAATCCCCATACAAACACACCTGCCACCCTTTGTGGCAAGCACACACTCAAACACAAGTAAAAACATAACTACATCCCCACTAAAGCCAAACCCTCAGCACCAATACAAGCACACCTCCACCACCCCGCCGAACTAACACTCAGAAACACCTAGTGCTTAATGTGTACCAGGTCCATTCTGAAGAGCCCACTGCAGCTTGCACCAACTTGCCAACACTGCCAATGACAATACCAATACAACTACTAATCATCACAATCCTACAAGTGTGACATTTTTTTACTATTCCAGGCCCTCAAAGCTACAAGAATGGCTTGGGTGGAAGCTATTTGTTAATATAGATTGAATTAATAAACAACTGTTGTTCTGCTCATCTCTAAATTAAAATGATACAATCAGCGCCACCATGTGGCAGACTGTCAGATGTGCCTGTGTTGACAAATAAGTGCAGGTGCTGAGCACCGGAAACCACCGGTCCAAATTAAGCACTGGACACACCTCTAGCCTTCTCTACAGGAAACCTATGGCAAACCTATGTCTGTTGTTTGTATAAAACAAAGCACACACCTGCCAGCTGCACTGCTGAACAAACTCCACTATGTGCTCAAACACACCTCTGCCACTTAAAAAAGACAGCACCATCTGTTCCCAACACAGCCACGCTAACCTCAAATACCTTCGCCTCTCCGCTACAAGTACATACGTCTACCACGTTTACAACCCTTTTAGTATTCAATAAACTCCTCTCCCATTTTAATTCTCTCGCCAGCGCCTCCTACTTGTTTCCTTTATGTCTCAGCCTACTCGTTGGACTTTTCTCTCCTCACTACTTATGTTTCAATGCTTGGTGGCACACCTCCTGCCATTCCCTTGGCTCCCTCTTTTTCCTCCATATTTATTTTCTTAGGCCTGTCTCGTCTCCTGTATCTTAAATTGAACTTTTTCCATCTTTCACCTCTACCTCTCCTCATTTACCTTTCTCTTTCCCTCACCTCTAGATCTCCTCGTTTTCATTTCTCTATCTCTCGCTTCTACCTCTCCTCATTTACCTTTCTCCATCTTCTTCTTTGCCTCTCCTCGTTTAACTTTCTCCATCCCTCTCCTCGTTTGCCTTTTTCTGCCTCTCCTCCTTTGTTGTGCTATCCTTCTGCCTCTGCTCATTTATCTTTCACCATCCCTCTTCTGCCTCTCCTCATTCATGTCTCCAAACCTCTCCTCTTCCCCTTTCTCCATCCCTCTCCTCTTCCCCTTTCTCCAGCCCTCTTCTCTGCCACTCCTCGTTTACCTTTCTCCATCCAGCTTCTGTCTCATTTCACCTTTTTCCTTACCTTTCCACTCTTACCGCTCTCTGCTCCTCTTGTTTACCTTCCCTCTTAGCCTCTGCATCTCATGCTTATCTTTCGTTATCCCTTTCCTCTCCTGTGACTCTCCAGGTTACATTTCTCTCACCTTCTCCTCTGCCTCTCACGTTTATTTCTATTCCACCATTCTCTGCATTTTCTGTTTTCCTTTCTCCCACCTTCCTCGCTGCCTTTTCTTTCTAGGTTTCTCCAACCCCACCATGTCTGCCACCCCTCTCTCTGCCTCTTCTGTTCATCATTTACCTCTACCTTCCTCTGGGCCTCTGATCTCTGCTCCCCTCCTGAACACACACCTCTGGGTACCTCTGTCCTCTGGGGTGTTTGTTCCTTCAGAATAACCAGCTCAAGCTGCATGCACATGGCTGGGAAGGCAGTGGAGGGCCCTGGCCAGTGTGAGAAGAATGAGGACTCCTTTAGAGGTTGTAGTAATGAAGCAACGTCCAACCGCTGCATACCCTGCCCTGGGTGGCATGGAGGGCACAAACATGGACAAAAAACACAGAACTAGCCCCTGAGAGCAAACTCCCAGGGCATCAGGGACATTCATTATTTGTATTTCAGAAAGAACACTTACTGTTTCTTGGGTGTTTATTTCTGAAACACAAAAAATAACTGTTGGTTGTGTAACGGAACAACGCAGGGAAATACTTTGCATGCCTTTATAATGCATTTTTTACATCGCATTTTATTAGAACAAATGCAGGCCATTACTACGCATTGGTTATTTATATATATACAAATTTAATTTGTGGGGAGAGTCTGCCCCCAGACCTCCCCAACCTAATTTAAATGTGTGATAAAGGCATGCGTTGTAAAGGCATATACGTGGTAAAAAGTTGCATGGTAAAGGCACAACATGGTAAAAAACTTGTTGTAAAGGCTGTTTCCCCCACCTGTTCCGCCATAATGAGGTGGCAGTTTGGGCAGAAGTGGTCCTGCCATGTTGACAGGGGCACTCTGTGCGAAAACTCCGCTCAGGGTGGTAGGTATATTAGTGTTACTGGCGGCCTACGGAGCACAGTCCTGCACTGCGTTCGCACCCGTACAGCTGACCCACCAACCAGCCCCATATTTTCAATTATTAGATGATATTTTATAACCAAAAAATTACATGCAACACAAGCACATTGGCAGAAAAGCAGTACTCATAAGAAAGTCAGCCCATGACATTAGGCGGCGAGAGGCAGGGCCTGAAGCTCGGAGATGGTGGTTTTATGAATCGAGGACTTTGTATTTGAAGAACAAATGCATTCAAATTAGACAAGTTCTGGTTAGAACTTACCTTCCTCCACCTCGCACATCCCATGTACCTCAAGCTGCAGAGAACCAAGGTTTAGAGGAAAAGGCATCTCTCTGCAGGGACATAGAATCTTCAACTCCCCATTCATCCCATCCCAGTTAACTGCCCTGCCAGGACACATCATGGCTGTCAGAAGGTGTTTCTCCCAGCCAGCCCAACCTCAGACCCTCAATATACCTGCTGACTTTCTGGGCAAAAAATTCTCACAAAGCTGCATGGTTCTGCACATGGTGCTATCGGGCTACTGGAATTATATGACAGGAGAGGATTAAATTATGCGGCAGAGTTTACTAACTTATGTGGCAAGAAAAGGCAAAAAATGTGGCACAGTGCCACACATTTTGTGATAGTATTAACTTATTATTTGGTCATTTTTTACACGTTAACAATATCTGATCAAACATTTTGCCATATTAGTACTAGTGTGACACGCAAATACAGCGATAAGCGACACAATCGAAAACACTGCCGACACAGAATTGCATCATTCCAGTAGCCCTGTCTATAATATAAGTAACCTACTAGGAGGAAGCAAGTGGGGTAGGGGGAGGGGTGCCCCTTGTGGACTGGCCTACTTCGAGGTGCTGGAGAGGTAGCCACTATGTCTCTTGCACACCTGCTCCTGCCCCAGCTCACAGCCGGAGGTGGCGGTATCGCTTCCTCTGACCCCAAGCCTGCCCCAAACCGAGAGAGGGAGGGGGCACTGTCGGGGGGTGTCTGCTGCCTCCACCAGCCCCCCCGACGCCAGGGCTGTGCTGGTTCTACCTGCCTGATGAATGTTATAAGCAAGTGATTGTTTCGGTAGTTTTGACGTTCTGTGTATATATATATATTTAAGATGAAAAGAAGTCCTGAGACAGGCTATGAATTGCAGTTCTCCCCACTTGTTTTTTCTCTCTTTTTCTCCCTTGACCCCTCCCCTGACCCCAAAAATGCCCATACTTTGGTATTTCCCAGGCCCTCTTACGTTGGCAGTTTGTTTTCCTTTATGGAGCTCTAATGCGTGGTTTCTCGAGACGTGAGGGTGGCTGCCAGTGGGCTGGCGCTTGTAATTATTAAGGATTTGTACTGTAAATAGTGACTGGCTCTGTACATACCTGTGCCTGGCGCTGTGCTTCGGCTGGCGCCAGGCGCGACCCCGAGGGGATGTCTGTGCGTGTGTCTCTTCCGCTCTCTCTTTCTCTCAGATTCGTTGGTTTACTTTCACATATTTTCTTTCTTTCTGGGGTGTGTGGTGAAAAGAATAATGTTTAATAAATAAAAAGAGATTGTTACATTTTAAACCTTCTGGTCTAGTGTCTGCTGAGGTGCTACTGTTGCGCCGCCTCCTCATGGTTGTCATCACTAGTAGGCCTCTTGGCTACTTCTGTTGTGTTTTTGTGCCAGGCACGTGAGCCCATGGCATGTCAAACAATGTGTTTTATGTCTGTCTGTCTGTCTGTCTGGTGGGGTGGGGTGTGTGTCGCTCTGCTATGCACGCCCTTGTGGTCCAGGACACATGGACTACAGGTGTTTGCCTGCATGATATTCCAGCTCCTGCTGTCTGTGGCAGTCCTGTGTCTCTATGGTGTCTCACAGTACAAGCTCTCCTATCTCTGCAGGTGTCGCCCGCTGCCAAGGAGGTCCTGTGTGTCCATTTCCCCCAGTGCCACAATGTTTCTTATGCAGCCAGGGCCAGGCTGGTCTTATGGTGTGTTAATGAATGTATGAAGCACTCTAAAACCTGTACATGTGTCCCAGTCCTGGGATAAAAAGACTGCCAGCGGAAAGGCTTTTGAGGGTAAAGCCAGGTTTTTAGAGCTTTCCTGAAGCGCATTAGATTATGAAGCTTACGAAGAGAGACTGGGAGAGCGTTCCTCAACCTGGCAGCTCTAAGAGAAAAAGAGCTGCCTCCCAGCATAGGGACACTAATAAAAGAGCATCGATGAAGTGTAAGTCGCGAGAGGGCAGAGGGTGTATGAACGTATGTTGAAGATCGCTAGGGATAGTATTAGAGAAGACTCGTTGCACACAACAAAGAGATGTAAAGCAACCAATGCAATGAATCCAGAGCTAGGAAAGCAGAAGAATAATGGGGCAAACTAAGGGCCAGTTTGGATGCACTGTTTGTATGCTCATGAGTCCACAAGAAAGCCCAGCAGGAGAACACAAAAAAGAGAATTACAATCGAGTGGACAACTCAACATGATCCCCTGGACCACCATCAGCCGCACAGATGGAGGAAGAACCTGCAGCGGAGAAGAGGTAGCAGAAGATGACTATCCTGCTTACTAAGGTTAAAAACAGGGTCTCCAGGTGCCCCGCTACCCCATGCCAGCTTGACCGACATCTTCATCTCCTCAAAGCTGGGAGTTTACATATCAGAATGATGGGTAAAATACTATTGTTCCACAAAAATATCCTATCCAGAATATCAGGTACGGAAATATTGCGACCGTTAGTACAGATTTACTGTTCTTAACTCTTCATATACATACCGTAAAGATACATACATTGTCAAGGTACATATACATGTTGTGTTTGCTCCTCTTGTGTAGCCATGGTTTCTAACACTGCTTGCCTATTTTGTGCGTTCCTAGTGTCTGCCAGCACACATAGCATCATTTTAGAGCTGACAAGTGGGAGGTTTGAAAGTAATACAAATAGGAGAATTTATTTTCTCCATTGACTTAGACTGAAGCAGAGGCAAACCTGAATCTGAGCATTGGCATGCATGGTGTCAGACAATCAGCATTCCATTTTTGGAAGTTTAATAACATGGCACAAACAAAAACAGAGTTCTGAACTCTTTTTCTTTGTATGCTCTATGTGAAAGGCCTGATTTAGATCTCGATGGATGGGTTACTTCATCACAACGGTGACTGATATGCCGTCCACCAAAATATAAATCCCATTATATCCTATACGATTTATATTTCGGCAGACAGGATATCTCTCACCAGTGTGATGGAGTAACTTGTCTGACGAGGTCTACATTAGGCCCTAAATTTTAAGGCCTGTCACACCCTTTAATCTCCCACTCTAAGAAATAACGGCAAAGGGTTCTGGCTCGGGATATATATTTCCGAGCTCAAGCTGCCTTGTTTCCAGGAGATCGTGATTCGGCAAACTGAATCGGATTTCTGCATGCCGGAAACGTGAGGCGGGACACTAGCCTTGAAATTGGTAGTCTCCTGCCTGAATCGGTTGGCATGTATGCGCCAGGGCCAAGCTGGGCGAGAGTTGCCATGGTGCTGTACCCACCCCACCTTTCTGACGTGTGGATTCCTCACCTTGTGAATATCCCCCTGCGTCAGCAACATTCGGAAATTCGTTTTGTAGCTTACCGCCGACGTGGACCCGGACGTCATAGAGGCACGGCATCGCTCGCGACTCCGCTGACGTCACCGACGCCTATATTAGGCCCACGCTGGCGTGATGACATCAGTTCCCTTTTTTCCGCGTCGTCGATGCTAACGGTTTTCTGGGATCGTCTGTAGCCTTTGCTGTAACTTTGTTACTTGCTATTCTTTCTAGTCTCTTTGTCTTCTCTCCTTCGACATGACCTCGAAGAAGACCGGGTTTAAAGCCTGCGGAGAATGTAACCAGATAATGTCCATCACAGATCCACATGAATGCTGTTTGTGGTGTCTGAGCTCCGACCACGACGTCGAAGAATGCCAATCCTGCAGGAAGATGACACCAAAGGCCCTCCGGGAAAGAGAGGCAAAACTTCTTGTTGCCAAGTTTAAAGAAGGAAAAGAGAAGAAGAAATCAAGATCGCGGACTCGACGCTCGAAGTCAAGGTCTCGATCGAGGTCGCGATCGGATTCGTCTTCGGCCCATGCTTCAAGATCTTCAAAAAAGAAGCATAAAAAGAGAACCCATGAATCCCGACATTGATCAAGGAAGGAGTCGGGTTCCAAGCCGAAGTCGCAGGTGAAACTGGTCGAGAAGGTGATAGTATCTTCGGCTTCGGATGAACAGGATGCCGAAGTTGAGGCGTCGCATGCGAATTCACCGAGTTCGCCGAAGCAGAAAGCCGTTCCATCTCCGGACCCATCCCATCCTTCAGGTCGGGAGGATGAAGGTAAGGAGGAGGAGGTTGGAGAGGGAGAGGCTCAGATGCCCGAAGGTCGTACGACTCCGGGTCACCAGCCCGAAGAGGAGGTCGACGTCGTTTCGACTCCACGCCCTCAAGAGCAGCCTGGGGGTTCATACCCTGCCTTCCCGGCTCCAGGTCAGGATCCTACGCATTTCCTGAATGCGATGTTCGGAATTTATTCAAGGGCTATGTACCCCTCTGGGGCTCCTACTGGTCCTATGGGTCCGTTGGCATATGGTCTGGGTGTTCCTCAATCCTATGCACATGCGCCCTTTATGCCGGCTCCAACGCCGCATTGGCATTTTCCGACTCCGGCGAGGCCTTCGACTCCGAAGCCACCCTGAGCGACGTCGTGGATCTCTTCCTCGTCCGACGTCAGGTTCCAAGCCGGCTCCGGCTCCGTCGGAGTCGATTGCGGATCCGACGGCTTCGAGTGTGAAGCAAAGATCAAGGCATGAAGCCCAGAGGTTGATGGAGGAAGAAAGATATCGAGAGGAGAATCTAGAGGAAGGCGAACTACAAGAGTCGGAGGATCCTTTTGAGGACCTGACTGTAGCTAGTGGCCTAGAACTGTCACCTGAATGGGACCTTGTTTCGGTTTCTGATGAGCCTTCAAGGGACGTGACACCTTATCATGTAGTGATAAAGAAGGCTGCAAATGTATTGAACATTGCTCTACCAACTGCAGAATTTAAATCTAATCTGCTCACAGAGGTCCTTCACTCTCCCTCATCAGTAACTGAACCGTTGCTACCTTTTAATGATGCCTTAAAGGATCCAATTTTGGAGATTTGAAAAAATCCTGTATCAGCTCCTGCTGTATCTAGGGCTGTAGCTAGGAGGCATAGAGCAGCTCCTGAAGACCCGGAATTTTTAACCTCTCATCCTCTGCCGGAGAGTTTGGTGGTGCAGGCTGCCTGTTCCAAAAGATCTACAGGTGCATTTCCGCAGGTCCCAGCAGAAAAGGAGTCGAGAAAACAGGATCAGGCTGCTAAGAAAGTTTTCTCCTCTGCCAGTATGGCTTTGAAGTCCACAAACGCAACCTGCTTGATGGGGCGTTATATCCACGCTCTTATGGACACTGTGAAACAGTTGGTACCCAAGATACCTGAGGAGGATAGAAAAGACTTCCAAGAGGTAATCTCTGATACTCAAGCTGCAGCAAGGCAGGTTATTCAGAGTGGATTGGATACAGCGGATTCTGTGGCGAGGGTCATGGGTTCTTCCATAGCAACAAGAAGAGGTGCGTGGCTGATGTCTAGTGAGTTTTCCACAGATGTCCAGGCGGCATTAATGGATCTTCCATTTGACGGGTCTGGATTGTTTGGAAATAAAGCAGACACTGCTTTGGAACGCTTTAAAGACAGCAGGGCGACAGCAAAGTCGTTGGGTCTCCAATCCAGGGGCACTTTTGGAAGACGTTCAAGAGGATTTAGCAGATCTTCTTTTCGATCCTATAAGTCAACCCAGCAGCAGCCACAGCAGCAGCAAAACACATTATATAGATCTTATACAGGCAATCAAAGGGCCAGAGCTCGGGCCGTAACGCTTCCTCCTCTTCCTCCTCTTCCCCATCCCAGCCCCCAACCACCGCAGCAAAGCAGCCCTAGATCCGCCATTCCGGATCATGTGGGCCCAGTGGGGGGCCGGCTTACCCATTTTCTACAAGATTGGGAATTGATAACATCGGATCTTTGGGTTCTCAATCTTGTAAAGAATGGGTATGCTCTTCCCTTTCGGGAATTTCCCCCAAATTACCCTCCTTGCCGTGGTTATTGTTCGGAGGACCACCTGCTTCTCCTGCAGGAAGAAGTCCTGGCACTGTTTCGAAAAGGTGCGATAGAGGTAGTTCCAGAGCAGGAAAGGGGTCAGGGGTGCTACTCCCGTTATTTCCTGATCCCCAAGAAGGATGGCAGGCTTCGGCCAATTCTGGATCTCAGGATCTTGAACCTTTACCTGAAACAGGAAAAGTTCAAGATGCTCACTCTTGCACAGGTTCTTCAAGCGCTGCTGGAAGAAGACTGGATGGTGTCGATCGACTTGCAGGATGCGTATTTTCATATTCCCATCTTGAAGTCGCACAGAAAGTATCTCCGTTTTACGGTTGGGTCGCAACACTACCAGTTTGCGGTCCTTCCGTTTGGTCTTACTACTGCGCTTCGAGTCTTCACCAAGGTGATGGCAGTGGTGGCAGCTCATCTCAGGAGGTCGGGGATACCTGTATTCCTGTATCTGGGCGACTGGCTGATCAAAGCGGAGTCGCCGGAGATAGTGCTCCATCATTTGCAGGAAACAACTCACTTGTTACACAGGTTGGGTTTTTCGATAAATATACCCAAGTCTCACCTGGTGCCCTCCCAGCGCAACCTGTTCATAGGTGCTGTACTGGACACAACTGTATGTCATGCATTCCCTCCACCTCAAAGGATTCGCAACATACAGGAAATGATTCCTTTATTCTACAATGGAGCTGTTGTTCCAGTCCTGAAGGTCCTTCGCCTGCTCGGTCTGATGGCTTCTTGCATTCTATTGGTCAACCATGCACGCTGGCACATGAGGGCACTCCAGTGGTGCCTCCGCAGGCAGTGGTATCAGCACAATGGAGATCTCAGGGAGTCAGTGAGGATCTCCAGAGAAACTGCAGCGGATCTGTCTTTGTGCAGTGTGGAGGGCAATCTGTCACAAGGAAAGCCTTTTCAACTTCCTCCATCGGTGGCCACAGTGATAACGGATGCATCCACTCTAGGGTGGGGTGCTCATCTGGGGGACCTGGAGGTCAAGGTTCTTTGGTCTCCAGAGGATGGTTACTTCATATCAACCTTCTGGAATTACGGGCGATACGTTTGGCGCTCAAGGCCTTCCTCCCTTCCCTTCGTGGTCAGTCGGTTCAGGTCCTGATGGACAACACGACCGCGATGTGGTACATCAACAAGCAGGGAGGAGTGGGGTTGCAGTGTCTCTGCAGAGAGGCTCTGCGTCTCTGGTCCTGGGTTCAGGACCATCAGATTTGTCTGATGGCAAATCATCTTGCCGGTGTTCAGAATGTTCGTGCATACAGTCTCAGTCGGCAGTTCTCAGCCAACCACGAGTGGAGGCTTCACCTGGAGGTTGTTCACGACATCTTTCAGATGTGGGGGACTCCTCGGGTGGACCTGTTCGCCACTCACGAGAATGCTCACTGCCCGTTATTCTGCAGTCTCCAGTATCCGATGCAAGGAGCCTTGGGGGACGCGTTTCAGTTGAGTTAGAACTCGCAACTCCTTTACGCGTTTCCTCCCATACCTTTGATTCCTCGGGTTCTGAGGAAGATTCGCCAAGACCGGGCCCAAGTCATATTGATCGCCCCGGATTGGCCAAGAAGGGTGTGGTACTCAGACCTTCTCCACCTCTCCTCTCACCCGCCGCTCCGTCTCCCTCACAGGGCAGATCTCCTCTCCCAGATGGAGGGGCAGGTTCTACACCCCCACCTCCAGACCTTACACCTTCATGCCTGGAGATTGAACGGGGCAACCTGAGTTCTTTTTCTCTCCCGCCTGATGTGGTGGATGTCATCTTGTCAGCCAGGCGTGACTCCACTAAGTCAATATATTCTTATAGGTGGTCAAAATTTGTCACTTGGTGTGGGGAGAAATCTATAGACCCTTTAAGAGCCCATTTGTCTGATGTTCTCCAGTTTGCTCTTTCTCTGGCGCATCAGGGGCTTGCTGTTGCCACAGTTAAGGGCTATCTTTCTGCGCTGTCGGCATTTCTCTGTTTGCCTGACCAGCCATCTCTTTTTAAATCTCCTGTGGTTTTAAGGCTTTTGAAGGGCCTCACGAATAAGTTCCCTCCTATTCCTTTTATTGTACCTCTGTAGGCCTTAAATCTTGTTTTGACCTTTCTGATGGGTGCTCCTTTTGAGCCTCTTCACAAATGTCCTATGAGGCTTTTGACTCTTAAGACAGTTTTCCTCGTTGCAATAACCTCAGCAAGGAGGGTAAGTGAGCTTCAAGCTCTTAGTTCCAAGTCCCCTTTCTTGTCCATTCATGCTGATCGAATGGTTCTTAGGACCAGGGCTGCTTTTCTGCCTAAGGTGGTGACTCCTTTTTACCTTGGTCAATCTGTTACCCTCCCTACCTTTTATCCTCCCCCACACCCTTCCAAGGAGAAGGAGAGATTACACCATCTGGACCCCAAGAGGGCGGTGTCCTTTTACCTGGACAGAACTAAAGACTGTCGGTTGGATGACCAGCTCTTCATTGGCTTTGCTGGCTGCAAGAGAGGAAGAACGGTCCATAAAAGAACTTTATCAAGATGGATCGTCCTCTGTATAAAGATCTGCTACTCTTTGGCCGGTAAGGAACCTCCAGAGGGTATAAGGTCTCATTCTACAAGAGCTAAGTCGTCAACCTCTGCATTGGCTAGAGGTGTTCCTGTAGAGAATATTTGTGGGGCGGCAACTTGGTCTTCCCTCCACACTTTCGCGAAGCATTACTGCTTGGATTCCGAGGTGAGGAGGGACGGCCACTTTGCGCGCTCTGTCCTCCAGGATTTCCTGGTCTAGAAGAGTGGACACCCTCCTCCGGGAGTGGGGACTGCTGTGGGACTCTATTCACAAGGTGAGGAATCCACACGACAGATGTATCTATCAGAAGAACAAGTTACTTACCTTCGGTAACGCTTTTTCTGGTAGATACAATATCTGCCTGTGGATCCCTCACTGACCCACCCGCCTCCCAGTTGTCCACTCTTCTATGCCAGTGTTTCTATTATGTATTTATTTTATTGTCAAATGTTTTATTGCATTTGTTTCACACTGTGTTTGTTACCTTGATATTTGTATTGCGTATACTGTGTATATGTCATACTGTCATTGGTCCGCCCGTGTGCCTCGAAGGCACTGAAAAAAGGGCAGAACTGATGTCATCACGCCGGCGTGGGCCTAATGTAGGCGTCGGTGACATCAGCGGAGTCGCGAGCGATGCCGTGCCTCTATGACGTCCGGGTCCACGTCGGCGCAAAGCTACAAAAAGAATTTCCGAATGTTGCTGACGCAGGGGGATATTCACAAGGTGAGGAATCCACAGGCAGATATTGTATCTACCAGAAAAAGCGTTACCGAAGGTAAGTAACTTGTTCTGCGGGCCTAATGTGGCCATGTAGTCTCACCCTACGGATTCAGCCATCGCCATTGTACACGCTGTGGTACGACGTCTATTACAGGTTGTACACCAGGAACCGTTTGCTGGGAAACTACACAGCTCTGGCACCTCTAATATCGAGAATCGATTGCCGTGATTCCAAATATCTCTGGCGCCGTGATCATCAGACGCTTTTAAAGTATCTCGGACGCTCTCCAAGTAACCTGGACAGCGTACCACAAAAAATTATTTGTACTATCGTACTTGGCACCCTTGAATGCTGCTTTGCATGATCATGCTTGACTTTATAAGGAATAATTCGAGTATGTTTCAAGGCAAGATGGTTTGTTAATAATAACAGAGCTGAATAAAAACGCTATACTCATCTGAATGATAGATTACAGATAGTAAGGTCACAACAAAACAGTAAATCCTATGCTGCGCCATTTTTAATCAACGTACTCTGAGAAAATATTTCAAGAAGAAACATATGAAAATCAATCACGGAAATATGCTGATGTTGTCCTGATGAACGATTCAGAAAAGGGGGTGGTGATGAACAGAGTGTCTGAATTAAGCAGACCACTCTTACCCAGTCCAAAGATCAGGGCTTGATCCATCACCGTTATTTATCTCACTGCCCCATCCCAGCTCAGAACCTGGCTATATGCAAATTAGTCTGTCCCTGGCCCAGTGCATCATGGGAACAGGGCAGACCAAACTACCAAGCCAATTCTTCACCAGAAAGGAGACAAGCTACCGGGGACCGGTTTCTGGCATTTCAGCCTCTTCGGCCCGGCTTGCTTGAATCCTGATGGAGCAGTGAGAAAGGGACTCATGTCTGAGTATACCCTGCCACACCTATAGTGGCCAAAAACGATTCAGAAAAGGGGGTGGTGATGAACAGAGTGTCTGAATTAAGCAGACCACTCTTACCCAGTCCAAAGATCAGGGCTTGATCCATCACCGTTATTTATCTCACTGCCCCATCCCAGCTCAGAACCTGGCTATATGCAAATTAGTCTGTCCCTGGCCCAGTGCATCATGGGAACAGGGCAGACCAAACTACCAAGCCAATTCTTCACCAGAAAGGAGACAAGCTACCGGGGACCGGTTTCTGGCATTTCAGCCTCTTCGGCCCGGCTTGCTTGAATCCTGATGGAGCAGTGAGAAAGGGACTCATGTCTGAGTATACCCTGCCACACCTATAGTGGCCAAAAACGATTCAGAAAAGGGGGTGGTGATGAACAGAGTGTCTGAATTAAGCAGACCACTCTTACCCAGTCCAAAGATCAGGGCTTGATCCATCACCGTTATTTATCTCACTGCCCCATCCCAGCTCAGAACCTGGCTATATGCAAATTAGTCTGTCCCTGGCCCAGTGCATCATGGGAACAGGGCAGACCAAACTACCAAGCCAATTCTTCACCAGAAAGGAGACAAGCTACCGGGGACCGGTTTCTGGCATTTCAGCCTCTTCGGCCCGGCTTGCTTGAATCCTGATGGAGCAGTGAGAAAGGGACTCATGTCTGAGTATACCCTGCCACACCTATAGTGGACAAAAACAATTCAGAAAAGGGGGTGGTGATGAACAGAGTGTCTGAATTAAGCAGACCACTCTTACCCAGTCCAAAGATCAGGGCTTGATCCATCACCGTTATTTATCTCACTGCCCCATCCCAGCTCAGAACCTGGCTATATGCAAATTAGTCTGTCCCTGGCCCAGTGCATCATGGGAACAGGGCAGACCAAACTACCAAGCCAATTCTTCACCAGAAAGGAGACAAGCTACCGGGGACCGGTTTCTGGCATTTCAGCCTCTTCGGCCCGGCTTGCTTGAATCCTGATGGAGCAGTGAGAAAGGGACTCATGTCTGAGTATACCCTGCCACACCTATAGTGGCCAAAAACGATTCAGAAAAGGGGGTGGTGATGAACAGAGTGTCTGAATTAAGCAGACCACTCTTACCCAGTCCAAAGATCAGGGCTTGATCCATCACCGTTATTTATCTCACTGCCCCATCCCAGCTCAGAACCTGGCTATATGCAAATTAGTCTGTCCCTGGCCCAGTGCATCATGGGAACAGGGCAGACCAAACTACCAAGCCAATTCTTCACCAGAAAGGAGACAAGCTACCGGGGACCGGTTTCTGGCATTTCAGCCTCTTCGGCCCGGCTTGCTTGAATCCTGATGGAGCAGTGAGAAAGGGACTCATGTCTGAGTATACCCTGCCACACCTATAGTGGCCAAAAACGATTCAGAAAAGGGGGTGGTGATGAACAGAGTGTCTGAATTAAGCAGACCACTCTTACCCAGTCCAAAGATCAGGGCTTGATCCATCGCCGTTATTTATCTCACTGCCCCATCCCAGCTCAGAACCTGGCTATATGCAAATTAGTCTGTCCCTGGCCCAGTGCATCATGGGAACAGGGCAGACCAAACTACCAATCCAATTCTTCACCAGAAAGGAGACAAGCTACCGGGGACCGGTTTCTGGCATTTCAGCCTCTTTGGCCCGGCTTGCTTGAATCCTGATGGAGCAGTGAGAAAGGGACTCATGTCTGAGTATACCCTGCCACACCTATAGTGGCCAAAAACGATTCAGAAAAGGGGGTGGTGATGAACAGAGTGTCTGAATTAAGCAGACCACTCTTACCCAGTCCAAAGATCAGGGCTTGATCCATCACCGTTATTTATCTCACTGCCCCATCCCAGCTCAGAACCTGGCTATATGCAAATTAGTCTGTCCCTGGCCCAGTGCATCATGGGAACAGGGCAGACCAAACTACCAAGCCAATTCTTCACCAGAAAGGAGACAAGCTACCGGGGACCGGTTTCTGGCATTTCAGCCTCTTCGGCCCGGCTTGCTTGAATCCTGATGGAGCAGTGAGAAAGGGACTCATGTCTGAGTATACCCTGCCACACCTATAGTGGCCAAAAACGATTCAGAAAAGGGGGTGGTGATGAACAGAGTGTCTGAATTAAGCAGACCACTCTTACCCAGTCCAAAGATCAGGGCTTGATCCATCGCCGTTATTTATCTCACTGCCCCATCCCAGCTCAGAACCTGGCTATATGCAAATTAGTCTGTCCCTGGCCCAGTGCATCATGGGAACAGGGCAGACCAAACTACCAATCCAATTCTTCACCAGAAAGGAGACAAGCTACCGGGGACCGGTTTCTGGCATTTCAGCCTCTTTGGCCCGGCTTGCTTGAATCCTGATGGAGCAGTGAGAAAGGGACTCATGTCTGAGTATACCCTGCCACACCTATAGTGGCCAAAAACGATTCAGAAAAGGGGGTGGTGATGAACAGAGTGTCTGAATTAAGCAGACCACTCTTACCCAGTCCAAAGATCAGGGCTTGATCCATCACCGTTATTTATCTCACTGCCCCATCCCAGCTCAGAACCTGGCTATATGCAAATTAGTCTGTCCCTGGCCCAGTGCATCATGGGAACAGGGCAGACCAAACTACCAAGCCAATTCTTCACCAGAAAGGAGACAAGCTACCGGGGACCGGTTTCTGGCATTTCAGCCTCTTCGGCCCGGCTTGCTTGAATCCTGATGGAGCAGTGAGAAAGGGACTCATGTCTGAGTATACCCTGCCACACCTATAGTGGCCAAAAACGATTCAGAAAAGGGGGTGGTGATTGTTGGAAATGGGATCCCCGGCTGGCCAGGGCTTTCGCCAAAGTCAGTCAGAGACCACCACACCCAAGTCAGGGCAAGGGAGTTACACGCCAAGATAACCCCTACTCACCCTCTAGGTAACGTGGCGCGAGCAGCAAGGCTAAACTTGGAGGCGATGTAAGTTAAGTATTTGCGCACGCACCCCAGCAACAACAACCAAAGGCCCACCACAAAGGAAACTCCACACAAGGTTATATAAAAATAGCCTTTGTATTATAATAAATATACATCAGATAAAACACACATCTTGTTACACTGTGCCAACAGGCACGGGCGGAATTTACAAGGGATATTGCACAGGACAGGGCCACTTGGACCACTGTCAGGGGTATCAGCACTTTTAGAAATAATACATTCAGAAATAGCACTTTAGAAAGTAAAATCAGTGTAGCACACAATATAAACATAGAGCACTCAACCAGTAATAACTGGTAACAGGACCTCACTAGCACCACCTGTACTAGGGAGAAAAACAACCACCTACATGTCACACTACCTGTAGGGGTGTAAAGACAAAACACATGATGCATTAACATTCAGAGGTGTAGCAATAACATTGCGCAAAACTTAGATCAGTCACCACCTGTGACAGTCCCTGTGTCCCAATGTCAGGGGCCTAAACGTAGCAGTTGCCCACAAAGTGCTGAGCAACTGGTGCAGGGAAAGTTAGGGCAACGTTGGAGCCTCTCTGGGCTCAAGAACCACCACTGTGGCACTGCGGAGCCTCACTGGACTCTCAAAGCGAATGACCCTCTCAGAGCCTCTCTGGCTCGTAACAAGAATGGGCAATGAGCCTCTCTGGGCTCACAAAGCAATCTGCCACCTCGAGCCTCTCAGGGCTCACAAAACGAAAATGGGCACCAGAGCCTCTCTGGGCTCCACAACAACAATGGCCGCCGTTGGAGTCCCCCTCCTGGGGACTCTAAGCACAATTAGGGCACCTGGAGCCTCTCTGGCTCTCAAACACGACTGTGCACTCGAGCCTCTCTGGGCTCGCAGAATGAAGGAAATGGCACCCCCAGAGCCTCGCAGGCTCGTAAATTAGCTGTGGGCGGGAGCCTCTCTGGGCTTGCAACATAAGCAAATGCCCTGAGCCTCTCTGGGCTCGTCACGGCGGTGGGCGTTGGTGGAGCCCCTCACGGGGGACTCAGAGCAGGGGCAACAGCCCCAAGAGCCTCAACCGGCTCTACACACGAAATGCTCTCTTGAAGCCCTCGTGGCTTCACTTCGCACTTTAGCGCTATCTCGCGCTACCAGAAAGGGAGGGGGGGGCGGACACCGACAATGTGTCCCGGCGCCCCTCCCTCCAGCACTGCCACACTCACCGGCTTTAGCGCTGGGTCCCAGACGAGTCTGGGGCTCCTCTTTTCGCCGCCTCTCCTCTCGTCCCGGGGCTCCCCTCTCCACTCGGGGAGCCTCGGGGACCCGGCCGGCAGCTTCTCTGCTGCGAGGGGCGGGACTTCCGGGTTGCCTGTCTCGGGCCGCGCTGCAATTGGTCAGCCGGCCCAGTGCTTCCGGGTCGCCGCGGGCAGCGCGGCGGCTCGCTTCTTAGGCAGGCAGGCGGGCTCCCAGGATCCGAGGAGTGGGCTCCCTCGTGAATCCAATAAATCACGGGCACAACAAAGCGGCAATGAGCGGGGTGGCACCCGCGCCGCCAAAGCAAATATAAAGCGAGGTAGGCACTCGCTAGGCACCGCAATTTCGGGCTGATGCCGGGTGGGCACCGGCTGGCTCTCAAAGCGCTAGCAGCGCTAGCCTCTAAGAAAAGGCGCTCCCAAGCGCCACCGGGCCACATGCAGCGCTCTCAAGCGCTAGGCAAGGGATTCCAGCGCTCCCCAGCGCTGAAAGGCAGAGAGCAGCGCTCTCAGTGCTGTAGGCACAGCACCAGCTCCAGCAGGGGCTGGAGGCAGGCAGGGGGGGGCAAGGCTGGGCCAGAGCCAGCACACTGGGTCTCCAGGCAGGGAGACACCCCAAGTGGCGGTCCTCCCGGCCCCAGCAGCAGCAACAGCCCCCTCTGGCAGGATCCAAAAGCAGAACATTTTCTAAGGGGACACAGCCCCTTCTTATAGTAACAAATCCTTTGTTTCAAGGTGCAGGGTGGGGGGAAAACCAGTTTCAGCTGGCTCTGGAGCACTCTTGATGGCCCAACCACCCATTTCTTTCACTGGGGAGGCTAGGGTCGTTAGACACACCACAGGGGGGCGGAGCCAGCATTGTGTGGGGAAAACCCAGCCCATCCAGGACACAGGTACACTCCTCCCACACATCACTCATGCTAATCTCCCACTCACCACCGGGCAGACCCATCCAGACTTCCTGGAGCCTGGCATGCCAGCCAGCTCCAGCCAATCACGCTCCAGCACCCTCACAGCACACGCACACATATCTCAATGTCCAGAAGTAGCACGTCCCTTCTAGACACATACATGCCGCAGACACCATCTCGCAGCATTCACTCTCACGAGTTTACACATACTAAACTCGAGCCTGCACTCCCCACGCATCAGGAACTACCAGGGACACACACCTTCCCCATGCATTCCTATGGGAGGGCAGGCCAGCCATGCTACACGCACGCACTTTCACTCTGGGACCCAGGGAAAAGTGCGCAGAGACCCAAAAATCACTGACACAGGGTCACACATAAGGCAAAAAGTTCAGGGGTGAACCAGCCCTGCGGGCCAAGTCCAACATAACCCCCTTCCAGCCAAAACGCAGGGCAGAACAATCACCACCGTGATGGACTTCCCTGCTTGGGGCGATAGAACACGGACGCAGGCCCGCCACTGCCGGGACATCCTCCTGTTCTATGCCATGGTGGAACCCCTATGGTTCCTTCTAAAGCTACTGTAAGGACCAACTGGGCTACCCCACTGGTACTCCTCAGCTGTCCGCGGCCAGGACCAGGCCCTAGGCCACCCAGGTGCCACTGGTTCCTGCCTACTCATGAAGTGGGGGGTAGTAACCCCAGGCCCATAGTAGCCATTCTCCACTCCTCCTGTCTGCAAGACAGGGCTAGACTGCCACTGGTTCTCCAGCCTAGGGTCTACAACCTCAGGTGGACCAGGAGTCTCAGGGAAGGCGCTCCTCCCCTTTCCTCTTCTTTTAGGGTTCCTCCTCCCCGTGCGAGGGGGACACCTAGAACGCCATTCCAACCTAGGGTTTAACCCCTCAGGTTGCACCGTGGTCAGATGTGGGCTCTCCCACCCTCTGCACCCCCTTCCAGAGGTCTGCCCTCTCCCACCTGGAGAGGTTCCTCTGGAAGAAGAACAGGTCAGGACACTGGTTACAGTCGTCCTACCCTTCAGGTCAGGCTGATCCTGAACCTGGCCTTCCAACCTCTGGTCTAAAACCTTCGGTGGAACAATTGCCTGGCACTCCAGGACTTCTGGGGACTCACACACAATCCCCCTGAGGCTAACAACTGACACATCTGTTGTGTGACTGTCTGTCTGGCGCAGATCTCCCGCCCTCTGTCCACCTGACAGTGCGTGACGATCCCCCAGACCAGAAGTGGCGCCACCCGGGTCCCCCCAAGAAGATCTAGCCCAACTGGCTAGTCCCTGGTCCACTGGTGCATCCACTGGGGAACTCATCCCCCAATCACTCCTCACGCTGGACTCCTGTACCCTCCCTACCGGAGCGGTACTGCCAGCCTCTAGAACCACAGGAGCTCTGGTTACAGACGCTCCAGGTCCTCTACTCACTAGGAGATCCTCCTCAAATGGGCTAACAGGACAGCCTAGGTCCCCAACCTGGTGTTCCCTCAAGAAACCACCCAGGTTCTGAGACAGGGCTTCGGGCCTCTGGGGGCTCTCAGCCACCCACTGACTCCTGCTCCACTGAGCCAGGCAGTCAGCCCCTACACCCTTCTCACTATACTGGGACCTAGCTGGGCTACACTGAGCCTCTTCCACCACGCTGGGCTGGAAGATACCTGAACCACTTCTTTTGGACTCACTCACCAATGACTCTACAGAACCTCTGGCCCTTTCCCAGCGGTCTGCTTCCTCTGCCAGGTCACATGGTTCAGACAATCCACACCCTAACAGGTGTTGGCGCAACCCTGGTGAACAACAACTGAGCAACTGCTCTCTGAGAAACATATCGAACAATAGGTCCCAATCACATTTCGTGGGTTCCCGTACCCAATCACACAGGGCTCCACAACAGTCATCCTCAAAGTCTACCCAAGACTGGTGAGACGGTTTCCTAAGGTTCCTAAACCTCAACCTATTCTCCTCCTCTGGGGAAACAGGAACCATACTCGGGAACTGGGAATTTCTAGACTGGAATCTAAATAGCTGCCACCACTGGACTCAACCCTCCCTGGGGGATCCAGAAAATTAAGACTGCGCTCAGGGGATAACCTACACTCTAGGGCTATCTTCTCCCTGGCCAAGGCCCTCTCAGCCTCTGCAGTCCGCTCATTCACACCCAGCTGCGCCATCTCTCTGGCATACTCTAACCGGAGCTTCTCCATGGCCAGCTGGTGCTCCCTCTCTTCTCTCCTATCCACCCACTCCTCTGGGGACAGGGAAAGGGATGGGGTGCTACATCTGACACTGGACCCAGCAAGGCACTCCCTATCTAGGGGGTACTCGCTCTCTGCTGGCGCCCATCCACTGTCACACTCACTCTCCACATCAGACTCTTCAGGGCTCCCCTCAGACCCACCACCCTCATGGTGTGCGGTCCGGGCCCTCTCCCTCTCACTGTGCTCACGCTCCCAGTCACTCTTCTGCCACAGGATCATGTTATCCCTAAGCTTGGACTGGGTGTCTGACTCACTCACTGGGATGTCTCTCTCCTTACATAACCGTACCAACTCATGCACACTGTACTTAAACAGGCCACAAAGGTTAAAAGGAGATTCCATCTTGACAGGATGCTCACAGACACGTGCAACACAAGGGATCTAGCAATCTGAAGTAGGAGTACACAATTCCAAAACTTCCACACTCTCCTTAAAAAAGAACTCACTCATGCGTCCAGAGAAACACACCATTCATCCACACACACCCTCCCCTCGGATCGGTAAGGCAGTTTCTACCACCCCTGACTTCTCAACCTGACCACAAGTGACACAGGTACCAAACTCTGGAAGCAGGGCGGGGGACAAATGTACAGGACACAATTATAAAATGACACTCTTCAGGGGAAGAAACAATGGAATTTTACCAAAAACAATAATCCCCAAAATGTGGTTATCTAAACATGTAGAGCTTTGAAGTGCGGCCAGCCGCTACTGTGGTACAACGCAAACACAAATCCTTATCCTCACCGCTTGCCGCCAATGTTGGAAATGGGATCCCCGGCTGGCCAGGGCTTTCGCCAAAGTCAGTCAGAGACCACCACACCCAAGTCAGGGCAAGGGAGTTACACGCCAAGATAACCCCTACTCACCCTCTAGGTAACGTGGCGCGAGCAGCAAGGCTAAACTTGGAGGCGATGTAAGTTAAGTATTTGCGCACGCACCCCAGCAACAACAACCAAAGGCCCACCACAAAGGAAACTCCACACAAGGTTATATAAAAATAGCCTTTGTATTATAATAAATATACATCAGATAAAACACACATCTTGTTACACTGTGCCAACAGGCACGGGCGGAATTTACAAGGGATATTGCACAGGACAGGGCCACTTGGACCACTGTCAGGGGTATCAGCACTTTTAGAAATAATACTTTCAGAAATAGCACTTTAGAAAGTAAAATCAGTGTAGCACACAATATAAACATAGAGCACTCAACCAGTAATCACTGGTAACAGGACCTCACTAGCACCACCTGTACTAGGGAGAAAAACAACCACCTACATGTCACACTACCTGTAGGGGTGTAAAGACAAAACACATGATGCATTAACATTCAGAGGTGTAGCAATAACATTGCACAAAACTTAGATCAGTCACCACCTGTGACAGTCCCTGTGTCCCAATGTCAGGGGCCTAAACGTAGCAGTTGCCCACAAAGTGCTGGGCAACTGGTGCAGGGAAAGTTAGGGCAACATTGGAGCCTCTCTGGGCTCAAGAACCACCACTGTGGCACTGCGGAGCCTCAATGGACTCTCAAAGCGAATGACCCTCTCAGAGCCTCTCTGGCTCGTAACAAGAATGGGCAATGAGCCTCTCTGGGCTCACAAAGCAATCTGCCACCTCGAGCCTCTCAGGGCTCACAAAACGAAAATGGGCACCAGAGCCTCTCTGGGCTCTACAACAACAATGGCCGCCGTTGGAGTCCCCCTCCTGGGGACTCTAAGCACAATTAGGGCACCTGGAGCCTCTCTGGCTCTCAAACACGACTGTGCACTCGAGCCTCTCTGGGCTCGCAGAATGAAGGAAATGGCACCCCCAGAGCCTCGCAGGCTCGTAAATTAGCTGTGGGCGGGAGCCTCTCTGGGCTTGCAACATAAGCAAATGCCCTGAGCCTCTCTGGGCTCGTCACGGCGGTGGGCGTTGGTGGAGCCCCTCACGGGGGACTCAGAGCAGGGGCAACAGCCCCAAGAGCCTCAACCGGCTCTACACACGAAATGCTCTCTTGAAGCCCTCGTGGCTTCACTTCGCACTTTAGCGCTATCTCGCGCTACCAGAAAGGGAGGGGGGGGCGGACACCGACAATGTGTCCCGGCGCCCCTCCCTCCAGCACTGCCACACTCACCGGCTTTAGCGCTGGGTCCCAGACGAGTCTGGGGCTCCTCTTTTCGCCGCCTCTCCTCTCGTCCCGGGGCTCCCCTCTCCACTCGGGGAGCCTCGGGGACCCGGCCGGCAGCTTCTCTGCTGCGAGGGGCGGGACTTCCGGGTTGCCTGTCTCGGGCCGCGCTGCAATTGGTCAGCCGGCCCAGTGCTTCCGGGTCGCCGCGGGCAGCGCGGCGGCTCGCTTCTTAGGCAGGCAGGCGGGCTCCTAGGATCCGAGGAGTGGGCTCCCTCGTGAATCCAATAAATCACGGGCACAACAAAGCGGCAATGAGCGGGGTGGCACCCGCGCCGCCAAAGCAAATATAAAGCGAGGTAGGCACTCGCTAGGCACCGCAATTTCGGGGCTGATGCCGGGTGGGCACCGGCTGGCTCTCAAAGCGCTAGCAGCGCTAGCCTCTAAGAAAAGGCGCTCCCAAGCGCCACCGGGCCACATGCAGCGCTCTCAAGCGCTAGGCAAGGGATTCCAGCGCTCCCCAGCGCTGAAAGGCAGAGAGCAGCGCTCTCAGTGCTGTAGGCACAGCACCAGCTCCAGCAGGGGCTGGAGGCAGGCAGGGGGGGCAAGGCTGGGCCAGAGCCAGCACACTGGGTCTCCAGGCAGGGAGACACCCCAAGTGGCGGTCCTCCCGGCCCCAGCAGCAGCAAGAGCCCCCTCTGGCAGGATCCAAAAGCAGAACATTTTCTAAGGGGACACAGCCCCTTCTTATAGTAACAAATCCTTTGTTTCAAGGTGCAGGGTGGGGGGAAAACCAGTTTCAGCTGGCTCTGGAGCACTCTTGATGGCCCAACCACCCATTTCTTTCACTGGGGAGGCTAGGGTCGTTAGACACACCACAGGGGGGCGGAGCCAGCATTGTGTGGGGAAAACCCAGCCCATCCAGGACACAGGTACACTCCTCCCACACATCACTCATGCTAATCTCCCACTCACCACCGGGCAGACCCATCCAGACTTCCTGGAGCCTGGCTTGCCAGCCAGCTCCAGCCAATCACGCTCCAGCACCCTCACAGCACACGCACACATATCTCAATGTCCAGAAGTAGCACTTCCCTTCTAGACACATACATGCCGCAGACACCATCTCGCAGCATTCACTCTCACGAGTTTACACATACTAAACTCGAGCCTGCACTCCCCACGCATCAGGAACTACCAGGGACACACACCTTCCCCATGCATTCCTATGGGAGGGCAGGTCAGCCATGCTACACGCACGCACTTTCACTCTGGGACCCAGGGAAAAGTGCGCAGAGACCCAAAAATCACTGACACAGGGTCACACATAAGGCAAAAAGTTCAGGGGTGAACCAGCCCTGCGGGCCAAGTCCAACAGTGATGAACAGAGTGTCTGAATTAAGCAGACCACTCTTACCCAGTCCAAAGATCAGGGCTTGATCCATCACCGTTATTTATCTCACTGCCCCATCCCAGCTCAGAACCTGGCTATATGCAAATTAGTCTGTCCCTGGCCCAGTGCATCATGGGAACAGGGCAGACCAAACTACCAAGCCAATTCTTCACCAGAAAGGAGACAAGCTACCGGGGACCGGTTTCTGGCATTTCAGCCTCTTCGGCCCGGCTTGCTTGAATCCTGATGGAGCAGTGAGAAAGGGACTCATGTCTGAGTATACCCTGCCACACCTATAGTGGCCAAAAACGATTCAGAAAAGGGGGTGGTGATGAACAGAGTGTCTGAATTAAGCAGACCACTCTTACCCAGTCCAAAGATCAGGGCTTGATCCATCACCGTTATTTATCTCACTGCCCCATCCCAGCTCAGAACCTGGCTATATGCAAATTAGTCTGTCCCTGGCCCAGTGCATCATGGGAACAGGGCAGACCAAACTACCAAGCCAATTCTTCACCAGAAAGGAGACAAGCTACCGGGGACCGGTTTCTGGCATTTCAGCCTCTTCGGCCCGGCTTGCTTGAATCCTGATGGAGCAGTGAGAAAGGGACTCATGTCTGAGTATACCCTGCCACACCTATAGTGGCCAAAAACGATTCAGAAAAGGGGGCGGTGATGAACAGAGTGTCTGAATTAAGCAGACCACTCTTACCCAGTCCAAAGATCAGGGCTTGATCCATCACCGTTATTTATCTCACTGCCCCATCCCAGCTCAGAACCTGGCTATATGCAAATTAGTCTGTCCCTGGCCCAGTGCATCATGGGAACAGGGCAGACCAAACTACCAAGCCAATTCTTCACCAGAAAGGAGACAAGCTACCGGGGACCGGTTTCTGGCATTTCAGCCTCTTCGGCCCGGCTTGCTTGAATCCTGATGGAGCAGTGAGAAAGGGACTCATGTCTGAGTATACCCTGCCACACCTATAGTGGCCAAAAACGATTCAGAAAAGGGGGTGGTGATGAATAGAGTGTCTGAATTAAGCAGACCACTCTTACCCAGTCCAAAGATCAGGGCTTGATCCATCACCGTTATTTATCTCACTGCCCCATCCCAGCTCAGAACCTGGCTATATGCAAATTAGTCTGTCCCACGCCCAGTGCATCATGGGAACAGGGCAGACCAAACTACCAAGCCAATTCTTCACCAGAAAGGAGACAAGCTACCGGGGACCGGTTTCTGGCATTTCAGCCTCTTCGGCCCGGCTTGCTTGAATCCTGATGGAGCAGTGAGAAAGGGACTCATGTCTGAGTATACCCTGCCACACCTATAGTGGCCAAAAACGATTCAGAAAAGGGGGTGGTGATGAACAGAGTGTCTGAATTAGGCAGACCACTCTTACCCAGTCCAAAGATCAGGGCTTGATCCATCACCGTTATTTATCTCACTGCCCCATCCCAGCTCAGAACCTGGCTATATGCAAATTAGTCTGTCCCTGGCCCAGTGCATCATGGGAACAGGGCAGACCAAACTACCAAGCCAATTCTTCACCAGAAAGGAGACAAGCTACCGGGGACCGGTTTCTGGCATTTCAGCCTCTTCGGCCCGGCTTGCTTGAATCCTGATGGAGCAGTGAGAAAGGGACTCATGTCTGAGTATACCCTGCCACACCTATAGTGGCCAAAAACGATTCAGAAAAGGGGGTGGTGATGAACAGAGTGTCTGAATTAAGCAGACCACTCTTACCCAGTCCAAAGATCAGGGCTTGATCCATCACCGTTATTTATCTCACTGCCCCATCCCAGCTCAGAACCTGGCTATATGCAAATTAGTCTGTCCCTGGCCCAGTGCATCATGGGAACAGGGCAGACCAAACTACCAAGCCAATTCTTCACCAGAAAGGAGACAAGCTACCGGGGACCGGTTTCTGGCATTTCAGCCTCTTCGGCCCGGCTTGCTTGAATCCTGATGGAGCAGTGAGAAAGGGACTCATGTCTGAGTATACCCTGCCACACCTATAGTGGCCAAAAACGATTCAGAAAAGGGGGTGGTGATGAACAGAGTGTCTGAATTAAGCAGACCACTCTTACCCAGTCCAAAGATCAGGGCTTGATCCATCACCGTTATTTATCTCACTGCCCCATCCCAGCTCAGAACCTGGCTATATGCAAATTAGTCTGTCCCTGGCCCAGTGCATCATGGGAACAGGGCAGACCAAACTACCAAGCCAATTCTTCACCAGAAAGGAGACAAGCTAGCGGGGACCGGTTTCTGGCATTTCAGCCTCTTCGGCCCGGCTTGCTTGAATCCTGATGGAGCAGTGAGAAAGGGACTCATGTCTGAGTATACCCTGCCACACCTATAGTGGCCAAAAACGATTCAGAAAAGGGGGTGGTGATGAACAGAGTGTCTGAATTAAGCAGACCACTCTTACCCAGTCCAAAGATCAGGGCTTGATCCATCACAGTTATTTATCTCACTGCCCCATCCCAGCTCAGAACCTGGCTATATGCAAATTAGTCTGTACCTGGCCCAGTGCATCATGGGAACAGGGCAGACCAAACTACCAAGCCAATTCTTCACCAGAAAGGAGACAAGCTACCGGGGACCGGTTTCTGGCATTTCAGCCTCTTCGGCCCGGCTTGCTTGAATCCTGATGGAGCAGTGAGAAAGGGACTCATGTCTGAGTATACCCTGCCACACCTATAGTGGCCAAAAACGATTCAGAAAAGGGGGTGGTGATGAACAGAGTGTCTGAATTAAGCAGACCACTCTTACCCAGTCCAAAGATCAGGGCTTGATCCATCACCGCTATTTATCTCACTGCCCCATCCCAGCTCAGAACCTGGCTATATGCAAATTAGTCTGTCCTGATGAAGACACACTGGTTGTGTCGAAACGCGTCGACAGACAGGCATTGATTTTGATAATCAGCCGGGGAAATCATCAAAATTCACTTCTCCGTATCAATTTGTAGAGAATACGATAATTAAATACTGCATTCTCTTTTTTATTTTTTTATCATTCACTATCTGATTGAATGTGTTCATCAATTTTTATTACTGTTATTAAATTTTGTGATATCATGGTTAACTAGTTGGTATTTTACTTTGCTTGTGTTTTTTGTGATATGTCTATTTTGTGCCAGTTGTCTACATTGTTGATGCCTGGATATACTATTTTGTTTTCAATTACTTTGCCCTGATCCAGGATTCTGATCTCATTCAGGGGGTCCCTGTTCTAATGCCATGTAGTCTCACCCACCATGCTGTGTTTGTGGCTGCGTGTTGTGCAGATAAATTCTCTCTACCTGGCACCAGCTTGTGTTGTGTGCCCCAGTGCCAAGATCCTCTTGTGTCTGGCTTGGGCTTCCATCTCCTCAGTGATGCCAACAGGCCTTGCCATCTGTGTCTGGTGCCCCAGCTATCTGGCTGTTATCTCTGAAGTGGTCCAAGGGGCCCACCACCCTTCACGGTCAGCCCTATCCAACCGGGGGAAAACATTGTTTACAACGCGGTGTTTACACCGCACTACCTTTACCACGCTGCCATTACAACGCAAGTCGTTACTACGACTTGCGCTGGATGGCGCTGTTGGTTAAGGAATATTGTAATTTTATATTCCAACACCTTCCCTACTGTTACGTGGGCTGGTGTTGGAATATAAAATTATAATAATCCTCAATCCGTGTACTCCACGCAAGTCGTTGTAACGACTTGCGTTGTAGAAACCGCGTTGTAAAGTACCGCGATCTAAAAGATTGCGTTGTACTGACATACATCCCCAACCGGGGGCTTAGTATTCCACAAGCCCAGCGTCTTTTCATGGCCATTCCTACTGTAACCCCCAATTGGCCAACCTCTCTTACACCACTCTCATCCAGCGCTGGGTAGCCCTTGGGCAGCCATGTGCTTTATAAAAAACTAAACATAAACGTGCTGCACAATTTATTTATAGATTTTAAAGCTCACCTGTTCCATCTGTTAATAAGGATGCACCCAACAAGGCTAATGCTCATACATGTTAACATTTTATAATGGGAAAGTGTGAGATTTTGAAAACAAATTGGGTTAATGGATTTTCCCTATTGATATGTATTGAAGCATAGGCAATTCCAGACGGGAGACAGGTAAAAAAAAAAAAAAAAAGAAGCATGGTCAGACTGGGAACCCAAAGCAGTGCTGGGAAATGTTGTCAGACCAGCCCCCATATGGTGCATAGCGAGTGCAGCTTGTGAGCCTGACTACTAGAATAGGGGCTGCTGGGGGGGGTCTCCACCAAGAAACTTTGGGAATAAATGGTGCAATCTACAACACTTTTTTCATTATATTTTCAGTTGTATTTTCAATTGTATTTGTTTTTAAAGCATGGTAAATGACGTTCACCAGGATACTGCAATCTTTATCTGAAAGAGACACGTTAGTGATAGATTCCTTACCTTAGAATATCCCCAGGCGTCAGACTGGATCCGGAACTTTTTTGTGTAGCAGTACCCATGCGCGTCGGTAGGTGTCGTCGGCGGCTCCGCGTCCGTCGTCGGCGTCGTGGGCGCCGTGATGACGTCATCTGAGTACTTAGACGCCGCCTCCGCGTGCTGATGTCAGTTCTTTTCTTTTTTTCCGCGCCAGCTAGCGCAGATCTGGAAAAAGTTGTACCCTAGTCACTTTTTGACTAACCTTTTCAGATCCTTTTTGATCCATTTTCGAAGTCTATTCGACTCCGACGGTGCCGGTAGGGATGCCCGGGTTTAAGCCCTGCGCCGACTGCAACCGACTGATGTTGGTTACCGACCCCCATCGCCGGTGCCTGCACTGGTTAGGCCTGGACCACGACGACAAGTCCTGCTCCGACTGCTGGGCCCTGGCATCTAAAGCTAGACGGGAGCAGTCCCGTAAGCGACTCGAGCTTCTGCAGTCAGCCCCGCACCGCTCGAGGTCCCGGTCCGAAAGGAGGTCGAGGAACCGGTCGCGGGGCCGGAGCCACCACAGTTCCGGGAGTCGTCATCGGTCTTCGGGCTCGAAGTCCTCAGGTAAGAGGCACAAGAAGTCGAAGAGGCATCATCGCTCTTCTGACTCCCCCTGACGCTCGCGCGACGCGGCCGGGGGTTCGAGCGACATTGCCCACGCGGCTCCGCTGGAGCCGCATGTGTCACGGCCTGCTTCACACCCACCGGTCCCTGGGCAGGACGTGACGCCGGGGGAGATTGCAGACTTCCTCATGGCCATGAGGTCGCTCGCTCCTCCGTCGGGTTCCGCGGTGCCTTCAGGCCAAGCGGCACCGACTGGGTCCCCACACGGGCCGGGTGCTTCGGCCCCGGCGCCGTCGGGTGTTTCGGCCCCGATGCCGCAGGGCCCCTCTGGGTCCGGTTTGCCGCCGGTCGACCTCACGACCTCGCCGGCGTCAGCCCCATGGGTGTCGCCCCCAGTGCCGTCTCCGGACGACGTCGTCCCTGGTCCTGCCCTCGATTCGGGTCCAGCGCCGGAGCAGCGCTGCTCGGACTGGACAGGAGAGCTTGGGGATGCCAGTGGTCTGGACACTTCGCCTTACACTGGTTTTGTCTCCCCTCCCTAGCGTGACAACGGAGGAGGGGGCTGCTTATAGCGTGGTGCTGATGAGGGCGGCCAAGGCCCTGGGCCTTGAGCTCCCCGTTGCGGTCGTGAGGACTAACCTCCTCACTGAGGTCCTTAAACCACAGTCAAGCTCGGCCGAGCCTCTGCTGCCGTTTAATGAGGCCTTGTCAGACGTTCTTTTGGGCACTTGGTCCAGGCCCGCCACAGGGCAGCCTGTGGATAGGAACGTGGCCAGATGCCACCGCCCGGCTCCGGGTGACCCTTGCTTTCTGTCTACCCACCCCACCCCTGAGAGCCTGGTTATCCAGGCCTCCAATTCCCAGACCGCATTCCCGTCGGTTCCCCCCAACCGGGAATCCAAGAGGTACGAGACTTACGGAAAAAAGGTATTCTCCTCCCTGAGTTTGGGATTGTGGTCAGTCAATACCGCGTGCCTCTTGGGCCGCTACACCCACTCTCTGTCGGACACGGTCGCGGCCATGCTGCCAGAAGGCCCGATGGAGGTACGGGCTAAACTCGTCCAGGCCCTTGTGGAAGGCAGAGATGTGGCGCGGTATTCCATCCAGTGTGGGCTGGACACTACCGACTCTCTAGGCAGAGCGATGGCAACGACGGTGGCGATTTGTCGTCACGCCTGGTTGAGGTCCGCCAATTTCTCGGCCGATGTCCATAACACTCTTATGGACATGCCGTTCGATGGCCGTCGCCTCTTTGGCGACAAGGCAGACCATGCGCTTGAGCGCTTTAAGTACTCCAGGGCTACGGCCAAGTCCTTGGGCCTCTCAGCCCTGTGCCAAAACGGCTGCCTTTTGCCCCTTTCGTGGCCAAGGAAGGGGCGCCCCCACACGTCCTGCCAGCCACGTGCCGCAGACTACCGCAAAACAACAATTGATGGACAGAATGCAGAACAATGTCATACATTCACCCCAGTACAGAGATCTGGGCCCAAATCCATCGTTTTTTTGCACTCCACACCACCCCAGGTCAGACATGGCCATATGCAAATCAGCCTTGACCCTGTGCCTCATGAGAACAGTCCAGTCCGAACTGCCAAGCCATGTCTTTCCTGGACCGGAATCAAGCATCCAAGGACCGGTTTCTGGCTATCAGCCTTCATCAGCCTGGATTGCTTGACTCCAGTGGTGTGGAGAGCATGGGACTCACGTCTGTGCATACCCATCCCACTCGGGGTGACAAATGCAAAAACAACAATTGACCCCAGTACAGAGATCTGGGCCAGCGCTGTGGCGGACTTCCACACCTGCCCCTGCAGCATCCGCCTCTAAACCCTCCTAGTCCGTGCTTTCAGGCCCATGTGACGCCAGTGGGGGGCAGGGTTCGCCATCACCACCTCCACTGGCGCACTGTCACATCGGACAGGTGGGTGCTGCAAATCGTCCGAAGGGGCTACTCCCTCCCCTTCGAGGCGACCCCTCCAGCCATGCCACCGCAGTACCACCGGGTGTCGGGGGATCACTTGCAACTTCTGCAAGAGGAAGTTACGGCCCTCTTGGCCAAGGGGGCCATCGAGCGCGTTCCTAGGCCAGAAGTAGGGTGTGATTGTTACTCCCACTACTTTCTGGTACCCAAGAAGGGCAAAGGGGGCCTACGCCCTATCTTGGACCTACGGAACATCAACGGCTTCCTCCTGAAGGAGAAGTTCAAGATGCTGACGTTGGCTCAGGTTTTTGCTGCCCTAGACCTTGGAGACTGGACGGTAGCGTTGGACTTGCAGGATGCTTATTTTTACATCCCCGTCCTGCCGGCCCACCGGTGTTACCTGCGGTTCACGGTAGGCCAGAAGCATTTTCAGTTTACCATGCTCCCCTTCGGCCTTACCAGCGCCCCACAGGTGTTCACGAAAGTGATGGCGGTAGTCGCAGCTCATCTGCGCAGGTTAGGGGTTTCAGTCTTCCCTTACCTCGACGACTGGTTGTTGAAGGCGGGCTCGCCCCAGACTGTCGTCAGCCACCTCCAGACTACGGCCGACCTCCTGCACCTGCTGGGGTTTTCCATCAATGTGCCGAAGTCACACCTGTGTCCCTCTCAGAAGCTCCTCTTCATCGGAGCGGTTCTAGACTCGGCGCAGTTTCGGGTTTATCCTCCCGAACAGCGGGTTCGGGATATTTAGGCTCTGATTCCGATCTTTCAGCCTTTATCCCAAGTCTCGGTCAGGTTGACGCTGCGGCTTCTGGGGCTGATGGCCTCCTGCATCCTTCTGGTGCATCACGCCCGGTGGTGGATGCAGGCTCTGCAGTGGGACCTGAAGTTTCAGTGGGCCCAGCATCAGGGCAACTTGTCCAACCATGTCTTGATCTCGGAGGACACTGGAAGACAGTTGCAGTGGTGGCTCACGGACCGCGATTGGGTCAGCGGCAGATCCCTCTCCCTACCCCAACCGGAGCACGTTGTTGTGACGGACGCATCCCTCCAGGGCTGGGGGGGCCACATGAGAGAGGCGGAGATCAGAGGCCTTTGGTCTCCGGCGGAGTCTCAGCTCCACAGCAACCTTTTGGAGCTGCAGGCGATCCGGCTTGCACTGAAGACATTCCTCCCCTCTGTCCGGGGGAGTGTAGTGCAGGTGTTCACGGACAACACCACCGCCATGTGGTACTGCAACAAACAGGGCGGGGTGGGGTCGTGGACCCGTTGCCAGGAGGCTCAGCGCCTCTGGCAGTGGCAGGAACATCAGGGCGTGACTCTGGTGGTTCAACACCTGGCAGGTTCTCTGAACGCCAGGGCGGACGAACTCAGCCGTCGGTGCATGATGGATCACGAATGGCGTCTGAACTCGGACGTGGCGCAAGGCCTCTTTCAGCAGTGGGGAGAGCCTCGGTTAGATCTATTCACCACAGAAGAGAACGCGCAAGTGCGAGTGGAATTGCGGTCTATTGTACGCCTTTCCGCCTATACCACTTCTACCAGAGTGCTGAAGAAGATCAGGCGCGACCGGGCCCAGGTTATCCTTGTGGCTCCGGACTGGGCACGAAAATATTGGTATCCAGAGCTACTCAGCATGTCTGACGATCCCCCGATTTGTCTGCCTCTTCAGGAGGACCTTCTGTTGCAGCAGCAGGGGACGGTCCTCCACCCCAACCTGTCTAGTCTCCACCTCCAAGCTTGGAGATTGAGCGGCGACAGTTGAGGCCATTTGACTTGCCTCCTGAAGTCTGTAATGTCATTCTGGCAGCCAGGTGTCCCTCCACAAAGTCGGTATACGCCTGCAGTGGGAACAAATTTGTGGCATGGTGCACAGCAAAGGATGTGGATCCACTCTCTGCCCCCCTTTCTGAGGTTCTCCTCTTCCTTCTTTCTCTTGCCCAGCAGGGCTCTGCTCTGGGCACTATCAAGGGCTACCTTTCTGCTCTTTCTGCCTTCTTGAGGCTACCTGATCAGCCATCTTTGTTCAAGTCCCCAATTGTAAATAGGTTTTTGAAGGGCATCACACACGTTTCCTCCTGTTCCATTCGTGATGCCCAAG
This sequence comes from Lissotriton helveticus, assembly GCF_964261635.1. Taxonomy (NCBI): domain Eukaryota; kingdom Metazoa; phylum Chordata; class Amphibia; order Caudata; family Salamandridae; genus Lissotriton; species Lissotriton helveticus. The sequence goes on from NC_136065.1 coordinate 25,720,751, forward strand.
TGGGACTTGAACCTTGTACTCACTTATCTGATATGCTCTCCCTTCGAGCCACTTCATAACTGTCCTCTCCGTCTTCTTACCCTTAAGACTGCTTTCCTGGTTGCCATCACCTCTGCCAGGAGGGTGAGTGAGCTCCAGGCTCTTTCTTCGAAACCACCTTTCCTTTCTGTCCATCCGGACAAGGTTGTGTTGCGGACAAGATCCTCTTTCCTGCCCAAGGTAGTCACAGCCTTCCACATCGGGCAGTCCATCACCTTGCCCACCTTCTTTCCGCCTCCGCATCCCTCGAAAGAGGAAGAGAGGCTCCACCGTCTGGACCCAAAACTTGCGCTCTCATTCTATCTGGATTGCACACGCCAGTTCCGGGTGGATGACCAACTCTTTTTTGGTTACGTGGGCGCTAAGAAGGGACGGGCGGTGCACAAACGGACCATCTCTTTGTGGATCGTGTTGTGCATCCAGGCTTGCTACTCGTTGGCTAAAAAGGAACCTCCTGTTGGGCTGAGGGCCCATTCCACTCGGGCCATGGCGACTACTACTGCCCTGGGCTGGGGAGTCCCCTTGCAGGACATTTGTCAGGCAGCTATGTGGGCCTCGCTGCACACGTTCGCGAGACACTACTGCCTGGACAGCCAAGTCCGGAGGGATGGCTTCTTTGGCCGTTCCGTCCTCCAGGACTTTCTGGTGTAATTATTTGTTCACAGACCCACCACCGGAGTTGGTATTGCTGGGATATCTATTCTAAGGTAAGGAATCTATCACTAACGTGTCTCTTTCAGATGCACAAGTTACTACTTGTGTAACGATATATCTGTAAGAGACATTAATTAGTGATAGATTCCTTAGCGACCCACCCATCCTCCCCGTTCTGCGAACCGATATCTAGGGTTAAGGTCATCCCCTTTCAGGGCCCTAGTTTCATGGCACCAGTGTTGGTTCTATCATGGCTCTGCGTTTCTGGCGCAGAAAAGCTGTGTATAAGAACTGACGTCAGCACGCGGAGGCGGCGTCTAAGTACTCCGACAACGTCATCACGGCGCCGACGACGGACGCGGAGCCGCGGACGACGCCTACCGACGATCCTGGGTACTGCTACGCAAAAAAATTCCGGATCCAGTCTGACGCCTGGGGATATTCTAAGGTAAGGAATCTATCACTAACTAATGTCTCTTACAGATATATCGTTACACAAGTAGTAACTTGTGCATTGGGGCTCTTCAATTATCCCCTCACTACCACCTTCCAACAGTGCCTCTCACATCTCCATAGCCCCTCTTTCACATCTTTCATTTGTTTCATAGTGCCTCATACCAGTGTAGGGTTTCGGTGCTTTGTACATCACACACATATACAGAGACAATAGGCATACATGTGTGAATTAGTGTATAGAAAATGTTACATAAGACAAAGGGGACTACAAGGTGTAGGATTTATGTCATCCATACTAGTAGGCATTTTTTAAGAGTGCTTGTTCTGGGGAAGCACAAACTCAAGATTCAGCCCTTACCACAGGGTTGACTTTACTAATATGAATTTTCTTTCTAACCAAACAAACCCTTTTTAGCAAAATTAGGATAATGAAACACTAACTTAGTAACTTAGATTATGATTTTAACTTATGAACTGCACTGTGACAAACGCCGTAACTCCACTGAGCTACGCACATAAAACAGCAGCGGCTTCTCTGTTAAAGTGGAAGAGTGTTGCCCCACACGAAAATTTTAATAATAACATGACGTTAATATCATTTTATTTTTACGGTATTGGCCCCGTTTTGCTTAAGGGGCGGGGGCTGGGCTGTCAGCCAGTTGGGGGGAGGAGTGCTATGTGCACTTAAGCGCGCTTCACGATTTGGCCGGACAACGGCGCTCAGACCAATCACGACACTGCTATCAGCAGCGTCGTAATTAGCTAGAGGAGTTGTAATATTTTGAAAGAACCACACGGGAGGTGTAAAGTTGAATTACCTTTTATTTCCCGGAGCGCCGGGAGCAACTGACTGTTGGGCAGCGGTCGGCGCCAATAACCAATATGGCCGCCTTCCGCTTCCTGTCGTCTGCTTCCTGTTCCGGGAACAGAAAGACTAGACCGCCACTACATATCTCCCCCCTTTATGCATTTACCCAAACATGTAACAAAGTCCTTACTTCCAGTTCATGTCATAGTCCTTAAACTTCTCTGGTACCTTCACTCTCCTCCCCGCACGGGTCTGCACTCCTTCACTGCTTCCTTCTTTTTCCAATGCCTTGTTCTCTGTTCTTTCTCCTAAACTACCTCTATCTCTGTCCGTTACCACCTCTTCACTTTCTGCTTTGCTTCCACTTCTCTCTATATCTCTTGTTCTCCATTCTCCATCTCCATCTGCCACGTGCTGCACTCCTTCATCCACATTCTCTCCATACCTTCCCCTACTTTCGCTTCCGCCTTCGTCTTCTACATACTCTGCACCTTCCATCGTCTCTTCTTCCCACTTCAAGATTTTACTACATTTCGCCATTCTGTCCAGTGACCATATCTTGCCGTCACTAAGCAAGGCCGAACGGGCGTAGGGCTCTACCACCTTCAAGGGAGGTGAAAACTTGCTCTCTCCCTTTCTCTTCATGATTGCCAGTTTTACCCTAACCCACTCGCCTTTCTCCAAATCCACTTTCTGAGTGTTCCTTCTCTTGTTGTAGTGAGCGGTGTATACCTCCTGTGCCCTTTCCAGATTTCTTCTGACCACAGCTGGTGACCACTTGCTCTGCACTACTAGTTTCCTCCATGCCGTGTTGTCTTTCGTGAAGGCCTCCCTTCCTCTTAAAACCTTGAACGGGCTGTATCCCGTGCTCCCAGGTGTGATGCGATAAGCCCAAATCATCTTCTCCAATTCTTTCTCCCAGTCAAAACCATCATCTATGGCCGCTTGTATGGTACCCATGATCACGCGATTGAAACGCTCCACTTGACCATTACCAGCTGGGTGATAGATTGGTGTGTGTTTCACTTCAATTCCATTTCTGTTGGTAAAGGCAGTCCACTTCGCTGAAGTGAATTGGGGCCCGTTGTCGCACGTAATTATCCTTGGGATTCCTTCCCTGACAAACGTGGCACGTAAAAAGCGTACCACAGCTTCCGTGTCTGCATGTTCCACTATCTCTATTTCCGGCCATTTCGAGTATTTGTCGATGATTACAACTGCGTATTTCTGAGTTCCTGCTTTGTCGAGGACTGGACCCATTATGTCCTTTGATATCATTTCCCACGGTCCATCCGGAACTGGAAATTTTCCCAAGGGCGGTCTCAGCATGCTCTGTGACTTGTCCGCCTTTGCACATGACTCGCACTTACGCACATGACGTTCCACTTGCACATCGATGGCCGGCCACCAGTACGCTTGTCGTGCAAGGGCTTTCGTTTTCGTTATTCCTTGGTGCCCCTCATGTAGTAGTGACATCAGATGATCCAGAATGTTCTATGGTGGAACCACCTTGTCCCCTCGGAGTAAGAATATAGGGTTCTCTGCCAGAGACAGCTCGTCCCTGACCTCCCAGTACCTCCTCAGTTCTTCCTTCAAGTGTCTCTTTTCCGGCCAACCATGGACGACATACCCTTTCACTACCTCCAGATCAGTGTCCTCTTCATATGCTTTTTCCCATTCCTGAGCACTTATCACTTCTTCTGTGTCTTGGATGGTGGCCACTACATATCCTTCCCATTCCTGTCTCTCTCCGCTGCTCGCTTCTTCCATGGCCGCTGCCCTACTTAGGAAGTCCGCAACTTTGTTCTGCGGTCCCGGAATGTGTTCTACTTCATAGACGAAGTCTAACAGTCTGAGAGTCATCTTGGCTATCCTGGGTGTAGCGTGATCGTGGCCGCTGGATGTAAGTACACGGACAAGTGGTTTGTGGTCTGTCTTCACTAGGAACTTGGCTCCCCACAAGTATTGCCTAAATTTCTCCATCGCCCAGACAACTGCCAGCATTTCTTTCTCCACAACACTGAACTTCTCCTCATTGGAGGCTAGCGAGCGAGAGGCGAAACTGACAGTCGACAGTTCTCCGGATTCTGACTTTTGCATCAGTACTGCCCCAAGACCACGGTCACTGGCGTCAGTAGTGAGGATGGACTCTGCACTCGGGTCGAATCCCTTGAGGGGAATGGCGGTGCTCATCTCCTGCTTGAGTGCGTCAAATTCCAATTGCTCGTCTTTCCCCCACTGGAACCTGTTCTTTTCCTTGAGTAGTTGACGTATAAAGTGCGTTTTCGTGGCGAAATGGGGAATGAATTTGCTGTAATACTCGGCCATTCCCAGAAATGACCGAACATCTTCTTTCTTCCCAGGAGTGGGTGCCTCCAGAATGGCCTTCATGTTTGTTCTCTTAGGAGTGATCCCTTGTCCACTCACCTCGTGACCTAGGTACGTGACAGATTGGACTCCTAAATTGCATTTGGACCACTCAGCAGTTAGCCCATTTTCCTGCAGCCTTTGTAACACTTTGTGGAGTTTCTCATTATGGTCCTGCTTCGACTTCCCCATCACTAAAATGTCGTCCTGGAAGAATAGGACATCCTTCAAGTCTCTTAGAAGTCTGTGCATAATCTTCTGGAAAATTGCCGCGGCGGAAGCCAGGCCAAAGGGCATCCTCACAAATTCGTAGCACCCAAAGGGTGTGATAAAAGATGTGAGATGGCTGCACGACGGATGTAGTTTCACTTGATGGTAGGCTGATGATAAGTCTACCGTGGAGAACCATTTGACATCTTTAGTTTTCGCCAGCATTTCATTGATTCGTGGTAGAGGGAATTTGTCTATGACGATGTTTTTGTTCAATTCTCTGAGGTCGACGCAGAGCCGTACCTTGCCGTTCGGCTTTTGGGCTACCACTAGGGGTGAGAGCCATTCTGCACTCTCAATCGCCCTGATCACTCCTTCTCTTTCCAGTCTGTCCAGTTCCGTTTGCACTGCCTCTCTACTGCGGAACGGGATATTCCTCACTTTGTGCATAACGGGCTCCGCTCCCTCCTTTAGCTTTATGAGATGCGTGTATTTACCTAGTTCACGAATCTGGCCGTTGAACACCTTGGGGTACGCCTTCTGCCACAACGCCACATCTTCCCTGTTCTCCATGTCCATAAGTAAGATTTTCTCGATTCCTCCCGGGTTGAGTTGGATTCCCAACGCTCCCTGGTCTTTCCAGCTCAGCACCGAAGGGCCTTTCTCTGCGACATATAGTTTACAACTTGCGTGGCGGCCCCTGAATTCGAACAGGAGAGGACAGAACCCCAACATTGGAATCTTTTGTCCGGTATATGTGACTGGTCTCACATCCATTGGTAGAAGGTTCTCCTTGATCCTTGGCGCGAATCTGTCTTCCCAAACTGTCCTTTGAACAATGGATATGGGCGCCCCACTGTCTGCGATCATCTCCAGTGGTATTCCCCCGATGTGCATGTCAAGTCTGGGTTTATCCGAGTTCGAACCTTCCATTTCTAGTACTTGGACATCTATGTAAAGGAACTCCTCTTCTTCCACAGTGTCTTCTTGGTCGCTTGCGTCTTCCCGCTGTCCTTGGTCCACGAAACGTACCATTGCGTTCTTAGGTTTTCTGCGACACACCTTTTCATAGTGTCCGAAAATGTTGCAGTAAGAGCATTTGGCCCTGAATGCAGGGCACGCCTTGTCGTTTCCCAGATGGGCATTGCTCCCACACCTGTAACAGTGGGGTCTACTTCCTTTGTTGGATCTGCTGTCCGTCTGGTGTTTGGTGAAGTTGTCGGCTCTTCCACCTCCCTGATTCCTCCGCATCTCACTCTGCCTCGAACGGTCATTTCTGGTAGGCATCATTATCTTGCATACAGTTTGCGACTCTATGGCTTCTTTCTTTGCTGCTTGAGCGCACCGTCTTGACAATTCTGCTTTCTTGACCATCGCCCAGATTTCTTTGAGTGGAGCATCTCCATTCACCCACAACTTTTCCTGTATGTGAGAACTGGAGGTGTGCATGATAATCTGGTCCCTGATTAGTTCATCGTGCAGCGTCCCAAACTTGCACGTGAGGGCTAATTTCCGCAACGCTACGACGTACTCGTCCACCGTCTCGCCGCTTTTTTGCTTCCTTTGAAAGAAGTTGAATCTGTCGATCGCGACGCACACCACCGGTCTGTAGTGTGCATCTAAGTCAGCGATGGCGTGATCAAATACCTCTGTGTCTGTGGCGACTCTCTCACCTTTGACTATGGTGTCCTACACTCTGATCCCTTCCGGACCCAAATTATGTAGTAGGATCTTTTTCTTCCTTTTGCTCGAGAACGGGGTATCACCTTCTTCTTCCAGAGCCTCCAGGTAGTTGAGGAAATACCGCTTCCAATCTTCCCATTTCATCTCCGGTTCGCCGCCCTTTGTCAGAAAAGGTACCAGCTGGGTGAGGGACGTAGTCTGGCTCGCCATTCTGGGTTCTCCCCTCCTGTCTGTCGCAGTCTTGATCGTCCGACTGGGTGGGCTACCCGGCGTGTGCTGCTGTGCCGTGTCCTCCTCACTGCTCTCTCCGTCACTCGCCCCCTCCTTGACTCTCCTCGTGGGGCTCGACAGTCCCAGGTGGACCTCCTCTCTGACGTGGTGGGAAGAGTCAGGCACCTCAGGCACTCTCCGCAGTTCAGCCAGGGTGTCTGACTGGAGTCACGGTACTGAGGGTGGTTTAATAGTAGATGCCTTGACTTATGCCTATGATGCTTGGGGGGGCACAGTACCTCCTGATGCCTGTGTGTATAGGTTTGTATGGCGATGGCAGCACTGGCGAGGCCACTGTGTTCCTCCCCGCTCAGGGCGCTGGTTATGGTGCTGTGATCTGCACCGCGGGGCGCCGCGCTGGTTTTCGCGCCTTTATGCTGGGCGCCCGACGGCTCCTCTGCCGCGCTCCGGGAAACTCGGCTTCCGCACACGCAGGATGCGTGATGCGCGTCTTCGAGCGCGCGCCGGTGGGTTCATACACCGACTCTCGTCGCCATTGTAATATTTTGAAAGAACCACACGGGAGGTGTAAAGTTGAATTACCTTTTATTTCCCGGAGCGCCGGGAGCAACTGACTGTTGGGCAGCGGTCGGCGCCAATAACCAATATGGCCGCCTTCCGCTTCCTGTCGTCTGCTTCCTGTTCCGGGAACAGAAAGACTAGACCGCCACTACAGGAGTCTGGGAGCCTAGGTGATTCCTATGTCTTCGAAGGTAGAAGAACCCTTTTCTTGGCAAGGTAAGTGCCATTTTCTTTCTTTTTCTTTTTTAAATAGCCCCCCGCCTGACCCCTGACCCCTCACCAACACAGCCCCCTAGCAGCTGCCACTGACTGTTCTTTGATCTGCATAGTACACGCTCTTTGCGGCAGGCATATTACACCACTGTGCTATATTAGATGAGTAAAAACTGTCGCTAGACAAAACTCGGACCAGTAGGTACATTAATCACCACTTTGCCACTTTTATTGTCGCCTGAAAACTGTTGGATATGGAAGGAACTCTGCAGTACTTTTAAAACTGCTGCACTGCTACAAAACCGAGCCCCAGCAACAAAAGCTCCCAGCCTCCTGGAGAAACGCCCAATACCTGGTCCGTCCTTGAAATCAAGGCAGGTTTTGCTTCAAACATTGGGAGTCTCCCGCCTGAAGCGGGTCTAGTGGCATTTATGAATGACTCCCACTAGATGGCGCCAGAGGCTGTGGTTTGCAGAGCCTGACCGGCCTCCTCACGGGAATCGTGTTATAAGGGCCAAAAAGAAACTCGAAGAAGCCACCGCTTCCAACTGAAAAAATCCATGTGGAGAAATTCTGGTTGAAGTCTGACCGTCCGTCACTTATATCCACATGGATTTGTTGTGAGTTTCGTTCAGAACGGCAACTTTGAAAAGAGGATACTGCACGCGGTCAAGAAATGTTCCCTGCAAAAACATAAACAAGTCTTCCGTTTTTTTGTCATTTTTTACCAGCTTGTCATATTAGGACTGGCCAGACACGTTGAGATCAACCGAGAAAGAGCGTCAAGAAATGCTACTGAAAGGGGCTTTGCTCGGCCACGTTGTTTAAAGTACTGTCTGCACTTGATTGGGCCGAAGTTGTGCACTTCCGCGGCCGCCTAAAGAGTGCCTATACTGCACTCTCATTGGCTGGTGGAAGGTTCGACCTCTCCTAATATGACTGTCGTCTAGGGTTGCCACCTGATGACCTGGCTAGACCAAAAATAAGTCAAACCACCTAGAACCGGTATTTGTAGCCATTGTCTGTACGTGCTTCAAACAGCCGCTATAAATGTGAGTTTTAAACGTGTACTAGAGCCGCGTTAATGATCCGGGACTAGTAATGAAAGTAAACCGAGGGAGAGAAGTAATGCTACAGATGCATACATACGATTGTGTTAGCCGCCTAGCGAGGATCATGTCTGGGCCTTTGCAGACACTTAAAGACGCAACAAATGGCCGTGTGTGTTTGTCTCTTGGAAAGGTGGCGACCCCACCGTCGCGATGAAAGGTAATGGCACACATCAACCAACCAGGATGCTTGGCATGACCTTCCCCAGAGAGGGAGGTCACTGAAGATGGTGTAAAGAAGTAGCAGCATCACCCAGGACGCACTCATTTATGTCCATCCAGCTAATTAGACTGGCTTGCAAATGGTCTTTATTGCTGGGAGCCATCACCGTCGTGACGCACCAGCCATTTCAGCGCTCGGCGCGGTGTTTAATAGCACCTGCTAACTAGACCCAGGTGAGTGATGTCTAGACTGCCCACCCTAGGCCTCTGCAGTGGTTGTCGAAGCTGGACAGTGTCGGGTGCCCGCTTCCATCACTGCCCTACTGGACAAGCATTCATCCTGTGCCACCCTGCCCACTTTCTCAACACATGCGCAGCCTCCGAAAGGGTATTGTGCAAGCCGCCTAGATATGTGTCCAGCAGACTCAATACATACTACCTCTCTTGCCTCCCTGCCTCTCACACAGCCCACTGCCTCTCACAGAGACCCCCTGGCTCTAACACAATCCCTCTACCTCTCACACAGCACCATGCCTCTCACACAGTCCCTCTGCCTCTCACACAGCCCTCTGCCTCTCACAGAGAACCCTGCCTCTCACGGAGTCCCCCTGCCTCTCACACAGTCCCTCTACCTCTCACACAGCCCACTGCCTCTCACAGAGACCCCCTGGCTCTAAAACAATCCCTCTACCTCTCACAGAGACCCCCTGGCTCTAACACAATCCCTCTGCCTCTCACACAGCCCCTCTGCCTCTCACACAGCCCCTCTGCCTCTCACACAGCCCCTCTGCCTCTCACACAGCTCCTCTGCCTCTCACACAGCCCCTCTGCCTCTCACACAGCTCCCTGCCTCTCACACAGCTCCCTGCCTCTCACACAGCTCCCTGCCTCTCACACAGCTCCCTGCCTCTCACACAGCTCCCTGCCTCTCACACAGCTCCCTGCCACTCACACAGTTCCTCTGCCTCTCACACAGCCCCTCTGCCTCTCACGGAGTCCCCCTGCCTCTCACACAGTCCCTCTACCTCTCACACAGCCCTCTGCCTCTCACAGAGAACCCTGCCTCTCACGGAGTCCCCCTGCCTCTCACACAGGCCCTCTACCTCTCACACAGCCCACTGCCTCTCACAGAGACCCCCTGGCTCTAAAACAATCCCTCTACCTCTCACAGAGACCCCCTGGCTCTAACACAATCCCTCTGCCTCTCACACAGCCCCTCTGCCTCTCACACAGCCCCTCTGCCTCTCACACAGCCCCTCTGCCTCTCACACAGCTCCTCTGCCTCTCACACAGCCCCTCTGCCTCTCACACAGCTCCCTGCCTCTCACACAGCTCCCTGCCTCTCACACAGCTCCCTGCCTCTCACACAGCTCCCTGCCTCTCACACAGCTCCCTGCCTCTCACACAGCTCCCTGCCACTCACACAGTTCCTCTGCCTCTCACACAGCCCCTCTGCCTATCACACAGCTCCCTGCCTCTCACACAGCTCCCTGCCTCTCACACAGCTCCCTGCCACTCACACAGCTCCCTGCCTCTCACACAGCTCCCGGCCTCTCACACAGTCCCCCTCCTGCTCACATACTCCCTTTACCTCTCTGAGTCCCCCTGCCTCTCACACAGTCCCCAGCCACTCACACAGCCCCCTGCCTCTCACACAGCTCCCTGCCTCTCACACAGCTCCCTGCCACTCACACAGCTCCCTGCCTCTCACACAGCCCCCCTGCCTCTCACACAGTCCCCCTGCCTCTCACACAGTCCCCCTGCCCCTCATGCAATCCCCCTGCCTCTCACACAGTCCCCCTGCCTCATGTGTCCGCCTGACTCACACACAGCCCCAACCTCTCAAAAGGCACCTGCCTCTAAAAAAGCCCCCACCTCTCACATAGTCCCTGTACCTCTCATTGAGTCCCCCTGCCACTAACACAGTCCCCCGCCTTTCATACAGTCCCCTTACCTCTCAAACAGTCCCTCTGCAACTCACACAGTCCCTTTGCCTCTCACACAGTCCCCCTGCCTCTCTTCCACCCCTGCCTCTCACACAGCAGCCTTACCTAGGTCCCCTTACATCTCAAACAGCCCCCTGCCTCTCACACAGTCCCTCTGCCTCTCACACAGTCGCTCTGCCCCTAAAGAATGGTGTGTGGTGTGGTTGTGTGAGTACAGGGTGAGGTGGGCTGCCTGTGTGAGTGCAGGGATAGGAGTCTGGCTTTAAGAGTGTGGAGTGTGTTGGGGCTGTGGGAGTACAGGGTGAGGTGGGCTGCCTGTGTGAGTGCAGGGATAGGAGTCTGGCTTTAAGAGTGTGGAGTGTGTTGGGGCTGTGGGAGTACAGGGTGAGGTGGGCTGCCTGTGTGAGTGCAGGGATAGGAGTCTGGCTTTAAGAGTGTGGAGTGTGTTGGGGCTGTGGGAGTACAGGGTGAGGTGGGCTGCCTGTGTGAGTGCAGGGATAGGAGTCTGGCTTTAAGAGTGTGGAGTGTGTTGGGGCTGTGGGAGTACAGGGTGAGGTGGGCTGCCTGTGTGAGTGCAGGGATAGGAGTCTGGCTTTAAGAGTGTGGAGTGTGTTGGGGCTGTGGGAGTACAGGGTGAGGTGGGCTGCCTGTGTGAGTGCAGGGATAGGAGTCTGGCTTTAAGAGTGTGGAGTGTGTTGGGGCTGTGGGAGTACAGGGTGAAGTGCTGCGCCCGTATGAGTGCAGGGGCCTGTCTGTAAAGAATGGAGTGTGTTATAGCTGTGAGTTGGTGTGCCTATGTGAGTGCAGAGTATTGATTGTGTTCTGGCTGTGTGAGTACAGGGTGAGGTGGTCTGCCTTTGTGATTGCAGGGATAGGAGTCTGTAAAAGTATGGAGTGTGTTGTGGATGTGTGAGTACATGGTGAGGTGGTGTGCCCATGTGATTGCAGGGATAACGGTCTGTCTGTAATATATGGACTGTGTTACAGCTAGTGCAGGGTGAGGTGGTGTGCCTGTGTGAGAGCAGTAATAGGGATCTGTAAGAGTATGGGTTGTGTTGTGGCTGTGTGCGTACAGGGTGAGGTGATGAGTCTATGTGAGTTTAGAGAGAGGAGTTTGTAAAGTATGGATTGTGTTGTGGTTGTGTGAGTGCAGGGTGAGTTGGTGCGTTTATGTGAATGCAGGGAGAGGAGTTTGTAAAGTATTGAGTGTGTTATGTCTGTGTGAGTACAGGGTGAGGTGGTGTGCCCATATGAGAGCAGTGATAGGGTATGTCTGTAAAGAATGGAGTGTGTTGTGACCTGTGTGAGTGCAGGGTGAGGTTGTGTGCCTGTGTGAGTGCAAGGATAAGAATCGGTAAAGTATGGAGTGTGTTGTGGCTGCGTGAGTACTGAATGTGGCATATGAGTACAGGGTGAGGGGATGTGCCCATATGAGTGCAGTGATAGGGTCTGTCTGTAAAGAATGGAGTGTGTTGTGGCTGTGTGAGTGCAGGGTGAGGTGGACTGCCTGTGTGAGTGCAGGGATAGGAGTTTGTCTGTAAGAGTATGGAGTGTGTTGTGGCTGTATGAGTACAGGGAGAGGTGGTGTGCCTTCATGAGTGCAGGCATAGGAGTTTGTCTGTAAGAGTATGGAGTGTGTTGTGGCTGTGTGAGTAATGGGTGAGTTGGTGTGCCTGTGTAAATGCAGGGATAGGAGTCTGTCAGTAAAGTATGGAGTCTGTTGTGGCTGTGTGAGTACAGGTTGAGGTGGTGTGCCTGTGTGAGTGCAGGGATCAGAGTCTGTAAGGAATGGAGTGTGTAATGGCTGTGTGAGTACATGGTGAGGTGGTGTGCCTTTGTGAGTGCAGGGTTAGGGGTCTGTCTCTAAGAGTGTGGAGAGTGTTATGGCTGTGTGAGTACAGGTTGACGTGGTGTACCTGTGTGAGTGCAGGGATAAGAGTTTGTAGGAGTACGGGTTGTGTGGTGGCTGTGTGAGTGCAGGGTGAGTTGGTGCGCCTATGTGAGTGCAGGGAGAGGAGTTTGTAAAGTATAGAGTGTGTTATGTCTGTGTGAGTACAGGGTGAGTTTGTCAGCCTGTGTGAGTGCCAGGTAAGGGGTCTGTCTGTAACAGTATGGTGTGTTGTGGCTGTGTGAGTACAGGGTGAAGTGGTGTACCTGTGGGAGTGCAGGGATAGGAGTCTGTAACAGTATGGAGTGTGTTGTGGCTGGTGAGTACAGGGATAGGAGTCTGTAAAGTATGGAGTGTGTTGTGGCTGGTGAGTACAGGGATAGGAGTCTGTAAAGTATGGAGTGTGTTATGGCTGTGTTAGTACAGGGAGAGGTGGCGTGCCTTTGTGAGTGCAAGGATAGGAATCTGTCTGTAAGGTATGGGCTGTGATGTGGCTGTGTGATTACAGGGTGAGGTGGTCTGCCTTCGTGAGTGCAAGGATATGAATCTGGCTGTAAGAGTGTGTTGTGGCTGTGTGAGTACAGGGCGAGGCAGTGTGCCTGTGTGAGTCAGGGATAGGAGTCTAGCTTTAAGAGTATGGAGTGTGTTGTGGCTGTGTGAGTACAGGGTTACCTGGTGTGCCTGTTGAATGCAGGGATAGGAGTCTGTAAGTGTATAGAGTGAGTTGTGCCTGTGTGGGTGCAGGGTGATGTGTTGTGCTACTGTGAGTGGAGCCAATGGCATCTGCATGAGGATAGCATGCTTGTGTGAGTGTAGGGTGAGCAGTATGCCAGTGTGAGGGCATGGTGTGTGTGTGTATGGGCACAGGGTGAGCCGTGTGCGTGCACATGAAGGGTGAGTTGTGTGTCTGAGAGTTCTCGGGTGCAATGCTTTAGAACCAGATGCAAAAACAACAGGTGATGGACAGAATGCAGAACAATGTCATACATTCACCCCAGTACAGAGATCTGGGCCTAAATCCATCGTTGTGTTGCTCACCATGCCATTCCAGTTTGAACCCAGCCATATGCAAATCAGTCTTGACCCTGTGCCCCATGGGAACAGGCCAGCCCGAATTGCCAAGCCAGGTCCTCCGTGGATGGATTTAGGCCCAGATCTCTGTACTGGGGTGAATGTATGACATTGTTCTGCATTCTGTCCATCAACTGTTGTTTTTGCATTTGTCACCCCGAGTGGGACGGGTATGCTCAGACGTCCTCTCCATGCCACTGGAATCAAGCTATCCAGGCTGATGAGGGCTGAAAGCCCAAAACCGGTCCTTGGATGCTTGTTTCCAGTCCAGGGAGAACCTGCCTTGGCAGTTCGGGCTGGACTGTTCCCATGGGGCACAGGGTCAAGACTGATTTGCATATGGCTGGGTTCAAACTGGAATGGCATGGTGAGCAAAAAAAACGATGGATTTAGGCCCAGATCTCTGTACTGGGGTGAATGTATGACATTGTTCGGCATTCTGTCCATCAACTGTTATTTTTGCATTTGTCACCCCGAGTGGGACGGGTATGCTCAGACATGAGTCCCATGCTCTCCATGCCACTGGAATCAAGCTATCCTGTTCTGCATTTGGTCCATCAACTGTTATTTTTGCATATGCTTTAGAGCCAGAGCATTTGGCATTGCCAGTGCTTGTTACCAAGTTAGACTTTTGTCAGCTAGTGCCCCTCAGACTGCTTCTCTCTGCCTTGGTTGTTCACTGGTGGATATAACTTGCTAGTTGGAATATTCGAAATGCTCCCATAGACATGCAAACACTCATATACACTGGAACCTTGGTGCGGGTAAAACCGGGCAACGGCAAACACCTTTCTAGGCGCATCCTACGACTAACAGGATTAAACAGGGATGTGTGCTTGCTCCAACCCTGTTCCATTTGTATATAGCAGATTTGACGCAAACTTTAAACTCATGTAATGCACGCGCTCCAAGAATAGGTGGCAAGGCCTTGTCCAGCATCCTATATGCGGACGACGTGGTCCTTACTAGCCACACGAAAGTAGGCATGCAGAACCTCCTGAACGCATTACAGAGCTACAGAAACTTCCTGGAAGTAAATCTTGATAAAATCAAAACTATGTCTATAAAAAGAACTTTTAAAAAGATCCTGTGCCTGCCCTCAAGGGGAATGTTGATATTCAGAATGTGTCAAACTGGAAATATCTAGGTATAAACATTGAAAATGGCAGCCAATTTGTCAGTCAGCTTGAAACAATCAGAAGGAAAGGACCGGCCTTAGCAACATCTCTGAAACAACTAAAATCTAAGTTGTCAGGCCCCAGGCTCTCTCCTTTACTTCAGGTCGCTCTTACCTGCCACCTCATATGGAAGCGAAGCTCTGAGAGTAAAATACTCTAAAACCCTAGACAGCACTATCATCAGAGCCTACAGGATTCTCTTCAACATCAATCAATCAATCAATCAGGCATTTATAAAGCGCGCTACATACCCGTGAGGGTCCCAAGGCACTGAGGGGGGCTGCAGCTAGAGGTCGAAGAGCCAGGTCTTGAGTAGTCTCCTCAAGGTCTGAGGGTCCTCTGTCTGCCGAAGGTGGAGGGGGAGGGAGTTCCAGGTCTAGGAGGCGCGGTAGGAGAAGGATCTGCTTCCGGCGGTGGTTCTGTGGATGCGTGGGACGGCGGCCAGGGAGAGGTCGGCGGAGCGGAGTCTCCTGTTGGGTGCGAAGAATGATAGTCGGTTGTTGAGGAAGGCCGGGCCGGTGTTGTGGAGTGCCTTGTGTGCGTGGGTGAGGAGCTTGAAGGTGATTCTTCTGTCGATGTAAGCCAGTGCAGGTTTATCAGGTGGGGGGTGATGTCGTACCAACTTATGCCTCGGCGGCTCAGATCAGACTGGAATTCGGGCTCACTAAACAACACCTAGCAAGACAGGGGTCCTACCTAACACGCTTGTACAAAATCAGGAATGCCCCCAAACACTTTAAACCATTTACTCTGGAAGGAGTTACAGCATAGATCAACATCGCCGGCCCGAAACTATTTAAAAAGTAGTCTTGGAACCACAGGTCTTTCCCAACTCTGGGGCACTCCAACCACCCACGCACTATTAAAAAAAGTAGCACGAAGGACCAATAGGAGCCTCTCTCTAATAGAAGATAAGTCGCCTTTGCAAACAGGAGCCACATATGGATGAACATCAATGGCTACAAAACACTTAGCCCGCAAATGTACTTCATCCTGGGATATTCAAGGTATACGAAAGAAAAATTCCTTAAACCTAGATTGGGAAAACTTCCATCTATCCTGCATCTTACACAATGGCAGAGGGGGCAAATCGCAACTAACTGTCGCCTGTGTAGGAATGGAACTGAGAACATGGCACACTTGAGCTGCACCTGTGTGTATTTAAAGCAAGAAAGGGCTCGAATACTCAAACCAGAATCCAACCTCCGCAGGATTCGTACACGGCGACAAGCAGTGATAGCGCGCTTCAAATTAGACGACCCACAGCTGAATTGCAAGCTAGTGAAGTTTCTAACCCTGGTAGAAAACAAATAGGAAGAAGCTTGCACAAATGCAGTCCCTATAGCCAGCCGAGAATAAAGGACTATGTAATCCAAAGGTAACTAGACCAAGATGACTGTACTGGCCCTTCAAATCTTACATTTTAAATGTTTTAACAGAACTGAGTTATCAAAAATTAATTTTGTAAACTGTTTTAATTAACCATATACAATAAAGGCTACTTACTTAATAGTGGATACAACCCCTCCCAAACATACCAGTCTCACAAGTCAGTAGGAACCCCCCGTCCCTCCTGGTCTTCCTGTTATTGGTGTCAGGCCATGGTAGTTCTTGCCCAACATCAGACCTACATGCAGCCTGCTGTAGTACCATCTCACAACTACCTAGAGCCTCAAAAACATGTGTTCTAGCTCCCTGTGCCAGTCTGATGTCTTCGTTGCGTTGTCCGTGTGCTCTCTCTGTCACTGGGTTCCTTATGGCGACTCACTTGTGACCCTGTGGTGCTCCCATCACATCTCTTGTGTCCTTCCTGTGTCAGCCTCTTGTCTGAATGTCCCTCATGTCTTCTTGGGGGGAACAGCGTTTACAACGCAACTTTAACAACGCAGTACGTTTACGACGCAACCATTACAACGCAAGTCATTAGAACGACTTGCGCTGGGGGGCGCTCTAGGATAGGGAATAGTTTTAATTTACTATCAAACACTTTCCCTACTATCCACGGGGACTGGAGTTGGAATAGTAAATTAAACTATTCACTATCCAGCGCCCCCAACGCAAGTCGTTGTAACGACTTGCGTTGTAAAAGTTGCGTCGTGAAGGCATGCGTTGTAAAAGCATGCGTTGTAACGACGTACATCCCTTCATGGTGTCCACCTTCTAACCCTGCCGCGACTGCATGGTACGTGTTGTCTGTGTGTCAGCCTGATGATCTGGGTGTGTCCCTCAGGTGTGTGTCCGACGTGCTCTTATTGCGTCTTCTGAATCCTCCTGCCCAGTGGCGGCTCGCGGGGCGAGTGCTGCGGTGAGACGCAGGGTGGGAGGGGTAGTGGTGATGCAGCGAGCGCAAGGTAAACAGTTTTATTTAGTTATTTACTTACCTTACTCCTGCCCGTCGTATGTCCAACTCCACTGCCCCCCACCCTGACCCTCCCCCGCCTCACCGCCTCGCAGCGCTCCCTCTGCGAGCCGCCACTGCTCCCTTCACCCTGTTGTTCTGTGCCCTCACAATGACCATCTGCTGCCCACGTGTACCTCCACTGTGCCCTCACTGCGTCTGCTGGGTCCTCCCTGTGTCACCCTGTTGTTCCGAGTGTGTCGCCCACTGTCGCCCCTCTCCCGCCAACTTCTGCCTCTGAGTATTTGTTGTTACTTCAACTGCTTTTACATCAGGAGCCATTATATAGTGTTAAGTACATCAGGAGTTACCTTTACATCATGGAATGTTACATTGGGAGTGACTTTACAGTGCAGGTAAGTTCACAAGTGTTATTTCAAACTTATTTATTTTAAATCTATTTCTTGCCTGGACTCGGCCCATCCCTGGACCCCAAAGCATCCTTTCTGTCCCCCGACTCTGCCCATCCCAGAACCCTAAAGCATCCTTTCCGTCCCCCGACTCTGCCCATCCCTGGATCCCAAAGCATCCTTTCCGTCCCCCGACTCTGCCCATCCCTGAACCCTAAAGCATCCTTTCTGTCCCCCGACTCTGCCCATCCCTGGATCCCAAAGCATCCTTTCTGTCCCCCGACTCTGCCCATCCCTGGATCCCAAAGCATCCTTTCCGTCCCCCGACTCTGCCCATCCCTGAACCCGAAAGCATCCTTTCTGTCCCCCGACTCTGCCCATCCCTGGATCCCAAAGCATCCTTTCTGTCCCCGACTCTGCCTATCCCTGGACCCCAAAGCATCCTTTCCGTCCCCTGACTCTGCCCATCCCTGAACCCTAAAACATCCTTTCCGTCCCCCGACTCTGCCCATCCCTGAACCCTAAAGCATCCTTTCTGTTCCTGGACTCTGCCCATCCCTGAACCCTAAAACATCCTTTCCGTCCCCCGACTCTGCCCATCCCTGGACCCCAAAGCATTCTTTCCGTCCCCCGACTCTGCCCATCCCTGAAACCTAAAGCATCCTTTCCGTCCCCCGACTCTGCCCATCCCTGAACCCTAAAGCATCCTTTCTGTTCCTGGACTCTGCCCATCCCTGAACCCTAAAGCATCCTTTCTGTCCCCTGACTCTGCCCATACCTGAACCTTAAAGCATCCTTTCCATCCCCGGACTCTGCCCATCCCTGGACCCCAAAGCATCCTTTCCATCCCCGACTCTGCCCATCCCTGAACCCTAAAGCATCTTTTCCGTCCCCTGACTCTGCCCATCCCTGGACCCCAAAGCATCCTTTCTGTCCCCCGACTCTGCACATCCCTGAACCCTGAAGCATCCTTTCCGTCCCCTGACTCTGCACATCCCTGGACCCCAAAGCATCCTTTCTGTCCCCCGACTCTGCCCATCCCTGGACCCCAAAGCATCCTTTCTGTCCCCCGACTCTGCCCATCCCTGGACCCCAAAGCATCCTTTCTGTCCCCCGACTCTGCACATCCCTGGACCCCAAAGCATCCTTTCTGTCCCCCGACTCTGCCCATCCCTGGACCCCAAAGCATCCTTTCTGTCCCCCGACTCTGCCCATCCCTGAACCCCAAAGCATCCTTTCCGTCCCCCGACTCTGCCCATCCCTGAACCCCAAAGCATCCTTTCTGTCCCCCGACTCTGCCCATCTCTGAACCCCAAAGCATCCTTTCCGTCCCCCGACTCTGCCCATCCCTGAACCCCAAAGCATCCTTTCCGTCCCCTGACTCTGCCCATCCCTGAACCCCAAAGCATCCTTTCTGTCCCCCGACTCTGCCCATCCCTGGACCCCAAAGCATCCTTTCCGTCCCCTGACTCTGCCCATCCCTGAACCCCAAAGCATCCTTTCTGTCCCCCGACTCTGCACATCCCTGAACCCTAAAACATCCTTTCCGTCCCCCGACTCTGCACATCCCTGAACCCTAAAACATCCTTTCCGTCCCCCGACTCTGCCCATCCCTGAACCCCAAAGCATCCTTTCTGTCCCCCGACTCTGCACATCCCTGAACCCCAAAGCATCCTTTCTGTCTCCAGACTCTGCCCATCCCTAAACCCCAAAGCATCCTTTCCGTCCCCTGACTCTGCCCATCCCTGAACCCCAAAGCATCCTTTCTGTCCCCCGACTCTGCCCATCCCTGGACCCCAAAGCATCCTTTCCGTCCCCTGACTCTGCCCATCCCTGAACCCCAAAGCATCCTTTCTGTCCCCCGACTCTGCACATCCCTGAACCCTAAAACATCCTTTCCGTCCCCCGACTCTGCCCATCCCTGGACCCTAAAGCATCCTTTCCGTCCCCCGACTCTGCCCATCCCTGAACCCTAAAGCATCCTTTCCATCCCCGGACTCTGCCCATCCCTGAACCCTAAAGCATCCTATCTGAAAGAAACAGGTTAGTATTAGATTCCTTACCTTAGAATATCCCCAGGCGTCAGTCTGGATCCGGAAACTTTTGCATAGCAGTACCCCTGCGCGTCGGTAGGCGTCGTCTGCAGGCGTCCCCTGCGGCTCCGCGTCGTCGGCGTCGTGCGCCGTGATGATGTCGCTGGAGTATATAGACGCCGCCTCCGCGCGCTGACGTCAGTTCTTCTTTTTTCCGCGCCAGTTAGCGCAGATCCGAAGAGCAGTACTCCGGTCTTTTGGCCTAGTTTTGTTAACTTTAACTCTTTCTTCAAGGTGCCGGTAGGATGCCCGGGTTTAAGAGTTGAGACGGGTGCGACCGAATGATGTCGGTCACCGACCACCATCGACTCTGCCTCCTGTGTCTGGGCGCGGACCACGACGTCGAGTCTTGCGTCGACTGCCGGGCCTTGACAGGTAAAGCTAGACGGGAGCGGTCCCGCAAGCTGCTCGAACTCCGAGTGTCGGCCCCGCGTCGAGAGCGGTCCCGGTCCGGTCGGAGGTCGAGGGAGCGGTCGAGGGAGCGATCGCGGAGCCGCCATGAGCGCTCCGGGAGTCGCCACCATTCCTCCGGTTCATCAGGTAAGCGACACAAGAGGTCGGGGCGTCATCATCGTACCCCCGACTCCCCCCGACGCCCGCGTGATGCGGCCGGGGGTTCGGGTGGCCCCACCCCCGCGGCCCCGCGTGGGTCGCCGACGCCGTCTGCCCCATACCCGTCGGTCCCTGGGGAAGGCGCGTCGCGCGAGGAGATTGAGGAGTTCCTCATGGCTATGAGGGCGATGTTTCCTCCGGCGGGGCCTACGGCGCCTGCGGGCCCGTCGGTCCCGTCTGGGAGCCCGAGCGGTTCGGGTGCACCTGCCCCGACACCGCCGAGTGCTCCGGCCCCGGCGCCGCCGGCGGCTCCGGCCCCGGCGCCGCTGGGCCCTTCAGGGTCGTCGCCGGCTGGTCCTCCGGCCTCCCCGGCGCCGATTCCATTGGGGCAACCCGTGGTGCCGCCTCCGCGCGGCGCCGTGACTCCGCCGTCGGTTCCGGCCGGCGTCGGGTCCCCGGCGCCGGCGCCGCGCGGCGCCACCCCCGATCCCTCTCTGACTCCTGACGCGGAGTCGGACCGGCGTCGTCCGACGCCGAGTCCGGCGCCGTTGGGGCCCATTGGCTCCGAGGAGCCGGTTTATATCGTCGACTCGTCCTATGGCGATGAGGACGAATATGGAGAGGGTTGGGAGGGGTCTGAGGACCCTTTGTCACGAGCCTGCCAGTATGACGTGGACTGGGTTGGTGACTTAGGTGAGGCCAGTGGTCTGGACGAGTCGCCCAACCCTGGGTTTGTCTCGCCTTCCCCTGTGGCGTCGGAGGCGGGGGCTGCCTATTCGGTGGTCCTGATGAGGGCTGCCAAGGCTTTGCGCCTTGAGCTCCCCGTCGCTAAGGTGAAACCTAACATCCTCACCGAAGTATTTAAACCGCAGTCGTGCCCACAGGAGCCTCTGCTACCATTTAATGAGGCCCTGACGGATGTCCTTTTGGGCACCTGGTCCAGGCCCGCTTCCGGTGCACCGGTTGACCGGAACGTTGCCAGGCGTCACCGTCCGTGTTCGGACGACCCTGCCTTCCTTTCCACCCATCCCTCCCCGGAGAGTCTGGTGATCCAGGCCTCCACTTCCCAGTCCGCATTCCCGTCGGCTCCGCCCGATCGGGAATCGAAGCGATATGACCAATTTGGTAAGAAGGTCTTTTCGTCTTTGAGTGCTGGACTGCGGTCTTGTAATACCGCATGCCTCTTGGGCCGCTACACCCACTCTCTGTGGGACACGGTCGCGGAGTGTCTGCCGCAGTGCCCGCAGGAGGTGCGGGACAAGCTCAACCAGGCCTTGGTTGAAGGCCGGGACGCGGCGAGGTATTCGATTAGGTGTGGTCTTGACATGACCGACTCGCTGGGACGGGCTATGTCCACGACGGTGGCGATTCGTCGCCATGCTTGGCTGAGATCCGCCAACTTCTCGCCGGATGTCCAGACTGCCCTCATGGACATGCCTTTCGATGGCAGTCGCCTGTTCGGTGACAAGGCGGACAACGCGCTTGAGCGCTTCAAGGACTCCAGGGTCACGGCCAAGTCCTTGGGTCTTTCGACCCAGCGCCAGCAGCAGGGTTCGTTTCGCCCCTTTCGTGGCCAAGGAAGGGGCGGTCCCACGCGTGCTGCCAGCCACGCGCCGCAGAACGCTCCCCAGCGCGGTGGCGGCCGTGGATTCCGCCGTGGTGGCGGTAGAGGGCAGCGGCGAGGTCAGTCCACACCTCCCCCCGCTGCAGCCTCCAAATCTTCCTAGTCCGAGCTTTCGGGCCCATGTGACGCCAGTGGGTGGCAGGGTTCGCCATCACCACTCCCACTGGCGCACGATTACATCGGACAGGTGGGTGCTGCAGCTCGTCCGAAGGGGCTACTCCCTCCCCTTCGAGTCCACTCCTCCAGCCATGCCACCGCAGAACCACCGTGTGTCGGGGGACCACTTGACACTTCTGCAGGAGGAAGTTACGGCCCTCTTGGCCAAGGGGGCCATCGAGCGCGTTCCTGGGCCAGAAGTAGGGTGTGGTTGCTACTCCCACTACTTTCTGGTGCCCAAGAAGGACAAAGGGGGCCTTCGTCCTATCTTGGACCTACGGAACGTCAACGGCTTCCTCCGGAAGGAGAAGTTCAAGATGTTGACTTTGGCTCAGGTCTTGGCTGCTCTAGACCCACAAGACTGGATGGTAGCGTTGGACTTGCAGGATGCGTATTTTCACATCCCCGTCCTGCCGGCCCACCGGCGTTACCTGCGGTTCACGGTAGGCCGCGAGCACTTTCAGTTTATCGTGCTCCCATTCGGCCTTACCAGCGCCCCACGGGTGTTCACGAAAGTGATGGCGGTGGTCGCAGCTCATCTGCGCCGGTTAGGGGTTTCGGTCTTCCCCTACCTCGACGACTGGTTGTTGAAGGCGGGCTCGCCCCACACGGTCGTCCACCACCTTCAGATGACGGCAGACCTCCTGCACGAGCTGGGGTTTTCCATCAATGTGCCCAAATCACACCTGTGTCCCTCTCAAAAGCTCCTTTTCATCGGAGCGGTTCTCGACTCGGCGCAGTTTCGGGTTTATCCTCCGGAACGGCGGGTCCGGGATATTCAGGCTCTGATTCCCATCTTTCAGCCGTTGTCCCGGATTTCGGTCAGGTTGACGCTGCGGCTTCTGGGGCTGATGGCCTCCTGCATCCTTCTGGTGCATCACGCCAGGTGGCGGATGCGGGCTCTGCAGTGGGACCTGAAGTTTCAGTGGACCCAGCATCAGGGCAACCTGTCCGAACATGTCCTGATCTCGGAGGGCACTGCGAGACAGTTGCAGTGGTGGCTTACGGACCGCGATTGGGTCAGAGGCAGATCCCTCTCCCTTCCCCAACCGGAGCACGTGGTTGTGACGGACACGTCCCTCCAGGGCTGGGGTGGCCACTTGGGAGAGGCGGAGATCAGAGGCATCTGGTCTCCGGCGGAGTCCCGGCTCCATATCAACATGTTGGAGCTGCGGGCGATTCGCCTAGCACTGAAGGCATTCCTCCCCTTTGTCAACGGGAGTGTAGTGCAGGTGTTCACGGACAACACCACCGCCATGTGGTACTGCAACAAACAGGGCGGTGTGGGGTCGTGGACCCTTTGCCAGGAGGCTCTCCGCCTCTGGCAGTGGCTGGAACGTCAGGGCGTGACTCTGACGGTTCAACACCTGGAAGGTTCTCTGAACGCCAGGGCGGACGAACTCAGCCGTCGGTGCTCGGTGGATCACGAATGGCGTCTGAACTCGGACGTGGCGAACGGCCTCTTTCAGCAATGGGGAGAGCCTTGGTTAGATCTATTCGCCACAGAAGAGAACGCGCAATGTCATCAGTTCTGCGCGTTGGAGTTTCCAAGACGGCACTCGCTCGGCGACGCCTTTCGGCGCGAGTGGAGCTGCGGTCTGTTGTACGCCTTTCCGCCTATACCACTTCTGCCCAGAGTGCTGAAGAAGATCAGGCGCGACCGGGCCCAAGTTATCCTTGTGGCTCCGGACTGGGCTCGAAGATACTGGTATCCCGAGCTACTCAGCATGTCAGTCGGTCCCTCGATCCGCCTGCCCCTTCGGGAGGACCTTCTGTCGCAGCAGCAGGGGACGGTCCTCCACCCGAACCTGTCCAGTCTCCACCTCCATGCGTGGAGATTGAGCGGCGACAGTTGAGGCCATTCGACTTGCCTCCTGAAGTCTGTGATGTGATTCTGGCAGCCAGGCGTCCCTCCACAAAGTCGGTATACGCCTGCCGGTGGAAAAGATTTGTGGCATGGTGCACAGCAAAGGCTGTGGATCCCCTTTCTGCCCCTCTTTCCGAGGTTCTCCTCTTCCTTCTTTCTCTTGCCCAGCAGGGCTCTGCTCTGGGCACTATCAAGGGCTACCTTTCTGCCCTTTCCGCCTTCTTAAGGCTACCTGATCAGCCATCTTTATTCAAGTCCCCTATTGTACTGAGATTCTTGAAAGGCATCACGCACATGTATCCTCCTGTTCCGTTCGTGATGCCTCAGTGGGACTTGAACCTGGTTCTGACATTCTTGATGTGCGCTCCCTTTGAGCCGCTTCATTCCTGTCCTCTCCGTCTTCTTACTTTAAAGACGGCCTTCCTGGTTGCCATCACCTCTGCCAGGAGAGTGAGTGAGCTCCAGGCTCTTTCTGTTAAACCTCCTTTCTTGTCCGTCCATCCTGACAAGGTGGTTCTTAGGACTAGGCCTTCTTTCCTGCCCAAAGTAGTTTCTGCTTTTCACATCGGGCAGTCCATCACCTTACCCTCCTTCTTCCCGCCTCCGCATCCTTCAAAGGATGAAGAGCGGCTCCATCGTCTGGACCCAAAACGTGCGCTTTCATTTTACATGGATCGCACACGCCAGTTCCGGGTGGATGACCAACTGTTTGTTGGCTTCGTGGGTGAGAAGAAGGGAAGGGCGGTACAGAAACGAACCATCTCTCGGTGGGTCGTCCTGTGCATCAAAGCATGCTACTCTTTGGCTCGGAAGGAGCCTCCTGTTGGGCTGAGGGCCCATTCCACTCGGGCTACGGCGGCTACTACTGCCCTGGGCCGGGGAGTCCCTTTGCAGGACATTTGCCAGGCGGCTACGTGGGCCTCGCTGCACACCTTTGCGAGGCACTACTGCCTGGACAGTCAAGTCCAGAGGGATGGCTTCTTTGGCCGTTCGGTCCTCCAGGACTTTCTGGTGTAGGTTTGTATTGGTTTGCAGACCCACCACCGGGGTTGGTATTGCTGGGGTATCTATTCTAAGGTAAGGAATCTAATACTAACCTGTTTCTTTCAGATGAACAAGTTACTTACCTTCGGTAACGATATATCTGTAAGAAACAGTAGTTAGTATTAGATTCCTTACCGCCCCACCCGTCCTCCCCGTTCTGCGAACTGACACCTAGGGTTAAGGTCATCCCTTTCAGGGCCCTAGTTTCAAATGGCACCAGTGTTAGTTCTCACATGGCTCTGCGTGTTCTGGCGCGGAAAAGCTGTGTGCAAAGAACTGACGTCAGCGCGCGGAGGCGGCGTCTATATACTCCAGCGACGTCATCACGGCGCACGACGCGGAGCCGCAGGGGACGCCTGCAGACGACGCCTACCGACGCGCAGGGGTACTGCTACGCAAAAGTTTCCGGATCCAGACTGACGCCTGGGGATATTCTAAGGTAAGGAATCTAATACTAACTACTGTTTCTTACAGATATATCGTTACCGAAGGTAAGTAACTTGTTCTTCTGTTCCTGGACTCTGCCCATCCCTGAACCCTAAAGCATCCTTTCCGTCCCCCGACTCTGCCCATCCCTGGACCCCAAAGCATCCTTTCTGTCCTTGGACTCTGCCCATCCCTGAACCCTAAAGCATCCTTTCTGTCCCCCGACTCTGCCCATCCCTGAACCCCAAAGCATCCTTTCTGTCTCCAGACTCTGCCCATCCCTGAACCCCAAAGCATCCTTTCCGTCCCCTGACTCTGCCCATCCCTGAACCCCAAAGCATCCTTTCCGTCCCCTGACTCTGCCCATCCCTGAACCCCAAAGCATCCTTTCTGTCCCCCGACTCTGCACATCCCTGAACCCTAAAACATCCTTTCCGTCCCCCGACTCTGCCCATCCCTGGACCCTAAAGCATCCTTTCCATCCCCGGACTCTGCCCATCCCTGAACCCCAAAGCATCCTTTCTGTCCCCTGACTCTGCCCATCCCTGAACCCTAAAGCATCCTTTCTGTTCCTGGACTCTGCCCATCCCTGAACCCTAAAGCATCCTTTCCGTCCCCCGACTCTGCCCATCCCTGGACCCCAAAGCATCCTTTCTGTCCTTGGACTCTGCCCATCCCTGAACCCTAAAACATTATTTCCGTCCCTAGACTCCGCCCATCCCTGGACCCCAAAACATCCTTTCTGTTACTGGACTCTGCCCATCCGTGAACCCGAAAACATCCTTTCTGTTCCCGGACTCTGCCCATCCTTGAACCCTAAATAAGGTTCTTACTACCCCTAAACCCTATCCATCCCTGAATTCAAAAAGCCCCATACTACCCTTAAACACTACTGATCCCTGAACCCTATAAACTCCTTAGTACTACCCATAAAAACACCTTACCACCCCCAAAATATCCCCAATCCCAAAAAGACCACTTATCTTTAAAAAAATCCCTAAATCTAAAAAAACTATTAAAAAATATATACCCATTTATTAAATAAAATATAAAAATGTAAAATATAGTTAGCATTTTGTTTAATTCCTATTAGTGATCTACTAAGAATAATAATTACCTTACATTTAATTAGAAAATAAATTATTTTTAATTTAGCAGTTGAAAGCAGGGGCAGATGATTTTGGGGGCAACACATAGCAAAATTATGGATGAGTAAAAAGTGAATTTGGGTTTTGAGTGACATCATAGACAACACAAGCTTCACTCTTGTTGTCTATTTGGCACCATTCAGACCCCCTCAGTTAAAAACATCCCCGTAAATCACGGTTATCCTTCTATAATGCTATATGCTCACATACGTTTTCCAAAAGACAGTAGGGCCTAGCGTTACAGGCATAAACTACGCCGGTACTTTCATGGTGAGCACAGCCTTTGGTGAACAGTGCACCACTGCCCAAGGAGCCCTCCAAACCAGGGCTGGCATCATGCCAAGGATGCTTACAATATGCCACACAGTGTCACTGTTTTGTGATGGCTAGTAGTGCCTGGTGTAGATATGCACTACACTTAGGCTAAATGTCAGACCTAGTACGGGGGAGGGATGCTAGCGGAGGCACAGGGCAGACGGGGGCTTCTGGGCGCCATCCATGGTGGTGGACGGTATTTGCCGCGGGTGTTGTGTGGTCCATTTGGCACTGCAAACTGGGCCAAGTACAACCCTTTCCACAGACGACGGTGAGTGCAAGCGGTCACAGGGTTGGATGGGGCAAGAGCTCAAAACGCAACAATCAACCAACAGACCCAATAACTTCAATGTCCAGCCCAGCGCTTGTCTTTTGAGAGGCGCGAGTGGTTGTTTGGCTGACAGCAGTAATCATTGCTACACATTTCACTTCAGTATGCAAGGCAGTGATCGAGGTCATAGCACTCTCATGGCGCTAGACCCCTTATCTCCTTTAGCGCTATCTTCCACGTGGACGGCCGCAGCTGAAACTGTCCCCAGATGTTTATGGTGGAAGCATGAATATGTCTCAGGTGCAGACGTTAGTGCACCACAAGTCAAATGTGCAATCAGCTCGCTCGTGTTCATACCCCGACAGCGTAGCAGGTCGGAATTCAGGGCCACATGCATGAACACGTTTTGACATAGACACAGAATGGGCAAAACCCTTTGATGCATCTGGACCTCAGTCTCTGAGTCCTTCAGACTCGAGTAGCACAAACATGACGGCCTGATCTCACTGCAGGCAGAAGCCCTCAGGGCAGGGACGTAGCACAGCCCCCGCGGTGTGGGGGGGGCCATGCTCCAGGGGGCCCCCTCAGCAAGGCACTGCCTCAGGGATTGGGAACAGTAGTTTTAGGCTGCCAAGGAGGCCTGTATCTGTCTGCCAATTGGTGCTGCAGTTAGTCATGTATCAATCAGAGGGCCTGTCTCCACCATACATGGGCTGGTTCAGCAGCTGTGGCCACATTTTGGCCGGTCAGGTTACAGACGCAGATGCAGCCCCGACTGAGCCAATGACTTTCATGGTTCCCACCAGAAACCGTGGAGAGACACGGATACTGCAAACACTAGGAGATGATGGACAGAGCGCTGAAACATTTCAAACACACACCCCCATCATTGGTCTTTCGCTCGCTTCACCACCCCAGTTCAGACATGGCTATATGCAAATTAGTCTTGACCCTGTGCCTCATGGGAACAGTCCAGCCTGAACTGCCAAGCCAGGTCTACCCTGGACCGGAAACAAGCATCCTGGGACCGGTTTCGGGGTAACACCCCTCATCAGCCAGGCTAGCTTGAATCAGGTGGCAAAGTGAGCAAGGGACCCACATCTGGGCATATCCTGCCAACTTAGGGCGGACAAAGCAAACACAAGGAGATGATGGGCGGAGTGCTGAAACTTTCAGACACTCACCCCCAGTCACAGATCTGCATTGTATCCTTCATCGTTCTTTATCTCATTTCTCCACCCCATCTCTTTGTGTTTGCTTTGTTCACTCTAAGTTGGCAGGGTCCATTGCATGTACAGTAAATTAGAGAATATTACAGTTGCAGCACGTCGGGCTCCCGTCTCAACCATAGCAGTAAAAATATGTTAAACACACTTGGGGGGCATATTCACAAGGGCATTGCGCCAACTGAGTATCACTTTCTATGACGCTTCGGTGGGGAATTGCCCTGCTCCATATCTACAATGCGACATTAAGCCACTTTGCGTGGCTTAACTCTGCTTTGTAAATATTGTACCCTTTCACACAAGCATCGTCATGAAAGAGGCGTTCACTAGGAGGTGTGTTGTGGGCGATCCACCACAACACCCATTGATTTTTTACGTTGCCTGGATTTACAAGGATCTGTAAGTCTGAGGCAGCGCCAAAAATTAACACCATTGAGAAGCAAGCGTTAGAGAGGCGCAACGAGGAGGAATACTTTTATTTCTCCTCGTTTTTTGCTCTCTCCATGTGTGCTGCATTCTGAAGCACACATCGAAGGAGCAAATGGCCTTTAACGATTGTGTGCCCGAAGGTGTCCCTTTCTGCACAACGCAGATACTGTTGCATTATGGCGAAAGGGTATCTGTGCTGGCAATTGGTAGCTTTTCTAGCACCAGTACCAAATAAAACACAGGGGTGCATTGTATTCTTGTGAATACGGCGCATCCCTGTGTTTTTTATATGACGCAGCATGGCGCTGCTAATTTGCTTGCAGTAAAACACACAAGATGATGGACGGAAGGTTGCGCAATGGCAAAACATTCACCCCCAGTCACAGATCTGGGTTTAATCCATCACCGTTCTTTAGCCCACTCTGCCACCCCAGTTCAGACATGGCCATATGCAAATCAGTCTTGACCCTGTGCCTCATGGGAACAGTCCAGCCCGAACTGCTAAGCCATGTCTTCCATGGACCGGAAACAAGCTTTCGAGGACCAGTTTCTGGCATTCCAGCCGTCTTCAGCCCGGCTTGCTTGAATCCAGTGGCAAAGTGAGCAAGGGACTCACGTCTGAGCATACCCTGCCACACTTATGGCGGCCAAAGCGATAGAAAAGGGGGTGGTGACGTACGGAGCATCTGAACCAATCAAACACTCACCCCCAGTCAACTGATCTGGGTTTAATCGTTCTTTAGCTCACTCCGCCACCCCAGTTCAGACATGGCCTTCAAACCTCACCTCACTTTTCCTGCTTTGACCAGGACCTTGAACGAGAAATCAATTGTCAGCTGTCCTCACACAGGGGCAGAGTACCACAAAAGAAGTACTCCACATGCGGGGCCCGGGCATACTCTACGCCATGGGGGCCTCATTTATGGGGTTTTGGCGCAGGGCAGCGCCGCAAGGAATACTGCTGCACTGCGCCAAAGAAAAGGGCAGTATTGCACCATATCTATAAGATACAGCACATTCCTGTCCTTTTTCCCAGCGCCGGTGCAGCATGGGCTGCCGTGCTCCAACGCAGACACCATTGCACCAGGGTGCAAGGGCGACTGTGCTGCGGGGATGATTGATTTTGTGCAGAAAGGGACACCTTTCTGTACAAAAATCGGTCACAAGAGGCGATTTCCTCTTTCTATGTGTGTGCAGAATGCAGCAGACACCGAAAACGGAAAAAACGAGGAGAATTGCTAACATTTCTCCTCTCTGAGTCTCCCTAACGCCGCCCCTAGGGTGGCGGTAGATTCTGACGCATTCCCGGGTTTACGGTTCCTCGTAAATCTGGAAATGCCTCAGATTCCATGGGTGTTGCGTGGGAACACCCACCGCAGCGCCCATGGAACGCCCCTTTCACGCAGTGTTCTGTGTGAAAGGGACACGTATTTACAAGGCCATGAAAAACCACTTAAAGTAGGTTTACGTGGCCTTGTAAATAGAGGCAGGCAGACCGCGCCGCCGCCCGTGCATCAATAAAGGGATGCTCTAGTTGACACTATCTTCTCATTTTTTTTAGTTTAGCTTGTCCCTGTGCCTTTTAGTTTTTGTAAGGCATTACAACCCCCCTGCGGCAGCCTCAGAGGACCTCGGGCCAGATTTAGGGAAGATTCAAAAGGGATTCTGTTCTGGATAATAAGTGAAAACCTCTTTGAGTGATTTTATCAACTAAAGGAGTGTATGTCTGGTCGCCTTGTGGACTAATGCTCCACTGCAGGGGCCGGTGTGGTCACAGGTTCAAACCCCAGCAGGTCCACCCGGTCTTTCATCCTTCCGAGGTCGATAATATCTCTACCACTGAGTTCGGAAACATTAACCTCTGTTACTCAGCGCCAAGAGGCCCTTCTGGGCGAACCTGCGCTTTACAAATACTTATGTTCAAGTCTTAGTGAAACAACACCAGGGTGAGTGGGCAGAAACAGGTGTACAGACCAGGGGACAGAAGGAGAAACGAAGCAAATGGAGGGCGGGGGAGGCTGTGTGTCTCTGTCTGTGTGTCTGCCGCCTCCCTTCAGGAGCCTGGGTCTACAGAGGCTCTGTCATCACTGCGGGAGGGGCGCCGAAGAGGGCCCCGCCCCCACGCAGCTCTGGTCTGCTAGGGTCGGTAACAGCCCTATCTGATGTGGGACTGGACTGAAGCCATGAGGACACCACAAGCCCCCCCCCCCCCCCCTCCACACAGCCGAAGAAGGAAGTGCCACGCGGTGCATTCTGGGAGTGAACTCGCACCTTGGACATAACAGATGGAAGAGAGATGCATTCTGGGAGTGAGTGCACACCTAGAGAGCAGCACGTGGGACTAGATGCATTCTGGTGTGCACCATAGAAGAGTTGCACTCTGGGAGTGAGTGCTGGTGAAGGGGACAAGGTATAGGAGGCGTTTTACTCTGGAAGTGGGTACACACATGGGGTGAAATATATGGAAAGAGAGGCACTCTATAGGGTGAAATATATGGAAAGAGAGGCACTCTATAGGGTGAAATATATGGAAAGAGAGGCACTCTATAGGGTGAAATATATGGAAAGAGAGGCACTCTATAGGGTGAAATATATGGAAAGAGAGGCACTCTGGGAGTGTGTCCACCCCTGGAGAACAACATATGGCGGGGTGTGCATTCTGAGAGTGAACACACATCTAGTGTACAACATGTATGAAGAGATACAATCTAGAACTGAGCCCAGACCTGGTGGACAACATCTTGAAAGAGGTGCATTCTGGGAGTCATTACTCACCTAGTGTACCACCTGTGGGAACAAATGGATTCTGAGTGTAAAATGTGCAAAGTCCATCAAAGACATAGGGAGAAGCGCTTAGTTCCGAAATTAGCACACATCTGGTGTTCTACTTTGTGGGGTAAGGGGAGGGGGGTCGATATTTCGGAGTGTTTGTTTTTAGAAGTGTTTGTTGGGAAGTATATATATTTTTTTATTTCAAATCTTTTTTATTGAAGATTGAAAAACGAAAAGCAAAGACAATACAGTAAATCTTCCAATACAAAGATTAATACAATAGTGGCAATAAATGACGCTTACTGAAAACCAAAGGAAGAGAGAGAGAATAGAAAGGAGAGGAAGAATAAGAAAAAGAAATAAGGCCAAGTGTATCAATGATAATCGGTCGGCAGAGGCATGAGGCACATTACAGGCGACAGTAAAATATACAATAAAATATACAATAAAATATACAAACGTCGGAGCATATGGATTCCTACAGAGTCAATGGAGCATATGTGGATAATCAACATTTAGAAGGTTGTATCATGGAGGTTCAAAGTGAGAGGATGACGCATCCAGTGAGGACCACAGTTTTTTGTCAGAAGGCTTCCATGTAGCTGACTGCAATGCCGGATTGTCCGCCCCTCTCAAGAAGGAGAGCCATTCTAGCCAGATTTTAAAGTTGACCTCAGCAAAATTCTTCCATTTACAAAGGATCACCTTGCACGCCAGCATCAACATGATATCTAACAGTTGTCGGTCATGTATGTCAGGTAATTGCACGTCTAATGGGCCCAAAATGACGTATAAGAATTCCTGGGCAGGTGTAATTCCAAATATCTGGTGAATATAAGCAAAGACTTTCCTCCAAAATGTTCTTAGTAGGGAACAATCAAAAAGCATATGCGCCAGATCCCCAGTGGCTGCCTGGCAATTCCAGCAATTGGGCGTATCTTTTAGATGGCATTTGAACAACTTCTGAGGGGTCCAGAACGCTCTGTTCAGCAACATGTACTTTGTTTGACAGAGGATCGGGGAGACCTTATTTGATAGTGCAGTGCTGTGTATCACTTCCCAGTCTATCGTTATTCCTGTCGAGTTAGGTTCCAATTCCCACTTGCCTTCCGTTAGCTTATGGGGTTTCTTGGGCATGGGGAGGAGTAATTTATAGACTCCAGAGACGAAATGGTCAGCATGGTACAGTATCGGCAAACGCTTCATAAGCCAGGGTAAATCAGTAGTGAGGGTACGTTTAGAGATGACGGATTTCAATTTCAGGAATTGATAAAATTCTATGGGTGGTAAAGTAAATGTCTTTTGCAGTGTCGAGAAAGGGATGGGCAGAGCTTCTTCATAAAGGTCTTTCACCATCTGTATACCACTTCTAGCCCACAAATCCCAATAAAGGGTTCTGCCATCTAACCGGAACATAGGGTTATTCCACAATGATACGAGGATGGATTTCTTGATTACTGAGTTAGTTTTATGGGATTGGTCCAGCCTGAGGAGGGCTCGCCTGGTGTTCAGTAGGATATATTTGGAGTGAGGTAAATGCGCCAAGTCCATGCTAAGGAGGGCTGGAAGGGGTGCATGTGCAATTATCGATTTTTCAATAGATATCCATACTGGGGTATATGATGGAGAGTCAACTAGCCAAAGAGCCCCCTGTTTGCAAAGGAAAGCCGTCTGGTAGTTCCTGAACGAGGGAAGGCCCAGGCCGCCTTTCTCTTTTGCTAGCTGCAGCTTTTTTAATGATATCCTGGCTTTTTTCCCTCGCCACAGGAACTCCCTAAACAACCTATCCACTTTCTTGATGAATTCGTCTGTAAAAGTCATTGGGAGCATGCTGGCCAGATAATTAACCAGAGGCGTGCACATCATTTTCAGTGTTTCAGCCCTATCCCACCAGGACAAAAACTTGGGTGACCAGCTATCCAATAATTTGGATATCTTTTTTAAAGTTAGGTCCTCATTCACCTTCAGGGTTGTTATTAAATCTTTCTCGAAATCCAGACCCAGGTATTTAAAAGCTTTTGGTTGCCAAGTGAGACCAGATGCACCAAGTATTTCTTTATTCCCGACGTTATTTAGAAGCTTGACCTCTGTTTTGTCCTTATTCAGCTTGTAACCTGAAACCTTAGAATACTCATCAATCGTGGCCATTAATGCCGGAATAGCCTCGTCAGCCCTTTCTGTCATAATGAGCACATCATCTGCGTAAGCAGTTAATTTTACAGTACAGTCATTAAACGGCACCCCAGCAATGGCTGCATTATTCCGTATATGATATAGGAAAGGTTCTATTGCCAGTAAAAACAAAGATGGAGACAATGGACATCCTTGTCTCGTTCCTTGTTTCAGGCAGAAGGATGAGGAAAAGGAGCCCCCTGCTCTAACCCTAGCCGTGGGCCCGGCATACAGAGCCATTACGAGTTTAGTGAATGTTGTTCCTAAATTGAATTTGTGTAAAACTGCCTCAAGAAAGGCCCAATCTACCTTATCAAAGGCTTTCTCAGCGTCCAACGTGATTGCCACTGTGGGGGTATGCAGAAGTTTTGCTTTTTCTAATGCGTGGGCTAACACTCTGGTGTTATCGCTTGACAGTCTGTGTTTTAAGAAACCCGCTTGAGATGGATGTATGAGGGTAGGTAGGATTTTTTTGTAGCCGGGCTGATAGAATCATAGCTAGTAACTTACAATCTAGATTAATCAGGGAAATCGGCCTATAATTTTTTGGCAATGATGGATCTTTGCCATCCTTAGGGAGTACCGCGATAATCGCCTCCGCTAAAGTGCCTTTTACCTCACCTGTTTCTGTGATTTCCTTGAAAAGGTGCAGAAGAGGTTCTATTAGATCCGTTGCAAAACTTTTGTAAAATGTAGCCGTAAAGCCATCAGGGCCTGGTGCTTTCCCACATTTCAGACCTTTGATTGCCTTTTCTACCTCACTAACCGAGATCGGTTCATTTAGGCTGCGTTGTTCCTCTGACGTTAATGTTGGCAAGTCGCACTCTTGTAAATAATCCTGAACCTTACTCTCGTCAACCAATTCGTTTTTAGCATACAGGCCCTCATAAAAGTCTTTAAAAACCTCAGTTATTTCGTGGGGGTCAGAGTGGCTTACTCCTGCAGAATCTTTTATAACATTAATAGAATTTTTCTGAACCTTGAATTTTAAATAAGCGGCCAGGCTTTTGCCTGCCTTGTTAGATTCGCAAAGTTTAAATTTCCGCCTTCTGTCCAACCATACTCCCGCTCTTTCACTCACCAACTTGTTGTACTCGTATTTACTATTAGTCATAGTGTTAAGTGTCTCCCGGTCCCTGGTCAATTGGTGTCTATTTTCTAGGTCAGCTATCTTTCTTTCTAGTGTTTCTAATTTTGCACTGTAATCTTTGTTCATTGCAGAACGGATCTTGATGCATACTCCCCTCAGGGTGCTTTTCAAGGCTTCCCAGCGAACGAGGTCTGAAGTGTCCCCTCTCACATTTATTTCTAGATACGACCGGATGGCAGTTTGAATGGCAATCCTATTTTGTTCTTTATTTAGGATTTCTTCATTGAGTCTCCATGATGTTTGTTATGGGGAGGGTTTAATGTTACTGATGGAAAGGGAAATGCATGAGTGGTCTGATAGGACTCTTGGCTCTATGGATGTGTCTTCTATCCTTGGTACCCCATTTTGTGTGATGAAGATGTAATCAATGTGGGAGTACGAATCATGTGGGGAAAAGTAAAATGTGTAGTCCCTGTCAGTGGGATTTTGTATTCTCCACGTGTCAACCAAATTAAAGCGCTGACACAATTTAATGAATGCGCTATGTGATTTATTCGGCTTGAATATGCACTTCGAGTCTCTGTCTAGGGCAGGATCGAATGGGAGTTTAAAGTCTCCTCCTAGTAAGTGAACTGCCGTGTCGGGTATGGTTGCAAGCTGTTTCACTAGTTCCTGCCAGAAGTTTAGATCATTAGTGTTAGGTGCGTAAATATTCGTGACATAAAATTCCGTATTATCCCTGGCGAGCTTATCTGTGACCCAGCGTCCCTTCTCGTCAGCCTCTGAGGACAATAACTCTATCTTGGATTTTTTCGCCAACAATATCAGTACCCCATTCTTTTTACCTAGGGCACTTGACCCCACAACCTCCGAATAGAACTTATTACGCAGCGTATAAAATTGTTTCGTGTCTAGCTTGGTCTCCTGTAGCAGGACAATGTCGCCTTTCTGCCTACGCACATAATCCAATATCTCTGTTTTTTTATGGGTTGGTTCAAACCTTTTACATTCAAAGACAAGATTTTTAATTTGTCTAGGGAAGCCGTTCCGAGCGGCGTGTTAAGTGTAGGATGTACCATTTATGCTATTGCATACGTCATGAGTGCATTAAGAACCCCAAGGAGTGGCGTGCCATGTGGCACATCATGTAGGGAACCCCCTGCCTTGATGAATATGGCACTAAATTGACAGAAACCTCGAGCAGATGTATGGGCACATAGACATGGCATGTGAATGATCCAACTTGTCCAGACAAGAAATAAAGAGCTGATTAGAAATGTAAATGAAAAGGAAGATGAAAAAATCAAAAATGAAAATGAAAACCACAATGTACAACACCCCCCCCCCCCTGACCCCCCAAACCCCCCACCCCACCCACCCCTACTGCAATATGTAAGCATGGCGATGTGAGGAAAACCGCAGTAACCCTCCCGTCAGTACCAACATTGCATAAACATTGGAACAACAGTTTGAAGTGTTTAAAACCATACACTAAAGCAATGAGAACTTCTAAGTGGAGTGATTTTAACTATGAGACTATACTCTGGATAGCCTGGTATACTCTATGAGATTCTAGCAGTAGAACATCAAATGGAAACGGTTTAGAGTATAATGAAGGCCTTTGTAAAGTATTGTGACACCATATTCATCGTCAGTAGTCCCAACAGGACCATAGTACTGCCAAACTAATGTCGAAGTAATGTGTCAACGTCACACAATTTTACATATCTCAGAGATTAGTTACAATTTAGATCAGAGAAATTAGATCGGTAATAACAGATCGATAATAAGGAATCAAGGGCAAAAGAAGTTCCCAACAGTAGAACCAGAATAGTACGTTGTAATATAACTCACGGAGCAACTCTCAGTGTCAGAAGGGGATCTCAAATGTAAGACCTAACCTGATAGGTGCTAGGACCACAAAACCTGTGAGTTTATATGAGTAGAGATGATCAATTATAGGCAGCATCTCCCAGAATTGAACATTTGTATCCTGAAGCCGAGGCCCTTGTAGAATATTGTAATACCATATTCACCTTTTAGGGCACCCTAAGAGCCAGCAGACTTTATACATAAACAAGAGCGATAGACCAACAGTGAATGGCCCCCTTATCAATAGTCTTAACAGGGCCATAGTAATGCCAAACTAATGCCGAAGTAATGTGTTAATGTCACACAATTTTACATTATGTCAGAGACTAGTTACAATTTAGATCAGAGAAATTAGTTCGGTAAAGACAGATCGATATTAAGGAATCAAGGGCAAAATAAATTGCCAAAAGTTGAACCAAAAGTTGAACCAGAATAGTACGTTGTAATATAACTCACGGAGCAACTCCCAGTGTCAGAAGGGGATCTCGAATGTAAGACCTAACCTGATAGGTGCTAGGACCACAAAACCTGTGAGTCTATATGAGTAGAGACGATCCATCGTAGACAGCATCTCCCAGAAATGTTCATTTGTATCCTGAAGCCGAGGCCGTCATATTGTCTGGGTTGTTGGTGTCCATGTCGCGTTCTTCCAACTCCTCGAGCATGCGTTTGAGTTTCAAAGGGTCCGTGAAAAAGTGAGGTGATCCACGTACTGTTACTCTATATTTCGCCGAACCCACAAAGCCAAATTGATATCCCCTCGACTTCAGTTGCGGTCGCAGGGCCAAAAAGGCCTTCCTTACTTCTACTGTTTCTTTACTATAATCTTGTGAGATATAGATCTTTGCGTCTCTCCACAGGATATGATTGTGCTTCCGAACAAAGGCCAGTATTTGCTCCACATGCTGGTATCGCAACGGCTTACAGACGATGGGCCTGGGACCTTTTTGCGCCTTAGTGATTCTTCTGGGTACTCTGTGCGCTCTGTCAAACTCTAGGGGGTTAACAAAAGTCAAATTCGTGGCCTGAGCAAACCATGATTCCAAGAACTGGATGCACGACCCCTCCGAATCCTCGGACCCTTCCGGGACCCCAAAAATGCGTAGGTTCCCTCTCCTATTTCTATCTTCCAACTCAGCCAGTCTTCTAGTGGTGTGGTCGGAGGAGATGTGTAGGTGTTTCAGGGCCGCACAAGTTTTAACCTCGATATCTTCCAAACGACTAATCCTGGATTCCGTTTCTGTTAGACGTGCATTAGTGTCCCTAATAACTTGACGGATTGCCACCACTTCCTCCTTGGTGGCCTTAGCCAAATCTTTCACTTCGTCCAGCCTGTTTAGGATCATATCTAGTGCCTCCGTAGTAACTTTCTTTGTCTTGTTCGGTGATCCCGGGTTCGAGTGGTCTGATTTAAGTCTTTTCAGGGTGCTCTGATCTTTGGTATCCATCGTGATTGTTTGGAGCCTTGAGTGATGTCTCGAAATCCTTTCCACCGCAAATGCGTAGGCAGACTTGACAATGTTTTATATGGCTGACGCAAACGCAGTCGCGCTGATATAGGTAGGAGATTGAAGGTAGGTCGGCAGAAGAAATCGATCGGCCAGCTCCCAGTGCGCCTAGCAATTATGGTGTGCCACAAGGAAGATCTCGAAATGCAAGGTGCCTCATAGACTCACTTAGGGCTTGCACGTGGCATCGTGGGAGAAGTCACCATTGCCTGAGGGCAGGCGTTTTATCAAATGGCGCAAATGTATTAAGCCCCCGTTGCCAGATCAAGAACATGTGCCCATTTCTTTGTCAGAGACCAAGAATACTGCCAATACTGCCTTTCAGACTTTTCATCAGGGAGATCAGCATTGAGAACGTCATTCACGCTTGTTTCTTCGTAATTGCAAAAGTGGCAGCCGCCATCTTGGTAAAGGTATCGGAAGCCCTG
Organism: Lissotriton helveticus; assembly: GCF_964261635.1. Classification (NCBI taxonomy): domain Eukaryota; kingdom Metazoa; phylum Chordata; class Amphibia; order Caudata; family Salamandridae; genus Lissotriton; species Lissotriton helveticus. The sequence continues at coordinate 25,759,068 of NC_136065.1, forward strand.
GGTCTCCACATGGCCGGTCGGACTTTACTCATGCGTCCGTGTAGCAGGGTCGTTAGCTCAATTCTCCTCTAGGGCACCACCGCATCGCCGTGTGTCAGTCCTACCGTGTGGGTACAGTCGTCGGTATCACGTCGGTGATCGGTCGGCGTCCTGCATCTGCTCCCTCGTCTAAGGTGCGGCAGGGGACGTCCGGAGTCCCGCTCGACGTATCTCCAGTTCTGGAGCAGCCCCAGCCATAAAAAGCAGCTCACCGCACTCCCAGGATATTCCGATTTCCGAATCCGCGTTCACATCGCGGGTGTATTCGGATGTAAGCGTTCCAATTCCTGGTGTGAAAGCTCGTGACGGGAGGAGAGACGCTCTAAACCGCCATCTCCCTCGGCATCCAAGCCACGCCCCCGGGAAGTATCATTTTTCAAACTTTTTCATTCGGGGTGTTGAAGTAACACTGTGCACGGACTGCCAGATAGAATTATTTTCAAAATGTTATACACAAGGTGTGCACAGACTCCCAGAATGCATCTCTCTAGAATAAATACTGCACGCCAGGTGTGTATTCACTCCCAGAATGCATCTCTCTAGAATAAATACTGTACGCCAGGTGTGTATTCACTCCCAGAATGCATCTCTCTAGAACAAATACTGTACGCCAGGTGTGTATTCACTCCCTGAATGCATCTCTCTAGAATAATTACTGTACGCCAGGTGTGTATTCACTCCCAGAATGCATCTCTCTAGAACAAATACTGTACGCCAGGTGTGTATTCACTCCCAGAATGCATCTCTCTAGAATAAATACTGTACGGGAGGTGTGTATTCACTCCCAGAATGCATCTCTCTAGAACAAATACTGTACGCCAGGTGTGCATTCACTCCCAGAATGCATCTCTCTATAAATGGTGTACGCCAGATGTGCATTCACTCCCAGAATGCCTCTCTTTATAAATGCTGTACGCCAGGTTTGCATTCACTCCCAGAATGCATCTCTCTAGAATAAATACTGTACGCCAGGTGTGCATTCACTCCCAGAATGCATCTCTCTATAAATGGCGTACGCCAGGTGTGCATTCACTCCCAGAATGCATCTCTCTATAAATGCTGGACGCCCGGTGTGCAGACACTCGCAGAATGCATCTCTTTATAAATACTGCAGGATAGGTGTGCACACACTCCCAGAATGCATCTCTCTATAAATGCTGTACGCCAGGTATGCATTCACTCCCACTATGCATCTCTCTATAAATGCTGCACGCCATGTGTGTACACACTCCCAGAATGCAGCTCTCTATAAATGCTGTAGGATAGGTGCGCACACACTCCCAGAATGCATCTTTCTAAAAATGATGTACGCCAGGTGTGCATTCACTCCCAGAATGCATCTCGGCCTCTTTTGTCTTTTCCGTGCCGAGAGCCCTGCCAAGGTGGTGCAGATTTCTGCACTTGTAAGTATATATTTTTTGTAGTAAATGTAGGAGGAACTAGGGCAGTGACTGTCAAAAAAGAGAAAAGCCATGAGGTACCAGCTACACAGGGCCAGTACCCATGGAAACGAGGGTAAATAGATGTGACTGTCCCTTTCCCAAATTATAGCTGCTCAGAGCGAGCGTCTTGGAGGGAGTTTCCTGTGCAGTCCTCCACTGGAGGGAGAGGGTGGTGTGTATTCAGACCCCACAGGCCAGACATTCCATGTGTGGTAGGTTGTGGTTGGCCTGGGGACATGTGCTCTGCACATGGCAGACCCCCTTCAATCCAGTACATGTCTGGGCTGAGTGTGGATCACAGATCAGAAACCAGAGCTGGTGAAATCACTACAGGCCGCAAGACCTCCCGGTACCAGGGGCTGCTCCAAGGACAAGAAGCTGGAAGGGTCTACTCTTCCCCCCAGTGCGGGCAGCTGCCATCTTGTGGTACCTGCATAGTCCCATTATTGGCAACACACCCCCATACCCCACACAAAGTATGCATGCATAAATAAATACACAACAACTTTTGTTTGGGAAAAATATTGCTGCAGGTTTATTCCATACAAAAGTATGCAAATATGGGTTATCTTATGGGCGATACAAGGGCAGGCAGCTGTAACCAAGACCTGACTATGCACCCTCAGATCAGTGCCGTCGTTTCATCCTGTTTTCTATCCCTACGCATCATCCGCAAAATTTCCCGCTTCTTTTCTGTCGAGGCTCTTAAGCTCATTGTCATGGCCATGATTGTCTCCCGCCTGGACTATGGCAATGGGCTTTTTGTAGGGATCCCGGCATACGAGCTCCGGCGCCTCCAGCTCATTCAGAATCAGGCGGCTCGCCTGATATACCAACTCCCTAAGTATCACCGCATCACTCCCCTTCTCAAATCCCTTCACTGGCTCCCCATCTCCTAACATTCCCTTTTCAAACTGGGTTGTCTCACTTTTATGGCCCTTGCAGGCACTGCCCCCGAATTTCTTAATTCTAAAATTCAGCCCTATCTTCCTACAAGAAACCTCCGTTCCTCTACCCAAGTCCGTCTGGTCGTCCCTCGTTTCAAAAGGAAAAAACACAGTGGCCTTCGGTTCTCTATCCTTGCCCCCAATTTCTGGAACGCCCTTCCCCTTTCTGTCAGGACCTTAACCAACTACATGGAGTTCCAGAAAGCCCTCAAAACTCATCTCAGGTGTTAGTGAGCCCTGTAAATGCTTTTAACTTCAACTTCAACTTCTAACCAACCTATGCTGCCCTGCTTGCCTGATGAGCCAAGCACCATGGAGAACCCAATCGGCGCTACCCTTATGGGGGTGATCCCCTTACTGGATCACGTGACACATTGGTCCCTTATTACTCACCCCCCTTTCAGGGCGTAGCGTAGCAAGGCAACCCCCCGGTTGTCCAGGCCCACAACCGCCCGGAGATCTAACGGGGCGCCGACGTAATTGTTCCAGGACCCTCCCATGAGGCTCCTGGCAACCCTATTGGGGCCACGCAGGGAAACCTTCCTGCACAAAAACAACCCTAAGAGACGTTTTGCTCTTTCTAAGTGTGCTGCAGAGTGCAGCTCAACTAGAAAGAGGAGAAATAAAGATATTTCTCTTCATTACGCCTCACTTGGGGAGGCGTATCGTTTTGGCACATTCCCAGGTTTAGCAGGTTTGGAAAATCTGGGAATGCTTCAAAAAACGCGGGAGCTGCATGGGATCACCAATGAAACGCCCATGGAACGCCTACCCAGGGCAGAGTAATGCAACGCAGCGATTTGCGCTGCGATACTCCAGATTTTTGGCGCCACACAAATCTGATTTAAGGTTGCTCCACTCTTGCTCCACGTTACGATGCAAGCCGGGCCAAAAATATGGCCCTACATACGGTGCCACCAGCATGCTCAGTCTCCCTTGGGTACGTATAAAAATGGCCTGGACTTCCAACAAATTTCCGAGTGCTGAGGAATGATGTTGAACGGTCAGAGATGCCCTACAGTAAAGTCTTTTCTAGGATTGTTATACTTCATGCAGTCGGAAGGCGTCTACTAGATGGTCTCCAGGGCCTCTTGCTTTCCTCCTCTCTGTCATTCGATGGCTGACCCACAGCATTGTTGCGGTCCGCTGTGGGGCAGGGTCCAAAGCTCTTTTTATTTTTATTAGTTTTTATATAGCGCGAACTGGACTCGAAGGTGTCAGAGCGCTTTAAATGAGCACCAGTCACATTACAGATGGACACGTTCATATTTATTGAGTATTTGCCTGCGCACACCCTTGTTAACTACTAAGTACTCCGTGTGTAAACTATTATAGTCAAGTGTGTGTGCTGTTTGGTAGGAAGGCAGCCAGCCTAATTGAAGTTCAGCATCTGGTGGAAACACCACTAGTATTCCAAACGCACAACATATTCCTAAAGTATTTCAATGATACAACATTTCACTGTAAGTGTTAAACACCCTCAATAATCAATCGAAAATTGCACTTTATAAAAATTGTATTTTGTTCTATTGATAAATTCTGTACTTTTTTTTCTCAATGATCACACTTCATACAATGACATGATTACATAAAAAGTGCGATTAAATCACTAAACAAAAACATGATCATATGACTGTTGTGTTGAATGAAAAAAATCCTTAATATCAATCAATTATGAACACTTAATTACGTAGTTACAACTTAAGGTAGGCCCAATGCATTTCGGGAAACGCCCTTCCTCAGGGGCACTGTGAAAGAAAACATGAGATACTTATAGTACTCTGTATGTACATAACTGAAAACATTTTCACATTATAATTTTTCAATGCACCCTAAAAAACACAAGTATAATGTCCATACTTCAAACATACTGAGAACCGTGTTAAATACAGCAATAAGACTAAATATGAACTTATTTAAAGGTCAAGAACATAAGCAATGATTTGAAAGTGAGTGATAGTTACTACCACTGGCAAAGCCAACACCAAGGGTGTGATATTGTAGTAAAGTCGTGATTATATACACCTGTGTAATTCAAAACAGGGATCTACCCCACCAAGAAAGAAAATGAATCTGACAAGGTACACATATAGAAGATACCTCTTCTGAACACAATCGTACTCACTTATGTATTAAGTTGTATGTAAATCGCTGACTGCCTATATCGAATAATTGGAGCGCTGCACCTCAGCTGATAGACTATGAAAGTGATAAACAAAATGACCCTTTAGAAACTAAAAGACCAAATGAATGAAACTGGCACGACATAGTTTTCTCATACAAAGTAACTTACTTTGATGCACTGAATCTCCATAGAACAGCCCGTAATCCAGGAGCACTTGTCCCCCAATGTGACTCTAGATACTTTCAATAGTCGACCAAGTGTCACCTCTCTAAATCCCAATGTAATCCTTGATCGAAATCTTCGATGATCAATCGGATCTGTAAAGAGTGATTGAAGACCTGTAACCATAGGAGTGTGTCCGTCGTTTATTTTACACTCCTCACTAGTTGCAAGCGACACACTGTATCTCAGTAAAGATAGCTCACCTGCCAGTAGACAATTGGAGTAGGCACGATCTAACTTCGGCTCACAACAAGCTCTGGAAAAACCAACAACGCCGCAATCAATATTCTAATTACTGTGACCCGTATTCCTTTTTCTACTCCCTATTACTAAGCCTCACTTCTGTACTCACCAGGACGTACCACAGCGATGTTCTCAGCTATCAAACTCTCGACCAGGACTGCGAACGGGGAAGCGCCGCGAGCGCTGGATTTACATGGACGCCCGCGTCCTAAACAATCATAAAAAGAGGACTGGGATAGTCCACCATCTTAGAGTGGCGGAAAGCTGCTCCAAGTAGCTAGTGTGCAGCGTGTGTCCGCCTGCTGCAATGCCTGCCATGCTCAAATGAAGTGTTGAATACATCGTGAGCACAATGATACTGCCGAAATTAATACTTGAGCGTAATAAATCGAAACCTCTATATTGGAAACAAGCCAACACGAGCATCTCGAACTGCAAGTGGAACCGAAAATAATCTGCACTCTCTGTCCTATTTAAATCGAACAGAAGAGACATTAGTGAATAAGTGAATTGTATGCCGTGCAATTAAATAATTAACTAACATTCCAATTCAACAGCGAAATAAAAAAGGGAAAGAACTGGTTTTAAGTGTCACTGTATTTAGATGCGGAAAAGCTGGAAACAATGTTGACTATGAAATAGTTGTGAAAGCTGGTGAGATAGGTGCTGAAACATAAAACAAAAAATGTGCTAACCATGAAGTGGAAATAGGAACACTGGGTTATTTGATGTATACCCCTTATGTCGGTTGACCTGAAAATAAACTCATTTACAAGTAGAGAAACTAAATATTAAGTCTTCTTGGCAGTACGTAAGAGCTTTCATAAGAAACATTGCAGTTCTATTCTATCATTAAGGCCATTCGGTACTAAGGTTTGCAGATGTTTGATCCACCAAGCTTCTCTTTGTGCTAGTCGTGTGGTGTGATTGTAATCTGATGTGACTGCGACCCTTTCTAAAATGGTGTACCGTAACTGAGCATTGGTGTGTTGTTGTTCTAGCCAATGTGTTGAAAAATAGGACTTGGTAGACTTGGTACGAAATGTACTTTTGTGTTCTGTTATTCGTACCTTGATTTTCCGCGAAGTTTTACCAATGTACAATAATCCACATGGACATTTGATAGCGTAAATTACATTAGAGCTATTGCATTCCCCATTGTATTTCAATGAGATAGCTTTCCCTGAGTGTGGATGGTGTATTGAGTTGCCTGTCATTACATTGTTGCAATGTACACAGTTGTGACATTTGCGCATTCCATGGTATTGTTGTTCAACTGCAACTTTGGTGGTTATTATTTCTTTGATGTTTCTACTGCGCGTATATGCGAACAATGGTTCTTCATTGTATAGACCCTTGAAATCAGGTTCTTGTTTCAATAGTTCCCATCTTGATTTGATGATTTGTTTTATTGCATGTGATCTCGATGAATATTTAGAAACAAAGACGTGTCGATTAGTTTTTTCTTTTGGTGTAGTTATCAACAGAGTTCCTCGTTCTTTGGACTCAGTCTTACTTAATGCTTCTGTAAGAATTGCTGCAGGATAGCCACGTTCATAAAATTTTTCTTGTTGTTTCTCTAATGCCTCTTGTAAGTTGACACTGTTAGAGGTGATACGTTTCACCCTCAACATTTGTGAGTAAGGTACATTTTTAATCAATGAAGGTGGATGAAAACTGGTGTACAGTAGCAAGTTGTTTCTATCTGTTGGCTTAGTGTACACCAATGTTTCCAATTTGTCATTTTGTTGGCTGATCAATACATCCAAATAATGTATTTTGTGTTGGTTGATCTCGTGTGTAAATTTGATTCTCTCATGCTTGTTGTTAAGTTCTCCTATTGCTCTTTCCAACAAATCTTTGGAATTTTTCCACACTATAAAAATATCATCGATAAATCTTGTGTAGAACACTAGATTGTTGGACCAAATTTCTTGACTGAAAATCTGAGTATCTTCGAATTGCGCCATGAATGTGTTGGCGTACGCCGGTGCTCCAGAAAAACCCATGGAGGTTACACTTACTTGTAGAAAAAACTTTTCTTGCCATGTTAAATAACTGTGCTGAAGACAGAAAATCAACAGTTCAAGTATGAAAACTTTATTCACTGATAATTCTGGCAGTTGCAACAGGGCCCATTCAGAAGCTTCTACTCCTTCTTTCAACGGAATCGACGTATACAATGACGTGACGTCAATAGTACACATCAGCCAATTTGGATTATACTCATCTTGCACAGATTGTAACAAGTTTAAGAAATGAGTAGTGTCCTTCACATAACTGCGCCAAGTTTGCACAAATTTTTGAAGAAAGTGATCAATCAATTGTCCTGCCGGTGCAAAGATAGAATCACAGCCTGATACTATTGGCCGAAAAGGTGGATTGTTCAAGTTCTTATGCACCTTTGGGAGCATGTACAGTCTAGGTCTCCTCGGATATTGTGCAGTCAGAAAATTCCGTAGTGATGGAGTGATCCAAGAAATGTTCTCTGCTTTGTCTAGAATTTGATTGAGAATTTCCATGAAACTGGTAGTTGGGTCTTCTCCCAGTCGGATGTACGTTGTGGTATCTTCAAAATGTTCATCCACTTTGCCAACATAGAAACTTGTGTCCATAATGACTAGAGCTCCTCCCTTATCTGCCACTTGGAGGGTAATTTGTTCATCCATTCTTAACCTATGTAGAATATCCAATTCATCTTTTCTCAAGTTTGACCGTGTGTGTGGATGTAAATTCAGTTTAGTCAAATCATGACGTACAAGTGACTCAAAAGTGTCCAGAATCTTGTGTGACACCGGCGACATGAAAATGCTTTTAGGTTTGAATGGCCTTAACTCTGGGTCTTCTCTGTCTTGGTCTAGTGTCTCTGTATCTAGTGTTGGTACTACGTTATTGAAAAAATGTTTCAGCCTTAGATTTCTTAAGAAGCGAAAAACAGAGACCTCTACTTCTAGTTTATTAGTGTAATAAATAGGCACAAAAGATGTGCCTTTGTTCAAAACAAGTTCTTGTGATCTGCTGAGTTGTTTAGAGGAAATATTTATCACGAGATTTTACCCTTGCTTCTCAGACTCCGTGCTTCCGCTTCTCGTTCTCTGGCCACGTTCATATTTAGGCATGGGGAGAGTGATTGGCCCAGAATCACAGGATGCTTGAGCGTCCCTGCCGAGACTCGAACCCTGTTTCCCCAGCTTCAAAGTTGCCTCTCTGGCTGTTAAACCAGACAAGGCTGTTGAACCGGAGGCAGGTCACCATTGAGCACATCATCTCACTGACTCATCTTCCACAATGTACCCACAAGTCTTGCATGCCCTGCACACTACAGGTTCACAATGCCCTTCTCTTTTTCCCATCATAACCACAGTTGCGAGCCACCCATTCGTCACCTATCGACTGCTGGTGTTGTCATTGTACGGAAGCCACCAGAAGTGGCACTTTACTGGGATGTCAGACATGTCCCTGCCTTTCATTGAGTCATCAGCACCCGTCAGACAGTGCTGTGAGGCTGCCCTAAGTGGTCAGGTGGGTGGTGACCAGTGGGGTCCGGGGCACGCTCTCAGAGCTTTGGGGCTCAACGTTTGCATCCAGCAGGAATGCAAGCCGACCTCACTTTGGACCCAATGTACAAACAATTATGTCTGCAATTAATAAATTGCTAATTTGTGCGAGTCACTATTTGGTAATCGCAAACAGCAATGTACAAATGTGTGTTACACATGATTCCTTGTGGGTCACACATAGACCTAGCTCAGGGATATTAATGGGATGGGTCTTGGTTTGCGTCCCATTGGGAATCACAAAAATCACACGGATGGTAGCCTGCTGGGGTCAGCAGACCACCATGTCTGTGATTGCTTTTCATTAAAGCAATCTTTTTTTTTAAATGCAGGAATGCATTTCGATAATTCATTTTTTTAAGAGTAGGCAGTGGTCCTTCTTAAAAAAGTTTTTCTAAACATTCCCAAAGGGAAAGGTGTCTCTTGCCATTTGAGGATGGGTTACCACCCACTTGAAGTAAGTGGTAAAATGCAAATGTTTTGCAACCGCATTTAGGTCACAAAACATTCACCCACCACAGTGATTAGGTATTAGGAAGTGACGCCCTAAACACGCCACCTCTTAATACCGAATCTTAAATCTAATTTGTGATTCAATTATAGGTTACCGAAATGAAAAAAGAGCTTTGTACGTGCGAATCAGCCTGTTTGTGAGCACAAACTCGCTTCGTACATGTGGGCCCTTTGTTCTCTCTTGGACAATTCTCACAGGACCACCATTTGTGCGCCTTGCTCGCAGAGCGAGTTTTATAGCTCCCCAGCCATGTTCCATCTTCCTTTCCAGCTCAGAGTTGGTTTGTCTCCTGACACAGGCTCACGCTCTGCTGGACTGTGTAGAAAGGTGCTTGATCACGGACACACCTGGGCCCTGCACAAACATATCTACACTCTGCCAGATGTTGGGCAAACAGCTAAATGGTGGTTCTACACAGTGTGAACCTGACCCAACAGAGTAGCAGATATCTTTACCGAAAGAGATGAGATCGTTATTACACCCGGGGGCATGCAAGGACATGATTTCATATATGGACTCAATTTACAAAGGAAAAGTCTAAGTTTAGACCTGAAGTCTAAATTTGGATCTAAAGTCTAATTTTACACCTGAAGTCAAACTTTACACTTCAAGTCTAAGTTTACAACAAAAGTCTAACTTTACTACTTTCAGGTATTCACAAGTGTAATTTACTACTAGAAACTTTACTAGTAGTTACTTTACTACTAGTGAGTTTACTAGTAGTAAACTTACTAGTAGTAACTCACCTTTATGAATACAGAAAAGTAGTAAAGTTAGATTTTGGGTCTAAGTTCGATTTTAGATCTAAACTTAGACCTCAGGTGTAAAGTTAGACTTCATGTCTAAAATTAGACCTTTGGTCTAACTTTACGTTTGTGAATCAGACCCTATGAAAAATATAAAACCACTACAAGAGTCTAAAGTGGTTTTACGATAAGTCTTTCAAGCTGTAAGAGGACTATCCTGCAGATATCTCGAGTTAGAAATGGAGGCGTAAGAGTAGCAGTTTGAGCTCTCTTTTAAAGGTAATAATAGAATGTGTTGCCTTAACAGAGGTTGGGATGGCGTTTGCGATTCGCTGCTCTCTCCCTGAATGAGGGTTCTTGTTTTCTTGAAGGCCAGAATTACGCGTTTTTGATACACCTTTGATTACCAGTTTGTTGGCTAGATAACTAGGTAAATTCTCAAGCAAGGCCTTGTGAATGTTGGAAGCTACTTTCAATACACTCCTTAATTCTACTGTAATCCCGTAAAGTGAGCCCAAGATACATGAGACGTGGTCCAGTCTGCTGGCTCCAGAGATCCAATGAGCTGCCGCGTTTAGAGGAGGCGAGAGGAGTTGTTGTCATATTCCAGACAGTAGGGCAATCCTGATTCCTGATAGGACTAGGGCTTCTACCACTGATTTGTGGTCCTCATATGGAATGATGCATTTCGTTCCTCGTAGAAGTCTGAATTGGTGGTGCACAATTTGCACTAGCTCATTCACGTGCGCCTATGGACAAGACTTTGCCAAAGATAAAACAAGAGGATTTAGCACTATCCGTACTTGTTGGTTTGTTGTCAAGTAAGTCTGTTGCATCGAGCCGTGCTTAGAAAGGAGTGGATTATCTCAGGAGCGAGGCGGGGAGGTATCCCGCTTTTAGCGGCGTCAGCTTGAGGTGGGGGTAAGACATCCATGAAAGAAGCACTTGTAAGCAGTTGATGAGTTTGCAATGTCTTACCTAGGGAGGTGCCTCTTAAGTACAGCTGTATGTCATTGGAGTAGAAGTGTAAAGAGATGTATGACTATTTTAGAAAGGAGCAAATGGGTTGCATTTATATATCAATTGAAAAGGGTTGGGGAAAGAATACATCCTTGGGCTCATCTCGGTTGAGAGGGAACGACCCATTAGGGAATTTGATACCAAACAGATCTGAACAGCTTTGAGAAACAGAGGGCCATGCTCAATGAAATACACATGGCATGGCAGCTGAATGGTGGCATCGACTGCACCGGAGGGGGCAGCTTGCAAGGGCGTTCCAGGGCCTCCACCCACCCGCCAATTCAGACGCGTACGTGGTAAAACCGTAAGTCCATGGGAATCCAGAGATGGCCGCCCCCAAGAGGACGAACAAAGCAACCTGTTCAGTACACCAGGTGAGCCACACGTTTCGGCCAATCCCACCTAGCCCAGCGTTCAAACCCGATTGATAGTTTTGAGTAATAAGTCATTGTACGGTATAGATAGGTAAAGCCATTGGTCTCGCCAGTATGCAGTTTTCTTAGAGGCCCTACGAGTCGTTCTTGAGAGTGGTTGTCGCCATCCATTCACCTGTGAAGAGCTGGGGGCAACAATCTGATGGCCTGAGCAGCAGGACATGCGCTTCACCTGTGTGCGTGACGCAAAAATGCTTGTTATTGACTGTAAAGATTAAGCACAGTGGGAAGCCCCAGTAGTAGAGGATTTTCTTTTTGCGTAGGTAGTATAGCACCTCCCTGAAGTCGGAGCTCTTGACCAACGTCTGGATTGATAGGTCTTAGAAAAGGGTAAGGGAATTGCCTCAAAAGGTAATAGAGTCCAATTTTCAGGCTGTTCTCAGAATATCTTCCTTGACCTGGTAAAAGTGGACTCTGGTGAGTTCCTTCGGTAGAAGTTAGTGCAGTTTTCATGCAGGACTCAGTTCAGCGAGCTCTAGTCATGGCACTTCACCCGTTCACAAGACCATTTAAATGGTGCACTCAAAGCCAACAAAAGGCAGCAGATATTGGAGTGACTTCAGACCCACCACAAAGGGAGGCAGGCTGGCCCCAAGCAGACACACTTCAAATATATCTCTTCAAATGTCCCGCTGGACCGTGGTTTTGGTGCATCCCTCTTCTCACTCCTCGCATTAAAATTTATCTCAGGGCAATCAACACTCTAATAAGGTGAAGCGCAAACGCTAAACACACCACATTGACCCACAGTCCCTGGGAGACAGACAAATAAAAGTAGTGGATTTTGATACAGAGGAGATTATACACCACAGCGGACTGGCTTCCAATCCCAGATGACGCAGACTATGTCCAGACGCGCGTTCGCAAGGGCACGTCTACTGGTGGAATGCCCACATCGCTCTCTAGTGGGCAAAGTAGCAGACACTCCTAAGATGGACACCAACATGGCAGTGTTTATCCGCAAGTTCTCAAAAGAGCCAAAGAAAGGGATGCCCCATGCCTGGCGTGGCTGTCAGGATAAATTATTGGATATATCTGGCTCCCTGATCAATAATGCTTGAGCTGGCCTACAAAGCGTAGAAGGTGGCCGCACTCATCTACCCTGATTGGATGGGCCCAGTACACAGTGTACCAACTGGGCAATAACTGTGCGATCTCTTCTGAGAGCCAAAACTCCAGCTTAAAGAGCATTGACTCTAAGTTGGACGACCTAGCGTCAGCCGAGGTGGTATCATTAGCGTACTGACTGGTGTTTGGGGAAAAACTTGGGAAGGACCTTTGGAAAATTGTATCTACTTTTTCTGCCTAAGATAAGGCTCAACTGTCCATTAAGAAGGTCTTCGACAAGGGCCTTTTTGCGAAGGCTGGTGTTTCAGAGGCTGATCACCCGGCTGTAGCTTCTACCAGGTGTCAGCTAGGGGTTTTGCTGGTTGACGATGAGGAGGTTGGTTAGACAACTCCACAGGTTCCACTTTCTTCTCCGTCAGAGTACGAGGGGGCCGCAACCGCTATAGGCAAGGTGGTAACAATGATGCTGCCAGTGTCAGCTTTACAGGCAACCATTATTCCCCAATCATTCTTGGAGGCAGGATACAATACTTTGTTCACAATTGATGAACTGTGACACAAGCTGCCTGGGTACTAGAGACAGTGGAGAGTTTCAAGTTAGAATTCTATGGGACCCTGCAACAACAGCGTCTGCCCCGTCTTCTACTTCTTTCCCAATACGAATGGGTCTTTATAGACTCGGAAACTCAGGAGTTACTGAACAAAGCGTCATCTCAGCACAGTTTTTCTAGTACAAAAGAAAGTGAATGGGTTTTGTCTTGTGAAAGGATTTACCCCTAGATTCATCAAAGTCCCCTTTTGGAGAGTCTGTAATAGCGATTATTAAAGAATCGCTATTACAGACTCGCAAAACGGGATTCATGCAATTCCTCGCACAATTGCGAATTCTATAATAGCGATTTTTGCATTTGGGATGATGAATCCCAAATGCAAAAATTGCACTCGCAAAGGGCCAGATTCTCAGAATCTGTCCCTTGGCGAGCCGATTTTCGTTTCATGAATCTGGCCGTTAAACTCTTGGACTGGTTGTTGTCATTTCAGGGTGTAAGGAATCCATTTTCCAAGAGATTTGCAGTGAGATGGGAATTGGATGGTCCATCTTGATCTCAAAGACGCTTACCTTTCTGTTCCCATTTTCCTAGCACACAGACGGTTCACTGAGTTACAGTAGTGAGAGGAGTGGTACAAATCCAAACTCTTCCCTTTGGCCTGTTGCCCGCCCCATGGTGCTTCACAAAATTGATGAGGCCAGTGGCCAAAGCAGTCAGGTTGATCATTTACCTGGATAATCTGACCCTCATGGCTCAGGAACAATCTACGGTGGTGTTACAGCTCTCTTGGACGATTCAACTATTTCAGGATCTGGCCTTTCTAATTAATGTGTCCAGATGAATGCTTTCTCCCACGCATGGAGAAGTGTGGCTCAATGGTTAGAGCGGCAGACCCTGATGCAGAGGTCTGGCCCGGGACCAGGATTCAATTCCCGCCTCGGCGCGTCTTGAGCTCATTTTCCTCGGACCTGATAATTCTCGCCTCGGTGCCTATTCCAATCATGGGCCCCACGCTGCAACTCTGGGCAATAGCTTGCTTAATCTCCACAACGGCCCCAACAGCGCTGGGATGCCTGGCTTCACCTTGGGGGTGCCCAGGAGTGGACATTTCACAGGGAAAAGCCAGGAAGGGTTCCACAGCGGTATGCGTTACAGCGCCAGGACACCCATGGGTATTAGTGCGCTTTACAAGTACAAATTACATTACTTCCTGGGCTTCCGGATAAGCTCAATCAAAGCTCACTGAAGATACCGTTGCAGAGAGTGAATGCAACCAAGAAAGTGTTGAGGATAGAAATGTCCAATACAACGGTGTCTTTGAGGACCCTGGCAAGAAAAGTAGAATTGCCAGGTCCTCTACATTATCAAGCTTTACAGCACTTGAAGATTCTCCATCTTCGGAAATGGGTATCTTACTTGAAGCAGATTTCTCTTTCAGAGGTAGCCAAGATGGAACTGACCTGGTGGCTCAACCATGTGGAAGCATGAAATAGCAGAGCCATTTTCAGCCCGCCGCCTGAGGTGACGATGAAGTCGGATGCAAGCAGATGGGGCTGGGGTGCGAGATTTCCATTGGAGCAGGTGGTCCCCCAAGGATTATGCCTGCATAACAATTTTCTAGAACTGTAGGCAGGATCTTTTGCCTTTCTCCTCACAGGATGAACTGTTTTATCTTGCTGTACTTTGGACAATATTATCGTGGTGAGGTCCATCAATAACCTGGGCGAGACACAGTTATGAATACTAGCAGAGATTGCCAAGGACTTCTAGGATTTCAACTTTAAGAATCAAATTTCTATACTAACGGAATACATTCCAGGGCAGTGCAATGTGTTCGTACACTGGAACTCTTGGTTCCTTCACAATTACATCAACTTGAGACTACGCCCTTGAATTGTGCAAACTTTAGACCGTTTGTGGGGTCCCCGTGTGATGGACCTTTTTTCCTCTCACTTGAACGTGCAGATTCCGGCCTTATTCAGCTGGAGGCCGGATGCCCTGGGAGGGCAACCTTCACTATCTTTCCAAAATGTGTGATGATTTTAAAACTGATCTCTCAAACAAGGTGAAAGAAAGCCAAATTTATCTTGGTGACGTCGAGGCGGAAAGCTCAACAGTGGTTTCCAGCATTGTTGGAGCTCTTGTGCGACTGTCCTCTACAGATTAGGTGGTTCCAAGAACTTCAACTGGATCACCGGGTCTGGCCCATCACTTGCCGATGTCGGAGCAACTAGTGTTGATAGCCTGGAGGGTTTCAGGAGACAGTGGGAAGTGCCTAGAACTTCGCAACAAGCTGCTTTCTACTTCCAATATACTCACAAGGATATTCTTCGACCTGGTGATGATGAGTTCACTTCTGTAACGAAAAGGATGTGGACCCTCTGGCTTCAGAGTTGCACTTGGTGGTTGTAGGAAGGTAGATCCCTGACTATGGTTGCCCCCAACTTTTTGCCTGGTGTTTTGCTGGTTTTCTGACTTAGTTGACCTGGGGCCCTGCTATTCAGGACCCCAGGCCTACTGCTCTCTCTGTAAAATGGATTCCATGTACCTTAGGTACATATCTAAATTGGATACTGAGTCACCTTATCAGTCCCTGTACAGTGTACCTTAGGTACCCAGGGCATAGGTGTACCCAGGGCCTACCAGGGGCTGCAGCATGTATTATGCCACCCCTGGCTGGCCATCCAAATCTGACACAACTGGCTGCACGACAGCTGGGGCAAGGTGGTGTAATCACCCTTTGCTTTAGATATAGTATTCCTATATCTAACCCTAAAATGGGCACACAGATCTCCTATCAGTCACTCCTATGGCAGGCCTTGACAATCCTGAAGGCAGAGTGCTTGGAATCGTGTGAGATAGTGCTCTGGCATGAGCTGAGCCTGTCTGCGGCTTTCGGGATCCATCCCTTAGCCGTTTCCATGATATCGCATACCATATACTCTTAAGTGCATTATAATCCTCGCGGTTATATGCCAACTCTGGTATCGCTTTATCAAAACATGTCGAGTAAGGTGTCATACGAATTGGAATACTAACCCCTCGCCAATTCTGGCGATGGGGTTAGCATTCCACCCTTCTAGAGGGACACGACATGTATGTAACCTGTAACCCCGGTTAAAGTCAGACAGAGCCTTAGCATCCACAAAATGGATGCTGCCACCGAGACACAAGTCTGCCCTCCTGCTGCTGGGAGTCCTCCCAGAGCAGGAGATAAGGACAAAGGGTTTCCTGCCAGGGGCGGTGCCAGCACCGTCCCAGACAGGATTTTGTGTATTGTAGGTAGGCAGGGCTTCAGAGGAAGGTGACTGCACATGGCACCCCGGTGCTCACTGTGCATAGGCTGGCTTGAACCAGTTCCAGGGACACTCCAGACCCTGTGCTGAGGAAAAGCCCGCCAAGGAAGTGGGTGTAACCACCCCCCTCCTGGTCCCACCCCTAGGGCAGGACTTAGTCGCGTGCCAGCCCCCTTTTCCCAGATAAAGGTAGGAGCAGGCCCCCTTCCAAAATAGATCATCTTTGGAATCAAGACACGACTTTCTACGAAAGGACATCAAGATTTCTTCTTCAAGATTCTCCCTTGTGGCTAAGGAGTAGTCACCCTGCATCCGCAGGCACCATCTTAAGAACACTGCGGTCTGCTGCAAGTCCTTCCTCCGGAATCCGACTGCCCAGCTCGACGAGAACCGGCTTCCCTGGCACCTCTGACCTCTACCCACCTCTACAGCCAAGCTGAGAACCGTGGGTGCGACGAGACCTCGAGGGACCGGCCATCTTCAAGACTGCACGACTTCTTTCCAGCACGACCGCCGAGGGATCCTCTGGTGAGTGCTTTGGGGACCGAGAAGCCCCGACCCTGAGCAGCTCCAGCACCGAAGTCCAGCCTCCCAGCATCTCCACGATCTGCGTGGGGCCCTTCTGCTTTTTGCTGCTCACCGCGTTGTTTGGCTACTAGCCCGCTGGCTTGTGGCCTTCCTGACGACGCCCGACGACATCACTGCTGCTGGTCTGGTTGTTCCAGACTGGCCCTTGCTCCCTTCCAAGAGAGGAGCACCCCGGACCCTCCTGGTCCACTCAAGACGCCATTTTGAGTCCACCGCGTGGGCTTGAACTTGCCAAGACTTGTTGCCCCAATCCTGGGTCCAGCGATGTCGAGAGCATCATCCATCGTGGGACAGCTCGTACCTCCATCCTGGTCGCCGACAACGCCTCCTGGTCCGTGAGACTACAGAGCCCAGCAGCGCCCACTCACCTGACTGCGGTGACTTCGCCCGGTGCCATCCTGGTGCCCACTTAATCACTGGCTAGTGATTCAAGAACTTGGTCCCCTCTGCTTTCAGGTTTCTTCTTCCCTGATCCAGGCTTGGATCTCTTCGAACTTTTCTTCACTGGCCGCCTGCCAGCAACTCCTTCTTCAGGCTCCTGGTTCGTCAACGAGGAATCCCGACGTCTTTTCAGACCTATGCAGCCGCAGCCCCTGGGCTAGGTAACTTCGGCATTTCGGTGCCCCAGCATAGCCTCACTATCCAAGGGTCCAGATCCACTGTCGTTTTCGACCTACCTAGTCGGGTTCGCCCGAGAACAGTAACTTTGTGAGTTCTAGCTTCCATAGCTTTTTTTCCCGCCTTACGCGTGAGAGTTCCCACTCTGCACGTGGTGTCCCTAGGCCTCCTGCTCCTAACCTGAGTGTTTAGTATTGTAGGCCTAGCGTTTCTAAAGCCTCTGAGAATTGTTACTTACCTGCTAGTAATTCGCATTCCACTTTTAGAGTATATGGTTTTTCGTGCCCCTCGGGCATTTGTGTAAATTGTGCGACTTAAAGTATTTTTATAAGAGTTTTGTTGTGTGCTTAGCTCCCTGTCTCATAAAGAGCCAGGGTAGTCTTGTTATAAATAAATACACTGTTTATTTTCATAACAACTTGTGTGGTGTCCTTTCACTGGGTGTTCAAGGGGTAATGTGATGGTAAAACAGCTGGCTTAACACGCCCTCTAAAGTCTTAGCCTTAGACTGCTCGTATCCATGCTACTAGGATAGCTGGTCTATAAGGTTGACTTACAACCAATCATCAATAAGGGTTGTTTGGACTGATATATAGTGATCACTAGAATAGTGAACACTGCACATCAGGCCAACTTCTCACAGTGGTGAACAACAGGCAGAGAGCGGATTGGCCTACAGGTCTGTTAACTTTAGGTCTGACATTTCTGCTGGTCACTATGCAGTGGATGGTAGGCCTTTAGGTAAACATCCCTTAATTGTAAACTCTTGAGAAGTTTTATATTGGTTAACCCTCCCAAACCAAAATATTCTGCTTTATGAAATGTAAATTTGGTGTTACAGTTCCTGAAGAGATGGCCTGCAAATGAGGACTTATCAAGAAAAAAACTTTCCGTAAAGTTGACTACTTCATTGTGCTTCACATTGTGTGGAAAGATTTAAGTTGTCGAGGCTCTCGACTACAGGCAGAGTATTTTCTCCTTCGAGGGAATCTTTTATTATCTCTAAAAGGACAAATAAATATTACCTGGCTTTTCTAAAGAACCCTATATTGTGTATTATTTATTTATAGCTGTTTTATAACGCGCTCTGTTACTACCAGAGTATCCTGGCGCGAAAGAAGAAAAAAACAAGCAGGTGGCCAAAGAAAACTGAAGATTTAAAATAGTCTAATAAGCAAATCTAAAAAGATGAGTTTTAAGTGCCTTCTTAAAAGGTACAAAATTCTGGATTGATCTTAAAAACAGTAGCAGAGTGTTCCAAGCAGAAGCCGCAAGGACAGCAATTGACTGGCCTCCAAGGCGCACTCGCCGAAAGCGAGGTACGCTCAACAAATTATGATCAGCTGAACGTAGAGATCGAGTGGGGGCGTAGCGGCTAAATCTTTTCTTCAGATACGAAGGCCCAAGGTCATTGACTGCTTTAAATGCTAGTGTCAGGATTTTAAAAGTAATCCTTCGTGATACTGGCAGCCAATGTAGTTCTTTCAGATGGATGCGTACACTCTCTCTACTGGGCACATTGCAGAGAAGTCTCGCCGTCGCGTTTTGAATGATCTGTAATTATGAAATCTTGAAAGGTATATGAAGAATGCACTAGGGTTTCGAGAAACAAACCGGGAAGGCAACTTTTGATTGGACTCTCAAAACCTTCTAGACCCAGGACATCAACCTTTGCCAGGTGGGTACGTTGGCTCCTTGCTGAAGGGGGGTAGATGTGCCTTGTAACACACTTAGTCAGGGGAGCTGTGGCTTTCACGTGCTAGTCATTGTGTTTTAGACTAGAGGCCAGTATTGTAGCAGCAGATTAGTCTGCAGAATGCACATTTAAAATATTCTATCATAAACCAATTGTTGATGTACCTTTGACA
This sequence comes from Lissotriton helveticus, assembly GCF_964261635.1. Classification (NCBI taxonomy): domain Eukaryota; kingdom Metazoa; phylum Chordata; class Amphibia; order Caudata; family Salamandridae; genus Lissotriton; species Lissotriton helveticus. Next base: position 25,778,346 of record NC_136065.1, read on the forward strand.
GTGGAGGAACAGCATTAAACTATCATAATCCGAGCTTCCGGTCCTGGCTGAATAAAATATTTTCTAGGGAGCGCAACAAGAATTTTAAATTCTATTAAGGACACGGAGGTGATGATTATAAAGCCATATATGAACATATATTATGATACATGTTGGAATGCTATATTGTTCATTACGTTATAACTGGTATCAGTACTTGTGATTGTTTCTTTGGGAAGACCCACCCTAAAATGTCAACCCCTTAACTGCTGGGCCTTACCCACCATTCCCCCCCGTGCTGAGCCCTTTTTTGGCTATTTGGTGTAGTTTGTGCTTAGGTATCCAAAAATGTATGTCCAAATTAAGGTAGCCTTTTTCTCCAACATTCTCGGGATTCTAAAGGTATCTAGAGGTTGTGGATGCCCCTGGAGGGGACCGAGAAAATAGCCAAAATATACCTAGATTTTGAGGGGGGGGAAAGGAAAAAGTGCAATGTTTTTATTCATAAAAATGGCATCAATTAACGGTTTGCTGTGCTAAAGTCACCTTTCAGGAACATTAAGAGCTGATTCAAAAAAACTTTCTTTTACCAGTTTTGCGATTTTTCAAAGAGGTAGCCCATTTTTCCTATTTTTGTACTTTCAACCTATTTCCAGTTTGTGGTGGAAACAAGTGTGGACCCATGGGTGATCCAGGAAAGCTATATATTTCTGAAAAGTAGACAAAGTTAAGAATTCAGCAAGGGGTCATCAAATAAACTGTAAAGAAATATTGAACACAAGAAAGAAATAACAGCCATATGTCACATTTTTTCCATCTGTAACTTTTTGTCATGATGGTCCGATTCACAAAAGCAATGTAGCATTATGTTCGGTAGACTCTTTTAGTTGTGGGGATCTATAGGGTTTGTAGGTTCTCCAAGAACCTGAGGACCCCAAAGCTAACAATTGAGCTGCACCATACAAAGGTTTTTCATTAGGGACGGAGTATAGACCAAATCATAAGGTAAATAAATAAAGTGAAAAATAGGTATCAAGGTAACCTATACACTTCTGAAATGGGCACAAAATATGGAGTTTAGGAGCCGTGGTTATTTGTACATCTCTGAATTTGTGGGTACCCGAATGAGCATAAGGTTTAGAGAGTATTTTTAAAAATGTCTTCTTTATCTTACAGTGGCTTACATTTGGACGGCACAATTTCAGAGGAATCCAATTGGTAATAACAAATATCCTACTATTCTATGCTCCCCCATGTCTTCTGATAAAAATGGTACCTCTCTTGTGCCTGCAACAGGAAATGGCCAAAAATGCAACATGGATACATCAAATTTTTCCACTCAAAACTGACCTATTTTTGCAAAGTGGGTAGCTCTGGATCTTGGGCACTAGCTCAGCCAGCACCTAGGGAAACCTAGGAAATCTGTAAATGTTTTAAAAGCTAGACACCTAGGGGAATCCAGGACAGGTTGTTTTACCCGGAATCCTTACGAACCTCAAACTTTGACTATAAAAACACATTTTCCTCACATTTCTGTGATAAGAATCTGCTGGGAACCACAAACTTCCTACAAGCCAGCATTCCCCCAAGTCTTCAGATAAAAATGGTACCCCACTTATTTGGGAAGGCCTAGTGCCCACGACAGAAAATGGCCCAAAATGCAACATGGATACATCACATTTTCCTACTGAAACTGACCCTTTTTTGCAATGTGGGTAGCTGTGGATTTTGGGCCATAACTCAGGGAGCAACTATGGAAACCTAGCAAATGTACACATTAATAAAAACTAAGCACCTGGAGGAATCGAGGGTGGGGTGACTTGTATGGCTCTCACCAGACTGTTTTACCCAGAATCTCTTGCAAACCTCAACCTTGGACAAAAAAAAAAGATTTTCCTCACAGTTCTGTGATGGAAAGTTCTGGGATCTGTTAGTAGGCACCCAGCATTCCCCGGCTTCTCATAAAAAATGGTACCTCATCTGTGTGGGAAGGCCTAGTGCTGCGACAGGAAACAGCCCAAAACACAACATAGATAGATCACATTTTTACACTCAAAACGGACCCCTTTTTTGCAGAGTGGGTAGCTGTGGATTTTGGGCCCTAATTCAGGGGGTACCTAGGGAAACCTGGCAACCCTGCATATCTTTGAAAATTGGACAACTAGATGAGTCCAGGGTGATGTGCCTTGTGCGGTTCCCATGAGGTTTTTGTACACAAAATGCCAGGCAAACCTCAAAATTTGCCTGAAGTCACGCATTTTCCTAACATTTCTGTGACAGAAACTTCCGGAATCCGCAGGAATCCACAAAATTCCTACCACCCAGCATTACCCCACTTGTGCCAATAAAAACGCTGCCCTGCTTTTGTGGCTGGGCCTTGTGGTCCTGACAGGAACAAATCGAACAAAGGTCAATGGGAGCCTTTGAATGGGGACTCCTATTGACCTTGATTTGATCTGGACGTTTCCATCGCATAAATATAAGGAACATGCTTGATTTGAGGCAAAGTTTGAGGTTACTTGCCCTTGTGGGTTAGAAAACCTTGCAGGATTAACACAAGGCACACCACCCTGAAATCCCTGGTTTGTCTACTTCTCAAAATTGTGTGTGGTCTGTAGGTTTCCATGGGTTGCGATCGAGCCCGGCCCCAAATACTGCAGTTACCCCTATTACTGATCTCTCCACAATGCACTTTACAATCAATCATAGTGGAAGTTGTTCTTTGCGGCTGTAGGTTCGTTGGTGAGGGAGAGAATCAGCTGAGTGTGGTCGGCGTAGGAGACAAAGTTTAGTCCATGGTTTCTGACAATGGCTGCCAGCGGGACCACTCTAAGACATTTCCAGGGATGCTGGCGTTGTGGAGTCTTGCATAAAGGGTATGGTAGGAGATGATGTCGAAAGTGCCAGAGAGATCCAGGAGGATGAGGGCAGTGGTTTTGCCTCAGTCGAGAAGATTGCGGATGTCACCTGTTGTGGCAAGGAGTGCAGTCTCAGTCCTGTAGTTGTTTCTAAAGCTTGATTGGGAGGTGTCCAAGATGTGGTTTGTTTTGATGAATTTGGTGAGTTGGGCGTTGATGGCCTTCTCAATTACTTCGGCTGGGAAGGGGAGCAGAGAGATGGGTCTGTAATTCTAGGTCTGTGGGGTCGGCAGAGGGTTTTTTCGGCAAGGGGTTGATCTCTGCGTGTTTCCAGTCTTTCAAGGAAGGTGGCGGATTTGATGGAGCAGTTGATGGTGAAGAAGAGTTTGAGGCAATAGTGGAGGGGGCAGGAGTCAGAGGGGGCTCCAGAGTGGATGGTCTTCATGATCTGTAAGATGTCGTCAGTGGTTAGGGTAGTCCATTTGAGCAGGGTCAGCTGGGAACTGGAGCATTTGGGTATGTGATTGTGGGTGGGTCCTGCGTTGCCAAGCTGTCATTGATGTCCGTGATCTTGCGGTGGAAGAAGTTGGCAAGGTTATCGCAGAGGGGTTGGGAAGGGAGATGTCAGTGGCATCCGTGCTGGGTTTGGCAAATTCTTTGATAAGGGTGAAGAGTTCTTTGCTGTTGTGTTTGTTGGCGTTGATATGTTCCTGTTTGATAGTTTTCTTTGTGATTCTAATGAGGTGGTCGTGCATTATGATGGCTGTTTTGAAGGCTGCGTAGTCTGCTGGGGTCTTGCTGCTCCACCATCTTCTCTTGAGTCATATGCAAGTGAGCCTGGACTCTTGGGAGGGTGGGGGAGAACTCGCTGGCTTACTCGATGGGCTGTTTGATGGAGGGACTCCTAAAGGGGCCAGTGTGTTGCCGCAGTCGGAGATCCATAAGTGGAGGTTGTGTGCCGATATGTTAATGTCCGCGGAGGTTGGCGGTGGTGTCTTGGGGAGGACGGTTGCGATTTGGTCTTGGAGACCTTGTTCCAGTTTCTACACGGGTAGCGGTGGGCGCAGTGGTGTTGGGTGGATTTGCTGAGTTGTGGCTGACGGAGATGTTGTTGCTTGCGGAGAAGATGGGGTTCAGCATGTGTCCTGCTGAGTGCGTTGGGGAGGTGACAAGTTGTTGTGCGATGGTGGTGAGGTTCTCCAGTCGGGATGAGTGGTTGGAGTTGCTGAAGTTGTCCAAGTGAAAAATAATAAGGTCGCCTAGGAGGATGTAGTCCGTTGATGCATGTGCGATGAAGTCGGCTATGGATTTGCTGGAAGGGGGCAGGGTCCGGGGCGGCTGTAGATGATGGTGCCACAGAGGGTGGAGTTCGGGTTGGTCTAGATCTGGAAGTGCAGGTACTTCTTGTCGGGTGAGTGGTCATCGGAGCTAGTTGCGAGGCGGAGGGTGTTATAGTGTACGATGGCGATGCCTCCTCCTGGTCGGTTGGCACGGCCGTTGTGGGTGATTTTGTATCCGTCAGGATGGTGGTGGAGATATCCAGTGCAGAGATGGGGTTCATCCAGGTTTCTTTGAAGAAGATGACGTCGGGGAGATGGAGTCGAGCAGTTCCCAGTATTCCACAGCGGGTTTGTTGAGAGAGCGTGTGTTGTGTAGGATGCAGCGGAGGTAGGCAAGTCTGGTACTCTTGGGCCATGCGGTTGGTAGGTCTGGTGTGCGAAGGCAGGAGAAGGTTCAGTTGCGGCAGTTGATACGGTCCTTGGGTGTCATTTGGCGATGCAGGGTGGCAGGCGGTTGAGCAACCGGCATTGAGCGCTTGGAGGATGCTGGTGTTGTAGCAGTGAGAAACGCAGGGACCAGGCTTTTTGGCACTGGGTGCAGTCCCAGCGCAGATGGGCTTGCCTTTGGTGCGCCGGCAGTGCAGCTGCAATTAAGTAGTGGTAGGGAGGTGGGAGGGGCTGGTCAGCTGAGATGCAGTGCTGGAAGGAGGCAGGCCGCAGGGGCCAAGCAGGGGTGGGAAGCGAAGAGGCACAAAATGGCATGGAAAAGGCAAAGAAAAAGGCACAGAAAAAGGTAAAGAAAGGCACAGAATAAAGAGAAATACAGAAAAATTTAAAAAACAGGAAATCATAGAAAAGCAGAGGCAGAACTCACCTCTGGACCACCAGGGATGATGCGCAGGCAGGAGCCTACGGGTGGAGGAGAGCCTCAAACTCAAGTGTTGGAGCGCAGAGGGGGCAACAGCCAACAGGTGGAGCTGCGCGGCGGGGGAGCAACGGACGCTGAAGGTCATGAGTTCGCTCTTTCACAGCGCAGTGGGCACCATTAAGTAGTGATGGGAATGTGGGAGGAGCTGGTCGGGGTGAGGCGGGAGCACGTTGGAAGGGGGTGGGCCAGAGGGGCGGGAAGCAAAGAGGCACAGAATGGCATGGAAAAAGGCACAGAATAAAGAGAAATACAGAAATATGAAAAGACAGGAAAGCAGAAAAAGCACAGACAGAACTCACCGCAGGACCACCAGGGGTGAGGCGCAGGCAGGAGCCTGCATGTGTAGGAGGGCTTCGAACTCGAGCACAGAGGAGGCAACAGCCACCAGGTGGAGCTGCACGGTGGGAGAGCAACAGACACTGAAGGTCAGCTTTAGAGCCTTTTGTGATAAAGTCTCTTGGCCCACACAAGTGAGGTACCATTTTTATCAGGAGAATTGGGAGAGTGATGTGTAGTAGGAAATGTGTGTCTCCCACAGATTTCAGAAATGTGTCTTACAGAAATGTGAGGAAAATGTGTGTTAAGGTCAACATTTGAAGTTTGCGGAGCATTACGGGTAAGAAAATGCTTTGGGATACATGCGAAGCACACCACCCTGGACTACCCCAGATATGTAGTTTTCTGAACTGTCGGGGTCTGGTAGGTTTTTTTCAGATGGCAGCCTAATCAAGCCCAAAAAGTGCAGTCACTCACAACTGCAAGTAGGACCATATTGGGAGTCAGCCACACTCTCCTGGCCCATATGTAAACACAACACCCAAAGGAATCAAATGTCTTCTCGCTTGACACTGGGATAGTTTGCTTTATTCCGCAAGGGAGCAGAAAGACTGTTGAGGTTTTAGGAGTGAAGGTGGGGCCCGATGTTAGGATGGGCAAGACCCACCCCATTATTTTGTTCAAAATATATATAGCTGCTATAAAGTGGACCCTCTGCCGCCTCGGGGAAGTTCAGGGGTAATTACTCCCATCTGCCCCAGGCAGGGCAGATAGGCTGTTGCCCCATTTACTTGAGGTGGCATGGTAATGCCCATGCCAGGCAGACCCCACCCCTACATTTAAAAAACAAAAAAAAGTTCCCTTTCATCTAGAGAGCTTTTTGACCCTCCAATCTGCCACCCAGGGGGTAGAAAGACTGTGCTTCCTTTAGTTGTGGTGCGGGTATAACTATGTCCCTGGTGGGCAGCCCCCACCGCTGTATTTAAAAAAAGAATCTTATATTTCCCTGGAGTCTAGTGGGCTTTCTGTTCCCTCCCAGGGGGGCAGACTGCGGGTTACTGCCCCATCTATCAGAAAGAATTAAATATTAAAATTGGCAAGGGGAGCATAATCCGTTGTCCATGAGGAAGGTACCCCTATCCCTTGTGGCCATTGGGTGGATCCCCCGCTCTTCTGTAGTGATCCCCAAGCAGGGACGCACTGGGCAGAGATATCTTTGTAAAGGGGAGTGCTCTTTCAAATAATACCTCTCCTGTGAGAATCAGTGCTCTCCTGCGACTATCAGTGCTCAAGGCTGAGCTATGACCTGAGCACTGATTCAGTGAAAGTAAAACAAGCCCATAAATCGTTTCACTTTCACGTTTACTCCAATGACGTCAGCGTTGTTGCAGAAAGAAAAACACATTTCAGGCTACTCAGGAAGCTCTTCCCAAGCTGCCTGATGTAAAACAAGCATTTGCAATGCATAAGGTCTCGCATTAGGAAAGTTTGAGCTATTGGTATTTTAAATGACACATTTTTTATATATGTGTTGGTTTTGAAAATAGCAAAAATAATAGCTTTGTCATTTACAATGCCAATAGTTATAACTTGTGACACCTATAGCATTTGTAATGCAATATGTGTTGTATTCACGTGACTTAGATGTATTGATATTACAAATAACAATGGCTTTGAATTTTTTTATAATTAATACTTAAATAAAAGTTATTGTAATTTATAATGGCAATAGCTTAAACTTTTGTAAATAACTTTTGTGAAGAATATGTTCAGTGTATTTTATTGTGACGAAAATCCAAGAACAGAAGTGAAATACTAACCTCTTTTTGTGACATTTGTAATAAAGCTTGAAACATTGAGAGATCATATTTGACCCAGTTGTTGGTAAATGGTTGCACAGATTGATGCTGTGGTGGGGCTGAGAGATGTTGTGGTGGCGACTAGTGATGCTGTGGCATTCAATGATCCTGTGGTAGCGCATAGTGATGTTGTTGTGCCCCTTAGTGATGCTGTGGTGATGCGATAGATAGAGTGAGTGGGATAGATAGATAGAGTGAGGGCGATAGATAGATAGAGGGAGGGCGATAGATAGAGGGCGATAGAGAGATTGAGTGAGCGAGATAGATAGATAGATAGATAGATAGATAGATAGATAGGAGTGAGGGCGATAGATAGCTAGACAGATAGATAGAGTGCTGGCGATAGATAGATAGAGTGAGGGCGATAGATAGATAGCGTGAGGGCGATAAATAGATAGATAGAGTGAAGGCGATAGATAGATTGATAGATAGATAGAGTGAGGGCGATAGATAAATTGATAGATAGAGTGAGGGCGATAGATAGATTGATAGATAGATAGAGTGAGGGCGATAGATAGATTGATAGATAGATAGAGTGAGGGCGATTAGATAGATAGAGTGAGGGCGATTAGATAGATAGAGTGAGGGCGATTAGATAGATAGAGTGAGGGCGATTAGATAGATAGAGTGAGGGCGATAGATAGATAGAGTGAGGGCGATAGATAGAGTGAGGGCGATAGATAGAGTGAGGGCGATAGATAGAGTGAGGGCGATAGATAGAGTGAGGGCGATAGATAGAGTGAGGGCGATAGATAGAGTGAGGGCGATAGAGTGAGGGCGATAGAGTGAGGGCGATAAGATAGAGTGAAGGCGATAGATAGATAGAGTGAAGGCGATAGATAGATAGAGTGAGGGCGATAGATAGACAGATAGAGTGAGGGCGATTAGATAGATAGACTGAGGCCGATAGATAGAGTGAGGGCGATAGATAGACAGAGTGAGGGCGATAGATCGATAGACAGATAGAGTGAGGGCGATAGATCGATAGACAGATAGAGTGAGGGCGATAGATAGATAGATAGTTGTGTGTGTGGTTGTGTGTGGTTGTGGTTGTGTGTGTGGTTGTGGTTATGTGTGCGTGGTTGTGTGTGTGTGGTTGTGTGTGTGGTTGTGTGTGTTATGCTTTGTTTTTCTATGTTTTGTTATGCTATGTTTTGTTGTGTTTGGTATGCTATGTTTTGCTAGGCTATATGTTTTGTTTTGTTATGCTATGCTATGTTTTGTTATGTTATGCTATGTTTTGTTATGCTATGCAATGTTTTGTTTTGCTATTCTATGCTTTGTTTTGTTATGCTATGCTATGTTTTTTTGCTATCCTATCCTATGCTTTGTTTTGTTATGCAATGCTTTGTTGTGTTTGTTATGCTATGCTTTGTTATGCTATGCTATGTTGTGTTGTGTTTTGCTATGCTATGCTTTGTTTTGCTATGCTATGTTTTGTTATGCTATGTTTTGTTATGCTATGTTTTGTTATGCTATGCTATGTTTTGTTATGCTATGCTTTGTTATGCTTTGTTATGCTATGCTGTTTTGCTATGCTTTGTTTTGCTATGCTATGTTTTGTTGTGTTTGATATGCTATGTTTTGCTATGCTATTATATGTTTTGCTATGCCATGTTTGTTATGCCATGTTTTGTTATGCCATGTTTTGTTATGCCATGTTTTGTTAGGCTATGTTTTTTTTTGCTATCCTATGCTTTGTTTTGTTATGCTATGCTCTGTTTAGTTTTGCTATCCTATGCTATGTTGTGTTTTGTTATGCTATGCTATGTTGTGTTTTGTTATGCTATGCTGTGTTTTGTTATGCTATGCTATGTTTTGTTATGTTATGCTATGTTTTGTTATGCTATGCTATGTTTTGTTATGCTATTTTTTGTTATGCTATTTTTTGTTATGCTATGTTTTGTTGTGCTTTATTACGCTATGCTTGGTTATGCTGTGCTTGGTTATGCTGTGCGTGGTTATGCTGTGCGTGGTTATGCTGTGCGTGGTTATGCTGTGCGTGGTTATGCTGTGCTTGGTTATGCTGTGCTTGGTTGTGCTGTGCTTGGTTGTGCTGTGCTTGGTTGTGCTGTGCTTGGTTGTGCTGTGTTTGGTTGTGCTGTGCTGTGCTGTGCTGTGTTTTGCTGTGCTGTGTTGTGTTGTGCTGTGTTTTGCTGTGCTGTGTTTTGCTGTGCTGTGCTTTGCTGTGCTGTGTTTTGCTGTGCTGTGTTTTGCTGTGCTTTGCTGTGCTGTGTTTTGCTGTGATGTGCTGTGTTTTGCTGTGCTGTGCTGTGTTTTGCTGTGCTGTGCTGTGTTTTGCTATGCTGTGCTGTGTTTTGCTGTGCTGTGCTGTGTTTTGCTGTGCTGTGTTTTGCTGTGCTGTGTTTTGCTGTGCTGTGCTTTGCTGTGCTGTGTTTTGCTGTGCTGTGTTTTGCTGTGCTGTGCTGTGTTTTGCTGTGCTGTGTTTTGCTGTGCTGTGTTTTGCTGTGCTGTGTTTTGCTGTGCTGTGCTGTGTTTTGCTGTGCTGTGCTGTGTTTTGCTGTGCTGTGCTGTGTTTTGCTGTGCTGTGCTGTGTTTTGCTGTGCTGTGTTTTGCTGTGTTGTGCTGTGCTGTGTTTTGCTGTGCTGTGCTGTGTTTTGCTGTGCTTGACTTTGCTGTGCTGTGCTGTGTTTTGCTGTGCTGTGTTTTGCTGTGCTGTGTTTTGCTGTGCTGTGCTTTGCTGTGTTTTGCTGTGTTTTGCTGTGCTGTGCTGTTTTGCTGTGCTGTGTTTTGCTGTGCTGTGTTTTGCTGTGCTGTGTTTTGCTGTGCTGTGTTTTGCTGTGTTTTGCTGTGCTGTGCTGTGTTTTGCTGTGCTGTGCTGTGTTTTGCTGTGCTGTGTTTTGCTGTGCTGTGTTTTGCTGTGCTGTGCTTTGCTGTGCTGTGTTTTGCTGTGCTGTGCTTTGCTGTGCTGTGTTTTGCTGTGCTGTGTTTTGCTGTGCTGTGTTTTGCTGTGCTGTGTTTTGCTGTGCTGTGCTGTGTTTTGCTGTGCTGTGCTTTGCTGTGCTGTGTTTTGCTGTGCTGTGTTTTGCTGTGCTGTGCTGTGTTTTGCTGTGCTGTGTTGTGCTGTGCTGTGTTTTGCTGTGCTGTGCTTTGCTGTGCTGTGTTTTGCCATGCTGTGTTTTGCTGTGCTGTGCTGTGTTTTGCTGTGCTGTGCTGTGTTTTGCTGTGCTGTGCTTTGTTTTGCTGTGTTTTGCTGTGCTGTGCTGTGTTTTGCTGTGCTTTGCTGTGCTGTGTTTTGCTGTGCTGTGTTTTGCTGTGCTGTGCTTTGCTATGCTGTGCTGTGTTTTGCTTTGCTGTGCTGTGTTTTGCTGTGTTGTGCTGTGTTTTGCTGTGCTGTACTGTGTTTTGCTGTGCTGTGTTGTGCTGTGTTGTGTTGTGCTGTGCTGTGTTTTGCTGTGCTGTGCTGTGTTTTGCTGTGCTGTGCTGTGTTTTGCTGTGCTGTGCTGTGTTTTGCTGTGCTGTGCTGTGTTTTGCTGTGCTGTGCTTTGCTGTGCTGTGTTTTGCTGTGCTGTGCTGTCCTGTGCTGTGTTTTGCTGTGCTGTGTTGTGCTGTGCTGTGTTGTGCTGTGCTGTGTTTTGCTGTGCTGTGTTTTGCTGTGCTGTGCTTTGCTGTGCTTTGCTGTGCTTTGCTGTGTTTTGCTGTGCTGTGCTGTCCTGTGCTGTGTTTTGCTGTGCTGTGTTGTGTTTTGCTGTGCTGTGTTGTGTTGTGCTGTGCTGTGTTTTGCTGTGCTGTGCTTTGCTGTGTTGTGTTTTGCTGTGCTGTATTGTGTTTTGCTGTGCTGTGTTGTGTTTTGCTTTGCTGTGCTGTGTTGTGTTTTGCTATGCTGTGCTGTGTTGTGTTTTGCTGTGCTGTGCTGTGTTTTGCTGTGCTGTGTTGTGTTTTGCTGTGCTGTGCTGTGTTGTGTTTTGCTGTGATGTGCTGTGTTTTGCTGTGCTGTGCTGTGTTGTGCTGTGCTGTGTTTTGCTGTGCTGTGCTGTGTTGTGCTGTGTTGTTTTGCTGTGCTGTGTTGTGTTTTGCTGTGCTGTGTTTTGCTGTGCTGTGCTTTGCTGTGTTTTGCTGTGCTGTGCTGTGTTGTGTTTTGCTGTGCTGTGCTGTGTTGTGTTTTGCTGTGCTGTGCTGTGTTGTGTTTTGCTGTGCTGTGTTGTGTTGTGTTTTGCGGTGCTGGTAAGGGTATGTGAGGGTGTGTGTGAGGGGGTGTGAAGGTGAGGGTGTGAGGGTGAGGAGGTGTGTGAGGGGTGAGGGGGTGAGGGCATGAGGGTGAGTGTCTCCAATGAATGTCACTGCTTCGCCTTCTTTGAAAATGTTCAGTGCTGCAAATAGAGCATGCCGCCCTAATTATCACAGCATGAGGCCCCAAAGTGATCATTATCACAGCATGCAGAGAGCCGCCCCATGCTGCTGGAGCACTCAACTGCACATTAATTATAGTTGAGTGCTCCAGCAGCCTGGGGCGCCTGTTGACATGCTGTGATAAGTGGGTCTCATGCTGTGATAATTGTTGCGGTGCCTGAGGAAGTGGAGACTCCTGCTGGGATAATTGTTCTTGTGGCGCCTCAGGAAGTAGAGTTTCATGCTGGGATAATTGGTCTGGCGGGCTTGCAGCGCCTGACGTCCAACAAACGTGCACAAGCTGCTCAACCTTGAAGCGCGTTCACAGACCTGGGTCGGCTCGTACCCAGGTCTGTATCGGGCTCGTTCACAGCTGTTACTCCCTTGACAGGGAGGAAGGTGACTATAGTCTCGCTGGCGGGAGCGCTTCGCGCTCCAACGCCAGCTCGACCTAAAAAAAAGGACGAAGGACTCCCTGGGCCTTTCCATACCTCTCCACTGTTGACTAATGGCCGACACGTGCATTGGGGAAGTAAACAAGCTGAAGGTTATGGTTTTGATTTTTTTTCACAGGCGGTTAACACAAACCGGACTGAGATGTGACTAACTTCAAATGTGGTTCTGAGTTCCCGTGGTGTGGTTTGTGGCCAAAGAAGGCGCCCAAGCTGTCCCGATCCAGATGTCATCTTCTGTTGTAAAGTTGATTTTCTTAACCCAGGTTAATGAAGCGTTTTCTTTGACTGAATGTTTCTAAAGGAGCAAAGAATCGGAAGGACTACGTTGGTTCCTACATTTATAGGACCGAGGGTGCCCTGAATGGTGGTGGGGCGGACATGTCATAGGCTGCATACTCATGGGGAATGTAGTTTTTCTTAATAATGTTTTTTTAATTGGCTGTTGTAATTTTGAGCAGATACGTTAGACAACCATTATCCTCGCCTCCATATCCTTAATAGAATTGAAAGTTCTTGATGCGTCAGCTAGAAAAATTGCAATCATTTGTAGTGTAAAAAATGCATCCCCTAAAAATAAAACTACCATGAAAGGGTGACTTCAACTCCCTAAATATCTTTTATAACAAGCCGATGCTAGCACACATATGACACAGTACTGTAGACGATCCATTTTTAAGAAGTCTGATGTTCTCCGTAATACAGGACTGCATATTCCCCCACATTCTTACTATGTTTACTTGCTTTTCAATTATTTCAAGTGCAGTGCTTAATATATAAAAGAATGAGTGCTGGTGCCCAAAGATGTGCTCAGAAGCCCACAGCCGGCACTATTAAACGTCGGTTCACTGAATACCAAGACTCCATAGTCTTGAATCCTTCTCATGCCTTTTGTAACCCACTATCAGACACTCTCTGCCCCATTATATCATGCCTGTAGGTTCCTTCTTTCTCCCTTTCTGATGCCTTCATTGTTGTTGTCTTCCTCCTTCTTTCCCCTTTGTGTGTTGTTCTCTCTCTTGCTCTTGGTAAATGTCTGATGAGGAACAATATGTGCCAGTCCCCAACATTAATTGTCGGTGAGCCCCACCACCAACCAACGGCTCAAATTAAGCACTGCACAAGTGAGAAAACCTTACAGATTCATCCTTCTAACATCCCTAGGAGCATATGCCCTTTAAACTGCATCTTTCATTGAACAATTTCTCCTAAATGTGATGTTCGGAGTCGGTAATTTTTTCTTAATGCAATATCACGCTGCATTATGGACCAGTCTCTTCGTAGCATTTGTCTAATTTCCCTTCCTCGTTTATTAGAAAAACTGGTTTCTTTTTTCCATATCAGTGATGTTTTATTTTGCTGTAACAGTTCCGCTCTATCCTTGATAGCAATACTTTCCATCGCATTCATTAAGATACCCTGCAGGCCTCTCCTTGCTCCCATAGACCATTGCTTAGTCTTGAAAATGTAATTAAAGCAGTTGCATTTCTCTCACATATGGGATGGCCCATTTAAGATTACAGGGGCCACAGGGAGCAAGCTTTTACCTGCAGTGAGGGTTTTGTACCTACTTTATCCCAATCCAACATGACCGTGTTGTCAAGAAATTTAATAGATGGTGCACTCATTGTACTGAAACAAATCTCAGACCCCCAAACAAGATTACAAAATGTATCAATAAACAAGGCGAAAATTAATAGGTGTTGCACTCATGGTACTAGTAAATTTAATTCATTTTCATTCAACACTACCACATATCTCTTTGCTTTGTCTTTAGAGCCTTTCCAAAAAATGAATAAACAAACTACATATCTGAGCTATAGCAATATGTTTTCCCTGGCATCTTTATTGAGTTCTTCCAAGGCCACTCGCTCCTCCCACCAGCTCATCAAAAGACTGGCACAGCTATAGGAAAAGCAGATACCCATTGCAGTCCCACACATCTGTCTGTAAACTATGTTACCAAACTTAAATAAGTTAGTGCTTAAACAGAAAGCGAAATTAGAGTAGAAAATAAGACACATAACAATAACATATTGGTATTGTATGTAGGAAATGTTTACGTCCCAAATACAGTCTGAATTTACAATGCTGAAAGAAAGACGATAAGTCCAATGTCATAAGTAGCTAGTCTACCGCCCAACATGCCTTAAATTTTATGAGGAAACCTCAGCTATTCTTCACATAAGAAGGCAGTGTGCAGACAAAGGGCCGTAGGAAGTGATCTACATACTGGGAAGTATTTTCTAACAGACTTTCTTTGGCAGAAACAATAGTTCTATCCAGTAGCTTTTAATGCATCGTAAAGCCAATATTGTTCTACTTCTGTTAGACCACTTTCCTTCCAGTCATATAATTTGCCCCAATTCATACTAATGGTCCTGATGTAATCATCCTTGAAATTCCTCTGATAATGCTTCTCATTAAAGAGTTGTTTCATTGCCTCCTTCGCATAAACTTCCCTTGACATGACTACAACATTGTCCCTCTTGACGGACCCTTTAATGATGATATCATCTTTCTTGAGGGATAATCAGTCCTTCGGGTTCATCGCCGGTCATGTTCAAATTCAGCTTACATATAGTTTTCTTTCTTAGTTTTTTAGTACTTTAATTATGGTATCTTCAAAAGTCCCAATGGCATAAGGAGGTTGTGGGACATATATTGTGTGACATAAGTTGTGAGACAAAAAACAGATACCCATGCACACTCTAAGATAAATGAAGAAATGAAGTCAGTGTAGACTCAGAAAATGATGTGGAGACAAAGGCATGGAAAGCACAATTGCAATAGTAATATGTAAAAAGAACAAAATCGGCGTTGTTGTGAAGTGTCTTTTAATGTTCAGACACAGGAAGGACCAGCCGACACGTGTTTCGTCGCATGCGGCACAATCTGCCTGCGACTCTTTAGGGCTGGGTAAGAATAGAAAGGAAAAACACACTTGGAATGTATATAGATGTCAAGTACATTGTTCTTGCAAAAATCATCGTACTGGATATCCATGCAGTGAACCAAGGAAAAACCCATGCTAACTGTGAACTTGAAGGGAAGCGTGTTGACTGTGTAGTTCAGCGTGGGGCCTGATTACGTATTAAACCTCGAAGTAGTATCTATTGGTATGGGTTTTTCCTTGGTTCACTGCCTGGATATCCAGTACGATGATTTTTGCAAGAACAATGTACTTGACATCTATATACATTCCAAGTGTGTTTTTCCTTTCTATTCTTACCCAGCCCTGAAGAGTCGCAGGCAGATTGTGCCGCATGCGACGAAACACGTGTCGGCTGGTCCTTCCCGTGTCTGAACATTAAAAGACACTTCACAACAACGCCGATTTTGTTCTTTTTACATATTACTATTGCAATTGTGCTTTCCATGCCGTTGCCTCCACATCATTTTCTTAGTCTACACTGACTTCATTTCTTCACTCATCTTAGAGTGTGCATGGGTATCTGTTTTTTGTCTTGATACAGTGTTAGCCAAGGTTGACACTTCATTGGGGTGTTACAGGGTTTATACCCTCGCCCTTTTGCACCTAAAACTCCACTGACATTCGTCACTCTTCTTGAGTCTCAGCGTTAATGTATAGCAGTGCGCCCCAGTCCTAGGCTAAAAACCTTTTTTGACCCGTAATAAGTTGTGAGACAGTTCAATACTGCATCCTCTTTGCACAGCTATTGCAATTGCAGTGAAATTTTCATGAATATTATAAACAGGTGTAAATAGGATGAGTGTGACTGTAATCATTTTATTACAAACCTGAGTATTTTATTATCCACATAACTTTAATTTACATGACCATTTTATGATTCTCTTTCATTGTAATTTAAATACGGATACAAATTGAAAATGTGCACACAAAACAGAGGAACCTGCGTAACATGGGTGAGAGCTTCCTCCTCTGCTACATAACATCTGAGTAGCCTCAACAGTGAAGACACAATGTTGGATGTTCTTTACAAGATGAAGACGGACAACAAACCCAGAGAGCTTTTTTGTTTGGGATTCTGTGAAGAAAAAATAATTCAAGTTGCAACTTGCTGTGTTGATGTTATCAGTAGATGTACACTAGTACCTGCATGGCGGGTGGATTTTAATACAAGTGCATGATACATGAATACACTTGTTTTGAAAAAGAACAGTAATACGAGCACATATGCACATCTGTAACTGTTTAAGCTTCAGTAGGAAACCTTTTCGCTTTTTTAACTCCCCTTCCATTCACTCTGCGCGACTCTGTCTGACAGTCATGACTGACTGCACTGGGAATGAAATCACTCAAAAAAACCTAGTTCCAATTGTTATCCACATTTAAAAATAAATGCTGACAGGGTACTAGATGGTTGTCTGTGTTTAACTGTTAATACTGTACAAATGGTAAAAATGTAACCCGTAGTTATAAATCCAAATGTAACACGTGACATGGAAATCAAAACTAGTTGGTATTGCTTCTCAGTTTTACCACAGCCACCGCGCTTCTAGAATGTTAAGTGACAGCCATTCCTTCATATTGGGTTCTTACCAATGAACGCTTGCACTTTTTTAAAATTACCTACATTGGAACGCAAACAATTGTGATCCATGCCGTCATGAAATCTGGGGGTAACATTGAGTCTCATTCTTCACAGTATTGCCTTTGGAAATCAGTCACTGTTGGCGGCATCACCGCTGCTATTCAGCTTCTCACAGTTCTCACGGTGTCTCTGAAAGCACTCATACAGCTTGAATTTCTTGCCGCAGGTGTTGCACTCATGCAGTGGCCGGTCCGTGTGCACCAGCATGTGCTCGCCCAGGTGGTGCTTCAGCTTGAACTTCTTGTTGCACAGTGAACAAGCAAAGGGGCGCATACTGATACGCAGGCTAACGTGACGATCTCGCCTCCCCTTCTCTGGGAAGCGCTTGCCGCAGAGACAGCCGAATACTTTCTTCCCAAAGCGGGAAGTGTGCTCCACTGGTCCATGAGCCGGATGACCTAAAGGGCAGTGCATAGTGGGCATGCTGTCATCTGCCTCTCCTGCCATGCTGCGTTCTGTGGGTCCATAGTAAGAAGACTGAACATTATGACTCTTGCCAGGTTGCACTTTGAAGTCCATACCAGCCAGAGCTTGTGTCTCTGCAATGCTCATGAGCTGATCCATGGGACCATCCAGCATGAGGGGTTCTTCGCTTTCTGTACTGCACTCCAAAAGATTTACCACCAGGCCCTCCTGTTTAACACATGCTGCAGAATGCACCTGTGAAGAGGTACTGCCAATTAAAGAGCAGGAGCCAGACTGAGACACCTCTGCCTGCTCACTGGCACACACAGCTCCAACAGAGAAGTACTTTTCCTCTACAGACTGTTGGGAATTCTCTGGCGTTACCACTACCTCTTCCCTGGCAGAGACCCCCAAATGTTGGTGATCAGAAACCCACGTTTCACCTACTTCCCTGCTGCTGAAGAAACTGCTGCTGCTTGGAGACTGAGTGTCACTAGAGCGGCTAGACTGCGCTCTGGTGGTGTGGCAACCTCTCCTGAGGAACTCATAGCACTTATCCACCACATGCCACATCTGCAGGAAGCTGGCCACCGTCAGGTAGCTGCTGATGTCTTCCAGAGAGAGGAAGAGGCGTCCTGTGTAGGCTGACACCAGCACCCTCTCAAACACCACAGGGTCCAGCAGGTCAGGAAGCAACAGACTGTCAGAGTCCTTGAGGAGCAGCTGGTCATGGAAGTAGCGGGATGAGGCGGCCAGCACAGCCTTGTGTGCATTGAAGGTGCACTGCTGCACATGGACACGGATGTCGCAAAACTTGCCCTCTAGGCGGTGTTGGTTAAGGTGCTCGAGGAGCGTGGAGCTGTAGTTCGGGAAGTCCACCACCCGGCCGTCTCCATCTTCTGCTTCCATCTCAGCCACAGAAGAAGCTGAAAAAGGCCAAGACAAACAACGACAAAATGGTTTCACTAGCATTGCAATTACCCTCCTCCTCTCCCCCGTCCACAAATGAGGCACATCATATATACCA
Source organism: Lissotriton helveticus (assembly GCF_964261635.1). Lineage (NCBI taxonomy): Eukaryota > Metazoa > Chordata > Amphibia > Caudata > Salamandridae > Lissotriton > Lissotriton helveticus. Next base: position 25,796,337 of record NC_136065.1, read on the forward strand.
GTACGTCTGTTCCTCTTGTTAAAGAATGAAGGAGTACTAGAAAATTACACTAATATAGAGAAGTAGAAAATATGTTATAAAAGAGGAATAGAATGAAAAATATTTTATTTGTGAAATTAAAATATAGAATGAAGAGATATTAAAAGAGAAGGGAAAGGGTTAGGATGGGAGAAAAAGCTAGAGTGAAGATATAGAGCAGGGTTGTAAACTGCCTCAGATGATTAATAGGCACAAGCCGTAAAACACGTAGCTATAGAACAGGGTACACACTGCAAAGTATATAAGATTAAGACAGGTTCCAAACTCACTCTGCTATACATTCCTAATTTACAACTACCAACCTTCAAAGCGAACTGGGCAAGTTTTTAAATGGCAAGTCTTCTGCCAAAAAATGTTCCTCAAAGTATGAATCCATAATCTAAAGCCCATATACCGGCCACCAGAAAAAAAGGAAACCTTAAAGCAAAGAAAGTTTCATTACCCAACTACCTGGATCAAATCAAATAGAGTGGAAAAGAAAACACCCTTACAAAAAAATACCCTGAGCCAATGAAAATATAAATGCCCATTAAAATGCAAACAAACAGTGGCAAAGCCAATTGGCCTGGCTTGCATTTTGAGTCTTGCCTACACATAAAAAAGGGAACTAAAAAACACTTTTTTTATACAATGCATCTATGAGTTAAAGAATGTAATGTGTGATAATTCAGTGTACTTTTGAGATGTAAAAGTCCTTTGTGCATTGCAAAGCAAGCACTCCCTCAGAGACGGAATGTTACACCAAACAGCATGAGGTGGGTGAGAAGTCATTCTCTGGGCACAGCCTTAGCTCACCTTTTGTATATTTTAAAGATTTCCCAATAATGTGTCTGTTGCAGTCAATGTTTTCAAACAGTAGTAAAAAAGGACTCCACGCAATACAATTCGTAGTAGTTTTATTCACCATCAGAGATCCAGTCAAGTTGGAACGTTCACTGCAGTTGAGGCAGAAGGGTAAACCTCATATCATACGCAGAAGCCTTCCAGTGGCCGAGATGCTCATATCACGGCAGGCGGTTGACGGTGGATGGTGTAGAAAACTGCTGCTTCGATTAACAATGATGTATGAAAATATTTTGACGGGTAACTATTTGGGAGAGAAGGCAATGCTGGCCCCACACAGCTAAATTATCGCCAAATATGTTGCGGCCAATGTTTTCATTTAGTAGTAAAAATAACTCAGCACAATACAATTTGTAGTAGCTTTATTCACCATCACAGATCCAGTCAAGTTAGAATGTTCACTGCTGAAAGGGGAAACCAACTACAGGGATGTGAATGGAATTAGATTACAACAGTGCCATGCAAAAAGCTGTACTGTAAAGCCAGACCTAAATCCCTTCCATCATATGCCCTACCAAAGCAGCCCCAATCAAATCTATTCAATACCAAATCAACTTCATCAAAGCACATACTATGAAAGCACACAAATTCCTAGCAACACTGTTTTAAACACACAGAGCAAACAAAAACAGACCATCACAATACAAACATAAACCCTATCACTACTCACAGATATTAAGTAATATGTAGTGGGGGCAGGCATATATTCAGAATTGCTCCCCTATACATCTCCTGGGTGTTTAGCTACAAGAGCTTCTGATAAAAACAGAGAGGCCTAGCTTTGTGTGTGGTTAGTGGTGTGGTGGGGTAGGGGAGAAAACTCTGCTCATAAAACCATGAATACACAATTATTTTTAAAAAATCCACACCCCCAAACAAAGCACACAAACCTTTCCAAACCAACAGTTGCCACCTGCTGGATAATTTATCGGCATGACTAGACCAGTATTTCTATGCTAAGGCCTGTAAAGAAATGTATAACAATCATTCATTTCACATCCTGGATCTATTTAAAAGAAAAAACAGAAGAAATAAAGTAAAAAGTACGCGAAGGTCGAGTAAAGGAGCCCTGACTGACATTTGCAGTAACCAGAGGCAGCATTGCAATTTAACAAAATGAATACAAGGCAGGAGGGTTCATCTGAATTCAATTCCAAGCACCAGAGCCTGTCACTCCCAGAGTCTATATTTGTCTGAGAAAGGTGGCAAAGCTAATGCCGACACTATTCCTGAAATAACACAGCCATTCATGCAAACCAGCCTCCAAGCAACACAAGCACGCATTCCGCCCAGGAAAATCAGGATTTATCCTCGTTTATCGTTTATTTACCTTCAGAGGAAGACCGACCCCACCAGGCTCCATGAACCCATCTCCTGAGATCCAACTGGAGACATGGAAGAAGGACTAGGCTTGAACACCTGCCCCTCGGCGGCCATTTTTGATCGGGCAACAATGGTAGGGTGACCGTGAAGTGAGGAAGCAAATGCGAGGAAGCAGCCATCTTGGAACGGGGAAACGAGAAGAAACTAGACTGCTCTTCCGACAAAGGAAGCTAGTGAAATTCATTTGGCAGTTGTTACCGCGGCCACTAGTTTCAGCACAATAAATGTTACTACGTGGTTTCTCTTTGGGTTCTGGGACATTTGACTAGTACTAGGCGGAATAAATGTTAGACGGAAGTAGATCTGGCCTGCTTGTCCGTTCTTTGTTTTTATTTTTACCACAATGGCGGCCATCTTGAAGGGGGTGAATGGTGGAATCAATGTTGTAGGAGTGATAATACGGAGTATCCAGGGAATAGAAGTTTTGTGGAAAGTTTGACGTTTATAAAACTTGACCCATTCCCATGCATACAGTGCATTAACTCAACAGCCACTTATTATAGGCATTTTTAATCTTACACCTTTTGTGAGAAGGTGGATGGCTGTTCTGGCAGAGGAGAAGCTCTCTTAAAAGTAGGCTCTGCACATTAATTTGTTGGTTGGCTGGCTGGATACAAATAGAATCATCATGAAGCAAGCAGAAAGGTATACTGCTGAACCAGACAAAGTGTTTAATTATTTGCGGCAGAAATGTAACACCCACCCACCTAAACCTGTTTTTTGAGGAAACAAATGTATTGTTTTATGACTAACCTTTTATGTCAGCTGTCACAGAGGAGGTTAGTCTCCAATCCATTATTGAGACGTATGAACACGAGTCATCTCGTCAGAGCAACTGATAGTAGCATTCCTTCCTCTAAAGGTCCTTGGGATGCCAGACAGAAGAAGAAGACAAAAGCAACACAAGCCCTCTTGCACAGCACTTCCAGCCATTGCCCACTGAATCAGCAATATCATGATCACATGCCTTACAGATTTCTTCAATTAGGTACTTGTAGTTTTAAGCTTGTGCCTGCCTGGAGACATTTGAAGAGTTTCTCATTTTCAATATGGAGAATCATTGGCCTAAATAGATTAGGTCTGGTTGACTGATAACCAAGATAAATACTGACTTGCGTATTCACATAAAGACAATGAATGAACTCCTAGTATCGCTTTAAGTGAGTTTATTTATATTATCTGCCTACCAATATAACACAGCCTATTAATCCCAATAACGCTTAAACGCTCTCTTCCTCTGATGCATCCCAGTCCCTGCAATCTGCTGTTGGGAATCAGCCTGCCGCATGATCCTAACGATGCAAGCAGAATTGATCCTCCAATGAGAGTTCAGATTTCACATTTCATGCAGGTATGTAAAAGATCAATCACGGACCAATGGGTTTTGAAAGTGGTGGAGGAAAATTATCACATTTTCTTTTATTCTCCTCCATCAGATTTTATTCACGGTACTGCACTACCAGCAAACCTAATAAAGAGACAAGCTCCAGTAGATGGCATTTAAAAGCTTCTTTGAAAAGAGCAATCATCATACTCCCTCTTTATCCATGCAGAAGAGGAATCTACTCAATTATTTTTTTGGGTCGGAAAATCCTCAGGAGAGTTCAGTCCAATACTGAAACTCAAGGAGGTGAACGTGTACATATTCTGTTAAGAAATGGGGTTTCTGGTTGGCTTGGCTATGCACCCAAGCCCAAGCCAGGCTTAAACCACCACTCTAGTCAGGGTAAGGGAGTTACACACCGAAGATAACCCCTGCTCACCCCCTTCGCAGCTTGGCAGAGCAGTCAGGCTTATCCCAGAGGCAATGTGGAAAGCATTTGCGCAACACACTCACACAGCAGTAACACACTAGGCACTCCACAAAAAAGCCTCCACACAAGGTTAAATACAAATATCCTTTGTATAATCCATAAAAACACATTGGATCACAATCACATATATTACTGTGCCACTAGGCACTTGTCATGACTTAACAAGGATTACATCAACCGCTTGGTCAATCAGGCCACCAACATAAACATTACCGTTAGGGTCACCAGCAACTACTGGCAGGATTACCTTTAGCAAAACACATTAGGTGCACTCATCATCAGCAGTGAACTATAGTAACAACCTGCAATGTGCACACATTAGAAAAACATTACCACTAGGAATATCCCTTCAATAGGCAACATTACATCAGGGCACAAGACATACAAGTTACTGTAATGTCTTACTTACTGTCCCTTTAATTCTTCAGATTCCCTTCCCACATTCTATGTTCTAAGAATGTATGTATTTACAATGTTCTGACTGTTGTCAGTTACTGATGGCTGTTTCTGGGATGAGGTTTTAATAAACCCACCTTATTTACCTATCCTAAGTTTTAATGTCTTATTAATATAACTAACTAAATTTCACACTGGCGACGATTGGAAGCCTCAACCAGGACAACTTGATGAAAAGAAGAGTACCTCGCTTTCTCCTCCAGCGGCTGAACGAACAAAAACGAAGTGAAGCGTCGACTTCCCAGCGGCTGCCTCAATCTCAACAACGCGGTGAGGAGAGCGGGAGGATAATCTCTAAATAATCTCTAAACTTAATATAATCAGGGATATTGAGAGAAAAGAGACTTTAAAAATTTTTATAACTGAAGCGCTATTTCTTATGCGCGAGCTCTACACGAGCTCTACGTTCTGATCCTGCTCGCGCAAAACAGGAGACAAAGCTGCGCGCGCATACCTTTGACAGTCCTCTAATAGAACGCGTGCGCTGCGTGTCAGTTCCTAAGCAACGCTGCGTTTCAGCATGGAATAACTCAACTCGTCAAATACACAGCGTTCCAAGCAAGTAAACGAAGGCGCATGTAAAAAAAAAGAACACAACTTCTCAATAAGTTCTATTTATTCTCTTAAAACATTCTACAATTGGAAGCATTATAAACAAAGGAACAATTACACAATTAATTCCTGTATTGTACTAAGGAACATCTCTCCCTGAAAAAAGTTATTAGAATGGAAATGATATGATCTCATAGACACTTGAAGATAATAACTCAATTGATCAATCTCTGTCATTCAACAAATTCAAGTAAACATTCTCTATAATTATATAAATTGATAAGACTGAATTCTGCTCTACTAAAAAAAAAAAAAAAAAAATTTTTTTAAATAAATAAAGGGAAGAAGCCTGAAGTTAAATTCATCATATTATTTATTATTTATAAAACATTCAAGTACACAATCCAGTATAAAGATGCAGAATGTTACTCAACCTGCATTTTTTCTCGTTAGTCCTGGTGAACCAAATGTAAAATGGAAAAAGTGGAAGAAAATTTTTGCAAACTATGCGAGAGTTTGTGGAACTAATCTCAGTGCAGAAAGAAAACATTCACTTCTATTGCATTGTTTAGGAGGAGAAGGACAAGATGTTCTGGAACATTTACCTGACCTGTCAGCAGCGGAACAAAGGAATTTGAATGAGTATGAGATAGCTATTGTACAACTAGACAGACACTACTTACCTAGACTCAGCACGATTATGGAAAGGTATCATTTTGGTCTGAGAGAACAGAAGAAAGATGAGTCTGTAGAAGACTATGTCTCTTCCTTGAGGAAACTTGCATCATCTTGCAATTTTGGCCAATCTCTTGATGAGAGAATTCGTGATCAGTTTGTTTTAAGGTGTGCTCATGATGACATAAGAAAAGAACTATGGTTGAAAGATGAACCACCTCTCGAAGAAGTACTGGAGATTGCCAAACAAGTGGAGCACATGACGAAATGTGTCGGTGAACTTAAAAAAGAGAAAGATAAACTTTCTGTGGCTGATTCAAAAGAGGAGATAAAAGTTGATGAAACGATTTGCCAGGTTAAAAAAACTGAAGGAGCAAATTTTGAAGAGAAGACATTTGGGCAAATGAATTCTTTCAACACTAGATTGTCTTGTTTTAGATGTGGTCAAAGTAACCATTTAGCTAATTCTCCCATGTGTCCTGCTCTAAAAACGACATGTAATTTATGTAATAAGAGAGGTCATTATGCTAGATTTTGCAGAACCAAACCACAAAACAGTACTAATCCTAGGAGGAGGTGGTCACAAACTCAAATAAGATCTATTTGTTTTGAAGTAAATGATGATGAATCTGATCATCCTTCGTTTCTTGTCAAAGTAGAAAATAACATGATAAACCTAAAGTTTGATTCTTGCTCTAAGATAACAATTATAAATGAGAAAATGTTTAATGATTTATTTGCAAAAAATGTAAAATTGTTTAAATGTGATATTGTTCCGCTAGGTTACAGTGAAAAGCCAATCTCTATGTTGGGATATTTTTTAGCTGAAATTGAACTGGGCTCTCGTATAATTGTAGGAAAAGTATATATTTCAAGAAAAGGAGATGCATTGTTAGGTTGGTTGCATCAGCGACAGTTGGGAGTCACCCTTGATCCAAATGCTGTTCCTCAAGTTCGTATTCAAGAAATATCTGATGCACTTAATACAGCGAGTGATGAAAATTTATCTCTGAAGTTAGCAAAAAAGTTTCCAAATGTCTTTAGAGATGATCTGGGGTGTTTGCGTGGATATAAACATTTAATCAGATTAAAAGACAATGCCTTTCCTGTTGTGGCCAAAGTTAGGAGAATTCCTCTTTCAGAACAGGCTAAAGTACAAGATGAGTTGGATAAGCTCATCAAGAATGGTATAATTGTCCCAGTTGAAGCTACAGAATGGCTTGCTCCTGTGGTCATAGCAAAGAAACCCACAGGTGAGATTCGGCTATGCATTGATTTAAGGGCACTAAACAAAGAGGTGGTAGTTGACAGGTTTCCACTTCCTAATATAGATGAAATGATTGGTACATTGGAAGGAGCAAGATACTTTACCACTCTTGATCTTGCCTCTGCCTACCACCAGGTGGAATTAGATGATTCATGTCAGGACTTAACTGCCTTCATTACACCTATGGGTACATTTAAGTTCAAAAGAATGCCGTTTGGCTTAGTTTCAGCGGCATCCGTTTTTCAGAGGATTATGTCAAGAATCTTGAAAGGCTTAACTGGTGTGAAGTGCTACCAAGATGATTTGCTAATTTATGGCAATACTGCTCAGGAACATGAGGCTCGTGTTTCAATGGTGTTGAAACGATTAGAAAGAGCTGGGATGACTTTAAAAAGGACAAATTGCAAGTTTGGTGTACAGGAAGTCAATTATCTGGGTCATTGTATCACGTGTAATGGGGTTTTTCCAAAAAAGGAATTAGTTGATACTATAGACAAAGTGAAGGAACCTTCTAGCAAAGATGAACTTCTCTCCTTTTTGGGGATGGTAGAATTTTACGGGAAGTTCATTTTTAATTTTGCGGAGAAAACATACAATTTAAGAAAATTAACAGCAAAAAATTCGATTTTTAACTGGTCATCTGATTGCGAATCTGAATTTATAAATTTAAAGAAAGAGTTGAATAGGGCACCTTCACTCCATGCCTTTGTCCCTGGTTTACCCACTATTTTATTTACTGACGCAAGTGATAAGGGACTTGGTGCAGTCTTAGTTCAAAAGAAAGATGGAAAAGATTCATTGATATGTTGTTCCTCCCGTTGTCTAAGGGGATCGGAGTTAAATTACTCAGTAATAGAGAAGGAGTCATTAGCGATTTTTTGGGCATTGAGAAAGTTAAAGAATTTGATATGGGGGACCAGAATCTGTGTCTTGTCTGACCATAAACCTTTAAAAGAGGTTTTTTCAAAAAAAGGTTTAGATGCAATCTCATCAAGGATAAGAAAGTGGATTGTTTCATTACAAGAATTTGAATTTGAAGTTGAATATATCCCTGGGATTGCCAACAAGTCAGCGGATTGTTTATCCAGATTGGTTGGTAATGAGAACTCTGAGCATGATGAAGTGTGTGATTCTGAGGAGTTTGTAAATGTGTGTGAAGTAACCGATGGTGCCATTGTTGAGTCTGAATGGAGAGCTGAATTAGAGAACGATGAAGACATTTCAAAGGTTATTCTTTCCTTGAAGAATAACTCTCGTTTAGATAAACCTTGGTTATTGGTTGCTGATGAACTGTCAGTAAATGATGGTCTTTTAACCCGTGGAACTAAGCTAGTTCCTCCTTGCTCATTAAGGAGCAAATTGTTAGTCCTTGCTCACTCTGGTCATCTGGGCATAGTTAAGACAAAAGAGTTTCTTAGAATGCAGTTCTGGTGGCCTGGCATGGACTTAGAGATTGAGAGAATGGTTCGTGAATGTCCCGAATGTTGCTCTAGCGACAAAATCTTAAAGACAAGACAAATGCCAATGGTGAAGAGGGTACTACCTGCTCATCCATGGGATGAGGTTGCAATTGACATTCTTGGTCCTCTATCTGGGGTTTCTGATACTCCATATCTTATTGTTTTAATTGATTTATATTCAAGATGGATTGAAGTTTCTGCAGTCAGGGAAATTACTTCTAGTTCCGTCATTAAATTTTTGGAACCTATATTTAATAAGGAAAGTTTTCCCAATAGTCTTTTATCGGACAATGGTCCCCAATTTTGTTCCTCTTTGTTTGCTGACTATCTGAGAAAGTGTGGCATAAATCATAAAAAATGTTCACTTTATCATCCTGAAACAAATGGTGCTGTGGAGAGAGTAAATAGGACTCTAAAAGAATCCATACAGCTTGCCCGTTCTTCTGCTTTAGATTGGAAGTCCACTTTACAGGACAGGATTAATGTTTATCGTTTTGCCCCCCATTCCACTACGGGTAAGTCTCCATTTGAATTGTTTAAAGGGAGGGCTCCCAACACTTTGTTGTGTCCTGGGTGGATGTGTTTTAACAAAGGTCTTGTTGATAATGATGTTGGTGAGTGGAGAACCAAGGAGATCCTCAAACAAGATGCTCGGAAGACAAACTTTGATCTCAGGAAACGTGTGTTTCCATGTGAGGTCAAGGTGGGTGATACTGTAAGAATTAAGACACCTGTAGGATGTAAACCTTGGTCTAAGTACACTGATGTTAGATCCGTAGTCAAGATTTTTAAAAATGCTGTAAAAACTGATGATGGTAGAATCTGGAACAAGAGTCGGATCGTAGTTGTTAATGCTGATCTAATATCTTCTTCTGATCCTGCTTATGATGATAATCGGTATATTGGTACTCGTCTAGACTCTAATCTTTCTTCTTCTCGCAGGTCCTCGGTTTCTTCCAGGAAAAGTCTGAGAGCACGAAAAGCTCCTGCTTATCTGAAGGACTATGTTTGAGTTTATATTATATAGAGCCTTCACTGTATTTCACCTTTGATGTTCTTTGTTTATTGTATAAGAGGGAGATGTGTAATGTCTTACTTACTGTCCCTTTAATTCTTCAGATTCCCTTCCCACATTCTATGTTCTAAGAATGTATGTATTTACAATGTTCTGACTGTTGTCAGTTACTGATGGCTGTTTCTGGGATGAGGTTTTAATAAACCCACCTTATTTACCTATCCTAAGTTTTAATGTCTTATTAATATAACTAACTAAATTTCACAGTTACCAGTGTGCAAGCTATCATATGTCAGAGCAACTGTAAGAGCGGCACCCCCTCGTAGGCTCCTTGGGCTACATGCCCACCTACACCATGAAATGCGGTAACTGAGGATGGTTTCTTCCCCCTTGGGGATCTTCCATACTACTAGTCTTTTTAGATGAGGTATGGGCCTCTGTCAAGGTTTACCTCGAGATGCCCAAAACAACAATGGCCTGGTAGGTGCACCACAGGTAGGAGAGGCACCCCCTCTGCCCACGTTGGCTGGGGGCCTCTCTTCACCCAAAGAACTAGCACTATGAGCGCACCGCAGCGGAGCTTAATACAGAGAAGCTCAGCCCCACTCACCACTCACCACTCCCTGGGGCCTGAGGGAGTTAGGTTGGAGCTGTCCGCTGCAACCAATGACTAATGCCCCAGTACTCCAGATGAGAGGCAGCCAATGGCGGTGCTCCGATCCGGCCCTTCAGGACCGGGTAGACACAGGGCGCCTTCACATCTCCTCTGTTTGCGGTCAGGAATGCAGTCCTGCTTGGCCCCGCCCAAAACCAGGCTCGGCCACGCTGCCCTTCACCTCTGCCTGGCTTCCAGCCTCTTCCAGCACCACGCTGATGATGAGGTGTCTTTGTGAGCTTCTGGGCGCATGGCTAGGCAACGGCGGGAACTCCGGTTGCCCGGCAATGCTGCTGAGTCACTTGCACTGGCACGAGCAGCTCCCTATCGCCCCGGGCTCTTGCACAATACGGCAAAGTGACCACTCCCTTGTGAGTCCGAGGAGCCCAGAACTTTCCCAACGCACAGGGAAAGCGAACTGAAAGGACAAAAGCACTCCTCCCAGGCAGCACGAATAAGCCCACCCCTTGGGCAACAGATATTACAGCGCTCTCAAAGCGTGCTGTGAAAATGTTGAAAACAAAGCGCTCCCTAAGGAACAAAGGCAAGGATCGTGGAGCGCTTCACCAGCGCTCGGGCTTCCCAAGCACAGGGGTAGTCCACTTGTGCTGGACACTTTGGAGAGTACTTGGGGCATGCAGTTCCAGGAGACCAGACAGCAGGCCAGCACATGTGGTCCTTGGGCATAAATGCAGTCCCTCCAGCAGCCCAGGACACTAAGCACAGTCACAGTGGTGGTTCCCTGCCAACACAGCACTCCTCTGGTCCCACGCAGTCTCTTCTCTCCCTCATGGGGTCACAGTACCTTTACTTATAGTCCGAATGTCTTTGTTCTGGGGTACTTTAAAATACATTTACAAGTGCACCACACCCCCCATCACTGTGTAAGCCTCGGCACCAGACACACCACAGGGGGGCAGGGCCACCATTGTAGAAGCCAGGCACATCCCTATTCGGGTGCAGGTGCAACTCCTCCCACCACTCCAAATGCAGACCATGCCTATTCAGGTGCAAGGGAAAACTCCTCCCGCTTCTATAAATTCAACCAAGGCCTATTCAGCCTAGCGCTGAGTCAACCAGGCAAGGCAGGTGTAGACCAATCTTACCAAGTGTACCAGAGAGCACATGCAATTTAGCACTGAACAGTAGTGATAAAGTGCCCAGAGTGATAAAACCACCAACAAGAGGTCAGAAAAATATAAGAGGAAGGCAAAAAGTTCTGGGATGACCCTGCAAAAAGGGCCAAGTCCAATATATCGCTAATGAAAATCAAGATGGTTACTCTTCAGGAGAGTCTTCTGTCCTTGAACCAGGGAGATGTTTTAGCATCCCTTGATCTACTGCCTAGCTGCATATTCTGATTCAGCTCAGCTCACAGAAGTTCCTCCACTTCTGTGTAAACAACTTGTATTACCAATTGTAGGTACTCTGTGGTGTCCCATTCTCTCTCTAGGTCAGAATTGTAACATGTGGAATGTTGTGGGGGAAGCTGGCCAGAGATTCCACGAGTGCCAGCTGGAAGCGGTGGATGGGGCGTTTGGAGATATAACCGTGCCACTTAAGAAAATCACCCACAGACCTTTCATGCTGTCATTTCTGTTGACCAACTTCACATACTCCAATTTGGTCTAATTGTCTTCATGAAGAGGATTTACAAAGGTGTTATCACCTTTCATAGGAGTCATTCATGAAAGGGGGCTTCAAGTTTTCCCATTTTTAGATGACTGGCTCATCTCTTTCTCTTCTTTTTCCATGCAAGCCTCCCTGCCTATGAAGTATACAAGATTCTGCAAGATTGTGATCTACTGCTCAACCACAAAAAAATGTGTCTAACATCTACACAAGCCTTACTCTTCATAGGAGCACACTTCAAAAGTCATAGACGTTGTGGAACAGTGCCCCTCCTGTGAGACAGTGGTTGAGACTGCAGGAGTTGATGGCATCATAGATCAATCTGCTGCCTTGGACACATTTGCATATGTGCCCTCTGATCAACCATCTGTTTGAACATTGGCACCAACTTCTCAGGAGCACGATTGGAAATATCTGTTTTCAAATCAGTTTCAGAACTCATTGGATTGGTGGTTGAAGGAGAGCAACCTGTCGAAGAGTCTCCCTTTTCACATAGCTCCTTTGAGGGTGGTTATCACAGATGCCAGTGAGCTGAGGATTTGAGCCACTGTAGATTCCTGGATGATTCAGGGAAGACAGACGGGGCTACAGGCCTCTTGTTCCTCCAACTTGGGAACTCAAGGCGGTCGACTTAGCTATGAGAGAGGTTGCCACTCAATTGCTAGGTCATCAGTCACCATGTCCCAAGTAAGGACGGACAACAATTGGTTGTGGGGGCGGGGGGGAGGGATGCTCCAGGGTTCGGTCCCTGAACCTATTGACACAAGAGATTTGCTCCTGGGCAGAAATACATTTCAGCTCTCTGAAAGCCGTGCATCTTCCTTGGGTGGAGAATGTGGCAGTGGATAATCTGAGCAGGCTATTACCTTCAATGATGTCCCTATCTTTATCGACAAATGTATTCCACCAGTTGCAGGAGAGGTTTGGATTTGCCACGACAGACCTTTTTGGTGCCAAGGAAAATGCTTGTCTCCTTCCACGCTTCGACAAATCATTCCCTGTGCGGAAGTGTGGAAGAGAGACACAATGTCATTCAAGTGGCTGTCAGATCTGCTCTGTGCATTCCTATACCTATGCTATCCAGAGTCCTTCAAGAGATCAAGGAGGACAAGGCGTTGGTGCTCCTGGCAGTCCTCAGTTGGCAGATGCCCTTGGTATCACTTTATGTTAGAATTGGCAGTTGAGCCCCATTGGCAAGCTCTCCCCTTCCTCTCACCTTCAGGCCTGGCTCCTGTAAGGGTGAATCTCTTAGCCCAGGGATGTTTGTCAGAAGTGGTCGAATTGATTCACCATCCCAGACATCCAGCTACTCTGAAAATATACTCCAGACTTTGAATGATCTCTGACAAGTGGTGCAAAGAAAGGGGTTATAGCCAGGGACACTGGAAATATGTGGCAGGGGAGGGCCAAACTATGCAGCAGGGTTGAGTAAATATGCACTAAAAAGAAAAGACACATTTTGTGGAGTAATGCGGCACATTTTGTGATAGTATTACTTCATTATTTTTACATTTTTACACTTAACACTGTCCGGGCATTGGTTGCACCTCATTAGTGCCAGTTTAAAACCCAAATAAAGGAATAAGCATCCAATAGATGACCAGTAAACGTTTGCAAAATCTCTTCCATTGCACACAAACACGTGCTGCTGCATTTGTAGTAACTTTTGAACGGTTTGAGCTAAAAGCAACATTTTTCTTTGTTTAAATCTGCAGATTATGCTTCAGATGGTGGATTATGTGGCAAATGCGGCAAATCCGTAATTATGAGAAAAATGGCAAGGCTGAACAATCGCATAATTCCAATAGCCCTGGTTATAGTTCAGTAACAGTAGGTTAAGGCCCAGGATTTTATATCAGATAGTTTGAAGTAAGGACTGGCCACTGCAATTTTCTGCGCTCAGTCCTCATGAGGATCATCTGGAACCTCTGGTAATTAAAATGATGAAACATATTTCTCTGAAGAGGCCAAGAATGTCATATCCATCTCCGTCACGGGATTTACAAATTTACCATTAGTGTTAAAATCCATTACCAACTCGCGCCCTGTGAGCCTCTAGAGCAAGTGGAGCTTAAAGTTCTGACTTTTGAAGTGGTTTTTCTCTTAACCATTTCCTCAGCTAGCAAAATGTGGACCTGGGAACCTTTTTGATATCTGAGCCTTTTCTTAAGGTTTTCTTTGGACGGGATTGTATTAAGGCCCAACTCTCAGTTTATACCAAAGATCCCTTCACATTTCCATAATTTTAGAGAAGTTGTCTTGCCACTTATTTTTTCAAATCCCCGGTCAGAGGAGAAGAAACTGTTTATTTATAAAGTTTTATATAGCGCAAACTTGATCCCGAAGGATAACATGTGTTAGATGTAAAAAGGCTATATTGATATATGTTGAAAGAACAGAGCCTTTCAGGAAAGTGGACAGCCTGTTCTTTTACTGCTTTTGCTTCTTCCATCTTGGGGACAAGTGTTGATATTTAATATGTGAAGTTAACGTTTTGTAAGTGGAGTTAGCATTTTGTAAAAATGATTACATATTTCTTTTACTTTTTTTGGCAGCAGCAATTTGCACACTGCTTTATTCTGCTAATTTTAACAACATAATGCCAATATTTGCTCTGGTATATGCTCAGTTTATGATTGTAGCGAGGAAGGTGGACGAGGAGGTAATGCTCCAGTTACTTACGAGTAATCTTCATTACTTTGAGTCCAAACCTTCCTTGCCACAGTCAAGGTTTCTCATCCCTTCTGTCCCTCTCTGGGTTTGGCTTCATGTTTTTTTTCCAGAGGTTTGTTAATTGACAGGAGGAAGGACTATATGACTTCCCGTCTATGCAATTAAAAACAAGCATTGGAAATGCAATAGGGCTCGCATTAGGAAAGTTTGAGCTATTAGTCTTATAAATTAATTTTTTTAAATGTATGTGTTATTTTTGAAAATAGCTAAATTAATAGCTTTGTCATTTACAATGCCAATAGTTATAACTTTCGCAAATGTGACACCTATCGCATTTGTAATGCAATATGGGTTGCATTTATGTGACTTAGATGTATTGATATTACAAATAACAATGGCTTTTAATTTTTTTAACTAATTAATACTTAAATAAAAGTTATTGTAATTTATAATGGCAATAGCTTAAACTTTTGTAAATAACTTTTGTGAAGATTATGTTCAGTGCATAATATTGTGACGAAAATCCAAGAACAGAAGTGAAATTGTAACATCTTTTTGTGACATTTGTAATAAAGCTTGAAACATTGAGAGAACATATTTGAACCAGCTGTTGTTGAATGGTTGCACAGATTGATGGTGTGGTGGCGCTGAGTGATGTTGTGGTGGCGACAAGTGATGCTGTGGTGTTCAGTGATGCTGTGATGGCGCATAGTGATGTTGAGGTGCCCCTGAGTGATGCTGTTGTGATGCGATAGATAGAGTGAGGGCGATGGATAGATAGAGGGAGGGCGATAGATAGATAGAGGGAGAGCGATAGATAGATAGAGGGAGGGCGATAGATAGTTAGAGTGAGGACGATAGATAGATAGATAGATAGATAGATAGATAGATAGATAGATAGATAGATAGATAGATAGATAGATAGATAGATGGAGATAGATAGATAGATAGATAGATAGATAGATAGATAGATAGATAGATAGATAGATAGAGTGAGGGCGATAGATAGACAGATAGATGGAGTGAGGGCGATCGATAGATAGATAGAAGGTCAAAGTCAAAAGAACTTTATTCGAATGTTCATAGTAACATCCATAAAAGCACATTGCAATAAAATTACAATTAATACATATAATTCATATATTACAAAAAATCACATGACAATAAAAAGTTTTACAGGCAGAATACACAGTAAAAGAGAAAACATTTTAGAACGATTTTAAATAGTTAAAAAGAAGAACTCACGACAGGAACATAACTATCCCTCCACGCTGTTCCTAAATTTGACCGCAAGTTTTAAAAAGCTACATACAAACAAAATGCAGTCACTACTTAATAGTTGGAGATAATAAAGTGCTGGTCGAATTTGTGCAAAGTTCAGCTGTTTGAGTATTGATTTTAGATATAATTTCCGAGGTACCAGATAGAAAGGGCAGATGAATAAGAAGTGTGCCAAATCTTGCGGAGACTTATCGTCGCAGCCGCAAGGTGGCAACACTTGGCCTCGATGGGCCCCCCTCGGTACTGCCAGTAGAAGATGAAATAAGTCTAGGCGAAACCTCGTGAGCAAAAAACGGTCATAGCCTGACAGGGGCAATGACAGGTACGGTTCCATGTGCACAGAGGTTTTTACAAGTACATGTTTCCGTACACTGTCTTTCTTTAATTCGGCCTCCTCCCGGGCTAAGTACCTAAAAGAAATAAATGACTTCTTTACAGAGGTAACATCAGATTTTCTAGTAAGTTCTGGGGTTACAAAGAGATCAGGGCGCCCTAGTTCGGTTAAACATTTTCTAATATATTTGAGCCAGGGGACTTTAGATCCATTTTCCCATGGTATAGCTTCCTTTAGAATTTGTTGGGTAAGGGGTATTTAAGTATTTACCCAGCAGTTTAGCCAACAAAGTATAGGATTTACGGCTAAACTGTCGCTTAGGTATGGCATACCCAGTTCTTCGTGAGGGCGATGGATAGATAGAGGGAGGGCGATAGATAGATAGAGGGAGAGCGATAGATAGATAGAGGGAGGGCGATAGATAGTTAGAGTGAGGACGATAGATAGATAGATAGATAGATAGATAGATAGATAGATAGATAGATAGATAGATAGATAGATAGATAGATGGAGATAGATAGATAGAGTGAGGGCGATAGATAGACAGATAGATAGAGTGAGGGCGATAGATAGATAGATAGATAGATAGATAGATAGATAGATAGATAGATAGATAGATAGATAGATAGATAGATAGATAGATAGATAGATAGATAGATAGATAGATAGATAGATAGATAGATAGATAGATAGATAGATAGAGTGAGGGCGATAGATACATAGAGGGAGGGCAATAGATAGATAGAGGGAGGGCGATAGATAGAGTGAGTGCGATATGGACAGATAAGGTGAGGGCAATAGATAGACAGATAGAGTGAGGGCGATAGATAGATAGAGTGGGTGTCACTTTTCTGAACTTCGCTTGAACCCCACTAGTGCGTGACTGAAATGCAGGAAAGACCCTGTATTTAGCTGGTGGAATAGAAACATGCGTCAGTATGCCTTACAGTGTGGTGACACCACTTCTATCCCACCTGCCCACCCCCTTATCTACTCTTTAAACCCATTGACTCAAGAGAAAGAAAGAAAGAAAGAGAGAAAGGGAAAGAAAGAAAGAAAGAGAAAGGGAAAGAAAGAGAGAAAGGGAAAGGAAAAAAGAGAGAAGGAATGGGAAATAAAGATAGAGAAAGAAAGAAAGAAAGAGAAAGAAATTAAAAAAAGAGATAGGGAAAGAGAAACTAAGAAAGAGAGAAAGAGAGAAAGAAAGAGAAAGAAGAGAGAAAGAAAGAAAGAAAGAAATAAGGGAAAGAGAGAAACAAAGAAAGAAAGAGAGAGGAAGAAAGAAAGAGAAAGAAAGAAAAAGAAAGAAAAAGGGAAAGAAAGAGAAAAAGAAAGAGAAAGAGAGACAGAAAGAGAAAGGGAAAGAAAGAGAGAGAAAGAAAGAAAGAAAGAAAGAAAGAAAGGAAGAAAGAAAAAGAAAGAGAGAAAAAGAAAGAGAAACAAAGAGAGAAAAGGAAAGACAGAAAGAAAGAAAGAAAGAAAGAAAGAAACAAACAAACAAATAGAAAGAAAGAAAAGGAAAGAAAGGAGAAAGAGAAAGAAAGATAGAAAGAGAGAGAAAGAGAGCAAAAGAAAGGAAGGGAGGAAGGAAATGGAAGGAAGAAAGAAAAAGGAAGGAAGAAAGGAAGAAAGAAAGAAAGAAAGAAAGAAAGAAAGACATTGGTGTGGTAGCTAGTATGTGCTGAGTGACCGAGAACTGAGATGATGTCTGGTAAAACAGACACCCACGTGGGCAACTGAGCCTACCTGGTTTCTGTACACAGAGCTCAGGGGGACAGCCTCAGCAGACTCCAGGTTTCACTGTGGGCATTTCAAAGTGCCAGACTGCATTTTAACTCGGGCTGACGTCATTTCAATTGAAAGGCAGACATTCGGGGAGGAGCTCGTCTCCTCGCTCTACAAATTACTAAGTGACTCTACCAACAAGTCGAAACAAGCAAAAGAAGACCTCAAACACACTTACAGTCACATATCACAGCCTAAACAAAAACACGAACACACACACTAACGGAGGTCACCACAGATACCTGAAAACAAACACTTTCGAAGAGAGACAAGTATACATATACGCATACACAAAAAGTTAGACCGAGATACATACTTATGAGCACAAGCTTGACCTAAAAAACCTGTAAATATGTTGTGTGTCGGCAGCATTGATGACGCTGTAAGTTCACAGTGCCTCTGCGCCACAAAATAAAATGTCTCCTGTACTTTTAAGACTGTTTTAATTTTGCGCCTGGTTCACATGAAAGAGCACACAAAAACACATCAATAAACGTTTGTACACAGCAGAGTTGAACAGTTTCTAATTGTGTACTTTGATCCAACTGAATACTTTTTTCTGAAAAGAGGCATTTGACGCTATCCAAAAGGGCTCCTGAAAAAGCAATCTTTCACTAAAGTGCCCAAATTCTAAATCGGACCCTCCGCTGCTCTAACCATGATCACCAGTGCGCACCGAGGCTTTAACTGCGTGCATGAAGCACACTGTGGGATTCGTTTAACCTGTGTCATTCTTTCATGCACTTATTTATTTGTAGGTGTTTGTTAGTTGATTCACTCATGCATTCAAAACGCTTTTCTGTCAACAGCTTTGCGTGCACTGAAGCGCTTGAGTTGAGATTCGTGCACAATACAAGACCAGTGTTTTACAATCCTGGCTACCCCACTCGATCAAAGTGTGTGATCCCTGGTAAATCACTTCATGCTCTTGTTTTCGCTTTTCTGTCAACAGCTTTGCGTGCACTGAAGCGCTTGAGTTGAGAGTTGTGCGCAATACAAGAAAGCCCATCCATGCGGTTATTGAACAGAGCATTTACCATCCCCGTCAGCATGAAAATAATTTAAAAATACATTAAAGCTGTTGCTGTGCTTAAAGTTAAAGCGACACCCATCAGTATGAAAATAATTAGAAAGAAGGGAAGAATAGGGGAGAGTAAGGGTGACGATACGCACGGGGAGCAGCAGCCTTTGATGTGCCGGCCGGCCGTGGGCAGTGAATAATTAGGGGAGGAGAAATGCCAGAGCGCACGCTGGGGAAAGCTTGTGGGAGGGAGGCTGGTGGCTTTGATGCGTGCACGCGCTTTTTTCACGGGCACAGCATCAAATCGCCCGTTTGGTTAAACTCTCGTTAAGCCCCAATATGTCTCGACATCTGCCATGCTTGCGCATTGGCAGAGGTCGAGCCCTAAAAAATAGGTAACCAGACATACTGGAGGGATGGTAAGGCTGGTGCGCAAATGTATTTTTGCTCTTAAGGGTACATCCATAGGAGCTACTGCTCAGTTTGTTATTCCTGCAGCATGATTTTGACTCAGTGTAATGAAGATTACCATTGAGTAACCGGAGCACCATTGGATGAAGAGTTAGGTGTCCATGTGGCAGTCTTACCTAGGTTTGGTCTTTGTCGTCCTTCAATCTAAAGCTGCCCTACCCAGGATAGACCTCTGTTTGTCCCTCTCTCTGTAGTTCTCTTCTTCAGTTGTAATTTTAATGAAATACCAACCTGCCTAAACCAGTTCTGATTACCTTTTTTGCTGAACCCTTTTTTTTTAAAAACAAATGTATCACCTTGAATGGCATTCACAAGGTTTATAAAATCAACTTGTGAATACCTTAATCAGAGAAAAGTTCATCTTGTCTTGGTTGCTTTTCCCCAAATTCTCTTGCTGTTCTTTCTCTCCCCAAAACCTTAATTTGTTTTGTTTTTCTCTCCTTCTGTTGTAAGGGAGAGCCCCCCTTTAAATCACTCCGTTGCCCTTCACCCTCTCCTCTGTTTTTTTTGTTTGCTTTCTGTTGAAGTGCCCTGCCTCCACCCACATCATCCCACCCCCTTTCCGAGGAAGAGGTGTGGCGCCGCGGCCAGGGCGACTGACGCTGGAATCTGGGGACCACGGTTCGATCCCCGGCTCCGGCGGCAGGTTAGCCCAGCACCATGTGACTCTGGGCAATAGCTCGCTTAATCTTCCCGACGGCCCCCAGCGCCTAGAGACCCTTACGGGTGATTGTGCGCTTTACAAATGTGGACTTTACTTTACTTTACTCCCTCATCAACATGTTTTCCCCAAGGATGTGAGGCCCTCCCTCCTACTCTTCTCCATTTCTTAATATTTTACTGTCCCTCAACCCCATTTCGCTTTTTCTTTGCCATGATCTTCAGTTCCTTTCTTTCTGGTTAGCGTTAGGACTTAGAAAAAAAGAGTGCCATTGCACATTTTTTCTCTCTCTTCATCGCATTTACATAGTTTTTTTTTTGTTATTCCTACTTGTGCCAATATTTTGGGAATTATAGGAAGTTTCTAACTTTTTTTGTGTATACTGTAACTGGGATTCTAACTTGAATACAGTATATTTTTCCCACAAAAATCTCTCAATTTTTACTGTTTTAATTAGGTAAGTATTCCAAATTGATGTTCGCCACCCTGGTTTCATCATGCTGGTGTTCTTCACTTTGGAAATGTTGGCTTCTTCCCCAGGGTTTAGTTTTGTTTGCCCCCCTGTTTGTACTAGCTCTTTCCCAGTTTCCTTTTTCTAATTTGTTTATTTTGTTTGCCCTTGTGTCTTTGCTTACTCTCTCCCAGGGTTTTCTTTTCTTTGCCTGCGCCTGTCTTTCTCAGGGGTAGTTTCTGTTTATCCCTCTATCTGTAGTTGCTCTTTCCCATACCTGTCAACTATTCAAGACAACAATATCGGCGATATTTGTGAACACCTTCGACAAATCGCCAAGGTTAAGGAAAGTGTTCCCATGGTGACATTTTCTAAACATAGGTGCATTTTAAAGTACAATTAGTCCATCACATGTCTTAGAACTGGGTAGTTTAGGAACCCTTCCACAAGGAGAGTTTGGGAGGCATCCTCAGGGCTTTTTTTTTAATTAGTGAGAAATTGATGCTCAGTGATCAACAGGCAACTTCCACTCTACCCTACGAATGGTATACAATTTTTAATTCTTCACTTCCCGTGGTCTGTTTAACAAGGAAGGGAACCTGAAGAAAATAGTTGTTCATTTAAAGATTAGAGGATGTGGTTTGAATAACTGATACAGAAGATCCAGCAGTACATCCCTGCCTCTAAGCCCGCTTCGTCTCTTATTCCCACCACTTCCTGTAGAATACACCAATCACCAGCCTTCAGAGCCCTTTCTCTCTCAGGTCTCACCGACATACCCAACTCCCTCACAGCCACTTCTTATAAAGGTAATGTCTTATCAATTTCCTTAAAAAAAAACTCTCTCTGGGGGGCGCACTCTTACCCTCACATACCATAATGAATGCCTACCTCATTTAAGGCATCTTCCCAAAAGCTCTGAAGACAGGTCAGATCTTCCCTTTCCCAAAAAACTTATGCTAGACTCTGGTGACCTTGCCAACTATCGGCCCATCACTGACCTCCCGTTCATATCCAAGACAGTCTATGTTAAACTTCAAGATCACATAAATGCTAACCATCTCCCTTATGACTACCAGTTGGACTTCAGATCACGCTGCAGCCTGGAGGTTTATACCGTACACATCACAGACAACGCCGTCTTGGCTACAGATGAAGATGACCTCTATCTCCTGATATTGCTGGACATCTCAGCTGCTGCCTTTGACGCAGTATGATATACTGCTTTTATTCAATGTGCTACATTTTCAATAAAAAGAGTTTGACATAAAATAAAAAAACAAAGACAACCTGTACCAAGCCAGCCCACACTATCTTCAAAATCAGCGGCATCATTTACAAAGCCCTTCATGACCAGCATACCGGCTTAACTTGCAGACAAGCTCACTATCTCTGGTGGTTCTCGGAGACCCACAGCCAGAACACCATCAGAATGCAGACTAAGAAGTATAAAAAAGAAAAATGGGTTCAACAAGGTTTTTCAGTCTATGCACCCAGTATCTGGAACAACATCCCCACATCCATCAGGACCACCTCATGGCTGTGCCAAACTAGGAAACACTACATCACAATGCATTAAACGTTTACTACCTACCTTCCTTCCTATTACTCTGTGATTTTATGCTTACCTGTGACCATTTACAGCACTCCACTGCCTTTTGGCTCAGTTCGTGCTACAGAAATACCATATACATACTGTCAGAACCTCTTTCAGTGGGCCATAGGGCATGCAGGAGTTACTGGGCCCACCCATAGTGGCGGAGGCCTTTTATTTTCTATGTCCCGGGGCCTGATCTACTATGGAACCTGCTCACCTGTGCTACAAACCCCTTCGGGGGGAAGCGTAGATCAGTGAACAGGACTCCTAATTCAATGTGCAAGCAGCGCAGACAATAAATCAATGTCCAAATACTTGCCTTTATATAAAAATAAATATTTTAATTCTAATTCTACACATGCAAACGTAACCGACTTTTAAATGCAAGAACACGATCCCTCTTGAGGTTGGGGCTCTGGTAGTTATAAGGCCATTCCCTGTCCCACTAGCTTTAGTGCAACGGGTTCAATTTTATTCCCCATTTACTGTGGGCTACATCCAGGGAATGTACACTATTAGGCCATACTCAAGTGTTCTCCCCTCTGTCTCCTTTCGGAAGTTTAGTCACAAGAGTCTATGGGGTCACAGTACTGATCTCAGTATGTCCCCAGGTCCACAAAGGCCCAGTTCATGGGGCGGTATGGAACCCCACATTTAAGTGCTGCTCCAGATCAGCTAAGTCAGGTTGCTTGCAGTTACAAGCCGCAGCACGTGGCAGGCGCAGGCTCTCCCCTCGGAGCCATGGAACCAGCTGGTCATAGCGTTCTGGTTTGTCCCTGCTCTGGTGATCGCACAGTAAGTCTCACTTCCCTTTGTGGGAGGGGGGTTGATCTCCTTGCTCCGATGGTTCTACATCAATATCCTTTGATCCTCAGGCTTCCTTCAGTGCAGTTTGCAGCATGTAGCCCTGACAAGCCTTTGTCACAGCAGCAGTTTCTCGGTCCCGGGGGACGGTCTGAACCCTTGGCCTCAGCTCCTCCTGGCATACGGGGTCGCCGCCACGGCATTCACAAGTCCGGTCAGGATGACTTGCTGTTAATGTTCATGGTGGCCCCCCTCTCTGGCACATGGGGCCACACACCACAGGTTGTGCTGACCTGGCATCCTCCACACAACCATCGCTCCTAATCTCAGTCCATGGCAGTCCCTCCTGACACACAGGGGTCACAAAATCAATCTAGCACATGGGCTATGGCCCGATCAGTGCAGGAACAGATTCTTCACACAAGAGAGTCCTCATGATAGGGCTCTGTGCTGGACCTTGCTCCTTACAACTCTCTCCTCTTCCTCAGGGGGCACACTGGTCTTGGTGAGCAGAAAGGTGCTTGTGCTCCAGGGTAGGTGGCCTTGATTTCTCTGAGTGATTTCCCCTCACCCAGCAGGGAGGACTAGCAGGCCTGGCACACTGGTCTTGAGAAGCAGGCAGACGTTGCTGTTCCGGGTTCTAGGGCAGGTGGTCTTGGTTTCCCTGGGTGAATTCCCGTCACCCAGCAGAGAAACTAGCAGGCTTGCCCCCAGTACTGGCCACTGGCAGAAGTCTTGTTGAGCTTCCCCTCCTCACACAACCCGTCTAGCTGCTCGGCAGATGACAACATTTGAGGTATCAAACTCTATTACTTATAGTACTTTTCTAGACAAAAAATGTAACTTAGTGTTTGAGTCTTTGAAGGTTTATGTTGGGAATTCTGCTTCTTTGAAATAGACATTTTTTCCCTTTCTTATTTTTCCTGAAGGATGATTGTCACAACAGGCAGGACTCTAAAAATTGATACACAAGATTCATGAAAGTGACCAGAGTTCACACCTGTATGTCAGCCACAGTGACATGCTCATTAAAAGGTCAATCCTGGGCTCCCAGCCCTACTCTTTACCATTCCCTTATCAGTCCGATCCCTGTCTTCCAGAGATGTGTCCACACCCCTTCCTTGTGATCTATCATTGAATAAAGGGCCCTTTGAAATGCACGCAGACAGCCTGGTTCCCCGTCATCCAGTGCATGTCCCTCCCAGCTTCCCAAAATGAAACCCAAGGTCCTTCATGTAATGTACCAGTGCAGGCACTCTTGTACTCAGTACACACCCAGAGGAAGCTTACTGCACAGCACTGTTATCTATTTGTATTATGCCACCACAAGCATAACTACATGCAGCAAATGTCTTCAGTTTGTGCGCACTGTTCAGTACTGCAGTCTTTCAGTATTTTACTAGAGTGTGTAATTCTAAAAACACAGACTCCCAGCACACAAACATTTACCAAGAGTGCACTGCACCACACTTCACCCCTTGTGTAGTGCACTTCTTGTAAGTACACATACCCTCAGCATGTTTCCATGACACACCCTCTTCCACGTCTATCTGATGTAGGCCAGGGGTGAGTTAAACACACAGCAGCTGAACTTTTAAAAAGGGGGATGAGCCTGTTGGCCTCACTGCAGTAAAAGGGTCCTGATCAGTACTATTGATCACTACACAGTATGCTGCCACCACCGTGCTTGTGCTGCCCAACTCCTGGTGAAGGCAGTAGCCTTACACCACTTTGAGGGGAGCAGTTTGGGTGCCCCTCGCGGTCCGACAAGACAGGCCTATGTCAAGATGTACATGCACAATCTGTGTTTGGCTATGACAAAAAAAACAGCATTAAGGATCCAGACATCAGTACCGTTGGGCACTCAGGGCAGGGGAGCACATCTTGTACCACACAGAAGACTTTTCCAACCCAACACATACAACAGCATCAACATATGACACACTATGTGATCCTGAGCAAATGCCACTGATCCCATATCTTTCAAGCAAGCAGCAGTGTTAAAGAGAAAATGAAATGTGCAAGAAGGAAAACATTAAAGAGACAGAGAATTATTTATAGTAGACTGCCTTCTTTTCAAGTATCATGATAGTAATGAGGGTACTGTGGACAAGAGCTGTCTGAATACTTAAGCCAGTATACTGGGCACATTTCAAGCCTTTAACATTTGGCGAGGCATATTGCATGCCACTATAGATTTACAGGTATTTCAGTTTTCAGAGAGGATATGTGTATTGTTTTCCCCTCCACTTGATGTAAATTGAAGATATAATTTTCATAGCTGCTTAACAGTAAAAGCGTGTTTTTTCATGGCGGATGTTTGTCCATGTGTTTGTTGCAGTTGTGTCTCTAGGCTCACTTCAAGTTCTACTTATCATTTCCAGGGTTTATCTTTAACCGTCCTTCAGTGCTGCTGTCTCATCCAGGATTGGTTTCTCTTCGTCTATCCGTCTGGTCTCAGCCTTCTCTTTTGGTTGTGCTTCTCTGCTGAAGGTGCTCTCAGGGTTCTGCTTCAGTTGTCCTCGTTAAATTCGGTCTCCATCGGTTTCTTCTATGGTTGTCCTTGTTTGCTGCTGTCTCTCCATTTGCTCCTCTGTTTGTTGCAGTCCTATCTCTGGGTTCGCCTTTAGTCGTACCTGGCGGCTCATGTCATTTCCAGGGTTCATCGCTGGTTGTCCCTCAGTGCTCCTGTTTCTCCCAGGGTTGGTTTCTATTCGTCCATCTGTCTGGTTCCAAGCTTTGCTATTGGTTGCCCTTCCCTGCTGAATGTGCTCCCAGGGTTCCCCTTCGGTTGTCCTCGTTAGCCCCGCCCTCCTGCCCCAGGGTTCGCCACCGTTGGTTGTTCTCGTTGGCCCCGCCCTCTCCCAGGGCTCTCCTTCAGTTGACCTCGTTAGCCCCGCCCTCCTGTCCCAGGGTTCGCCGCCGTTGGTTGTCCTTTCCCTGCCGTCGGTTGTCATCGTTGGCCCCGCCCTCACCCCGGGTTGGCCCGCCCTTTCCCCCAGGGTTTGCCACCGTTGGTTGTCCTCGTTGGCCCCTCCCTCTCCCAGGGTATCCCATTCAGTTGTCCTCGTTTGCCCCGCCCTCCTGTCCCAGGGTTCGCCGCCGTTGGTTGTCCTCGTTGGCCCCGCCCTCTTCCCGGTTCGCCATTGGTTGCCCTCTCCCAGGGTTCCCCTCGGTTGCCCTCGGTGGCCCCGCCCCCTCCCAGGGTTCCCCTCGGTTGTCCCTGGTTGCTGGCTCCCTCCCAGGGTAGTGTTCCGGTCGGCCAGCAGCGGGGAGGCTGTGCTGCTGCACCGGGTTCTGCGGCCTGTCCTGAGCGCCCCGCCGGGAGAAGGTGAGGCCCCCCCGGGGGCGGGAGAGAGGGAGAGCCCGCGGGAGGGCCGGGGATTGGAAGGAGAGAGGCCCAGAGGGCGGGGAGGGAGACCGGGCGACGGGAGGAGGACAGGCCCCATGGAGGGGAGGCTGGGGCGCCAGATGGAGTGTAGAGGCTGGGGGCACAGGGGGAAGCGGCAGAGAGGGCAAGGGCACGGGGGACAAGAGCATGGGGCTGGAAGGAGAGAGAGGGGGGAACCTGAAGGAGAGGGGTGGGATGGACCAGAGGGGGGGGGAGGCTGGGGCGCCAGATGGAGTGTCGAGATTGGGAGTCGGGGGGTAGAGGAGAGGGGACTCCATAGTACAGAGGGGCCCAGGGCATGGGGCTGGAAGGACAGAGAGATGAATGGAGCAGGAGGAGGGAGCCTGAAGGGGAGGGGTGGGATGTACCGGAGGAGGGAAGGTAAACAGAGAGAGAAGGAGGAGTGAATGAAGGGGCACACACTGGAGGAGGGCAGGTACAGGCTGGAGAGGAGCAGGGGTATAGAGAAGGAGTGAATGAACATGCACACACTGGAGGAGGGCAGGTACAGGCTGGAGGGGAGCAGGGGTATAGAGAAGGAGTGAATGAAGGGCTCACACACTGGAGGAGGGCAGGTACAGGCTGGAGAGGAGCAGGGGTATAGAGAAGGAGTGAATGAAGGGGCACACACTGGAGGAGGGCAGGTACTGGCTGAAGAGAAGAGGAGAGGAGCAGGGGTATAGAGAAGGAGTGAATTAACATGAACACACTGGAGGAGGGCAGGTACAGGCTGGAGAGGAGCAGGGGTATAGAGAAGGAGTGAATGAAGGGGCTCACACAGTGGAGGAGGGCAGGTACAGGCTGGAGGGGAGCAGGGGTATAGCGAAGGAGTGAATGAAGGGGCACACACTGGAGGAGGGCAGGTACAGGCTGAAGAGAAGTGGAGAGGAGCAGGGGTATAGAGAAGGAGTGAATGAAGGGGCACACACTGGAGGAGGGCAGGTACAGGCTGGAGGGGAGCAGGGGTATAGAGAAGGAGTGAATGAAGGGGCACACACTGGAGGAGGGCAGGTACTGGCTGAAGAGAAGAGGAGAGGAGCAGGGGTATAGAGAAGGAGTGAATGAAGGGGCACACACTGGAGCAGGGCAGGTACAGGCTGAAGAGGAGAGGAGCAGGGGTATAGAGAAGGAGTGAATGAAGGGGCACACACTGGAGGAGGGCAGGTACAGGCAGGAGAGGAGCAGGGGTATAGAGAAGGAGTGAATGAAGGGGCACACACTGGAGGAGGGCAGGTACAGGCTGGAGAGGAGCAGGGGTATAGAGAAGGAGTGAATGAAGGGGCACACACTGGAGGAGGGCAGGTACTGGCTGAAGAGAAGAGGAGAGGAGCAGGGGTATAGAGAAGGAGTGAATTAACATGAACACACTGGAGGAGGGCAGGTACAGGCTGGAGGGGAGCAGGGGTATAGAGAAGGAGTGAATGAAGGGGCTCACACAGTGGAGGAGGGCAGGTACAGGCTGGAGAGGATCAGGGGGTATAGAGAAGGAGTGAATGAACATGCACACACTGGAGGAGGGCAGGTACAGGCTGGAGGGGAGCAGGGGTATAGAGAAGGAGTGAATGAAGAGGCACACACTGGAGCAGGGCAGGTACAGGCTGAAGAGGAGAGGAGCAGGGGTATAGAGAAGGAGTGAATGAAGGGGCTCACACAGTGGAGGAGGGCAGGTACAGGCTGGAGGGGAGCAGGGGTATAGAGAAGGAGTGAATGAAGGGGCACACACTGGAGGAGGGCAGGTACTGGCGGAAGAGAAGAGGAGAGGAGCAGGGGTATAGAGAAGGAGTGAATGAAGGGGCACACACTGAAGGAGGGCAGGTACAGGCTGAAGAGGAGAGGAGCAGGGGTATAGAGAAGGAGTGAATGAAGGGGCACACACTGGAGGAGGGCAGGTACTGGCTGAAGAGAAGAGGAGAGGAGCAGGGGTATAGAGAAGGAGTGAATGAAGGGGCACACACTGGAGCAGGGCAGGTACAGGCTGAAGAGGAGAGGAGCAGGGGTATAGAGAAGGAGTGAATGAAGGGGCACACACTGGAGGAGGGCAGGTACAGGCTGGAGGGGAGCAGGGGTATAGAGAAGGAGTGAATGAAGGGGCTCACACAGTGGAGGAGGGCAGGTACAGGCTGAAGAGGAGAGGAACAGGGGTATAGAGAAGGAGTGAATGAAGGGGCACACACTGGAGGAGGGCAGGTACAGGCTGAAGAGGAGAGGAACAGGGGTATAGAGAAGGAGTGAATGAAGGGGCTCACACAGTGGAGGAGGGTAGGTACAGGCTGGAGAGGAGCAGGGGGTATAGAGAAGGAGTGAATGAACGGACACACACTGGAGCAGGGCAGGTACAGGCTGAAGAGGAGAGGAGCAGGGGTATAGAGAAGGAGTGAATGAAGGGGCTCACACAGTGGAGAAGGGCAGGTACAGGCTGGAGAGGAGCAGGGGTATAGAGAAGGAGTGAATGAAGGGGCACACACTGGAGGAGGGCAGGTACAGGCTGGAGGGGAGCAGGGGTATAGAGAAGGAGTGAATGAACGGACACACACTGGAGCAGGGCAGGTACAGGCTGAAGAGGAGAGGAGCAGGGGTATAGAGAAGGAGTGAATGAAGGGGCACACACTGGAGGAGGGCAGGTACAGGCTGGAGGGGAGCAGGGGTATAGAGAAGGAGTGAATGAAGGGGCACACACTGGAGGAGGGCAGGTACTGGCTGAAGAGAAGAGGAGAGGAGCAGGGGTATAGAGAAGGAGTGAATGAAGGGGCACACACTGGAGGAGGGCAGGTACAGGCTGGAGGGGAGCAGGGGTATAGAGAAGGAGTGAATGAAGGGGCACACACTGGAGGAGGGCAGGTACTGGCTGAAGAGGAGAGGAGCAGGGGTATAGAGAAGGAGTGAATGAAGGGGCTCACACTGGAGGAGGGCAGGTACAGGCTGGAGAGGAGCAGGGGTATAGAGAAGGAGTGAATGAAGGGGCTCACACAGTGGAGGAGGGCAGGTACAGGCTGGAGGGGAGCAGGGGTATAGAGAAGGAGTGAATGAAGGGGCTCACACAGTGGAGGAGGGCAGGTACAGGCTGAAGGGGAGCAGGGGTATAGAGAAGGAGTGAATGAAGGGGCACACACTGGAGGAGGGCAGGTACAGGCTGGAGAGGAGCAGAGGGTATAGAGAAGGAGTGAATGAAGGGCTCACACAGTGGAGGAGGGCAGGTACAGGCTGGAGGGGAGCAGGGGTATAGAGAAGGAGTGAATGAAGGGGCACACACTGGAGGAGGGCAGGTACTGGCTGAAGAGAAGAGGAGAGGAGCAGGGGTATAGAGAAGGAGTGAATGAAGGGGCACACACTGGAGGAGGGCAGGTACAGGCTGAAGAGGAGAGGAGCAGGGGTATAGAGAAGGAGTGAATGAAGGGGCTCACACAGTGGAGGAGGGCAGGTACAGGCTGGAGAGGAGCAGGGGGTATAGAGAAGGAAGGGCAGCCAGGTACGGATGGGCAGCAACTGAGAGGAGGAGTCACAGAAGGAGACAAGGACATGAAGAGCTCAAGTAGAGGCGAGGATGCTGTTGAGGCAGGCACAGTACATGCAATGGAGGAAGAAGTCATGGGATTCACATTAAAGGGAGGGAATAATTTGGAAGGATGGGGCGGGAGTAGAAAGGAGTAAGGGATAGAGTGGGGAAAACAGTGGGAGAGGTAAACTGTAGACCGTAGGGTGAGATGAGGGGGTCGAGGGTCTCGGGTGGGCAGAACCAGGCATTCGTTGTAAATTCCCTTCTTTTCTTTCTCCTTCGCATGCGCACATCCATTCATGTCTGAATGAGCCCAGGCATGCGCCCTTGTTACCTGGGACCCTTGACACTCAGGAGTCCTCACCAGACCCCAACTCTACCATCATATCCTCTTCTATCTAGCGGCTCACACTCATCCTATCCCGTTTCAGGTTTCCCTGCCAGATAGTCTTATCTTGGTATGGATCAGAGGGAATACAAGGTGGTGTCTGTGATCGAAGGCGGCTAGGGCCAGTAGCCTTGGTGTTACCCTGGGTACAGGTTTGTGGTTCCTTCTTTTCAGGACATGGAAAGAATCCCAAGCAAGAGTAACTGTTAGTGGTGGAAAAGCGAAGTTAGCAAATCCAGAATGCTCGTAGTGGGACTTGAACCTCAGTATGGCTTTGACACACTTCGCTTTTGCTTTTTATCGCCCTTCTGTTAAATATTCCACCGTGTGACTCCATAAAACATTCTTTACAAACACTTCACTGGCTCCCTGTACATAAAACTGCTACCTTCAAGACTTTCTGCATCACTCAACATGCACTCCATCTTAGAGGCCCTTCAAACACACAACGTCAATTTTTCTGGTACATTTCTTTCCATACACTGATGTATCCCAAATCAATCTCAGTAGGCAAGGTGGCAGATCTTTCTCATACCTTGCTGCAGGAGCTTGACATCGCCTGTATTTGTCCATCACCAACCATTACGTAAATCAAAACCTGGCTCTTTCAAAATTAATTATATCCCTTGAAGTAGAGTATTTGCGGTCTTGCAAAATCAAGATCAATATATATATGCTTAAATCTTGCAGAATGCACTGCCTGCTTAGATGTTTGTGCTTTGCATCTTGAGTAGAAGCCTGCTCTTGTATTCACATGTAGCATGCGTTAGGTGGCATGTAGTACTCACAACTTTGTCATTACATCTAGAATGTCTTGCGACTGTTGACTCTGGCACAAAATTGCTAGAGAGTGGGCATTGGAAATCTGAAAACCAGGTTCACCAGTGAAAGGCACAGGGAATCTTACATCATTTTTGCCCATTGAGTGAAATAAAAGGAAACTCTGGTTTACCCAATGTCTTAGATGTTGGACAGCACATTGGTGGGTGAAGGAGAATTGTTATTGTTTCTTGGACTGCTGTGTGGAAGGGAGATGTTATGTTATCAAATTCTAAATCGCACAAATACCCATAGGTGTCTCGGCACTATCGACTGGAAGGATAAGCAGAGAGCTGGATGCTTATTGTTTAAAGAGCCAAGTTGTTGTGAAATGTTTTTGAACCTCTTTCTCCGTCCATTGGAGGATGGATCAGGCTTTGATGGTTTTGTTAGAGATGTGTCTGAGAGAGACTTCTTCAGTCCTGCACTGTGTAGGAGAATCTTCCATGATGGAAGAGAACACATCCACCCTTCATAGGGGGCTCCAGCCCCATCAGTGTAATACATGGGGATAATGCACTTGAGGGAAAGACGTGTTAAAGGTTGAGTGAGTTGGAGGAATGGGATATTAATGTTGCCAGAAACCTTCCCTCACAGTTACTTCATTC
The DNA here is from genome assembly GCF_964261635.1 of Lissotriton helveticus. Taxonomy (NCBI): domain Eukaryota; kingdom Metazoa; phylum Chordata; class Amphibia; order Caudata; family Salamandridae; genus Lissotriton; species Lissotriton helveticus. Next base: position 25,827,905 of record NC_136065.1, read on the forward strand.
ACCAGCTCTATCTTTTCAACCTCTGCCTCCTATTCTGAAACCTTAAAATCCACCTTCCTCTTTTCCCCCTTCCTATCATAGCCTTTCCTCTCATCCCCCTTTCAGTCTCTTCTCTCCCCCTTTTATATCGCCACTTCCCAACTTCGCCCTCCCCTTCCTTATTGCTATACTTGCCCGTACTTCTCTCACTACTCTTTCCTTGTTACAACTTGACCTTTCTCTGTTAGCCTTATTTTTTTCAGCATCCCTCCCTCTGTAGTCCCCACTTGCAGAACCCCCCTCTCCACTTCTCACCCCTCACCCTTCCTCATTCTCCCCTTTATCACACCTCATTATCACTGCTCTTATCTGTGAGCCTGTTTTATTTGCCTTGCCACCCACTCCCTCCACCTTACACCTATCACTCCCCGCAGTTAGTATTCCTCTCCTTTTATTTACTCTTTTCACTCACCATGCTTTCTTTTTGCCTCCTAATTCACTCTTGGTTCTTGTTTCCCCCCCCCTCCTCCCATTGCGGTCTCCACTTCTGTTAGTTCTCCCTTTGACTCTTATGTTTTTTTGTTTACCCCTTTACACAGTTCTACTTCTGGGCTGCCATGGAGTCACAGACCAGAACCATCCACATTCAGTTTCCACACTACAGCGCGGTCCTCCTTGAGAGTCTCAATCGGCACCGACTGGAGGGGAAGTTCTGCGACATCAGTGTGCATGTGCAGGGCCGCGTCTTCCAGGCACACAAAACCGTGCTCGCAGCCTCCTCACCGTACTTCCATGACAAGCTGCTCCTCAATGACACCAACTGCATCGTGCTACCCGGCGCCATCGAGCCTGAAGCCTTCGAAAACCTCCTGCAGCTCATCTACTCAGGTCGGCTACGGGTGAATGTGGAGGCTTTGCCCAGCCACCTTCTGGTGGCCAGTGGCCTCCAAATGTGGCAGGTGGTTGACCGCTGCTCCGAGATCCTGAAGGAGAGGGAGGGCGTCTCCGGCCCAAAGTGGTCCAGCAGGGCCAGTGAGAGCCAGTCTCCCAGCAGTAGCAATTACTTGGCCCAGCGGGACGAGGGTGATAGTGGTACCGCAGACGTGCCGCACCAGAGGGAAGACTCTGCATCTGCCCAGCAATCTGATGATTGTCAGGATGATGATGTCATAAAAATCCAGGTATCTAATGAAGATGATGATGATGACGACGATGAAGATGATGAAGAACAGCCCCAGGTCCCCAGCAGGTCAATAGACAAGTCTGGAAAAATTATCCTGGAGGAAGCCGAGGGGAGTAATGTGGCGAGCTGCTCCTACAAAGAATCTTCATCCAGGGTGGAGCAGGAATGCTTTTCTTCTAAGGACTCAAAGGTCTTCTACATCAAGCAGGAACGCTTTGAGCAGGATGAAGGCTTCACTTTCCCTGGTCATGAGGCAAACCTTCTGAAATCTCTGAGCCATGGCCGTGCCCATGGCATGTCAGAGCTACAGAGCATCTGTTCATCGGACTTTCAGTCGGGCAGTGAGGTGAGCTATCTAGTTCCCTATGATGGGCACCTAAGCTACATGGGGAAAATGTCCAATCAGGTAGGGTTCCCTCAGCTAACACCCAAGCCAGTGGACCTCCATGGGAATGAAATCATCGCTCACACCGTTCATGGGCAAGTGATCCATGCCCCCGTCAAGATCATGGCTGCGCCCGATGGCAAAAAGTTTGGTTGTCTTTGTGGGAAACGCTTTGCTGTAAAGCCCAAGCGAGATCGGCACATCATGTTGACCTTCAGCCTCCGGCCTTTTGGCTGTTCTGTTTGCAACAAGAAGTTCAAACTGAAACACCATCTGACGGAGCACATGAAAACCCACGATGGTACCCTGTATGCATGCGAAGACTGTGGGCGCAAGTTCCGAGTGCAGAGCTGCTTCCTGAAGCACAAGGAGATGTGCAAGGGACAAGGCTGGTCGACAGCCTGCTGGTCTTACAAGTAAAACCATGCTGGCACTGCTGGGATTTGAGATGTGAGCGTGCGCACACACTACAACGAGCCAGAGGTGGTCTCGCTGCCTCTGCTCCTGGTTCGTTACTCCCTGTGAAACAGGTTCTCAGGGGCTCATTGCAGCTCTGCCCTGTAGGTTCTGGCCATAGTTCAGTATTTCTGGATCTGCATGACTTTAGAGATGGCCAGGCAATGGGGGGTGGGAAGGGGTGCACATTTCGCAGCGAGAGAGAGAGAGGAGGGTGTATGGCATAGTGCGGTGAATTGAAAGCATAGGAGAGGTGAGAAGGCTCTTTACCGAAGGAAAGGTCTTGGGACATAGGAGCAAAGCCGAAAGCTATGCCGATACTTCAGAGTTTGAACTCTTGTAAATAATTTAGATTTTTCACAGCCTGCTGGGCAGAAAATCTGGATTTTATTAAGGACACTGAGGCTAATAACAAGAGGAGGCAGCCTGAAAGGAGCGCAGGAAAATGTGGAAATGTAAACCTTTAGAGGTAATCTTAAACAGAGAGTCTGTATGATTGTTGTAAGAGCCTGGTAGAGAATAGAATCTATATTGTGGGAGCTCAGAGGTGGCATCGCCATCATGAAAATGTTACAGTATAGGTGATGGAGAAAGGAGCAGAGAGTGAGACACTATGTGGAGGCATCAGGAGATGTGGGGTAGAGGGATCCAGCCCTGGGAAAAGATTTAAATGGTCAGCTCGAGATATATTGTGATAGCGGGGACTAGAGAGCGGTTATGGGACAAAGTCATCGGCATTAGAGAGCTGTCGTACACAGCAAGAGAGAAACATTTTTTGAGGCGTATGATACAGAAAGAAACTGTGCCCTGTGTTCAGGGATATGTGTCTGGACGGCAAAGACACATGAAAAGCACTTTGTATTTAGTTGACATGTTTGTGGAAGTCTGCTTGCATTTTCTTCCCATATTGACTGGCCCTGTTGCTCTTTAAAAGAAATGCGTATGTAGCACTTGTCACTGTTGAAGGTTGTGCCTGTTCTTGGCAGAGGTTGCGTCTCTCTTTTATGTGTATGTTCTAGGCCCAGCGAGGTGGGTCTCTCCGGACTTGTAGTGTAACTGCAGCCTCTCCTAGTGTTGTGTTTGGACATGGGTTCTAGGACTGGAGCTCACTGGGTTGGAGTCCTGCCGTAGGCACAAGTACTTGAAGACTGTAGTGAGTTTGTGGTCTAATCGCCCCAACAATAACTCTTTTCCAAACCAGTGTCCCACTTGGAATTATCCCAGCACCACTGACCTGTGGCCTATGTACCCAGTCAGTGTCTGCGCGTTTTTTGTTTCATGTCTGGCTCAAAATATTTATTTATGTATTTATTTGTCAAGCTGATAGTGCTGGCCAACCCCAGAGGGTAGGGCACTATTTACGTGATAGCAAAGGCAGCATTCACCTTCCATTGCATAAAAAAAATATTTTACCTACGAAAAAAAAAAATTTTACCTACGAAAAAAAAAAATTTTTACCTACGAAAAAAAAAATCCAGCCACAGGTGTTACAGGTCAAGCGACTGCCTAAATAAGTAGGGACCGAACTCTTCCTGAGTCATCTGTATTACTCCAGCCTCTGCTTCCAACCCTCGGAGCTGGGCCTACCGAATTGTTACATAACATTCAGTGATTCTTGGTTCACTGCAGCTGACCTGCGCTGGTGAGATCTGATTGCAGAAATCTTTCAGCCAGAAATTCCTACATTTTAATGCTTGACTGTGTGCAACTCTCTTCCTTAACAAAAATTGGGCGTCTCACTAAATGAACACAGGATACAGTAGGGAAGGGACAGGCCAGGCAGGTAGACTTGGGAAAAGCTGTAGATTACTTCAGTTGGTAGCAGTGTGGAAAGCTTTAATCCAGGTATCAAACATCTCACAGTCTCATGGAGGCAGGAAGAGGTGAAGCCAGCAGGGCAAAGCCAGAAGAAAGCTGCCTGGTGCTGCCCTCGCCATCCCCTTCAAACAGGTGCAGAGCTTAAAGAGATCAGGGAATCTGAGAAAAAGGCTCTACGCACAGAAGGTACGTTGAGGAAGGGACTCCTGGGAGTGTATACTCCAGGAAATGTAGCATATAAACATCACCAAGTTGTAAAAGAGAAAACACCAATTCAGCTCTGAATTAAATCGATTTATGAATGGCAATTAACCCCATCTCCCTCATGGAGCACCCGCAGCATCATACCGTTGGGCCTCCGCCTCCTTTCGTGAGCTTTGTCTTTATCAGAGCATGCATAGCTCCGTCACCACCAGTGGTTTTCCTCTGGGCCCTTGGCTCTTGAAAATGTTATTCAATGTCTGTGTCCACCCGATAGCCATGGAAATTGCCTAGTTTTGAGTATTATGCAGATCTCGGGTCAGAATTATGTTAAGATTCAGTTATATGCCTGGAGAGTCAGACATGTGACTGAGTCAGGCTGGCCCCAGTGCTGACAGTGAGTGACTAAAATGAACCGGCTACTAGTTAATGCTGATAAATGAAAAAATGGTAGCCAGGGGGCTAGGACTTCTATTGGCCCCAGATCTATTTGTGTGACATGAGTAACTTCCAAAGTCCATCAGGAATAGACCCTAGATGAACCCACATCACCCCCTACCCCAGGGAACTCCACTGGCTTCCTGTACAGAAGAGATGCCAGTTCACGCTCCTGACCCATGCATACAAGGCCTTACACAACCGCATACCCACCTTGAACCACCGCCTGATCTTTCATGAGCCCACCAGACACCCCATGTCCCTTTCTCTAACCCTTGACCCTCGCATCTGATGGGTGACAAGAAGCGCTCTACAAATCTACATATTGACTGATTAAAGTGCTAAGAAACTGGGTCACATGCTGAACACTAATCAAATGAGCCTCCTGCTGTCTCTAAACTAGGCCTGGGCAACATTTAAATCACGCAGGTGTAATTTGCATTATTTCGTGAATGTTGCATTTTGCGTGTCACATGAAATTCCCAAGAATCTGGCACTTCACATAACTACATGCAATTTGCTGTAAAATGTACTGCAAACACATAGGAACCACAAAACGCAAGCCGCTTTTTTTCGTAATGCTCTTGTTTAAATGTGTTTCTTATCCTAAAGTGATACAAGGACACATTTGCACTAAAATATAGTTTAAAATGTTGGATTTGCATGATGTGTAATTACGCAAAAGAAAATTATGCAAACTTCACACATCCATGATCTACACCCTGATTCTTTTGATCAAGGTCCTATTTATCTTCACTCTAAAGAGAGCTATGGTGAACTTGACAATCGTGTTGTTAGGGGTTGTATTATGGGTGCAAATTGTATTTCCTTTTCCCATGATATCTTAAGTGACAGCAACATATTCAAAGTCAGTCTCTGTCGTTGTCACTAGATTCTGAGCCCGGCTCATTGGCATAGGCCAACGCTTTAAATTCAAGTCCCGGTGTGCAAGACCCAGTGTGCACTCGATACCTCATTCACACTGCAGGATTGGTCTAATCGTGGTACGTTATCGGTTTATCCTCCTGTCTCAGCCTGACCTCAGCTATTGTAGGATGGTCGGCTTCCTATGATTCTGCCGCCTTAGGTTATCAGCGGTAGATCCTTCTTGGTCGCAGCCACCATCTTGTGGGAAGTTAGTTGCAGTTCTGTGTTCACTGCTCTTCCGCAAACTACAAAAACAGGTCTCGTGCCCCAATAATTCCCTGTGTGTCTCTTTTTGAGTGTTGTGGTTTAAGCTGTAGGACTGCAAGTGCACCATAGTGCTTGGTACAGTGTATCACTGTTCCAGGACCGTTACAAGTATGGGGTGACCCAGACAAGTCTGTGGACCTGGGTAACGTTCGATATAGAAAAACAGTGGTCCTCAAACCAATTATTTACACGAGTGAAGGAATTCCTAATATTTCCTTAGTTAGGAGCTAAAATCAAGTTGGCGCTCCTTGTGGACACAATTATTCCAAGGACAGCAAAGGTCGTAGACAAGTTGGCGTCTAAGAGGAGAGTGCCAGGGAGACGTCTGAGTTAGTGTGTGACAGAAGAGAAATGCTCCTCGAATTGAATAGTGTGGCATGTTACTAGCAGAGACAGCACAAGAGATGTCGCTAAGCTGAGGTAATGTCAGACAGGAGAGATCAGAAGGCTAGACGTCAGCCCACAGCGGCAGCAAGTTATTGCTGACAGACCTGAATTTCAGGTTTGGTTTTATAAACCAATTTGCTAATCATATAACTTTACAATAAGAATACAATTCAATCTGGTTCCATGCCCGTATTCATCTTAGTTTAATATCAACAGCGGTTATGTTATACAGTTTTCACAAGTCTCACATTCAGAGGAGCATCAACTGAATTTGAGAGCAATAATTTCTGTGCTATTTAGAAATATTCATCATCGGGTATGTTTCCCTATCTTTCCTAAAATACTACCAAGAAGCAGCTTCTAGAAGGGAAAATCATGAGACTGAAGGGACGACTCTGAATACCCTAAGTATGGGTTGATGTAGCTAAAGATTGTACTTTGTAAAGGGGACATAGGAGTTGGCCCGACTACCTTACTCCGTGGGATTAAGGCAGTGCTGGTATTGTCAGTGTGCCAGGCAGAGGGAAAACTCTGTGTTCGGCTATTAGAAAGCTTTTAGATTGACAGCAAAAGCACCAAGAGAGGCGGGAATTTAAAGCTGGCAGACCTATTTGCCTCGGATCAGGCTGCTGATTGATGTGCATTCTGGACTTCGCCCCCGCCTTTACCAATCATTATTGAGGACAATCTCACCATCTACAATCCTCAAAAGACCACATACATGGTCCAGGGATGCATTTCTGAAGCTGGCCCACATCTCTGCCTGGGAATTATTCACTACAGTCCAAGCCATCATTCATAAGAGGTGAGAGAACCACCTTCTGAAAAAGATTTTGAGAAAACATAGGACAGAGAGCTTACCTGTTATGGAGTCAATTGAAATAACCTTTATACGCCACCACACTCGGCTCCCCCACATTCCATGTGTTGGTAAAAGGCGCTAAAGGTCAGTTCCATTCTACCAACGTACTAATAATGTCCTCTACAGGAGAGCTGAGAAGCTGTGCTCTGCAGATAAGAAGATAAGTGTCCTAAGGTACTACGTGGGGCATTATTTTTTGTTAATTATAGTATTTAATTTGGTACTCTAGTAAAGCACTTTAACCATCTTGTGGTGGCCTCGGAGCACTTACTGGAATGGGCGGCGGAGAGTTGCTTCAAGGTGCGCTTGGATGAACCTGGTGATGGGGGAACCAGGCGATTCACTGATAAGGAAGGAGAACATGTGAAGATGGCTGTCATGGAATATGACCTTCCCCCAATCCCCACCCCAAAGCGATCACAAAGCCTTCAAGAAACTAGAGTCCTCCAAGCAAACCAGTCTTAGGCATCTTTGATTCAAGTGTCTTCATACTCTAGAGTGCAGTTTGTTTCAGTGAAACTCCAAACCAACCTTTAATATTGAATGAGTCTGGTCAAACGGCGCTTCGCAAAGCTGTGCAAAAAACGCCGTGTGTCTTGTAGCCTCACCATGCAAGTGTTTGTTCACCCACATGCAGAAAGCTGAAGCACTTTACTTTTCTCTTTACAACTTTTTCCCAGCAAAATAGAAAGATATTTGCATCAAATTGGAAAGAGAAAATGTATGCATTGGCCTGGTTTGATGACTTGTGATTTTCGATGACCACAGAAGAGATTGGGGAACAACATACTGATAGATCTTTGTAAAAAAGAGACATGAAGTCCGGAAAGCATGGTAAGACATTTTTTGGACGAAGAAAGCTTCATGGTTAGCACAAAAAGTTTCAGGGAGAAAAGTTGTGATCTCAAATGACAGAAAACACAACAACCTGAGAAGGTTGTTATAGATAGAACTAGTACGGTGATCAACCAGACGGACACCACAACTGCACTGCTTTTTTGGGCATTATGTCTTGCTCGCTATCGCTGATCTGCACAGTACCTCCAATTAAATGTTTTAATCTAATCCAAGATTGTAATAGGATAGACCTTTTGCACACAGGGCCCTTCAGCTCCCGCGTTTGTCCTGTCACCTGATAGCTATTCTCACAGTGAGTTAGTTCTTCAGAGGGATTGGGAGCTGTAAGGCTCTATCATTCTTATTGAATGCTCAAAAACAAATTGATAAGGCACCTACTCAAGCAGATGTTGATCTGACAGTTATTTAGGATATTTCCCCTTAGAATCTGGTGGTAGCCGGGTCAGCATAACTGAGGGAGTTTGCTAGTTTAGTAGAAAATGCTGAGTACATGTCTCCAAAATACTTGCAGTCTTTGGTGCTTCATTGGTGACCGGCTTTACCCCTTCCAAATAGTCCTGAGTGTGTCCTGCATACATATTCTGCAGGTACTGCATTTGAAAGACCCATTCGTGTGGAGATTTGATGTTAGCAGCTAAGTGATTCCGTTATTTATAACATGTCGTAATTTTAGGAACTGGAACCGACTGGAACAGATTCCAATGACTTAAGGACTCCAGGAGATCTGTGAACTGGTCAGAATCTGCCTGATGAGAGGAACACAGAACACAGGAGACCTTGGATGACTGAGTGCACGTGTGTACTGTTCACTGCTGCCCAGCACACTCTTGGATGACTGAGTGCACGTGTGTACTGTTCACTGCTGCCCAGGACACTCTTGGATGACTGAGTGCACGTGTGTACTGTTCACTGCTGCCCAGCACACTCTTGGATGACTGCGTGCACGTGTGAACTGTTCACTGCTGCCCAGGACACTCTTGGATGACTGAGTGCACGTCTGTACTGTTCACTGCTGCACAGCACACTCTTGGATGACTGCGTGCACGTGTGTACTGTTCACTGCTGCCCAGCACACTCTTGGATGACTGAGTGCACGTGTGTACTGTTCACTGCTGCCCAGGACACTCCTGGCCCTGCTGTAAGATACGGCTCTGAACCAATAGAACAGTTGTTAACGTTTTCTCAAAGACCGAGCAGAGATAATCCGATCAGATCCATCAGGGAAGAGTTCTTGATCGTGGGCCTGTGCAAGAAGGTACTACCACTTGTAGCATTAAGATGATAGGAAGGCACTTTAAAGAGGGTTTTTATATTTACTCGGTATACTTTGCATGGGTTGGTAGAGTTTTAATATTCGGGCACCAAGTCGTGCAGAAAGGTAGAAGTCCAGCACAACATTAAACCGAGTATGACCCAACAGAGTGAAGAGCCACAGAGACTTACATGGCAGTGATGCATTATCTCATATAGGGCCATATGTATGAACGCCTTTCCCCATAGACACAGAATCGGTAAAACCCTTTGATGCACCTGGCCTGTAGTTTTCTAACATCTGCAAGAATATATGCACGTCTAGGCAGGAGGTTTTACTGTTCTCTAGTCTGAAAAAGCTGTAATCGACAATACAAAATCTGTCACCATACTGATTTTGTTGTTCTACTAATTTGAAGTTAGAGGGAAGTGGTCTCCAGTAATCCGTTGAATACGTTCAAACATTGAACTTCTGTCTAGGGCTGACTCTAATTCACCTCACGCGGTTCATTGCCAGTTGTATTAAAATCTCACATGTCTTCCCAGATAGTTGTTGAAATGTAGTTCATGGTAAGAAAAACTCAGTTGAACTACTATTGTTAGAAACTTGTCACTGACTGAGAAGCCTTCAAGTCCTAGTAGCTGTTTGAGAAATACTGTGCTGTCCAGGCACCGGCCTGTTGGATATAGAAGGAAAGATGCAGGTTTTATCGCTGGCCGTTGGTGCTTCGTAGCATTGCGTAGAGTAGGGTGCCAGGAAGGAGAGATTTGATGGATTAGTTTGCAGAAGTGCATTCAAACCCTGTGAAAGATTAGAGGATTCTAAGGATGGCTTCTTTCTTTGAAAACTTTGAATATATATGCTGTTTGTGGATAAAGTACATGTATCCTGTACAGTGTGCAGATTCTGCCTGGTTTCTAAGGTGATGTTCAGAAATGGACTAACCAGGTTTTCGAACAGATACTTAATTTCACCTATATCTTTCCACGTGCAGCTCAGAACATCACAAGTTGTGTTTACACCATTTCAAATACAGCACAGAATGTCACTAGTTTGCTGCACACTTTTACTCAGAATGTCTTCGATTTTTTGGGACCCTTTTGCTTGAACAAGAAAGAATTGCATTGATTGTGGGGTGATTTGAGTGTGATATTCAAGGACTCGCACTTTAGCAGAAAAGAAAGATGTAAACAAAGCTTTTGTCTTTCCAGAAAGCTCTTGCAGTTTGGAGTATGCCTCTTTAATTGTCAACAAGAGGCTAGAGTGTTCAATCTGTGGTGTCTGAGGCACAACTTACTGTACCTTCTATTGTTTGGTTCAATACCTGGTTCGTAGAGCCCACTGTCCTACCTGAAACCCCTTTAACTCCACGTGTGATGTATACTGCTCCTTATACAACTAAGAGAAAAGTAGACATTCATTGGCTTCTGAACAGGCAAGAAAAGGCTATAAATCGGCTTAAGGTTTAAACGCCAGGAAGGGTTCCTCCTCAGGGAGTGTTAGGCAGGCCTACAGGGGCAGCAAAGTAGTGCCGTGGTCCTCATCACAAATTAAACAAATAGGATGAAAAAAAAATCAAAGGTATATTTTGTAAATTTCAAAATCAATGTAGGTCAGTTGAGAGCATATGTGGCTGGATAGAGGTTGGGTTTACATGTTAACGAGTGTGTTGATGGAGGACGCAAGTAAATAACCAAATAATAATTATTCTTTTACTGTTATTAGGGTAAGACTTCATAAAAACGATGTATTTTGTAGCTGGAATGACGTCAGCCTGATTTGGTTAATAAGGACTAGGATCTTTCTATGTTAGAGCATCTGTGTTAAGGCGGGTTTGGCTCTAGGAGTTCAGAAGAGATAGTGCTTCCCTGGGGACGCCTCTTGTAGCCACTGCAGATTTGATTCTCTATTTTGGAAAAAGGTCTCAAGCATTCAATGTATATCTCAGAGTTTCCTTCGATTCTGGGGATCTCTCGCATGTTAACACGTAACCAAATGTCATAATTACATGATAAAATGTTATTGAAAAATATAAGCTACCATGAATCCTTGTGAATGTGTTTCAATGACTCTAAACTCAATGAAAGCTCAAAACTTTGAGACCGATAATGTAAAAGAATTAACGCAGCTTTCTTTGGTCGTCCAAACTGTTCCCAGACGTTGGCTATCTGGAGTGTGCACGCGCTGTTCCGTTATGTTCCATGTTATGCACACTGAGGACAGTTACTCGACCCTGGATGTTGTGTTACCGTTGGAATATGGAGAACAGTTGGATCATGATTGTTAAGGAGGAGGCTGCACAATTATCAATTAAAACTGTTCCCCTGACCCCAGTGTGTGTCCAGTTCTTGCAGTCTGTGATGAGGAGACCTCTGAATCCACAGATGGTCCTCCTCATTACCAATTCTCTGTGCTTCAGAAGGACCAGCCCAGCTACAGAGGATATCTGAAGGCTCACTACAGCGACAGACAAGATTAACATTTTGTAGGCTCAGTTCAGTACCGATGAATGCTGAAGAATCCGTTTGGAACTCTGTACTTGGGAGCAGCCCCCCCTGCAGGTGTGGATTGTAACTACACTAGTTCACCAGCTCCCCACTTGTTGCAGCCCTGATAGAGCACATTCATTGTTGTGGCAACACCCCAGGAATGCTTTAGACTGCAGGGCATCTTAAGGAGTCCCATGCCTGAGCTCTAGCATGATGCTTTCTCCTACATGGTTTTCTGCTTAGGCCATATATGTTTGTGTGTATGTGTGCGTGCAGGGAGAAGATGTGCCTTTGCAGAGCAGCAAGTGTGCATTGATAAGGGAGTGCAGGGTCTGGGGAGTCCTGGAAGAGTGGGAAAGAACTGTGTTGCTTAGTGTTTCTCGAGTTTATTTTAATTCGCATAGTGACTTAAAATCATTGCAATAAATAACAACATATTAAAAACATTCAAAATACTATATTACACTTTTGGTAAGATAACATCTTTCTCAGGTATTAGAATAAAAGTTCTCTCATTTACTGGATCCAATAGGAGTTACTTAAAAAGAGATTGTGGTTGTAATGCTAAGATAAACCATAAATAGCTGTATTTCAAAGAGGCCGATACTGATATACCGAGGGGATCTGATTAAAAGCGGCTGTTTACGAGGTAGGAGCCATAAACCCGTACCTGGCTTGGGTTTAGGACCCATGTGCAAGAAGTGCGGAGGTTATGGAAGTGCTGTGCGTGAAGTGCGGGAGATCAAACATTGCCATATACAAAAAGACAGGCCGTAGTCTTAGACAGGACTGCTTCGCCTGGAGTAATGGCTGGTGGCCCTCGCCTAATGTCCCCAGTGTCACGCAGAAGAGCATAGTCTTCTCAGCATTTTGTGTCTTGGGCAGTTTCTTGCATGCCAATGCGGGGAATTTTACCAGTTGACAGATCAGCTGTGGTTCGTCAGCAGCAAAGCAGGCCGTTGCGGCTTATCTTCGTGATCGAATCCCTCTCTGGTTAAATGGAGCTTTAAGAATTTGTCTTCTTTCCTCCAGCAGTTCTTCATAGGTGCATAGCAGGTGCAGTAAGTCCTCAGTGTCCTTGCCACCGGTCTTTGGTGTCGATACTCTCAACCAGTGGGGAAGATGAGATATTCAGGGTAACAGCCCAAGGCGATATTTAAAAAATTGCTCCTTGATGGACCTCGGGAAGCGTATGCTCAGGTATTTCTGGGGTGCTGCGACAGTGTAAGTGTTTATTGACAACCAAGCCTGTGCTTTAGCTGAGAATGCTGCCATGTATTCTACCAAAGAGAGAAGCGCAATAGATTTCCACGCAGTTTTTTTGAACAACGCGTAGGTGGTTGGAGTTTCCCACAGCTGGATCAGCCTGGTCCTGGCCAGGGATTCCATCAGACATGCTCTAGTAGGTGAAGAAGTCCGCCTGCTAGAGCTCCTGCCATAGGTAGTGATTACGAATGTAGGGAGCTGCTTTCCTGATTGTGCCCATGAGGTTAATAAAAGCTCTGCGCCTCGCATGGGACTGATTCTGGAGACCGAACTCCAGCCTGATTTGTGCTGGGGTAAGCTGAAGATGATCCTACAAGCCTTTACCTGGGTACTTTTTAGGATTTGGCATCCCTGCATCAATGAAGCTCGCTGACGTATGTTATTGTTAGCAGCAGCTTGGCGAGCGTTACCCCAAGAAGTGGGAAAAATAATGACCTGTTTCATATTAGACTCTTTAGCGACTCTGCGAGTGCCAGACCTGTCCATTCCATTGTGTCCCTTTGTCACACCTAAGTTTTTTAAGTCTCTTGTTGACTAAATTTGTGTCTTTGCCCAGAGCCATGCCCGGGAGTTTTTCCTTTTGCTGCAAATCGTCATGGTGTATGTTTTGTCAAAGTTGATGGTCCGTCCATTTTTGACTTGTGTGTTGTAAAGAAGCCGCTGTAGACCTGCCTTTGTATGACTGAGTAGGACTACGTCGTTGTGTACATGAAACTTGACAGCACCAGGCCCTCTAACCTTGGGGCGTGGGAGTTGCAGGTGTTAAGTGTCTGGGTCAGTTGTATGTTGGAATTCGCCTCAAGAGATGCGTTCCAGCATCACCTGTACCCATGTTTTTGTATGAAGGGTGATCAGCAAGACCAGGAGAGTCCCGGGCATCCCCCATTGTGCCAGTTTGCATCAGAGCCTGGTCCTGTCCACATGATCGACGCTACCTTGTAATCGATGAAGCATAGATGAAGTGGCTGTTTTGAGGCTCTCGCCTGATCTGTGAGCAGTAATATGGCCATGATGTTAATTGTCTTGCCTGAGATTTTTGAAAACCCATGTTCAATTTAGTGGTATTATTTCTTTCATTTGCCCACTTCAGCAGTTCCTCCAGAAACGTCACTGCTAAGTATTTTGCCTCATTGTCAATGAGAGTAATTCGGCGATAGTTCTTTAGCATGGTCTTGTTCCTGTTTTTAGGTCGAGCATTCAAGACCTGTTGTAACTTCTCTTGTGTGCTTAATGCCATCCCCCTGCTTTTGATTTGTCTGTTTCACTGTCTTCTTTCTTGCTAGTCATCAGTCATGTCTCTTTGTCCCTCCTTTTGAGGTCTCGCCTGAGCCAGTGCGCATGCACTGCTCTGCGAGGCTTTTTGTAAGGGCTTCCAACTGGGACCACACGCTATTGGCCTTTGCATGCATCTTTCTAAGAAAGACAGCACGCAATTGGGCAAATGCGGGTGCATGTCCCACCTTTGCCTGGAATAGTAGCAGCCACGGCCTACGGCTTGCGGTTACGCGCAGCCTGCCACACAGCGCCATCTGTTTCCAATTATTGCGCTTGCGTTCATTGTAAACAGATGGCTGTCGGGCTGGCTGGCTGGGGCGCAGGCCCCGTGTGCACACTTCTTGTATGCTAATTAGCCCACCGTCTGACTCGTCTTTCTAGCTTGTGACTATGGTGTTGATGCTGCTACAAAGGTGACAATGGGGCTTGTTCACCAGGTGCTTGTGACTGTTAAAAGCTCTGAAGTGAAGACATTTCAAGTGCTGTCATTAGTCAAGACAAATGTTTTGTTTTTATGAGTTGACTGTTCGACCAATGTACCTGGGCCACTTCCTCATGTAATGTGTGGTTTCTTTCCTGTGTGGATTTAATAGCTTTTTTGGGAGGTGATTATCAAAATGTATGTTTTGTCTACATTGATAGTGTTTTCTTCCCGTCGTCTAGAATTGGGACTTTGCTTAATGCTGAAGTGCTGTACAAAGGAACTATCGACCATTTGTGTTTAGATTAAATTGGTCTACAGTTGTAGTGCATACAGTATGTTATTTACTTTTTGTCGGGCAGTGTTGCTGCAAGCCGTTTTTTTGCTCACTGCAAGAAATTGAAGCTGCATTTGCATACATTAAAAAAATATATTTTGCAGTTTGTAATTGCAAAAGTCTCTGCCGGTTGCAAGCCAAGGTTTTTTTGCCAACACCTGGCCGAATCTAACACCAGCAGTACTATTGTCTCAAACCCTTTAGCTAGAGGGAGTGAAGTATGTTAAGGCGGTAGTCGTCTTCCTTACCTTCTCTGTTTGGGTGGTGTATGTGGTAGAAAGTTACTAAAAGGCCTGTAGGATCTTCCTGTTGTGATTCTCTCCAGCATATCAGATATGGGGAAGGAGCGGGTAGAGGTAGATATGGATAATTGGCCCCAGCAGGATGTTAGGAATTAGCTTTTGTAGTACTTACGAAGCTTCGGCTTACCCTCCAAAGCAAGCTAATAGCTGTATATAATATCATGTAATGATCTTGCTGCTGGACTTGTGATTTTACAAATAAATGCAAGTATGTTTACAAATGAGAACTGAGATCAAGAAGTGTGTATAAATGGAAGAGAGATCAGAAACGCAACCCAGCAGTTCAGTGAGGTATGGAGGGAAGGGATGTAGTCTCAGATTGTACAGCATTCGAAGAAGTGGTTTATTAGCTCTTTCCCTAATAGCATCAGCAAAGGGACAAGTCTAACTTGCGAGGGGAGGTTGCTCCAGAGTCTGTAACTATGCGGAGAATACCTATTGGTAAGGTCATTCTTACAGTCTTTTGGGTTTCCTGCAGCTGCCAGGAATGCACTCCCATTAGTGCTGATGCCACATAAATGGCAGATTTTACAGGCATGGATATCTAAAGTTATTTAGTTGCATACCTGATCACGCAGCAGGATTTGAAGTGGGAAAGAGAACCGGTGCAGTTCTCTCAATGTAGGAAGATGTGCTTAAACTTTCTTTAGTAGGTGATTAGTCGTGTCTGCTTACAGAATGGCTTTGATTGGTGTCTCTTGGAGGCAAATAAGTAGTGTTTTGCCTAAGAGGAGGTCTTCCAGCATAGTCTGAAGGTTTAAGGGAGGAAGAGATACATTTTTGGAATGATTGCCCAAATTGAAGTTATAAAGAGTGGGAATTGAGGAGCACTCAAAAACATATAATAACCACAATGTAATCTGAATTTAATCCAAAGGTGCTACTCTACAGATTTGTGTTTGGCTGTCACAAACTGGGGCTATACTCATAAGGGAAAGCAGGAAAACCTGCTTGTAGAGTGCACTGTTCCTAAAGGGGAAAGAAACCCTTTCCCAATGTTACAACAACATATTACTAGTAATCAATACTATACACAAATGTTCACATACACATTTAGTGTTTTATTCTAGCATATCTATATGACATGTCTATATTCTTTCAAAATGTCTTTTTGTACAAGCAATAAATGAAAATTGGTCTTTTCACAGTTCATAAGTTGAAGACCATATGTTTTGCTGACTCGTCTCTTGGTCGGATGTGGAAACAGGATTATTAATCACTCATAAAACTGTTGATGCAATTTTCACACGACATGGTGCCCAATGCATTTCGGGACCAGGAGGTACCCTTCATCAGGGGCAAATCCTAAAATATATACAAACAGTCGATCAATGTCAGGTTAAGGTGCTGAATAATATCACAGAAGTTAACAATCAAATGGTAGTTCACTGACACTACAGGGGGAACAGAGAGGTAACCCAGTTCATAAATTCATACAATAATGCATCTATATGTGGTGGTACATAGGATGGAACACGAGGTAAATGCGGAAAACATATCATTCATCAGTACATGTGATGATACCATGTTATTTAAACATACCAACATATTGAATAAATGTGTCTCCCAAGTTTTTATCAATCTGCGCCTACTTATGATACATTGCTATAGAAACATAAACATATTAAACGTGCGAAAAAGTACCATACAATCAAAAGTAACTTTGGAAATAAATGAATAAATGACCCTGTACATACTACACAACTGAGCACTATTAATCTACCTCTATTATCAACCTCTTACGATCATCATGGCGTCACATACCTATGTGGTGATATATCGCTGAGGGACGTTGTCCTATACTCTCAAGTGAAACCCTAGGAAAATCTAGGAGCCTGTAAGCTGTAAATCTATGGATTAAAAATGGACATAAGAGGTGCTGTTGTCATAGGAATATTACTAAAAGTTGTACACAATATCGTGTTGGTAATTTTTAAATCACCTGAATAGTGATGATCCTCCTAATGCTGGTAGGTTACTGGAAGGTGCCCACAATAATCCAATACGAGAAGGGAGGAAAAACTTTCAGGAACCAGCTACGTAAACAAAAACAGTGACGGGATTTAGTTGAAAAATCGTGATTATAAGAAGAACCCTGTTCCCTAACATGTACTAAATGTTAACGGGAAATTGCATACCTTCGTAAGTTTCAAGGAGTCACCGATGACAATCTGAGGATACCAGTTAGCTTTAAGGAATAACTCGTCCAGACTACTAGTCTGTAAAAATAAATGTCAATATGTAACTTAAGTCCTGAGCATGAACGCCCAAACACGACTAGTGTAAATGGTAAAGAATGTACCTTAATGGTTGCTAGCTGGTAGCGTGCAGAGAGTTTGCACGTAAATAGACGGTTGCAGTATGGGGTGGTATTGAAGTTACCCATGGCTGTTTGTGGTAAGTAATTCCAAATTGAACTCTTTTCTGCAACCTTCGGCTTTTTACAGAGTCGCTTTTAGCATCTCGCCAGGCTCTGTGTGACGCGCATTCTTTCTGATATGGTTCAGTACTTGTATATTGAGTGTCTTTGTAAATGTAGTGTTTCATTGCATGTCTGGTTAGTTCAGTAAGAAAAAATACTGGTAGTCTTCATAAGACAAGGAATGACTAAGTTAAACCTGAGCTTTACCTCTATGTCCTTCTTCAAAATTTCCTCCATACAATACACTCCATATAATTCCACTCAGTGCCACATAATAACATGCCACAAATGTATCCTCTACTCAATGCAACATAAATACACTCCACATAATACCACTGTACTACATAATTACATGTCACATAATTACACTCTTCTCAATGTAACATGAATACACTCCACAAAATGCCACTTAGTGCAACATAGTTACACACCACGTAATTACTCTAGTCAATGCAACATAAATACACTCCACATACCACTCAGTACCACATAATTACACGTGGCATGATTACACTCTACTCAATGCAACATAAATACACTCCACATAATACCACTCAATGCCACATAATTACACACCACATCATTGCACTCTACTCAATGCAACATAAATACTCTACATAAATGCATTCTATGCCACATACCACCAGTCAAAATAGATGCACTCCACACCATAACACAATTTCACTAAGCATAATTTCACTCAACACCACAGTTCCAGGCCATACAATTCAACTCCACACATTTCCAATACACACCACATAATTACACATCAAACAACATATTTCAACTCCGCAATCCACAAAGTACCTCCAATCCACACCATAGAATGGCACCACCTGAGCACCAAAAATCACTCACCACCACCATTTTGCATCAGCCCACCACCTGAGCATCACCTAAACATCACCTAAGCATCACGTCAGTCTGTCCTCGGAATCTGGCATCTGTTGATTATCCCCTAGTGTCCGTCAGCTGCTCGTGTTCTAATTAAATTACTGTTTTCCAACCTCCACTCCCCCGTTATTTATGTCCCGCTCCCCCATAACAAAAAAATTATAACAAACAAACATGAGAACAGGCAGGAAGAAGTTGCCAGCAGTGCAAGTACAAAAAAACTAAAAGACATTTTTTATGTTAAAATCTTTTTTTAATCAGGTTGTTCAGTTGTATATAATGTTGTCTTGGTTTGTATAAAGGTAACTGTAGGAGAGTAGGGTCTGCAATCCTATGATCACCCAGATTTTTGCTTTTTGCTGCACTGGTTTACGACTTTCCCTGGCTGTGGGCCTGCTAATCAGACCCACAGCCTAGCTGTTCTCTCTATCCAAATTGTACTCAGGTACTGAATTGGCACTGGGCCCTCTCCAAGTCCCTGTACCCAGGGCTGAGGTGTACCCAGAAGTCTCCCAGGGGCTGAAGCATGTATTATGCCACCCCTGGGCTGACTAACTAAACTGACACAACTGGCTGCACGACAGCTGGGGCAAGGTGGGGTAATCACCCTTTGCTTTAGATATAGTATACCTATATCTAACCCTAAAAATGGACACACAGATCTCCTATCAGTCACTCCTATGGCAGGCCTTAACAATCCTGAAGGCAGAGTGCTTGGAATCGTGTGAGATGGTGCTCTGGCATGAGCTGAGCCTGTCTGCGGCTTTCGGGATCCATCCCTTAGCCGTTTCCATGATATCGCATACCATATACTCTTAAGTGCATTATAATCCTCGCGGTTATATGCCAACTCTGGTATCGCTTTATCAAAACATGTCGAGTAAGGTGTCATACGAATTGGAATACTAACCCCTCGCCAATTCTGGCGACGGGGTTAGCATTCCACCCTTCTAGAGGGACACGACATGTATGTAACCCCTAACCCCGGTTAAAGTCAAACAGAGCCTCAGCTCCACAAAATGGATGCTGCCACCGAGACACAAGTCTGCCCTCCTGCTGCTGGGAGTCCTCCCAGAGCAGGAGATAAGGACAAAGGGTTTCCTGCCAGGGGCGGTGCCAGCACCGTCCCAGACAGGGTTTTGTGTATTGTAGGTAGGCAGGGCTTTAGAGGAAGGTGACTGCACGTGGCACCCCGGTGCTCACTGTGCATAGGCTGGCTGGAACCAGTTCCAGGGTCACTCCAGACCCTGTGCTGGGGAAAAGCCCGCCAAGGAAGTGGGTGTAACCACCCCCCTCCTAGTCCCACCCCTAGGGCAGGACTTAGTCGCGTGCCAGCCCCTTTTTACAGGATAAAGGTAGGAACTGGCCCCCTTCCAAATCAGATCATCTTTGAATCCTGAAACTACTTTCCATGAAAGGAACTCAAGACTTCTTCCTAAGATTTCTCCCTTGTGACTAAGGAGTAGTCACCCTGCATCCGCAGGCACCATCTTAAGAACACTGCGGTCTGCTGCAAGTCTCTCCTCCGGATCAAGACTGCCCAGCTCGACGAGAACCGGCTTCCCTGGCACCTCTGACCTCTACCTGCATCATCAGTCACGCTGAGATTCGTGGGTGTGACGAGACCTCGAGGGACCGGCCATCTTCAAGACTGCACGACTTCTTTCCAGCAAGCCCGCCGAGTAATTTCCTGGTGAGTGCTTTGGGGTCCGAGAAGCCCCAACCCTGAGCAGCTCCAGCACCGAAGTACAGCCTCCCAGCATCTCCACGATCTGCGTGGGGCCCTTCTGCTTTTTGCTGCTCACCGCGTTGTTTGGCTACTAGCCCGCTGGCTTGTGGCCTTCTGAACGACGCCCGACGACATTTCTGCTGCTGGTCTGGTTGCTCCAGGCTGGCCCTTGCTCCCTTCCAAAAGAGGAGCCCCCCGGACCCTCCTGGTCCACTCAAGACGCCATTTTGAGTCCACCGCGTGGGCTTGAATTAGCCAAGGCTTGTTGCCCAATCCTGGGTAACTTCGACGCCGACAGCTTCATCCATCGTGGGACAGCTCGCCTCTCCATCCTGGTCGCCGACAACGCCTCCTGGTCCGTGAGATCTGCAGAGCCAGCGTCGCCCACTCACCTAGTCGAGGTGACTTCGCCCGGTGCCATCCTGGTGCCCACTTAATCACTGGCTAGTGATTCAAGAACTTGGTCCCCTCTGCTTTCAGGTTTCTTCTTCCTTGATCCAGGCTTGGATCCAACGAACTTTCCTTCACTGGTCGCCTGCCAGCAACTTCCTTCTTCCAGGCTCCTGGTCCGGCAACGAGATCCCCGACGTCTTTTCAGACCTATGCAGCTGCAGCCCCATGGCTAGGTAACTTCGGCACTTCGGTGTCCCAGCATAGCCTCACTATCCTAGGGTCAGGATCCACTGTCGTTTTCTTCCTACCAGGTCGGGTTCGCCCGTGAACACTAACTTTGCCTTTACTAGCTTCCATAGACTTTGTCCCGCATCCCGCGTGAGAGTGCACACTCTGCACCCGAGTCCCCTAGGTCTCCTAGAAGTAATCTAACGATTCTATAGTCAAGTCCTAGCGATTCCAAAGCCTATTAGTACTGTACTTACCTGCTAGTAATTTCGCATTCCACTTTTTAAGTATATGGTTTTTCGTGCCCCTCGGGCATTTGTGTATAACGTGCTAACTTAAGTATTTTCGTAAGAGTTTTGTTGTGTGCCTAGCACCCTGTCCTCATAAAGAGTACAGGGTTGTTGTGATTCTAATAAATACACTGTTTATTTTCATAACACTTGTGTGGTGTCCTTTCACTGGGTGTTCAAGGGGTAATGTGATGGTAAAACAGCTGGCTTAACACGCCCTCTAGAGTCTTAGCCTTAGACTGCTCGTATCCATGCTACTAGGATAGCTGGTCTATAAGGTTGACTTACAACCAATCATCAATAAGGGTGGTTTGGACTGATATATAGTGATCACTAGAATAGTGAACACTGCACATCAGGCCAACTTCTCACATTGGTGAGCAGCGGTTGGGATTTGAGCTTGCTGTTGTTTTACCACACATGCCCTAAGAATATCTTGTGAAAGATCACATAAGTACTAAAGGTACATATAACTTAGCTTAGAATACTCTGAGTTCTACTGAACCAGCTGTTGTAGCTCCTAGGGCCTAGCACACCCTAAACTACAACTCTAGCAAGGGATCAGTAGGCAAACATATAGTGTAGGTAAGTGCACCACTTACACCTCACTAGAAAAGCATGTCTACCCAGGGAGATTCTACTGAGACTCCCCTGGTCAGTGTTGACCCTCCACAGGTCACTTCAAGATATGCAGCTCTCAGTTTCCAGGAGATGAGACAGATCTGTGTCTCCAGAAAACTGAAGCAGGGGTCTAACCCCACCATTCCCTTTCTGATAGGTCTCTTAGAGACATATGATGCCAGAAAGCTTTCTCAGTTACATGAGAACATGCCAGCCTTAGAGGGAACCTCTGGGGATCCAGACCTCCCCAACACTGCTACTGCAGTTGAGGAGGAGGAGGATCAGGAGGAACTCTCTGGGGATGAGGTAGACAAAGGTCTTGAGGTAGTCAGAAGGCTAACCAGGACCAACTTAGACTTACTTGGGCTAGGATCTGGGGGACCCCCAGTACTAACCCGAAGTGGGCCTAACCTTGGAGTTAGGAGAGATAGATCTCTTTCTAGGGACTCCAATAGATCTCTGCACTCTAATGCCTCTTCTCAGGGGAGAAGGAATCCTCCACAGAGGAGATTTACTTCCCCTCAGAGAAAAGAGCATGAAGCTAGAATGAGACAAGCTGAACTGAGGATTGAAAGGGAAGAACTTGCCCTGGCCAAAGAGAAGCTTGCCTTTGCTAGAGAGCAGCAGATGAGTGGGCTAGCTCCCACTGGTGGCAGCAATCTCCCAAGAGATAGAGAGAAGGGTTTAGATACTAAACACCTGACTAAGATAGTGCCCCCCTTTAAGCAAGGGGATGATATCCAGAAATGGAGGGCTGCTCTGGAGAGGGCCTGCACTGTGCAGTGCATTCCCCAGAGTCAGTGGGTAGCTATACTGTGGCTCTCCTTTGATGGTAAAGGTAGAGATAAGCTCCTCACTACAAGAGTAGAGGATGCTAACAATTACCAGGTCCTGAAGAATACACTGGTTGATGGGTTTGGTTTAACCACTGAGCAGTACAGGTTGCTGTTCAGAGACACCCAGAAAACTCAGTCTCAGGACTGGTCTGACTTTGTGGATTGTGCCACTAAGGCTTTGGAGGGCTGGTTGCTGGGTAGCAAGGTTACAGATTACACAGGATTGTATAATCTAATGATGAGAGAACAAATTTTAAACAATTGTCAGAACCAGTTGTTGCACCAGCACCTTGTTGATTCAGATCTGACCTCTCCCCAAGAATTGGGAAAGAAGGCAGACAAATGGGTCAGGACAAGGATCAAGCAGAACCAGAACCAGGGTGGTCAGAAGAAAGCAGACCAGAAGGGTAATGTTAAGAATGAGCAAAATGACCAGAAGTCTTCACCAGGTCCCCAACAAACCAAAGAGGGTGGGGGTCAGGCTTCCCAGAAGAAGAAGACTCAAGAAGGCCAGTCAAAAAGGTGGTGCCAGTACTGTAAAAGTAAATCTCACTGGTTTAGTGAGTGCACCAAAAGAGGAGGACAAACTCCTGCCACTACAGCCCCTAAGGCAACTGCACCCCCTAGTACAGTCAGTAGTGGTAGTGTACCTCCCAAGGCATTAGTTGGGTTAACCTTGGGTACTGAGGGGTCTGACAACTTAGTTGGCACACTCACTCAGGCTGTCCTTGTCTGTACAGGGGATATGGATATGTCCCCTGAGATAAGTCCCAATACTTTGGGCAAATACAGGCAGACACCTTTGATAAATGGCAAAATGGCTCAGGCCTATAGGGACACTTGTGCCAGTGTCACCATGGTGACACCTAACTTTGTGGACCCTGGACAGATCATGCCAGGTACTGATTTCCTGGTGACCAATGCCAGCAATGTCACTACTAGTCATAGTGTGGCAATTGTGGCTTTCTCCTGGGGTGGAGTGAAGGGACAAAAGAAAGTTGTAGTCAGTTCAGACCTCCCAGTTGATTGTTTGTTGGGCAATGATTTGGAGTCATCACAATGGTCAGAAGTGGAGCAGAGGACTCACATGGAAATGTTAGGCTTGCCAGCACATGTGCTTGCTGTGACTAGGTCACAGGCCAGAAAATGCCCCACTGAACAGGTGCTGGATCCTGAAATGATGGACCAGACACCTTCCAAGAAGAAGAGCAGTAAGGGTAAGGCTTTGCCTTCCCCCTTACCCCAGGTTGAGGATCAAGTCTCTGAGGAGGCTGATCTGAGAGAACTGAGGGAAACTGAGCCTAAAGAGCTTGAACTTGATCAAGTTGAGTTTCTGGGCTCAGGGGGACCCTCCAGAGCAGACCTGGGGAAGGAACAGTTGAGCTGCCCTTCCCTTGAACCCCTCAGACAGCAGGCTGCTGCTGAGGCTGCAGGGAATGCCACAGGTGCCCACAGGGTATACTGGGAAGATGGACTCCTGTACTCTGAGTCAAGAGACCCCAAGCCTGGTGCAACCAGGAGGCTGGTCATCCCCTTGTCTCTGAGAGGTTTCCTTCTCACCTTGGCCCATGAAATTCCCCTTGCAGGTCACTTAGGTCAGACAAAGACTTGGGACAGGCTTGTCTCACACTTTCACTGGCCCCATATGAATGAGAATACCAAGGAGTTTTGTCGCTCCTGTGTCACTTGCCAAGCCAGTGGTAAGTCAGGTGGCACAACAAAGGCCCCCCTCATACCACTACCTGTGGTGGGGGTTCCCTTTGAAAGAGTGGGGATTGACATTGTTGGTCCAATGGAACCCCAGACAGCATCAGGGCACAAGTTTATACTGGTGGTAGTGGATCATGCCACCAGGTATCCTGAAGCTATTCCCATTAGGACCACTACAGCACCTGTAGTGGCAAGAGCCCTAGTTGGAGTGTTCTCCAGAGTGGGTTTCCCTAAGGAGGTCGTTTCTGACAGAGGTACAAACTTCATGTCAGGATATCTGACTGCAATGTGGAAGGAGTGTGGTGTGAACTACAAGTTCACCACACCCTACCACCCACAATGCAATGGGCTTGTTGAGAGATTCAACAGGACCCTGAAAGGGATGATTCATGGACTACCTGAAACTCTTAGGAGAAGATGGGATGTCCTGATCCCCTGCCTCTTGTTTGCTTACAGAGAGGTTCCACAGAAGGGGGTTGGCTACAGCCCTTTTGAGCTTCTGTATGGGCATCCTGTAAGAGGACCCCTGTGTTTGGTGAAGGAAGGATGGGAGAGACCTCTCAAAAAGCCTGCAACCAACATAGTGGACTATGTACTTGGTCTCCGCTCCAGGATGGCTGAGTATATGGAGAAGGCATCCAAAAACCTTGAGGCCAGCCAAGAACTTCAAAAAGCTTGGCATGACCAAAAGGCTGTTCTGACTGTGTACCAGCCAGGACAGAAGGTGTGGGTGCTGGAGCCAGTGGCCCCAGCAGCTCTGAAAGACAAATGGTCTGGGCCCCACACCATCATTGAGCAAAAGGGAGAGGTTACCTACTTGGTGGACCTTGGAACTCCCAGGAGCCCTCTCAGAGTGCTCCATGTTAACAGGCTCAAGGCATATGTTGACAGGAAGGACATGAGCTTGCTCATGGCCACAGATGAGGGACAGGAGGAAGAGAGTGACCCTCTCCCAGACCTGCTCACTCAGAATCCTGATGATGGATCAGTTGATGGTGTTGTCTTTTGTGGCAGCCTCACTGAACATCAGCAACAGGATTGCAGGCAAGTCTTGCAATCCTTCAGACATATGTTCTCTCTGACACCCAGCCAAACTGATTGGTGTACCCATGATGTTGACACTGGAGACAGTCTGCCTGTCAAGAGTAATATCTACAGACAGCCTGATCATGTTAGAGACTGCATCAAAACTGAAGTGCAGAAAATGTTGGAGCTGGGAGTCATTGAGCCCTCAGATAGCCCTTGGGCTAGCCCAGTAGTTCTAGTGCCAAAGCCTCACACCCAGGGTGGTAAGAGAGAGATGAGGTTTTGCGTAGACTACAGAGGCCTCAATGCAGTCACTAAGACTGATGCCCACCCAATACCAAGAGCAGATGAACTTATAGATAAATTGGCTTCTGCCAACTTCTTAAGTACATTTGATTTGACAGCTGGGTATTGGCAAATCAGGTTAGCTGAGGAGGCCAAACCCAAGACAGCATTTTCTACCCCTGGAGGGCATTATCAATTTGTGGTAATGCCCTTTGGACTGAAAAATGCACCTGCCACCTTCCAAAGGTTGGTGAATCAAGTCCTCACTGGGCTGGATGACTTCTGTGCAGCGTATCTTGATGATATTGCTGTCTTTAGCTCCACCTGGGAGGATCACCTGGTCCACCTGAGGAAAGTGTTAGAGGCCCTGCAAAAGGCAGGCCTCACTATCAAGGCCACAAAGTGCCAGATAGGGCAGACACAGGTTGTATACCTGGGCCACCTTGTAGGTGGAGGCCAGGTTCAGCCACTGGAGAGTAAGATACAGGCCATCAAGGACTGGACTCCTCCAATCACCCAGACTCAGGTTCGAGCTTTCTTGGGCCTGACTGGGTACTATAGGAAGTTTGTCAGAAATTATGGGTCCATAGTGACCCCTCTTAATGACCTGACAAGCAAAAAGATGCCAAAGAAAGTTCAGTGGACAGCAAGCTGTCAGAAAGCATTCGATGACCTAAAGCAGGCCATGTGCACAGCACCTATCCTAAAGAGTCCAGATTACTCCAAGCCATTCATTGTCCAAACAGATGCTTCTGAGTTGGGTGTGGGGGCTGTTCTGTCTCAACTGAATTTTGATGGTAAGGATCAGCCTATTGCTTTCATTAGTAGGAGGTTGACACCCAGAGAGAAAAATTGGTCAGCTATTGAGAGGGAGGCCTTTGCTGTGGTCTGGGCCCTGAAGAAGCTGAGGGCCTACTTGTTTGGCACTCACTTCACCATTCAGACAGACCATAAGCCCCTCTTGTGGCTAAATCAGATGAAGGGTGAAAACCCCAAACTGCTTAGGTGGTCCATTTCCCTACAGGGGATGGATTTTACAGTGGAGCATAGACCTGGTACTGATCACAGCAATGCTGATGGGCTCTCCAGGTATTTCCACTTAGAGCAAGAAGACTCACCTGGTCAAGGTTAGTTTATTGTCCCAAAGTTTGGGGGGGGGTCATGTAGGAGAGTAGGGTCTGCAATCCTATGATCACCCAGATTTTTGCTTTTTGCTGCACTGGTTTACGACTTTCCCTGGCTGTGGGCCTGCTAATCAGACCCACAGCCTAGCTGTTCTCTCTATCCAAATTGTACTCAGGTACTGAATTGGCACTGGGCCCTCTCCAAGTCCCTGTACCCAGGGCTGAGGTGTACCCAGAAGTCTCCCAGGGGCTGAAGCATGTATTATGCCACCCCTGGGCTGACTAACTAAACTGACACAACTGGCTGCACGACAGCTGGGGCAAGGTGGGGTAATCACCCTTTGCTTTAGATATAGTATACCTATATCTAACCCTAAAAATGGACACACAGATCTCCTATCAGTCACTCCTATGGCAGGCCTTAACAATCCTGAAGGCAGAGTGCTTGGAATCGTGTGAGATGGTGCTCTGGCATGAGCTGAGCCTGTCTGCGGCTTTCGGGATCCATCCCTTAGCCGTTTCCATGATATCGCATACCATATACTCTTAAGTGCATTATAATCCTCGCGGTTATATGCCAACTCTGGTATCGCTTTATCAAAACATGTCGAGTAAGGTGTCATACGAATTGGAATACTAACCCCTCGCCAATTCTGGCGACGGGGTTAGCATTCCACCCTTCTAGAGGGACACGACATGTATGTAACCCCTAACCCCGGTTAAAGTCAAACAGAGCCTCAGCTCCACAAAATGGATGCTGCCACCGAGACACAAGTCTGCCCTCCTGCTGCTGGGAGTCCTCCCAGAGCAGGAGATAAGGACAAAGGGTTTCCTGCCAGGGGCGGTGCCAGCACCGTCCCAGACAGGGTTTTGTGTATTGTAGGTAGGCAGGGCTTTAGAGGAAGGTGACTGCACGTGGCACCCCGGTGCTCACTGTGCATAGGCTGGCTGGAACCAGTTCCAGGGTCACTCCAGACCCTGTGCTGGGGAAAAGCCCGCCAAGGAAGTGGGTGTAACCACCCCCCTCCTAGTCCCACCCCTAGGGCAGGACTTAGTCGCGTGCCAGCCCCTTTTTGCAGGATAAAGGTAGGAACTGGCCCCCTTCCAAATCAGATCATCTTTGAATCCTGAAACTACTTTCCACGAAAGGAACTCAAGACTTCTTCCTAAGATTTCTCCCTTGTGACTAAGGAGTAGTCACCCTGCATCCGCAGGCACCATCTTAAGAACACTGCGGTCTGCTGCAAGTCTCTCCTCCGGATCAAGACTGCCCAGCTCGACGAGAACCGGCTTCCCTGGCACCTCTGACCTCTACCTGCATCATCAGTCACGCTGAGATTCGTGGGTGTGACGAGACCTCGAGGGACCGGCCATCTTCAAGACTGCACGACTTCTTTCCAGCAAGCCCGCCGAGTAATTTCCTGGTGAGTGCTTTGGGGTCCGAGAAGCCCCAACCCTGAGCAGCTCCAGCACCGAAGTACAGCCTCCCAGCATCTCCACGATCTGCGTGGGGCCCTTCTGCTTTTTGCTGCTCACCGCGTTGTTTGGCTACTAGCCCGCTGGCTTGTGGCCTTCTGAACGACGCCCGATGACATTTCTGCTGCTGGTCTGGTTGCTCCAGGCTGGCCCTTGCTCCCTTCCAAAAGAGGAGCCCCCCGGACCCTCCTGGTCCACTCAAGACGCCATTTTGAGTCCACCGCGTGGGCTTGAATTAGCCAAGGCTTGTTGCCCAATCCTGGGTAACTTCGACGCCGACAGCTTCATCCATTGTGGGACAGCTCGCCTCTCCATCCTGGTCGCCGACAACGCCTCCTGGTCCGTGAGATCTGCAGAGCCAGCGTCGCCCACTCACCTAGTCGAGGTGACTTCGCCCGGTGCCATCCTGGTGCCCACTTAATCACTGGCTAGTGATTCAAGAACTTGGTCCCCTCTGCTTTCAGGTTTCTTCTTCCTTGATCCAGGCTTGGATCCAACGAACTTTCCTTCACTGGTCGCCTGCCAGCAACTTCCTTCTTCCAGGCTCCTGGTCCGGCAACGAGATCCCCGACGTCTTTTCAGACCTATGCAGCTGCAGCCCCTGGGCTAGGTAACTTCGGCACTTCGGTGTCCCAGCATAGCCTCACTATCCTAGGGTCAGGATCCACTGTCGTTTTCTTCCTACCAGGTCGGGTTCGCCCGTGAACACTAACTTTGCCTTTACTAGCTTCCATAGACTTTGTCCCGCATCCCGCGTGAGAGTGCACACTCTGCACCCGAGTCCCCTAGGTCTCCTAGAAGTAATCTAACGATTCTATAGTCAAGTCCTAGCGATTCCAAAGCCTATTAGTACTGTACTTACCTGCTAGTAATTTCGCATTCCACTTTTTAAGTATATGGTTTTTCGTGCCCCTCGGGCATTTGTGTATAACGTGCTAACTTAAGTATTTTCGTAAGAGTTTTGTTGTGTGCCTAGCACCCTGTCCTCATAAAGAGTACAGGGTTGTTGTGATTCTAATAAATACACTGTTTATTTTCATAACACTTGTGTGGTGTCCTTTCACTGGGTGTTCAAGGGGTAATGTGATGGTAAAACAGCTGGCTTAACACGCCCTCTAGAGTCTTAGCCTTAGACTGCTCGTATCCATGCTACTAGGATAGCTGGTCTATAAGGTTGACTTACAACCAATCATCAATAAGGGTGGTTTGGACTGATATATAGTGATCACTAGAATAGTGAACACTGCACATCAGGCCAACTTCTCACAGTAACAAAAATGCTTAACTTTTTATTATAGCTTTTCAACATGATGCACAGTAGCCACAATGCTCTACAACACAGCCAAAAGTTTTGGCTAATCACGTAAGGTCCCAAAGGCATGACCTATTGGCTATGCCAATGCTTGTTCTCTTCAGTTCCTCCCACACAGCAGGAACTAAGTACAGTCTCATTATGCTAAGGTTCCTAATCTGTGCTTTGGAGGACTACTTTATTCTTAGTTTTCTGTTCTGTTACTGTCTGCCTGTCTTCAGGTTTGGTGCAATAGTTGCTTACATTTTACATGTGAAAGAGACTCGTTAGTGATAGATTCCTTACCTTAGAATATCCCCAGGTGTCAGACTGTATCAGGGAAGTTTTTCGTCAGCAGTACCCCTGCGCATCAGAAGGTGGCGTTGTGCGGCTCTGCGTCAGTCGCTGGCATTGTATGCGCCGAGATGACGTCACGGAGACCACTTGGGCGCCACCCATGCGCGCTGACGTCAGTTCTTTCTTTTTCCGTGAACAACAACAAGGAGCAAAGAGGGAATTCAGGACCTAGGTCGCCCTCCACTCATCAAGTCACAAAACCAATTATGACCTAAGTCACAGGCACTCTTCTCTTAAACTGTTTAGAAATGATATCCCACACATTGCAGTCAATTACAACTACCTCCCCTCTTTTAATAATTATGGGGTAGGGGGTATATCAATCTCGTGCCCAACTTAAAAAAGCCCATCCCTTTAAAACAGACAGATGTGAAACCATATACCACTGTGAAAAAAATGTGTGAAAGCGAGATGGCACCTCATGGGCGCACCACCAATGGGACACCTGGCAGGTACTCACCAGGATAGCCCTGTTATCATCATTGGTGCCTTCAAGCTCAAAGAAAAGTGTCCAAGTGAAAACAAATATGTGTTTACAAAAGTAAGTGCAGTGGAAAAAACACACAAATTAGTGTCACACAACATAAAACATACGCATACAGCACGGACACACAAACTTTATTCTTGTTCTTTTGTGCTGATTGCATAAATTAAAAAAGTGAATATGGCTACTACTTATACAGCCATATTCCACTTGCCGACATGTTTCATTGCCATAGTATTCATCTGGCAATTTCTTCAGGGCATACAGTTTTTTAGGCCACTGCTTTGGACATCGGGGCTTCACAACCTCTAACGGCAGCTGTCTCTCATACCGGCCGAGAGGTACTAAAAACACGTAAAGACTAACTCCTTCTGTGAGTTGTCTGTCATCCCCTTCGTATTTTTAACGATAGTAGGAGACCTGCCGGCATTCACACGGGTCTGCCGACAGGTCTCCTACTATCGTTAAAAATACGAAGGAATCATACCTCCCCGCCAGTACTGGTAGCGGAGGTATGATTCCAACCTCGTAAAGGGAAGAAACATGGCCACACCGGTATACCAGGTACCAGATTAACATAACCCTGGCATCACAAAATGGATGCTGCAACCACAGACACGAGTCTGTCCTCCTGCTGCTGGACGAAACTCTGGCAGGGGAGGCCTGGACTATAGGTTTCCTTTCACAGGAAGGTGTCACCACCTCCCAGACAGGCTTTAGTGTATTAGGGCTGGGTGGGTGCACTCCAAGAGTTCTTTGAAGTCTGCGCTGGGGGCACATTTGGTGTCCCTATGAATAGCCCAGTTCAAACCGGTTGCAGGGGCTACCAGCCCCTGCTCTTGCACAAAACTGAACAAAGGAAATGGGTGTAGCCACCCCTCTTTCCATACCCTCCCATAGGTGGGTCCCCAGAGTTTGTCCCACCCCTTCCTTGGATATAAAGTAGGAACCCCTGACTACAGGACTTTAGATTTACCTGGACGAAACTCTGATACATAATCCTGGAACTTCCTCAATTCACATGACGCTAGATGACTGAAGAATCTCCCTTGGGGTAAAGGAGTTACTCCCCTGCGTAGCAGGCACCAAAGACGCATCTGACTGGTTTGCATCTCCGAAGCTCCCGCCGGACTCCGAAGAATTTGCAACACAGGAGATGTGTTCCCAGAGGCTGACCCAATCTCCCATCAAAGCTGAGACCAGTAGCCCTCGTGGGGACCGTGGAACCGGAACCCCTGGACACCGTGCACATTTGCAAGTGCACATGCTTCTTGGTGATCCTTGAGGCTGCGCTTTGGGTTACTTGTAGCCCAGACCAAGAGGAGCAATTCCACCGAAGATGACAAGCCTACACTCAACTAGAGTTCCGTGAGACGGCCCTTTGTGTTTTCTCTTGATGTACCTTTGCGATTTCTGGTCCGTCGACCTGTGGGTCCCTGAGAAGGCAACTTTAACTTTCCTTGGGCTTCCCTAGTTGCCCCAGATGTGCCCTGACTCTCCATCGCTTTGGGAGTCGCTTTAACCTTGCTGGTCCTCTCCGAAGCATCTTTTATCCTTCTGCGTGGGTTGCTGTTGCCAAGACTTGTTGTGTTCAATCCGAGCACCGACGTCGCAGCACTCGACATCCTTCGTGGGACAGCTCGGATCCAGCTCCTGGTCATTGTCGATGCCTCCTGGTCCTCGTGGCTGCAGAGTTAAGCTTCACCTCTTCGCATCTGAAGCACCTGACATCGGTGGGCATTCGTCTATCGTGCCCCTGGAAACTGGCAAGTGACCCCGACTCTGTCCCCTCTGCTTTCAGGTTCTT
Source organism: Lissotriton helveticus (assembly GCF_964261635.1). NCBI lineage: Eukaryota > Metazoa > Chordata > Amphibia > Caudata > Salamandridae > Lissotriton > Lissotriton helveticus. The sequence continues at coordinate 25,859,981 of NC_136065.1, forward strand.
CACATATTCGATCCAGGCTTGGATCACACTGGACACTTTCCTTCTTCACGTCAGCAGCACTTTGAAGCAGGTCGCCATTAAAAACGATTACGATTTCCAACACCATTTGACACCTATGCACCCGGCTTCCTTGGGTGAGGTGATGATGATGATGATGATGATAGGGGTCTTGTATAGCGCGACTTTGCCCAAAGGCGTCAAGGCGCTGGAGATGGAAAGAGACAAGCTGTGTGTAAAAGAAGCAGAGTGTCGGCTAGAGGTAGGCTTCCCTGAAAAGCCAGGTCTTCAAGGCCTTCCGGAAATGTAGATGAGAAGGTTGATCCCTAATTTCCACTGGGAGGGTATTCCAAATCCTTGGGACAAGGGAGAAGAAAGCTCTCCCGCCCCATCTTGCCTTCAGAATTCTGAGAACTGTCAGAAGGTTTTTGTTCGCCGAGCGAAGGTCCCTACCAGGGACATAGAGGGACACAAGGGAGCTGATGTCCCCTGCCCCAAGCCCATGAAGTGCACGATGGGTGAGGCACAGAGCCTTAAAATTAATCCTGGCTTGCATGGGGAGCCAGTGCAGATCCCTCCTAATGGCTGAGGCCGATGAACGCCTAGGAGCATCAACCACGAACCTTGCAGCCGCGTTTTGCAGAGTTTGGAGATGCTGGACAAGTTTTTTGGTGATTCCCAGATAGAGTACATTACAATAGTCCAGATGGGAGGCTATGAGGGCTACCGTAACCTGTTTACGGGCTTCGATCGACAGGTAATGTACGATTTTCCTCAAAATTCGAAAACCCCACAGCAAGTTGAGGCCGTCCTGCTGACCTGATTGTCGAAGGAAAGCGAGGAGTCGAAAATAACGCCCAAATTCCGAGTAACTCGAGTACTCCAGTGCTCCCGTCGGTGTCGGCCCTAGAACCCCCTAAATCTAAAGGGGTTTGCTCAAAGTCCTCTCCTAAGTGTCCTTAAACCTTAAAATTCCAAATGCAACTTTCCCCATCGAAGGTAACGGCGCTCGTGGCTGTGTTCCCACACTGCACCCGTCCCTTGGGTGGTTCCTTGGGGTCCCAGCGATTCTACGTGCTCTAGGCACTGTGTCTAGTCAAGTTGTGGTTCTTATACCACTTTCTTGATATATGGATTAGTCTCCCCGTGGGGCCCATTGTATATTGTGCTATTTACTTAAGTTCTATCGTGTTTATATTGTGTACCTTGCTCTGTAAGCTCATAAAGAGATTACTAGAGAATGTTTAGTCATAAATACATATATTTTATATATACCTTGTCTGGTTCTCCTTTCATTTTGTCATTCAAGAGGTTATGATCTGGTACACCAAGCTGCTTTACACTCCTTCAAGACTTAACCTGAAGGCTGCTCTCCATAGCTACCACTAGGATAGCTTTCAATAAAGGATGTCTTAACCTATCATCAATAAGGGTTGTTTGGTCTGGTGCAAGGTGCCCACTATAACTAGTGGACCGCTTATGCCAGGCCAACTTCTCTGGCTGGCAGCTGGCGGCTCCGGCCTCGGTGCCGCAAGGTCCTCCGCCGCCTTTCTCCGGCGCCGCCCTTGGCGCCGCAGTACGTTCCGTTCGTTCCACCCTTTCCTTGCCCGGACAATTTTGCTCCTGGTTGGGACCCTAATTGGGACAGGGCGCGGACCGGCGCTGTTCGACCATTTATATTCCCCTGTCCCTCCCCCACTGCCGCTGCCTGTTCCATGGGCAGTGGAGGAAGGGGACGACTGGGAGGGGTCTGAGGACCCTCTTGCATGGCATTGTGGTTTGGAACAGGAATGGACAGAAGAGTTGGAGGATGCGGGTGGCCTTGACCTCTCCTCTAAACCCAGCTTTTTTCACAACCCAACCAACTCCGGAGAGCCTAGTCATCCAGGCCTTAATTTCCCAAAGCGCATTCCCTACCGCTCCGCCGGATAAGGAATCCAAGAAGCTGGAACAGTTTGGCAGCTTATGGCTGCGGTCTGTGAACACCGCATGCCTCTTGGGCCGCTACTCCCACGCTGTGTGGGACACGGTTGTGCAGGTGCTGCTTCAGTGTTCGGAGGAGGTTCGGACAGTGCTTTCCCAAGCTTTTGCTGAGGGTAATGATGCAGCAAAGTTTGCCATCCGGTGTGGACTGGACAGCGTGGACTCACTGGGTAGGGCGATTTCTATGACAGTGGCCCTCCGTCGCCACGCCTCGTTGCGGTCCACTGGGTTTTTAGGGAATGTTTTCTTATGGACATGCCCTTTGATGGTACTCGCCTGTTTGGCGATAAGGCAGATAGTGCTCTGAAGCGTTTTAAGGACTCCCGGGCTACGGCCAAGTCTTTGGGTTTCTCCACGGAATGGGCGCCTGACACGTTCGTTCAGCCAGAAGCCTGCGCAGAACCAACCTCAGCGCGGATGTGGTTCTCGCCGCAGTGGGACAGGGGGCCAGCGTGCGGGTCAGTTCACCTCCGCTGCCGCAGCATTCGCCTCAAAGCATTCCTAATCCGAACTTTGGGGCACACCCCACGCCGGTGGGCGGCAGGATTCGCCTTCACCTCCCCCACTGGCGTTCCGTTACCTCAGACAGGTGGGTGCTGCAAATCGTTCGAAGGGGCTACTCCCTCCCCTTCGAGTCTGTCCCTCCAGCCATGCCACATCAATTCCACAGCATGTCGGGGGACCATTTTCTCTTCTCCAGGCTAACGGGCGCCATCGAGCGCATTCCTGGTCCAGAAGTAGGACGTGGTTGTTATTCCCACTACTTTCTGGTCCCCAAGAAGGAGAAAGGGGGCCTGCGCCCCATCTTGGACCTCAGGAACATCAACCGTTTCCTCCGATAGGAGAAGTTCAAGATGTTGACTCTGGCTCAGGTCTTGGTTGCCCTCGACCCTGGAGACTGCATATTTTCATATCCCTGTCCTGCCGGCCCATCGGTGTCACCTGCGGTTCACGGTATGCCAAGAGCATTTTCAGTTTGCCGTGCTCACCTTCGGCCTTACCAGTGCCCCTCGGGTGTTCACGAAAGTGATGCCGGTGGTCACAGCTCATCTGTGCAGATCAGGGGTTCCAGTCTTCCCCTATCTCGACGACTGGTTGTTGAAGGCTGGCTCGCCCCAGGCCGTCGTCTCCCACCTCCAGACTATGGTTAACCTCCTACATTTGCTGGGGTTCTGCATCAACGTGCCGAAGTCGCACCTGAGTCCCTCTCAGAAGCTCCCCTTCATCGGAGCGGTTCTGGATCACGAGTTTCAGTCAGGATGACCCTCCGGCTCTCGGGCCTAATGACCTCCAGCCTCCTGCTAGTGCAACATGCCAGATGGCATATGCAGGCTCTGCAGTGGGACCTGAAGTTCCAGTTGGCACAGCATCAGGGTAACCTGTCCGATCACATCCAGATCTCGGCGGGCACTGCATGGCAATTGCAGTGGTTGCTCACGAATCGCGATTGGGTCAATGCAGATCACTCTCCATTCCCCAACCGGAGCACACAGTGGTAACGGATGTGTCACTCCTGGGATGGGGCGGCCACTTGGGAGAGGCGGAGATCAGAGACCTCTGGTCTCTGGCGGAGTCCCGACTCCATATCAACCTTTTGGAGCTTCGGGCGATCCGACTTGCACTGAAACCATTCCTTCCCTCTGTCCGGGGAAGTGTAGTGCAGGCGTTCACGGACTACACCACCGCCATGTGTTGCTGCAACAAACAGGGCGCGGTGGGGTCGTGGACCCTATGTCAGGAGGTTCTGGGACTCTGGACGTGGCTGGAACATCAAGGCATTGTAAGGGCAAGATTTCCGGACAGACCAGACGATACAGGCATTTACGCCTGTTACTTCGAATAGATATTACATGGAACCTCTACAGATGCTATCATCGAATCATCGATATATGCAGATACATAACACCCTGAGGAACCCCCAGGCCGGATGGCCATATAAAGGGGTGAAACGTGTTGGCTGCCTCTCACTCACTTTCATGGATAGAGTGAATATACCTAGGCCGTCCGGATTTCGGTTTAAACCGAGTCTGACCGAAAGTACACTACTGAATGAAAATCAGCTGACCTGGTTTAAACCGAGTGTCACTGATTTTTTACATTTGTTGCACTGCTTGGCCACTCGGGGGAGCCAAAGCAGTACAAAACCGCATCCAAGCTAGCATCAGTAATTCCCATATATGATCTCACCCTCCTCCCGCTGTTCATGGTGTTCTTTGCTCTCTTCCCTACTCCTCCTGCTATCCGTGGCCATGCTTGCTCTCATCCCGCCCCCTCCCAGTGTCCGTAGCTTTCCTGCTCACCACCCCGCTCCAGTCCTACGCTGATTAGTCACCTTTGGCAAAAGAAAATCTGCTTTTGCCGACTCGAATCGGGCCGGATGCACACAGATCACTGCAGCAGGCGCCTTGATCACAATTCAGCCCTGCTATCTAGTCACTTAATTGGAGCGCTTCTAGCTGTGCAGTCGACTCTCCACCTCTCCTGCCCCCGTTTCTTTTATGAGAGGCGCGCCTTTAGCCCTCCAGGGGGTCCATTCACTGGTGGGAGAGAAGTCTTCAACGTTCACATCTGAGGAAAAGTACTTAATTGAACCCCGACTGCTGGCTCTGTTACAAATGAAAAACACTCTAGTTCTTTGTTGGTGCAACAATGGTATTCACTACTCTTTTTTTGTTTTGTGCAGCATTTAATCTCTTAGGTAATTTCTCAAATTATTATTAATTTGGAATCGCTGCTGCTGGCTTTGTGTTGGTGTTAGGAAAGGGACCGTACGCAGCACGATGCCTTAGGTTCAGTTAATCCCTTGGGGCATTTACTGAAACTGGGGCTCATGTTACACAGAGGAATGCAACCTTATGTGAAGGTGACCAGGTCATTAAATCATTCAGATAATTTAAGAAAGCCCTCGCCTCACTGGCCAGGATACTTCTTTGGGCTGCTGGCTCGAGGCAAAGACAGCTGAAGCACTAGTGCGTCTTGCGGGAGGTGCAACGTGATTCAATGATTAAAACTGGCTCAACATTTCAGCTGCTTATGCTTGTCTTACAGTATGGATCGGTCCTTTTAGTTATGCGTTGTGGGATCAACATTTCAGCAGTCTATCTACATCTTCCAGGAAGGCAAAGCATGTTTTAGTTAGTAACGGTTAGCTCAGCATTTCATCAATCGTATTTACGTTTTACAAGAAGGGTGGTTTAACGTGTTTGTTAATACTGGTTGGCTCAGTATTTCAACATTCTTTGTATTTTGTTTTTATTCCCTGCCTCTCATATAAATACAATTCAATATAAACATTTCCTGTTTTTCCCGCGTGAATAAAAACCTGAGGTTAGGAAACATTAATGTCATGTGCAGGCAGAGCTTGGGTACATTTCAGTTGGCATCTGTACCTTCTACAGTACCTTGAGTCGTCCTCAGGGCCATATTAAGCAGGTAGCCACATTGGCCTCAGAGTATAGACACAAGCCAAACATACAAGCACAGCAGAGAAGTGAATCCCTATTGTAAAAAAATAATAATAAACACGCAAGTCAGAAAATAGTGGTGTAGTGCAATATATAAGCAAGTCACTAAGGGAGCATTGTAGCATCGAGGCACGTCACAAAAGGGAGTACCACTATCCATGTAAATAACAATTGGGGGATTAGTTGTGAAATTTGGCCAGGTCTTAAGAGGAGTGCTAGACAATATGCTGGCAACCAAAGGGAGGTCTTTATAACACGCAAGCAGAGCACAACGCTAACTGTTACATATCTCAAGAGAAAACTTAAAAAGCGGCACTTTCTATATAAGGTCACAGAAAAGGGGTAAATTCATATATAGGCAAAGTCACAAAAGGGTTGCTTTATTGCTTACAGGAAGGGCATTATGGGGCAGGTGGCTGTCAAGCCACAACGGTGAAACCATTTCACATGCACATTTTGCCCTTATGCACACAGTTTAGTTTCAAAATTCTGTCTCCCATGCTATCCCTGAGAAGAGCTGGGGGCAGGAAGCACAAACCTTCGCTTCCATCTTCCTTTAACAGAAAGGTGGGTCAGTGCCGTTTAACAATTTTAAAATTAACTGCCTGGCTGCTTAGCACAACTTAGGAAGAAAGGCCACAGCCCCGCGCCCACACATTTACATTTCCTTTAACTGCACTTTCAATTACCGAAGGCAAATCTCTCCAGAAAGCTGCATAAATAGGAGAGGGGAAGAAGCAAGGCTCTGTGGGTGAGCTGGTTATGGGCAAAGCGGGCTAGTTTTTTGAAAGAGCACTTGTCACTTTCATGCCCAAAGTAGCATTTCAGAATCCCCATCAAGTGGTTCTCACAAGGCCACAGTGATAAAGTGTATGAGTGATGCTGTCCACCCTCCAGTAGTCACCACCAAGACCGCAGAAGGCAGTACTTGACTCGTTACTTGAGAGGACGGGATGGCTGCTACAGATGTTAAACCACTCCATCATCTGTCATTAACAAACGAGGTGTCGTAACGGTGTACCTTTCATATGGTGCTACACTTTTTATCTGTTGGCACAGTGCTTATATCCACTAATGGTGTACCTTGCATCTATATCTGTTGGCACAGTGCCTTGCATCTATTTGGAGCTCCCTGCACTGAACAACTCTGAATTTATTATTCATTTTCAGCTCATGCACACTCCTGGCAACTAGGGTCGAATCTTTGTCAACCCTCTTCCTTGGCCAGCCTCTATCAGGGCCCATTCCTGGAACAAGCAGCCTTTCTGGCGGTAACAGAAAACCTAGCAGACTAGATGTTTGAACAAGATAGCTGGTGCCTCACTTGTGGGCCTGTGCATAGAGTGGGTGTTTTTATGCTGACTACACTCCTGTCTCAGCTCTATGAGGAACAAGGATTTTAAGTCAGGTGGTACTAGATTGTGATCGTACCAACCCAGTAATGGAGAGATCATATAATGTCGCTCTGCACAGTACTTTGACACTTGGCGTACCCTCAGGCCTTACATTGGGGAAGTGGTCTCCAGCTGGAATGTGTCAGAAAAGCAGACAGACTAGGGATCCAACTAGGCCTTGTGTGGTGTAGCTACCCGGTCAGCACCATCAGGCATAATTTGCTGATAGGTCTTTTTGTCTGCTGCACTCCCTGAGCTGCCCAGGACTGGTATTCAGAATCAGGTAGCACTATGCTGTGATCTTACCAGTCTGGCAGCAGCTGTCCAAAGTTGATGCAGTCACGAAGTGAGCACAAAATGCCAATTTCCACTGAACATTAAGAGGCATATGCTGATATTGCTCTTACAAATTCAGCATGTCACTGCAATCGTGCTGCCATAGTGCTCTCCTACCTCTTGTAGAGGCCTCAAGGTGCTTTCTGGTTGGTCGAGTAAGAAGCTACTCTGTTGTGTATGACCGCAGGGTTGGTAGAGGCGCATTCTGTAGACAGACCCTACTGAGGCCCTAATCTACAGTTGGGCGTTAACTTTGGGGTATAGGGCCCCCAGCAGTAATAATGTTACTGCAATCAAGAGGTGGATTGAGAATTTGTCAGCAAATACATTTGGTAAAACATGCGCAAGAGCTGTCACTAGAGTAGGGTAGCCGTATGGTCCTCACTGAGGGCCTCTCCTTGCCTCTGCTGTGGACGAACCCTTCCCATGTGCCCTGGTCTGAGCCATCATCTGGCCACAGCCTGCTGCAGCCCTGGTTTGATGGTTTGGAGCACAGGCTCCTTCCTGTGAAACAATCGTGCATCCGTCATTGTTGAGAGGGACTTTTCAGAGATACATGGGAAGGAAAGAGTGAGTGAGCATTATGAAAGACTCTTGAAGAAGGTATTTTATGGTGTACTACAATAAGTTTGATTTGTAAAAATGTATTTGGACCTCACATACACTGTGGTACACTTTCTATATGTCATGCATTATCAGTGCAGAAAGCAAGCAATAATAAAAGCAAAACGTTCCATAAACACCGGAAAAACACTGTTTCTGTTGTTTTTAATGGAGCCAAAATGGGTAACCACTGATAACCACTGTTTTTCTAAGGTATTGAAATCACTGGAAAACACTGAAAAAACACCACCAGAATTTACCAAAAATAGAAACTGAAAACAGGAAAGCCTAAATATACCTTAAAGAAACTTCCAACAAAAATGATCTTTTGTCTGAAATGAACTTTTTTCCTGTAGGAATTACATAAAGAATCTTTCCTTTACAACCACTTTGAACCTTGTCCATAAATTAGGGGGTTAGGGGCTCTCCCCCCCCCCCCCTTCCCCGGTCAAGGGCAAGTATCAAAAACTAATTCTGCGCTCATTAAACGGCCAGTTAGGGATCGGGACCTTTTTACCCTTTTTTTCACAGGACATCAAGGCATTACCATGGTGGTTCAATACCAGGCAGGTTCTCGGAACACCAGGGCAGACGAAACTGGTATCCCGAGCTACTCAGCATGGTGATCGATCCCCCGATCCACCTGCCTCTTCGGGAGGATCTTCTGTCGCAACAGCAGGGGATGGTCCTCCACCCTAACCTGTCCAGCCTCCACCTCCATGCGTGGAAAGGGGCGACCGCTCGGTCCCCCCGAACGTATGGATGGGTGACCCGAACCTCCCGGGAAGCCATTTTGGGCGGGGTGGGCGTAGCCCAGCTGGTATGCCCAAAGCGGCGTAGCCGGGGCGCGCCTTCCCCCGCCCGAGAGGGGTTGTCCTAGACACCTCGACGGAAGACCACGCCCCGTAGGCGTATCGGGGACGGGTACATGCCCTCCCGCAGAAGGATAAAGGAGCGGGAACTCAGAAGATCGTCCTCTTGTTCCTCGGATCGGAAGGCTGCACCCACTCGTTGCTCGTGAGCCCTCGACGGAACAAGCAGCAATTTTGAACGTGGTAATCCTGTTTTTTCTCTTTCAGTTTCGACACAGATTTCAGGACCTCGTGGATCGACCAAAGGGGAAGGACTCGAAACCATGCCTAGCAAGCAAGCAGGAAAGGGTTCCGAGATGGAGAAGGTGTTACGCCTGTTGTCGAACCGGATGGCTTGTATGGACCGAAAGCTCGGTCAAGTCCAATCGCTCGGTAGAGGTTTGGCGGAGGTGAAGAAGCAATTGGCCGCATTGAACGACCCAGGTCAGCCGAAAAAGGTAATAGGCCCGGCCTTGCCGGGAGTTGCCCCCAAGGTTGGCGGGAAGAGGGTCAAAGAGAGGGCGGTTTCGGGGGGGTCACGGTCCCAGAGGTACCCCCCATCACCCCCCTTATACCGGCTGAGAACCCAGAGTTAGGCCAGCCGATCCCAAGAGTGATCACCCCAGCCGAGAACGATGAGATGCCCCCAGAATTGGCCGCACAGTTGACGGCATGGCTCGAGACAAAGGTGGGGGGCACAGTGACCCTGGGAGATCCGGCCGAAGATGCCAGGGTACTAGTAAAGCAGTTACGGCAATCGAGAGATGCCGCAAGGGCGAGTGTTCCTCTTGTTCCCCGACAGGTGGCGCCTGGAGTACCAGCAGCTGGTCAAGAGAAGACGGCGGCAACAACAGCCGATCCGGGTAAGCTTGCATTGCCGATGGTGGGGGAGGGCTCAATACCCTCAAGGCGGGAAAAGGTTGCACAGCACATTCCCATGGCCACGAAAGAGTTAATATGGGGAGACAAGTATGTGAACATGTTTTCATTGTTAACGGACCATCGTGAGATGGAGTATGCTAAAACGCAGAAAGATTTGTGGCACCCTGGTGTCTGGCGCGCCAAGATGGCTGAGTTCAGGGTGGACGAGACAGTGACGAACTGGGTTAAGGCCTTCTCTATATTTACCGCAGTTATGGGGGAACGTAAAGCTGAGGTTATGACTGAGTTGGTTTGCTATCAGAATCGCATTATGGATTTTTATTCAATGTATGAGGGGGAAGAATGGAAAGGCTATGACATGAAGTTCCGTAAAGCAAAGGAATATGATGCTTCTTTGTCTTGGGATTGTTTGGACTCGGTGTCATGGCACAAGCAACTCCTGCCAGGGGCATAGGTACGTCCTCGCCAGGCGGGAGCGGGTCCGGAGTGGTCCGCCAAAAGCCTGGGGTGCCCTTTCGAGCAGGGACAGGCGGGGGTTATCAGCCTAGAGTTGGCGGGAATGGCGGAAAAGGGGGGGTCTGTTGGGGCTTCAATCGAGGCAACTGTAACAGACCGCAGGGGACATGCAAGTTTAAGCATGTGTGTGCCGGCTGTGGGAATTCCTCACACCCGGAAAGTGCATGTAGATCAAAAAATGGCGGGACGGGAGGAAAAGGTGGGTCTAAGCAGGAGTGAGGTGGACCTTTGTGACCGATTGCCTACACCCGTTGATCTCATGGTTATGATTCCGTGGTTAAACAAATACCCTGATCATGTATCCGCTGGGCTGTTGAGGAAGGGATTCTTACATGGCTTCCACATCCCGGCGGGGAACTTTCGGGGGAACTCCTTTTGTAGAAACCAGTTATCGGTACGACACAACCCAGGCGTGGCAGAAAAGAAAATAGCAAAAGAGGTCAGTGTGGGGCGAGTGGCTGGCCCCTTTTCTTGCCCGCCGGTGGCCGAGTTCCTCTGTTCCCCGTTAGGGGTTGTCCCGAAGAAAGATCCGGGGGAGTTTAGGCTCATACATAACCTTTCTGCTCCTAGGGGTTCCTCGTGAATGATGCCATTGACCCAGAAGTTTGTTCAGTACGATACGCATCGTTCGACGATGCCGTGGCCATGTTGAACCACCTAGGCCCTGGGATGCTGATGGCGAAATGTGATATCGAATCAGCATTCCGGTTGCTGCCGGTGCACCCGCAGGATCAGCGCCTGCTAGGTTTTGCATTTCAGGGAAGTTATTACATGGATAAATGCATGCCCATGGGTTGCTCCATTTCATGTGCATATTTTGAGATGTTTAGCTGTTTTTTGGAATGGGCATTTACCGAGGCTACAGGACATAGACATGTTATGCATTATCTGGATGACTTTCTGTTTTTGGGGGCAGCCGGGGATACGAACTGCGCACAGGCGCTGTATGATTTCTGCATCCTCATGAATGAATTTGGTGTCCCATTGGCACCAGGTAAGATGGTTGGACCATCTACTTCACTGGAGTTTCTGGGAATTGAGCTCGATTCTGTGGAGGGGTGTTTCCGATTACCAGTTGAAAAAGTGATCAAGTTCCGGGCTTCCTTGATGCAATGCCTGGGTGGGGAGAAAGTGACCCTGCACCAGTTACAACAAACAGTGTGTCAGCTTAATTTTGCCTTGAGGGTGATTCCTATGGCCCACCCGTTTTCGCGCTCTATCGCGCAAGCTATGGGAGGTCTCAAAGAGGGTCACCACCGTACGAGACTGTCTGGAGAGGTTCGCCAGGATATGCGTATTTGGTTGGCATTTCTGGCGGACTTCAACGGTCGAGTCGTCTGGAACTCCCCGCCAGAGTCTTCGGAGGAATTAGGTCTATGGACCGACTCGGCAGGGAGCGTGGGTTTTGGCGCCATCTTAGGTGGTCGATGGTCGGCACAAACATGGCCAACATGGTGGCACTCCAACGGTCTCACAGGTAACATTGGGTTCTTGGAGTTATTCCCCATCTGGGTTGCTCTGATGACATGGGCTGACGACTTTAGGGACCGCTCAGTGGTGTTTTGGTCTGACAATATGACTGTTGTCGAGTGCATTAACCAACAGGCAGCACGCTGCAAAATGATCTTGAGATTGTTGAAAGAGATTGTGCTACTTTGCATGAGACTGAATGTACTGTTCAGGGCGAAACATGTGCCAGGTGTACTGAATCATGCGGCTGATGCACTCTCTTCTTCACAAATACAGGCATTCAGGGGTTATCTGCCCACAGCAGACCCAGAGGCAGCACCATTCCCAGGAGCAATGTGGCTAATCGGTGCCTCGGATTACAAGACCTCGTGGCAGCGAGTCTAGCCCCCAGGACAAGGAAAGCATACGAAGGAGCGTTTCGTTCCTATTGCACATATTTAGGTCCCACAGGGAGTCAGAATTGGGGTCAGGAGGAATCCTTCCTGGGGTACCTGGTAGCACTACACAGGGAGGGCCGATCAGTGGCAACGGCCGGTAGGCATAGGGCGGCCATTTCCTTCATGGCCCAGGTACACGGCATAAAAGACCCTACAGGTTCTTTTTTGGTGAAGAAAGCCCTTCGCGGCTGGCAGCGCCTTGAGGGTTGCAAGAAAGATACGAGGCACCCGATTGGCTTAGACAGACTGTCTCTGCTTTTAGCAAAGCTGGATGAGACGTGTTCCTCCCATTACGAAGCAGTTCTGTTCCGGGCAGCGTTCACATTGGCATTCCATGGGGCCATGAGGGTGAGCGAACTTGTCGCAAAGAACAAGAGAGATATGGAGGGAGGTTTGTGCAGGGATCACATCCAGATAAGGGGTGATTCGATGGTAATCATGATAGCCAGGTCCAAGACTGACCAGGGGGCTATGGGAGATAGTGTTGTCGTGCAGCGCAGCCGTGGGTCCCCCGTCTGCCCGTTGAAGTGTGTGGAAGACTATTTGGCGCTAAGAGTGGCCGCTTGGGGGGGAGCTTGCTCCGACACAAGGATGGCACCCCACTGACGAGATTTCAGTTTCAGAGGGTGCTAGCACTGGCAATCGCTGACGCGGGGATGGACCCGTGCGATTTTGGGACCCACTCCTTTAGGATAGGGGCTGCTACTGAGGCTACAGCCAGGGGTCAGAGTGCTGAGGAAGTGAAACAATTGGGCCGTTGGTCCTCGAATTGCTTCAAGAGGTATGTGCGCTTGCACATGTTGTAAGTGATCAATTGACATGCACTCACGTTTTCTGTCTTTTGTTTACTTTGCAGTTTCGCGAGCCTGCCACGCAGGGCGGAATTGGAGGTCGACCCAGCATCAAGAGACCAGCGGTCAGAGGTCACCGTCTGGAGAGAGGATTGTATGGGTCGTGGGCCACTCATACGTGAGGCGCGCCGGTGACGTATTCAAGGAAGGTGACGCGATTCTCGCACCTGGGGAATACGGGTTCAGAGTGGCCTTCCATGAGAAGGGTGGGCTCGTTTTTGACAACTTCGAGTCATTTTTCGAGGGACTTCTAGGGCGGCATAGGTCACCGCCATCTGTAGTCATAGTACACCTGGGAGGCAACGACTTGGTGGCACTGGGTAGACGAGTGTTACTTGAACGTATCTTGTCTGCTGTTAGCTGGTTGGCTAAAAGAGTCCCGGGGTGCACGATTGCCTGGTCCCACATGATTCCTAGAAGGAGGTGGCAGGGGGGCCTTTCGGTGTCAGCTCTGAACCATTCAGTTAAACGGGTCAATAATAAGATTGGTAGATTGTTCCGTTCTGCACAGTTGCATGTCATTCCTCATGGGTGTATCCGGGGTGACCATATGTATCTGAACGATGGGGTTCACCTGTGCAGGGAGGGGAATGATTTACTCATAGGAGACTTTGTTGCATGGCTAAGAGGTTTGAGGAAGCATGACCTATAGGAGGAGTAGGGGGGACCGGATTGTCGGTCAACTATCCGGTCTGTGGCGGTAAGGTCATGATCGGTGAGCAGTAATTTCAAGGTCCCTAGAGTGGGGCGCCACCCACAATGGATGGGAGCGCCCGGGGGAAGACGGCCATTGGCCCCTTCCACGGGGAGGCGGCACCCACTAAGGATGGGGCGCCTATGGGGAGATGGCCATGGGCCCCTCCCAGGGGGGGAGGCGGTTAGATGCCCCTCCTTACTAATTTCCCGGGGGCCGGATATCCGCGACGGCGGATAGAGAGTGTGGGGTTGGGGGGAGAGTCCACGCTGTCCTTCCTACAGAGACCTCATACGGGAACTCGGACGACCCTTAAGATGGCGTCGAGTAGAAAGGGGGCCCCCACCACGACAAGGGAAGTTACAGTTGGCAATGAGGGTAGAGCCCTCTGCGCATGCGCCGCTCACACAGTGAGGGCGGGAGTTTGGTAGTAGGGATCTGACACCGGTTAAGACCTTGCCGTTGGCCCTTAATGCTAGGATGTACAATTTGAGTTAGAGTGTATGCATTTTCAGGATGTTAGCCAAAAGTACATGACTGCATCTAAATGTAATAAATGACAAATTGTACATAATGCATAATGATGAAACTTTTATTTAATGTTTTAAATTTTGTTTCATATTTTAATAAATACGGCCGGGAGGGTGACTCCCTCCCGCCTTCCAAAAGTTCAACTATTGTCCGACTTCCCATCCTTGGGGATATGTGTTGGGAGGGGGTGGCAGGCATCCCGGCCATATGGAGATTGAGCGTCGACAGTTGACAGCTTTCGATCTTCTTCTCGAAGTCGGTGATGTCATTCTGGCAGCCAGGCGTCCCTCCAATAAGACGGTGTATGCCTGCAGGTGGAAAGTATTTATGGCATGGTGCACAGCAAAGGCTGTGGATCCCCTTCTGCCCCTCTTTCCGAAGTCCTCATGTTCCTTCTCTCTCTGGCCCAGCAGGACTCTGCTCTGGGCACTATCAAAGGTTATCTTTTGGCCATCTCTGCCTTTCTACAGCTTCCAGATCAGCCTTCTCTTTTTAAGTCCCTGGTTGTTAATCGCTTCCTCAAAGGCATTACACACGTTTCCTCCCATGCCTTTCATAATGCCGCAATGGGACTTAAATCTTGTCTTAACCTATCTGATGTGCGCTTCATTTGAGCTCCTTCACAACTGTCCCTTACGTCTTCTCACTCTAAAGATGGCGTTTCCTCGTAGCTATCACCTCTGCCAGAAGAGTGAGTGAGCTCCAGGCTCTTTCTTCTAAACCTCCTTTTCTTTCTGTTCATCCGGACAAGGTGGGTTTAAGGACTCATCCTTCTTTCTTGCCAAAGGTTGTCACACCCTTCCACATTGGGCAGACCATCACTTTGCGCACTTTCTTCCCGCCTCCGCATCCTTCAAAAGAGGAAGAGAGGCTCCACCGTCTGGGCCCAAAACGTGCGCTCTCGTTCTATCTGAAGCACACACAACAGTTCCGAGTGGATGACCACCTTTTCGTTGGCTACGTGGGCGCCAAAAAAGGTCGGGCCGTGCCCGTGGGTCGTTCTTTCCATCAAAGCATGTTACTCGTTGGCTAAGAAGGAGCCTCCTGTAGGGCTGCGTGCCCGTTCTACCAGGGCAACCGCAGCCACTACTGCCTTGGGACAAGGCGTTCCCTTGCCGGACATTTGTCAGGCAGCTGCATGTGCCTCGCTGCACACGTTTACCAAGCATTACTACCTTGACAGTCAAGTCCGGAGAGACGACTTCTTTGGCCATTCTGTTAACTGTGAATTTCTGGTGTAATCTTGTTCACAGAGGCTCCACCGGGGTTGGTATTGCTGGGGTAGCTATTCTAAGGTAAGGAATCTATCACTAACGTGTCTCTTTCAGATGCACACATTACTACTTGCGTAACAATATATCTGTAAGAGACATTAGCTAGTAAAAGATTCCTTACCGCCCCACCCATCCTCCCCATTCTGCGAACTGATTTTTAGGGTTAAGATCATCCCTTTCAGGGCCATAGTTTCATGGCACCAGTGGTCGGTTTCTTGCATGGCTCTGTGTTCTTGGCACGGAAATTCGTGGACAGAACTGACGTCAGCACGCATGGGTGGTGCCTAAGTAGTCTCCGTGACATCATCTTGGCGCAAATAACGCCAGCGACGGACGCGGAGCCGCAAGACTCCACCTTCCGACGCGCAGGGGTACTGCTGACGAAAATCTTTTCGGATCCTGCCTGGGGATATTCTAAGGTAAGGAATCTATCACTAACTAATGTCTCTTACAGATATATCGTTACACAAGTAGTAAGTTGTACTATAGCATTCTTCCCTCCCACCTTCTCTTAATGCCACAATTGTGTTAATGCTGCCCCCTCACCTTCCCCCGGCCTCCCACTCCTTTGTGTGTGTGATTTGGTAACTTTTTTGCACTATTAGATGTGCACTGTCAGTTGGGCTTTTTTTGTGTAAGATATCTTTATTAGTTTTCACAAGTAGAACAATGAGCCAGTGTGCTCCACAAATATCGGGTAACAACCCGGCATGGTAGTATTATGCATCTGGCAAAAGAACAGTAAATGCAAATATAAAGCCCCCCTCCCCTCCTGCTCCTCCCCCCTCCCCTCCCCTCCTCCTCCAAAGAAAAATAAACTTGCGCAATAGAAATAGTGTAGACCAGAAAGGAGGCCCCAACCAGCTAAGGAGCAGATGTGGAAGGAGTGAGCGACGGTGGGAAGTCAGCCAAGCGTAATAGCCTAAGATATTTGGGACATGTGAGCTCTGTGAATTCAGATGTCAGCAACGTTACCAGAGGGGCCCAGAGTTCGTGAAACAAAGCCTCGGGGTTGGTCAAAGAGAGAGAAATGTTCTCCATCCCCAAGATAAACTACAGTTTGTGTAACCAGCCTAACCTAGTAGGAAGTACTGCGGAACCCCAGTGAGTCAAAATGTTCTGTACTGCCGTTCCCACCGTCAGTGCTATTTGTTTACCTCTCCGAAAATGGAGCGGGAAGGTGATGGCGTTGGGGAGGCCAAGAAGAATAATAGGATGGGAATCTCGGGATCTTGTCTCAAAATGGGAATCGATCTCGTCCAGTATTTGTGACCAATACGTCCCCAGGGAAGGGCAATCCCAGAGCAGGTGAGTGAGAGTGGCCTGCGCGCCGCAACCGCTCCAGCACAACGGGCTGCGCGAGGAGTTGCTCCTATGGAGCCTAACAGGCGTCAAGTACCAGTAGGTGGCCAACTTGGTGGCCGTTTCAATGGATGCCACATTGCGAGCTGTACGGCGGGCCCGGTGGTGAATGTCCTTCCAGTCTTTCGGGGAAAGTTCCCTTCCCAGCCTGCCCTCCCACCGTAATTGCCCCGCAGTCTTCGCAGTGTCCGGGGGGACCCTCAGGAATTTATACAGATCCGACATCAGGCGCGCATCACTGTCCCTCGAAATCAGCCACCTCTCCAACGGCGTTAGCAACCGCTCCGCTCCCTCCCGTACCCCTTCCTGCAGCACCCAGTGTCTGATCTGAAAATAATGGAATCGCTCCGTTTCCGGAAGCCCTAGATTGGTACGAAACTCCTCAAACGGGCGCAGGCCAGAAAGATAAAAAATGTCCGATGGAACGGGTAGCCTCGGTCGTCCACTGTTGAAACTCTCCATAGTCAAGGCCGGGCGTGACGTCCGGGGACTTCACAATAGGTGTGATGGGGGATGGGAACGTTGTAAGTCCTCTCGCAGTTGCAGTCCGATCCCAAGCTGCCCTAATGGGCTGGGTCACTTCAGATAAATACAAACTGCGATTGCGATGCTGACGGGGCAGAAGGGGAACCCCACAAAGAGTGTTGGCCGCAAGAGCCCTGTCCATAAACAACCAATGCTTCTCGGACTCTGGCCGAGACCATTCCACCAATGCCCGCAGCTCAGCTGCCCACCAATATGTCAAATGATCTGGGATACCTAGACCTCCCTCCAACGGATCTCTGTAAGTGAGATCACGGCGCATCCTGGCTCTTTGGTTCCGCCAAATAAATCGCTCTATGTCCCTCTGCAAGGTTTGTAGAACCCCGGTGGGGGGCATCAGCGGAAGAGTATGAAAGAGGTAAAGAATTTGAGGTAACAGCACCATCTTCACCGCCGATATGCGTCCGAGCCATGAGAGGGAGTGGGGCCTCCACTTACGTAGTGAGGTACGCACTTGTTTCAGTAGGAGCGAGTGATTCATTTGTCAGGGTAAGAGAAACGGTAGGTACCACTCGGAGTCCCAGATATCCAATGGCGTCCTGGACCCACTGAATCTGAAAGTTCTGCCGGAGGAGGCGCCAGCGTCTCAGGCTCTAGGGATAAGTTAAGAGCGTGTGACTTGTGCACATTGATCTGAAAGCCCGAGGCTAAGGCGAAGTGAGCTAATTTGTCCAAAAAAGCCGGTAGAGAATCGCGAGGGCGCTCCAGGGTCACCACCACATCGACGCCATAAAGACAAAGCTTATGATCAGACCCCCCGAAGAACATCCCTCGGATCGATGGGTCATCCCGAATGCGTTGGTGAAAGGGCTCCATATACAAGGCAAAAAGTACTGGTGACAGTGGACACCCCTGCCTCGTCCTCCTACGTATTGGAAAAGCCGCCGACGCCACCCCATTCACCCGTACTGTGGCTGTGGGATTCGGAGAACACTGGAAGATCCAGGCTATGAAACACGCAGGAAAGCCAAAATGAAGCAGGGTGGCTCGGAGATACGGTCAATGAACCCTATCAAACGCCTTCTCTGCGTCGACAGAGAGGACCATACGTTACGCTGGGAATCGCTCGGAACGGTACATAAGATGGAGAAGGCGCTTAGTATTATCCGAGCACTGCCGTCCGGGGACAAAACTGGATTGATCCGGAACTATCAGACCAGGAAGAAATCTAGAGAGCCGCGTCACCAAAATGTTGTTAAAAAACTTTAAGTCCACATTAAGAAGTGATATAGGGTGGTAGAACCGCAGAGACGATGATCTTTACCCGGTTAGGTATAACAGTTAATAAAGCTTCCAACATAGAGGAAGGGAAGGGAGAAGACTCAGTTGACCCTACGGAATTAAAAACGTGCGCAAGTATAAAAACCCGAAGAGAACCCATCGGGACCAGGAGACTTGTTATGCTTAAGACGGGCAATCGCAGAGATAATCTCCTCAACTCGGATGGGGGCTTCCAGGTCCCCTGCCTGGAATTGTAGCAACGCGGAGGTGGCCGCTTTCTGAAGATACTGAGGCGGGGCAACGTCAGGCCACACCTGAGTCGAGTATAATGATGCATAGAATTGTCGAAAAGCTTCGACAATCGTCTCATCTTCACTACATTCCCGCCCCCCAGCATCTTGTATCAATGTCACCTTTTGCGCTTGTCGCTGGGCACGGAGGCGATTGGCAAGTAGGCGCCCGCATCGATCGCCCCCAACATAGAAGGAATGCTTAAGGCATAAAGTTGCATACTCCGCCCGGTCAATATCTAGCCCAGCGAGTTGCACTCGAGCGGCTTTCAACTGTCGCCAGACTCTCGGCGCTCCCGTGCGCTGGTGAATACTCTCTAGCTCCACTACTTTGGCTGACAGGTGTGCGCGCTTCTCCCTCCTGTCTTTATTGTCCGCAGATGCAATGCCAATAAACACCCCCCATATGAACCGCCTTCATCGCCTCCCCGAGGGTTGTCACAGAAATGTCTGGCATATCATTTAAAGCTAAGTAATCCGTATGTTCTCCTCAATCTATTGCACAACTAAGGGACGTTGGAGCATGTTCTTCCGCAGATGCCAAAATCGTCGGGTAGCTCGTCTTGGGTGTTAGGTCAGAGAGAGTCGCAACGCGGAATGGTCGGACAATGGGCAGGGGAGAATCTCAACCTCGCTAGCGTGCTGTGTGAGCAAGTCAGAGGTGAAAATGTAGTCAATGCGGTTGTAAGTTTTGTGAGGATGCGAATAAAACTTGTATGCCCTTGTGTTCGGATGTTTATGTCTCCAAAGGTCAGTTAGCCCGGCTTCAGTCAAAAGGCGTTTCCCAGCATTGGATAATGTCGCCGTCTGACCCCAGCGCTGACCCGAGCGGTCCATGTCCCCACCTAAGACCAAGTTAATGTCCCCTCCTAGCAAGACAGTGTTGTCCGGCAACCCTGCAATGTCCTGAATGACCGTTTTAAGGAAACCCTCCTGACCACTGTTGGGAGAGTAAACTGAGGCCAGCACAAACGTGTGAGTGTCTAGTGTAAAAGCATGGGCCAGGAACCTCCCCTTAATTTCAGCTTGTTTGCCACCCACCCGGCCAGGAAAGCGGGAGGAAACCAAGAGGGCCACCCCCGCAGTTTCGGATGTAGCAGATGAAAACAGTTGGATCGGAAATGCCCGTGATCTAAGGCGAGGGGTGTCAGCCGAAAGGAGGTGCGTCTCTTGAAGTAAGCATATATGGGCGTCAGTACTCTCCAAATAAGACAGCAGCGCCCGTCGTTTAGTAGGGCTGTTAAGGCCTTTCACATTCAAGGACACAATATGAAGATCGAAGTCCATATGGGCGGTAGGGTAAGGCTACAGCAGTGAATCGCGCTCGGCTGAGGCGCCCGGGCAGGTACAGGGACCCAAACTAAGGGCATGGCGCAACATCGGAGGAGCAGGAGGAGAGAACCCCATAAAGAAAAAAGGAAAAACTCCATTAAGAAACTACCCCGAACCAACAAACCCAAAAGAACGATCATGTGTAGAGTTCACAAAAGTCCCAGGCAACCTCCTGTGGTGATACGTGGGATGGATAGCAGGGGTGCTCGCCACCCCCCCCAACCCGGACCCATCCCAAGTTGCTAGAGTAGTCCCACCGGAGTTCAGACTAAAAAGACAGAGGTGGATGACATGCTAACAGAAACCAGCCATATCAGTCAACGGAAGTGAGGGTAGAGTCCTCCGACAAGGAGCGAAGAACCACTGATCGTTCGTTGGCCATAGTTTCGATATCCGGACGAGAAGTCGGCCGCGAGCTCTCCACTCTCCTCCAGCGGCCACCGTCCTTCCGCAGAGCGGGGTTTACGGGCTTCTCAGGTCTGCCACTGGTCATTCCCGGGATGCACAGGAGAGAGGATGCTTCTTCTACAGTGCAAACTTGACGGAGCTTACCCTCCCATTTGAAAATGAGCCTGAATGGATGCCCCCAAGAGTATGCAACGTCCTTGGAGCGAAGAAATGCGGTAACAGGCCGGAGGTCGCGCCGCTTCTGAAGTGTGGAGGTAGCCAGGTCTTGATAGAGGAGCGCCTTACAGGAGCAGAACTCGATAGGATGCTTCGACCGTGCCTCTCGCAGGATACGCCCGTTAAGCTTAAAATCATGAATGTATGTCAAGATGTCAGACGGGGGGGGGGTGTTGCTGACCTCCTGAGGACCACTCGGTGCGTGCGATCCAGCCGGATCTCCAGGTCAGGAGGACCTCCTAACAGATCTACAACAAAGGTTTCTATATCGGGAGCCTCCAGACCCTGTGGAACCGCTCGAATCCGGATGTTGTTTCGATGCGAGCTGTTCTCTAGGTCTTCCGTGTGGGTTTGGAGATCTAAGTGTTGCTCACGAAGGCGCAGCACCTCTTGTTGAAGCTGGGACAGTTCTTCATCCCTGGCTGCAGTCTGGTTCTCTAAGTCATCCACCCTCCCCCCCACAGAGTCAAGATCCCTGCACATTTCTCGAATCTCAGTCGTTAGGTCTTTTTTCATGGTATGAATCTCTTTAGTAAGGCCTGCAAAGAGTGACTCCGGGAACGGAGCTTGTGATAGGGCCATCGGTCTCCATCGGATCCTGCTTATCAGTTTCTCCTCTGGTCCGCGGCATGGCGTCTGCACTGCCCGTGCCAGATTTAAGAAATAAATCTTTGACACTTCTGTCCTTCCGATTCCTGGCGGTCGCCATATGGGGGTGGCAGTCAATGGGGGACAGAGTAGCTCCAGTTGGACCTGGCCACCGCTCCAGCACGTCGCAGTGTCCTGCTAAACCAATGTCGTGGAGAGAGCGCCTATGCTCCTGCCCATGCACCGATGTCCAACCTCGTCGCCTGTCTTGGTGGCGGTCCCCGATGACCAAAAGGAGCTCTCTCAACATTGGCAGGTCCCAAAATAGGTCAGGGTGTGAGGGTCATGCCGCCCGAGTCAATACTCGCAGGCCAGGATGTAGCTAAACCCCCAGTCAAGTGCCAGGGGCTCTGAGGTCCTACTCGGGCTCTCGGGAAGGGCCGCCGGTTGATTGCTATGTTCTACCCAGTCGCACCGAAGCCCCCAGGTTCAGAAGAGCACCCAAGTCGGAAACTGCAGCTCTAGCTGTTATGCCACTGGTTGGTTGTGCTACCAGCGAGGATGATGGGCCAGCCGGCCCCCGGCAAAGATATAGGAGCACCGCATCGCTCCTCCCACGCGGCGGGCTTCAGTTGGCGGCCTCACCAGGCCCCTCTCACCTCCGCTGGGCACTCCAGACCCTTCTGTGCCACCTCCCGCAACTGCAAACTAGACCCGCCGCGTGGGCCTAACAATGAGGGCGCCCCCTCCTGCCACTGCTCCTGGTAGAAAGGCAGGTCCCAATCACTGTCGCTATGGTCCGCTACATGCCGACGAATACTGCAGGGGACCAATCAATGTCACAGATAAGCTGCTCCAATGGTGCCCAGCCACTTAGCTGCCACTAGGCTCCTCTCACCTCTCCTGTCGTACCAGGCCCGTCCGCTCCTCTGTCCACCTCTTTGGGCAGGCCTGGACTGCCACCCGCACCCCAGGGCCCTCCAGTCCACAACGCCGCCGGATCGCACAACTCAGGGGTACAAGCTGCAGCCCCCACAGCGCAGCGGAAGGCCGGCGTGCCCCACTCTCTCCGGCACACCAAGCAGTCACCTCAGTGACCCTGCATCCCTGGGTTGGGCCGCCATCTTAGCACGACCGGGAACTCAGCACTCCGGCAGCCAGGGCACCAACCTCTAACAGCCGCGACCTCCTCTGGACCGCCCGTACTCACCGGGGCGATCTCCGATCGCAGCTGTGTCCCCCGCCTCCTTCACCGCCATTTTGTTGCTGCCGCCGATAGCCCTTAGGCAGCCCGCCGAGATGACAGGATCCCAACCGGGGGGCTCCATAGCAAGGGTCCAGCACCACTACCTCAGCCGCGACCCACCAGGGCAGTCAGGAGCCGTCTCGATGCCTCCCGCTCCCGTCTGCCGCCAAAAGCCGCCACCGTCGGGAGCGCCCCCGGCAGCCTCAGCTCAGCCACCGCCGGGCTCGGACGCCGAAACCAGGTGTCCACTGGTCCGTCAGAGCGTCCGAGGAGTAGGTAGGAATCGCCACGTGCTTCTGAGGCAAAATCCACCTGGAAGGACACGCTGGACAGTGCTGTGTAGGGAAGGCTCCGGTCACGGGCAGGAGCGGCGAGCAGAAACGTCCTACTCGTCCGCCATCTTGGACACGCCCCTCCAGTTGGGCTTTTTTGAGTATGATATTGGTTTGTTTTGGGCTTCCTTTTAAGGGCTATTGGGCTTGTTGAAGTTTTCTTCCTAAGAAGGAAAGATGCATTGGAGCCCCTCCCACACCTCCTGGTGCTCCGCACTCCTAATTTTGAGGCGACTCAGGCTCTCTGGGAGAAGGGTGAGGGGGTGGCACTTCCTGAGAGCACACAGATAAGCAGTGCCCAGGCTCTAGCCTATTATTATTATTATTATTCATTTTATAAGGCGCACAGCTACCCAGAGGTATCCCAGCACCACCGGGCACGAGCAGAGTGAAAGAGATACTCTTGATTGAATACCCACATTTTTACACCTTTACGGAAATTCGCATAGATGGTTTTGTTCCGAAGTGACATTGGGAGCGAATTCCACAAAGAAGGGCCCAGGCAAGAGAAGTCCGCCCATTTGCGACAGTCTGGTCGTGGCAACCAAAAATTTAACCTGAGTGGAAGAACGGAGGAGGCGCGGTGGATGATAGGGATGGACGAAGACATTCAGATACTGAGGTGCCTTGCCAGATTTGATTTTGTGCCTATAGCTCAACGCCTTGAATTTAATGCGGTTCTCCACCCTAAGCCAGTGAAGGTCACGGAGCGAGCCTGAGATGGAAGCCATTCTAGGAACCTGGCAGAGTAACCTGGCAGCCGAGTTCCGCACCACCTGAAGTTTACAAATTACCTCCTTATTGGCTCCTAGATACAGGACGTTGCCATAGTCCAGCCTCTAAGTAATAAGAGCTTGGACCACAGTTCTTTGAGTGGGACCAGGCAGCATCCAGAGCATTTTTTTGAGCCACTCCAGAATGGTGAAGCTGGTTGAGGCAACCGTAACTGCTTGATGCTTCATTGAAAGCTGGTTGTCAATGATCACACCTAGATTGCGGTCCTGGCGTGCAGGTTGGGTAAGTGTACCCAGTTGAAGAGGCCAATGCTGGGGGCCCCAGAGATCTTTATTTTTCCACAAAATTAGTACTTCTGTTTTATAGCCTTTAAGTTTGAGCAAGTTGGCTTGCATCTAACCTGCTATATTTTGTAGCCCCGTCTGAAGAGAAGATTGAATTGAATTGAATTGAATTGAAAATAATTTATACCGCGCAACCAAAACCCTAAGGTGTCAAGGCGCCTAACAAAATAAATCAAAAAGATGGCAAATCAGACACATATGCGAACGCAAAAAGACGGGTCTTCAGGGCTTTTCTAAAAAGCTGCAGAGTGGGGAGGGACCTCAATTCCATGGGAAGAACATTCCACCACTTGGGTGCCAGATTGGAAAAGGCTTTACCTCCCCATCTGGCTTTTCGGATACGCGGGACTGATAGAAGAGCCTTATTAGAGGAACGTAAGTTCCTGCAAGGACTATAGCAGGACAGGATGGATCCGATTCCTATAAGGCTATTTTTTGCTAGAGTCCTATAGATTAAACACAGGGTTTTAAACAGAATACGGTCCTCCATGGGGAGCCAATGAAGCCGTTTCCTAGCCAGCGTGGCCGAGGTGCCCCGAGGTAGATCCAGAGCGAACCTAGCCGCTGCATTCTGGACCACCTGCAAGCGCTGCAGCAGGCTTTTATTCAGTCCCGCATTGCAGTAATCCAGACGAGAACCCACTAGAGCCACTGCCAGTTGTTTCCTAGCCTGCTGTGAAAGGTAGTGCCTAATCCTCCTCAGTATGCGTAGAACACCCCAGCAGGTGGCAATAGTCCTGTTTACCTGTTGACACATACTGAGGGAAGGATCGATCACCACCCCAAGATTTTTAGCAGATGCCGCAGGGACAGGACATGCTCCAAGTGAGTCCGGCCACCAATCAGCTGACCATACCTCCTCTTTGCCTCCAAACACCATCACCTCAGTCTTCTCCCCATTCAGTTTCAGTGAATTGTGTATCATCCACTGTCCGACCGCCTCCATACAAGATCTAAAATTGGAGGCAGTCGGAGTAACTGACTGGGAGAGAGAGACGAGGATCTGGGTGTCATCCGCATAGGAAACTACCTCCATCCCAAAAGATCTAATAAGTCTGGCAAGGGGGGTCACATAGATGTTAAAAAGGGTCGGACTAAGCGCCGACCCCTGAGGGACCCCACATTGCACAGACAGGGATGGAGATAGAAACTAACCCAGCTTCACTCTTTGCTCTCGCTTGTCGAGGAAAGAGGTGAGTAGAGCCAGTGCCTCCCCCTGAACCCCCATCTCCCTCAGGCGAGATGTTAGCACTGAGGGAGAGAGGGTATCGAAGGCGGCAGTAAGGTCTAAGAGGATCAGGAGGGAGGTCTGTCCCCCATCCACACACATACGGATATTATCCAGTACTATGGTGAGGGCAGACTCTGTACTATGTTCCCTCCTGAATCCATGCTGGGAGGGATCCAAACAGCCAGAGTTTTCCACGAAGGCAGCGAGATGTTTATTCAGATGGATTTCTAACATCTTCGCGGGGGCTGGGAGCAGTGAGATGGGGCGGAAATTCTTTAGTACCCCAGGGTTGAGAGAGGGTTTCTTGAGTAAAGGTCTTACTACTGCATTCTTCCACTGCTGGGGAAAAATGCCCTCCCTCATGGCTCTGTTCATGATGTCTACAAGGGGGGGTAAAAGAGAATTTCCGCACTGCTTTAAGATCTTAAGCGGGCAGACATCTAGAGGAGAGCCAGATTTAATTTTACTGAGCAGTATCTCTGCATCCTGTAGGGAGAGAGAGGGGAAGGATTCCAGGCACCATACCGGAGACTTCTCCGAAGGGCCAGAGTCCAGGACAGCAAGGGCAACGGGCTTGGTGGTAACAGGTTTCAGCAACTCTAGAGCGGTATAAATGTCCAGGATCTTAGTCTGGAAGAACGTCGCAATATTGTTGCAGAACTCCTGTGACGCAATCACCGGATCAGGGGTCTGAAGGGTGGTAAGTGAATCTGCTATCCTAAAGAGCTCTTTAGGAGATGAAAGTGAGGAAGTTAGGGCAGTAAATTATTCTTGTTTTACCCTAATAACTTCCAGTTTATACTTTCTTATCAAGATCTTATGGATTTCCTTCTCCCTTAGATCCCAGCTGGTATGCCATAGACGCTCCTGTCTCCTGGCTTCCGGTCGGAGTAGTCTTAGATGCTCCGTGAACCATGGGGCTGAAGGTCTTTTCCTAGCAGAATAGCATGGCCCTATAGGGGCCAAAGAGTCCAAAGCCTCTGTAATGATCTTATCGTATTGTGAGACAGCAGACTGGACATTGTCCCCCAAGGAAGTAGACAAACTGGTGATCCAGGGTGTGAAGGAACCTTCTGTGATATTATTCAGATTCCTACGTAATTCCGTCTTGCTCTGAATATTTCTAAAACCATCCAGGATCAGACAGGACATAGTGAATGGTACGGCCAAGTGATCTGACCATGACAGAAAAAAGGAATCTTTTACTGTCAATCTCCGATCGTTGGAAAAGATTCCATCGAGCGTATGTCCTGCTCGATGGGTGGCCACTTTCACCAATTGGAAGAGTCCACAAGCTAGGATAACATCCACCAGGGAGATGGTGTCATGGGCCTCTGACAGCTCAAGATGGAAATTAAAATCTCCTGGAACCGTCAAGTTTTCGCAGCCGAAATAAGGTTCTAGGATGTGAAGCAATTGCAATCCAAAATCGGCTCTAGGGCCGGGAGGACGATAGACCAGAAGTCCGTTAAATGTGAATTTATGGGGGCCTGTGAGAGAAAAATAGAGAGCCTCAAAGGCATCCATAGGAACCTTGATAGGTGTAATAAGGCATTGAAGGCATTCTTTATAAAGAATGGCTAACCCACCTCCCACACGGCCCACTCTGTCATGCCGTACCAGGCAGTACCCCTGCGGGACTGCTTCAACAAGGTCAGGACCAGAGGAGTCCTTTGCCCATGTCTCCGTGACGAAAACCAACGAGGGCTTCCTGTCAAGTATGAGCTCCCTAAACATGATGTTGTT
The DNA here is from genome assembly GCF_964261635.1 of Lissotriton helveticus. Lineage (NCBI taxonomy): Eukaryota > Metazoa > Chordata > Amphibia > Caudata > Salamandridae > Lissotriton > Lissotriton helveticus. The sequence goes on from NC_136065.1 coordinate 25,886,858, forward strand.
CTTAATAAGAGAGCGAGCATTGACAAGAATACAGTCTTCGTGCCGCGTTTTAACTCCAATATCCCCCGGGGAGTATGATAGGTGAGTGGAGGGAGATAAATCAGAGCCACTGGGGCATGCCAGAAAGCAGCCACAGTGCGGAGATGAAAGAAGATCATCAGGAGAGCTTCTATGATAACACGAAAGTCTTGGAGGCTTAAGCCTTAGCATCTCCTGTAGTGAGTACCTACCAGTCAATGAGCCAGCTTCATTTTGGCCAGCCGTCCAGCCGTCCAACCCGTCCTTAGCGCGGACGGGCGCAGACGGGCTGGACTCTGGCGTGACTCCGGCGTAGCGACGGCTTACACGCTGTGCGCACACGCTGCGCGTCATAAGGCCGGTTTAAATAGGGCTCTAGCTACTCTGCCTGCCTACTAGAGCGCCCAATAGTGCAGCGCTTCCCCACACTCACCCAAGATGGCGCCCACCAATTGAAAGAAGCGAGGGTCAGGGCCGCCTGAATAGCGGTGAGGACACAGTTTAAAATGCAGAATTGCGGACAGTGAATAAAAACAAGGGATACTGTGCTAAAAGTAATACCAAAATAAAATGACAAAAACGGGGAATTTAAAAGCGCTAGAAGCGTCTCAAAGCCAGCGCAATGCAAGTAATATGCAGCCAACCAATAGGTTGGTTAGGTAATAGGTAATAGGTAATAGGTAATAGGCATCTAAGATGGCTTAGATGCCTCTTTAGTGGAGAGGGAGAAGATTAGCTGGGACGCGCGCAGAGTAAGAGGAGTAAGACGATTAGCCTAAGTCTGATAGCACATTGTACTTCCTGGCTGTAATGGCGTCCCTTCTGCTTGATGAGCTGCGCACTGCCCAGGGCAGGCCCAGCCTCCTCTAACAGGCACTCCCCACTCTCTAACCCCAGTCTGCCTCCCCACTTCCTCCCCCTGCCTTGGTTCTGAAGAAGTTCTTCTAAAAGCGGCTATTTTCTTTACTACATGGAGCTGCATTTCCTGTAAAAATAGATTTGAGAAATAATATAGTGGCTCTGCCCCCATATTGTCCTTTGGAACTCTGGGAACAGGCACTGTAAACAATGAGGGGGGGTCGGGGCTTAGACGGGACGCGCAAGGCATTCTTGCGTCCCTACTGCATGATAAACCTTGCACCGCCCAGCGCAGGGCCAGCCTTCGAACAGGCACTTTGTAGTAACTGAGTCCACACTGGGTAGATGTAGTTCAAGCTGTTTATTGGAAGATATGTAGATCAAGTGGAACAGCCCCGCCAGGAGCAGCCCGCATGCCGCTCCGCCACATCACAACTGGGGGATAAGCACCCAGACTCCCAACATTCTCATGCACATCATCCCTGCAGCATTCCACAGGCTGGGCAGGTGGTGGAGGAAGCATGTAAATAACATGGACAAGATGCTAGGATACGACATATCTCCTTTTCTTCCATAATGAAAGTAAAAAGGAAGCAACACTGGACAGAAAGAACCATAAAGGAAGGGAGGAAGACATAAGCAGCACAGCGATGCACAGAAATGAACAACAAAGAAGAAAAGTGAGAAACAGAGGAACCAACCCATCCTCCTTTCTATAGATAACAAGAGAAAAGACACAGCGAAAGAAAACAACTGGAAAGAAAACTAAGCATGAAAAGACTAATGACTACCCCACAGACACACCTACTGGCCAGACAGGCATGCGGGAAGGAAAGACACAGTGCAAGAACAATTGTAAGAAATAGTTCAACACTCCGGGATATACAGTAAAGTACAAACATGAGAGTGTGAATAATTTAAAAACACGAAACGATGGATAAAACAAAAAAATTCAATATTACCCATCCTTACGCTAGAACATTTTTAACCAATGAATTAGAAACATTATGTCGCGTAAGGCAAAGGGTAAACAACCCCACAACTAGGATCCCCACTGTAAAGAAACAGTGTAGATAAGACTTTCCACGTAAGGAAAACAACATACGTTATCAAGATGGGGCTAAAACCCATCTTACACCCCTCATATAAGGGATGAACACCTGGGACTGTATCCCATAAAGTCATCCCTCTTGTAAGGGTATGTGACTTTAAACGAGTATTTGGGACTATAACCATTGACCACAAACCTTGGGACTATGACCCATAAAGTCATCCCTCTTGTAAGGGTATATGACTTTAACCATCTATATGGGACTATAACCCATGAAAGATTTGAAATGTAAAATAAATGGGACTATGACCCATCACCTAACCCTGTAGAAGGTTAACAACCTAAGATAGTGGGAATAATGTGAAACGTGGAAAGAGGGACTAAACCCCAAATTTCTGCCCCTCAGACCAGGGGCAAAATGTGAAAAACGTAGAAAGAGGGACTTGAACCTAAATTGCTGCCCCTCAAAAAAGGGACAATGCGTACGGTCCCTATGTAGGGAGAAAACCCATGAAAATATCCTGCCCCTAAAACAAGGGACGGTGCATTTGCTCCCCATGTACGGAGAAAACCCATGAACATTTGAGTAAAAAGGGACTGTAACCCAAAATCCTGGCCCTAAAACAAGGGACAATGGGAAACCCTCATGACATTATGAAATGTGGCAACGGGCATGCAAAAACAATAGTAATATAAGTACTATTAAAAACCGTAACGTAACTCACGCCGGTGAGCGACATCTCAGCCGAGTTGCACAGCCCTGGTAAGATTCTAGTATTGCGGAGCGATGAAAATACAAAAATACTGTAAATAGCCAGCATGACATAAGTGGAAACGTGACATAATGAGCATCAAACATACTAAACCAACTTCCACAAAATATGGACTTATAAAGCGCCTCAGACACTGCAACTCCAGACACAGAGCGTTGAAAATGGAGCTTCCAGCCGCAGACTTGCTAACTCCATACACAGAAACATAAAAGAACGTGGTGAAAATAAACTTCACACAGAGGAAAAGTGTGAGAAAGACTACATGGAAAACAGCAACCAGTCAAATTCCAACTAGGCAGTAGATGGCAGCGTAACTCTGAGCAGAGAATACTGAAAAACCATACCTGCGTAAAGACAAAATCTCACCCTACAGTTTTGAACATTACCACGCTGCACTTGAGCAAACAACGATTAAGTGAGTCATTGTTCATGTTGTAAAGTCACCGCTACTCTGATAAGCCTCTCAATCGTGTTCTGCCAATTTCAGGAGTACGTGGTTGGCAGAAATGAAGGTAACCATGCAGCAACCGAAAGATGGTGGCACGTTAATCATTCCTCGCTGGATGGCTCACAGAGCGCCCATGCTGAAGTGCGACCTTCAGCAGTTCAATCCAGAGCACGACCGCCGGCGGCAGATCCTTCTCCCACCTCTCCGCCAAAACCTGGAACCCCCTCCCCACCAACCTATGGCAGACCCAAGACCTGCTGACCTTCAAAAGACTCCTCAAGACCTGGCTCTTCGATCAGTAGCAGCCCCCCTCCCCCCCAGCGCCTTGAGACCCTCATGGGTATGTAGTGCGCTTTATAAGTGCCTTGATTGATTGATTGAATGCGATCCTTAATGACGAAGACTTCGAGACAAGGATCCACTCTTCAACAAGATGACGGTAGGTTTGCACGCGCCCATGTAGCTCGTGCCTCTTTTTACACAAACATGATGGCGGTTTGTTAACACCAACATCGTGAAGTCCCAACTGTCACCAACAATAATAGACCAACATTTTCTCCCATAACTTTACTCCATAGACTGCTAAATTAAACTATCAACGCGGCGAAAAGGAAGAGTGCCAAACGATGGTGCTCTGAGACTAAATTAGATACACGCCTTACTGCTAAGTCCAACTTGAAAACTGTTGATGAACTTATGAACAAACATCAACATTGCCGGTCACAACTGAATTCCCCATGTAACTTGTGTGAAGTCTGTGCTGTAAACATGCTTACCATGAAATAGAAAATAACGCTGCATACTGCCCTTGACTGTGCAGTTCTTGACTATGAATACCAGGTGACAATGAAGGTTGTCTTTTTGCTACGTGAAGGCGCAGTTCTTAATTTATCGATACGTCACAGTGTACAGCACGCTTGGGCTGGGGCTGTCCGATGTAATGGACACTGGTGGGCCTTCAAAGCGGGCTGTATTTTTCTGCTTTGTTTCCTTTGCTGCAACATGTGTTTCAAAAAGTCTTGTTGGCAATCAACTTCCGCTGTGAGTGTGTCCTTTCGTGACAGCGACTTGTTGCTCTTGAAAGTCGTCTGCTTGTGTCGATTGTTGCTCCTATGTCTCGTCTGCGCTTGAAGGCCGAGAAACTTCTTCCAATCCTGTTGTGTGTTTGTAGAAGTCGTCTTGATCTTTTTCCAGGCCACTTGTACCAATAGTAGAGCATGGGGCCGTCTCCAACTCGTCGCCATAAATAATGTAGTAACTGAGTCCACACTGGGTAGATGTAGTTCAAGCTGTTTATTGGAAGATATGTAGATCAAGTGGAACAGTCCCACCAGGAGCAGCCAGCATGCTGATCAGCCACATCTCAACGGGGGGATAAGCACACAGACTCCCAACAATCTCATGGCGGATGTATGCTTGAACAACTACTTCCCAAACCACGAATTCCTAAACCACGAAGGCTAAACAACGAGTATAGCCAAACAACTACATTTTTAACCACGAATTCCTCAGCCACGATAAAAAACACCGAGTGGGGGCGTGGCCAAGATGGCGGCGGAGTAAGACGTGCTTCACTGTCCCTCCGGCGCTGGGCCTTTCATAGCCTTGTTTAGCACTTACCCCGGCCTCCTTCACGGCTTTCTGTGCGACCCCGGATCCACTGGGGGTCGGGTCCGGCGATTGGTATCGAGCGAGGGGAAGATTGGCTTGAAACCGCCGTCGACCCGAGGCGGCCTAGCGGAGAGACCGGCCGGCGCTGCTGGGCCTCCGTGGTGTGCTCCGGCTGCATTGTGCCTGCTGCGGGCCGCGGCGGTCCTGAAGAAGAACTGCTTGGGCCGCCGGTCGGAGGAGAGTCGCATCGGCGGCGACCGGTGCAGTAGAGAGAGCCGACGCTGGTGCGGAGGCGGAGCCAAGGGGACGACGCAGCGGCACCTCCCGACCCGGCCTGTGAGGAACGCGAGCCCGGGGACTGTGGCCTAGCTGTGGTGGAAGGACCCGACCGCCGGATACCGCGCTGGTGGCACTCGCTGGGACTTCCGCGGGGGCCTGCCCTGCGAGCCCGGGAGATGTGGAAGTATCGCATCCTGCAGTGGAGGGCGCCTGGGCGTCCGAACTCACGAACTGCCTGGGCCGGTACGACCTGGAACTGCGCGACGGGCGGAGCCACGGTCGGTCGGGGACCGGGCCTCCCTGCGTCACCAGGGGAGTTGTGGTTCTCCTGGCCTGATCCCTGTGTGGAGCGAGGAGGTGGCGCACCTGGGGACGCGAGCCCCCGCTGGGGCCCTCCGTGCAAGTTGGAAGCTGCCGGTTAGCAAGGAGCCCGACGGGGCACACAGCAGCAATCCTGCTGGGGTCGGGAGCGGCCTAGTAACCATCGCCTTCTGGGACCGAGCTCTGGCCCCCACCAGCGGGGAAGGAAGACGGTCTTGAGGACCGAGGTGCCACGGGTTGGGGACCGGATCGCTGTTGAGCTGAGGACCCAGAGAAGTGTGTGGGGTGCCCCGAGTGGACCCCGGGCTCTGTGGCACTTGGCCTGCGCTACTGGCCGAGCCTGGAACAGTGACTTGTGAGACGTCACGCACCCTCCTACATCGGGCGACTCATCTGGGTACGGGCCCGCGGGTGGTGCTGACCTACAGCGCCCGGCTCTCTCTCGCCCGACTCAGGTCAATTGGACCACCGGTGGCCACGGGAGCAGCGCCCCCACTTGTGATCAGCTACAGGGGCCCGACGGGGTTCCGCTCTCCTGCACGGTGCTTTTCCGCTTTCCCCACGGACGGAGGGGTGCAGCAGTGATGGCCGCCTCGCAGCGCAAGGGGAAGCCCGGTAAGGAGGGTACGTCCAAGAGCTCCCAACCACCGGCCTCACCTGGCCCCAGTGCCTCACCCGGGAGGAGCGATGATGAGGCTCCGGCCACCAAAGCTTTCATGACAGAGCTCTTCACCTCGATAAAGGAAGATATCTCGGAACTTGCATCGGATCTATGTGAGGTGCGGAGAGACGTCGACGGTATCGGGGAGCGTGTGGCCACGCTAGACGATCACGACCTTAGCATGGCCAATGATGTCCATCAATTGCAGCAGGATGTACTCCGTCTCATGGAACAGAACATAGACCTCCAGGCCCATGCGGAGGACCTGGAGAATCGTTCCCGAAGGAACAACATCCGCATAAGGGCGGTGCCGTGGGATGGCGAAGCTGGAGACCTCCGAGGATATGTGCAGGCGCTCTTTTTACAAATACTGGGCGAGGAGGACCTACACGAGATCAGGTTGGATAGGGTCCACAGGGTTGGGTTGCCCAGACGTAATGGTGGCCCTCCCCCTGACATTCTTGTATGTGCGCATGACTTCCAGCTCAAGGAAAGAATCCTTAGAAAGGCGCGGGACATTCCCTCCCTGCAATTTCATGAACATCGTCCCCAACTTTATCAGGACCTGGCTGCCACGACACTCCAGAAGAGGCGCGAATTCCGGCCGGTGACAGCCTACTTGCGAGAGCACAACATCTCCTACTCGTGGGGCCATCCCTTCCGCATAGTCTTTCGATGGCAAAATAGACTGGCTCAGATTCGATCTCTCCGGGAGGCAAAGGAGCTTCTGGGCATTGACGACGAGACCCCTGCACCTGACCCCCGCAGCCCGTCACCTCGGAGGAGGCGTCGATCCTCGTCATGGCACAGAGTGGGTTCAGAGGCGAGTCGCAGACGACCGGATCGCACAACTAGCCTACAGGAGAGAGGAAACGCGGTGGCGTCCGTGGCTTCTGTGACACTGATGTCCTCTCAGCAGAGCTCCGGGCGGCCTGATTTTCGGGCAGCTGGCCCATGGTGCCGGAGGGACACGTGTAATCAGGTACTGGGGGTATGCTTGTACTTTCTGAGAAGACACCCCGGTCTTCGGCCTTGGGAGCACCCTTGTTGAACTCCCGATCCTGCCCCCTGGGAAGTTGCCCTCAGGGATGGTTTATTTCAGGACTGTATCATTTTGTTTTGTGGGTTTTTGGTATGTTGGGGGGGAGTAGGGTGGCTGGGCGAGGGAGGGGGGACTGGGGGAGGTTTTGTTGGGGCGGGTGTTGGGGTGGGTGGGGTGGTAGTGGCGACAACTGGATGCTTGTTGACGGTATTGCGCGTGTGGGGGATGAGATTGGCTGGCTCTTGCATATGTTCTTCTCTACCTATTGTGCTCCAAAGGGGGGCTCTCTGATGGACTCCTCTCCATGCTTGCTCAGGGACCGGAGGGGTTGGAGGCGTGGGACTGGATGCGGGGACAGGCGACGAGTGGGGAGGGATATGAACAGGTGTGCACAGGGGGGACCTGTTGCGGACAGGGAAGATTGGAAGTGTGTGATGTGGACGAGGTGGGGATGTGTTGCTTTAGCGATTGTGGAGCGTTGGGGCTTGCTGTGTCCTCATGCCTCTTAGCATTGGCACATGGAACGTGAAAGGTCTCAACTCCCCACAGAAATGTCAAAAGTTATGGAAATACTTGTTGGACCATCATCTAGATGTGGTGGGTCTCCAGGAGACCCATCTAGCGCGTAAGGATGAGCTCCGGCTCCGTCACAGGCAATTCCCCCTCATATATAGATCCTCTGCCTCTACTAAGCACAAGGGAGTGGCTCTTCTTTTTCGGGCGTCCCTCCAATTCCAGCCTTTAGGAGTGAGTTGTGACAAAGAGGGCAGATGGTTGATGGTCAAAGGATTGCTTTTTGGCCGCTTGTGTACGTTTGTGGTAATATATGTGCCCAATGCCCAACAGAATAGCTTTCTTCAGGGTTTGTTGGATAAGGTAGGAAGTTTTGTAGAGGGTCATTTGTTTGCCATGGGTGATTTTAATATGGTGTGGGATAAAGCCCTAGACAGCTCCCGTGCCCAGAGGACAGACTCTGGCGTCTTTTCCGCTGCAGCGAAGGACAAGGTGGAGGAACTAGGACTGATAGATGGCTGGCGCACTGTACATGCTCAGACACAAGACTATACATTCTTCTCCCACGTACACCACACCTATTCCCACATTGATCATATTTTTTTAAGCCAGGCGCTCAGGGGAGATGTCCGCGATTCTAGGATCTTTCCACTCTCTGTCTCAGATCATAGCCTCCTGGTCCTTATGCTACAGTGGTCGGCGAGGGGAGATGGCTTTCGGAAGTGGTACTTTCCGGCGGTGCTAGTTAGAGATGATACACCCTGTAAGGAACTCAGGAAGGCCATTAGGGAGTTCCTGAATCTTAACCCGACCTCGGATACGTCGGTATTCAACACATGGGACGCCTGTAAGGCTTCCTTGAGGGGCACCTGCATAGCTCTCAATGCGGCTCTTAATCGCTTGAGGAGGGAAGAGCGGGAGAAATTGGAGGCGGAGCTAGCGGAGCTAGCGGACTTAGAACGGGCGCACAAGCTGAACCCCTCTCGAACGACTCTCCGACCGCTGACGGCTGTCAGGGGAAAGTTGAAGGCCCACTACAACAACCGTGCTGAGTTCACTCTCCTGAGACTGCGGCGAGTATCGTACTCACAGGGGAACAAGGTGGGACGGCATTTGGCCCGTCAACTTTGTGAAAAAAGGGACAGAGAATACATTGGGGGGATTCAGGACCCCGCAGGCTCCGTACGGCATCGGGATGTAGAGAAGGCGGACATCTTTGGGCAATTTTACGCGGCCCTTTACAAGGGTGATCCCCTGGATCAGAGTGCGCAGGACGCATTTCTATCTGGCCTCCCCATTCCGCAGGTCTCTAAGGAACGAAACGAACAATTGACGGCCCCCTTCTCCAGGGAGGAGGTGCTGGAGGCGATTAAGGCCCTGAAGCCTAATAAGGCGCCCGGCCCGGATGGCTATACTGCTTACTTCTACCAATCGTTTGCGTCTGAATTGGCTGACTGTTTGGTCTCCCTCTTCAACGAAATGGCAACCACTGGGCAGACCTCTGGCACTATGGCCGAGGCCATGATCACGGTGATCCCCAAACAGGGAAAGGACCCCTCCAGATGCGCGTCATACCGCCCAATAGCCCTCCTAAATGTGGACGCTAAATTATACTCCTCTATCATTGCCCGCCGACTACAGGATCTGATGCCGGCCATTATACATCCGGATCAGTCCGGGTTCATTAAGGGGCGGCAAACGCATGACAACCTACGGCGGGTGATGCACCTCATAGAGAAGGCCACCAGATTCCGCATTCCGGCGGTACTGGTGGGGCTGGATGCCGAGAAGGCGTTTGATCGCGTCGACTGGGGATTCCTGTTCCGCACCATGGCCGCCTTTGGTTTTTCGCGCCAGTTCCTGACGATGATCCGTGCTAATTACAGTTGCCCTACTTCGCGGGTGCTGATTAACGGACACAGATCTGCTTGCTTCTCTCACTCCCGGGGTACGAGGCAGGGGTGCCCTCTCTCCCCTCTCCTCTTTGCCTTGAGTATCGAACCCTTAGCCCTGGTGATACGGGAGACTGAACAGATCAAGGGCCTTCCTTTTACAGGGGAGCAGCACAAAATATCCCTTTTTGCGGATGACGTGCTGTTATCATTGGGAGACCCGGCTCATTCCCTGCCGCATGTCAGCGAGGTGCTTTCCCGCTTTGAGGCGGTTGCGGGGTTCAAGGTCAACTTTGACAAATCGTACATACTGAACCTAACTCTTCCTCCGGCGGAAGTGGAGCGAGTGAGCTTGCTCACGGCCTTACAATGGACTCCTACCTCCCTATTGTATCTGGGGGTACACCTGACGCCTAATATTGGAACCTTATTTGCGGCCAACATTACCCCTATGCTAGCCGCGGTGCGGAATGACCTGGACCGGTGGAAACCGAAATTCCTTTCATGGCTCGGCAGGATCCATGCCCTCAAAATGGTCCTCCTGCCTAAATTTCTTTATCTTTTCCAGGCCCTCCCTATTCCTTTGGACATGGACTTTTTTCGCCGCTTACGGACCCTGATGCTGAAATATGTCTGGCAGGGTGGCCGAGCTCGTATCCCCTTCGCAACGCTGCGACGACCGCGGAGGGAGGGTGGGGTGGGATTCCCTGACATGCTCCTCTACTATAAAGCTGCGCAGCTACGGGTGGTGGTGGAATGGTCCCAGCAGCTTTCAGAGAAACACTGGCTGCATATGGATAGGAGCGTGGCTGGGAGGTCGATTTGGGACTTGATTTGGAAACCCAGATCAGACCGGCCGAGAAATGCCTGCATTAGCACCCCCCACTAGCACTGTTCTGAAGGTGTGGGACACAGTCACTGGCGACGACCGATGGACCACGTTTCCGTCTCCCTTCACCCCCATTCACTTCAACCCGGCCTTCCCACCGGCTCTGCAGGAGGGACCTTTTAGGCTATGGAGGGAGGGAGGCTGTAGGGCACTTACACATCTGTTCCATGGGGCTACTCCGCTCACGTTTCACAACTGCATGCGCGATTATGGGGTTCCAATCACTGAGCGCTTTCGCCACGCCCAGCTTCTCCACTGGGCTACATCGGCGGGGACTGCAGGAGCCGCTACCCGATCACTTTCCCCTTTCGAATCCTTTATTCTCCGCACCTCCACGATGCGGGGGACGATCTCCTACTTATATGGGCTGTTATTGACCACTGCGGTCTCCCCGCGCCCCCGCTATATGGAACAGTGGGAAGTCCATTTGGGTCGTGACGTCTCCGATGTTGAATGGAAGCACCTCTGGAGCGACATTGTGACGCACAATCACTCTGTGCACCTTAGGGAAGCCCACTTGAAGACCATGCATGATTGGTACCTTTACCCGTCCAAACTTCACCGAATATTCCCAACTTCTTCGGATAGATGCTGGAGGGGGTGCGGCCTGTTGGGGGACTTCCACCACATCTGCTGGGACTGTCCGGTCATCCGCCCCTTCTGGGCTGAAATTCTCTCCCACATCAAGGATATCTTGGGATATCCGATTTCGGACTCTATCGCTTGCGTGCTGTTGGGTCTTCGGGATCCACTATTGGAGCACCAGACTAAGGCGGATAAACGCATTCTGTGGCTTTGTTTAGGGGCGGCTAAGCTCACACTGGCGGCAGCATGGAAGAAACCTCAGGCCCCGGCTATCTCATTGTGGCATGCGAGACTCTGGAGCTTACTGAGCATGGAGAGAATGGCGGACATCTTCTTGGGCAATTTTAAGAATTTTCTGTTCCGTTGGGACCCACTGGTCTGTTTCTTGTCACGTGGCCTGCCGTCTGCGGTGTGCCCGCCTACGCTACGTGCGCTCCATCTGTTCCAAGTTTAAGCGGATTGTATGCCTATGACGCTCGGTATGGAGAGAGAATGTCTGTGTTGTCACCACTGGGGGCGTGGGGGTGGGTGGGGAACAGTTGGGGAAGGGGTTTGTTGACTTGTTGACTATTGCGAAACTATTCAGCCTTTTGGGGATTCGGAGCTTCTGTACTATTTACTGCACCCTTCTTCTACCTGCCCTGAGCTGGGTTGGATCTGGGCCTGGGAACTCTCAAGCATGCACTGGACTTGCGTATGGACTTGGTTATCATGCTTGACACCTCATCCGGCTACCCCTCGCTCATGACTTCAAGTGCTTCTTGCAGCTCCCCTGTGAGGGTTCTTTTTTTAGCGGAATTGTCGCCTTTATGATTCTCTCTATGCTTTCCTCTTCCCCTTCCAACAAAATTTTCAATAAAAATATATTTTACAAAAAAACACCGAGTGACTGGCCAATAGATGGCTCTATTGATTTTATTTTCCCTTCTTAAACGTCCTTGTCAAGAGTAGATGTGCTCCTATAAAAAAATGTATTCATAACCTGCACTCGTAGTTCATATTTTGCAATGTGTTACAGCTGCAAAGTGTAATGCATCTGTCAGCCTAGTTTCTGCCGAGTGAGCACACTCGGATATTTATCGTTTACAAATTATAAATGGTTTTAACCATTCTGCGCTTTGCAAATGACATGCTTCCAGGCCCCGGGTGTGGAGTGAGGTAGGATAGAACTGCACGCGAGCAGATACTACAACATAGAGGAGAAGTCATCAGCAAAGCGAAGGAGACAAGAGTAGTCACAGACCTGAGTCAACAAAGGACCATCAGCGTAAAGGTGTGAGATGCAGAGCGAAAGAAGGACATGATGGTGAAGCTGCATTAAGAGTAGAAACAGCACCAAAGGGATACGAATTAAGGTGGAGGGTGAAAGGTGAGGAAGGGGGAGGTGGACTCAGGAGATGAGAAATGTAGGTAAAGGAGAAATAAGGCAGACTAATAAGAACCTGAGGAGGTCGGAAAAGGGCATCAGGAAATAGCTAAATGTTGGTGTTAGTAACTAATTTATCTAAAGCTTGATTAGATGCATATTTTAATTTGTCTGGAATTGAAGGAGATCTTTCTAGTGGGAGTGAGTTTCAGAGTTTCATCCATTGCAGAATGAATGTCTTGCAGTCTGATTAGGGAACATTAGACAGGTGTTGGTCTGAAAAAAGGTTGGGATAATCCATAATTTACAGAGGCCTTTGGGTGTCTGGTGGGGCTGAAGCAATTAAGTAATATTAATATGCAGTTATAAATCCCTATACTTCATATTAAGAGACTTGTCATTTTAATTTCAACAGTGCCATCTACTGGCCAGTCACAATGTCTTTTTTTTCGTGGTTAAGGGAAGTCGTTGTTCGAGTAAGTCGTAGTTAGGAATGTCGTGGTTATGGATGTCGTCGTTGTTCAAGTCAGTCGTTTTTAAATCTTCGTTACAAAGGCTGTTTCCCCTCATGGCATCATCCCTGCAGCATCCCACAGGCCGGGCAGGTGGTGGAGAAGCATGTAAATAACATGGACAAGATGCTAGGATACTACTCACTTCCCACTCTCCAACCCCCACCCGCCCCCCCCTGCCTCGGTCCTGACCCCCTCTGATGCTAAAATGGTAAAGAAAATAAATAACATTTTAAAAAAAGTGCTGTGAAAGTGACCGTGAAACACACAACGCGTATTATTGGATTAGTGGAGTACCTGTTAAAATGAACTTGAATTCAATGAGGGCACACACAGCTGAACAATGTAATGTACAGAAAACTGTGGTAAAGTTACGGTTTCCATTCACTAGCTAGTCACTCCTGCCACCTAGTGGAAATTATCAGTTTTCCTTTTAAAAACAAATGACTGAGAAACAGCTGAGGCTGCTTGCAGTGAGCAGAAGAAATCAATACTATTGATAGAGCGCTAGGATCAGACACTGATCCATTACCTCGGCTGACTGCAGCCCCATCCAGGATCAATATTTCTCAAGTCTCGTGGTTTTACACACAGTATGCATCTCCCTACTTTTATGATTTGCAGATAATATTTTAATTCTCAATTTCAAAGCACCGCTCATATATCGGGCAGGTGTGACCATTAACAATGTAAAGATTTTGCGTTAAAGAAGCGCACTGACGCCATACCAGTGGCCAGTGTGCGCTATACAAATACAGGGTATTAGAAGAGAAAAAAACAAACGCAACGCTCCTTTAAGAATAGCTCAATCCCAATTTATTTTAAATATCGGTTCAGCAGTTATGGCAATTAATATCTACAACTCTCAGTCCACAATTCCCAAGAAGAGAAACTCTGCAAGGGTGGATGTTGACAGCTCACTGTGCAGAGCCCACGTGGAGCGATTCTCGGTTGTGTGACCTGCATTATCTACTGATGAAGCTCGAGATCAGGCTCAAGTTGGCCTTTCTAAAGATGCCAAACAAACCAGGAGGTCTCCTTACAAGTCCAATTAGGGACAAGGGGAAATAAATGAATAACAGAACAAGTCCCTATAATTCCAGGAAGGAAAGAGAATTTTTGTGCATCCACTGATCACTCAAGAACCCATTAGTACTACATAAATATAATCACAAATGTGTAAAAAAATACCTAAGAACAAGTCAATATTAAAAAAAAAAATTGCACAATTTATTTAATAAAATACAATATTTTGCACAAGAAAAAGTGCCATACAATAACATTAAAAATGTATCAATACACTTAGAAAATAATAAAATACAGATTGTCAAAATGTGTCAATGCACATAGGAAACAATAAAAACATGCACAGTGTGACCTTAGGCATGGGTGTTTGCATCGGCATAAAAACAGGCTAAGAACAGTCCGCTTACTCTGCACAATCCTCCCATTCGAAAGATCCCCACAACAGCTGATAAAGATGCATTTAGACCAAATGAAACTTGATTTCAATAACCCGGGCAAGAAGATGCTGTCCGCCCCCAATATCACTACAAGAATTTAAAGGTGCCATGGAAAGTTTACAAAGAAGAAAGGCGGTCGGACCTGAAGGGATTCATCCTGAATTCTTACACAATTAAATTCTCTTATAGTAACATTCTTTGTGCCACTCCTAAGAGGGGTCCAACAAGGCTTATTTTTTCCACAGTTGTCGACACGGACCGATATCATTGTATTTCTTACCAAAATACAATGCCCACCAACTCATATGCCCATTTCCCTAGTTACCAGTGATTTGAAACTGTATTCAAAGATGATGGCCTGGCATCTGAGAGGGGTTATTGCCAAGGCCGCATCGGCATGGAGCATGGTTTCATACCCGGCAAAGGAACACTCAGTCATATTCACTGGGCACTCACTCTTTTGATATGTCCGCTAACAGCGGCTCTTTCTTGGCAATGATCCTGCTCGTCGCAGAAAAAGCCTTTGATAGAGTGGCATGGATATATTGATGGAGAGTCATAAAAAAGATGGTTGTTCCAGCGCATTTCATTAAATCAATAGAGGTTCTTTACAACCAACATGAAGCCAAATGACAGGTTATGGGGAAAGAGAGTATAAGGATAAAGCGTGGGACCCAGCAGGGCTCCCCCTGCCCCCCTCTACTCTTTGGAATACATTTAGAACCCTTCACCCGCACAAGTGAGCGGTTACAGCCACATATGGGCACACGACTGAGCATAAGCAGATGATCTTGCCATAATGACCAAACGGCAGAAACATCCATTGGAGAAATAGAACACGAGGCAAAGAAATTTGGTGCAATTCTGGGCATCGCCAATAGAACTCAGATACTGGCAGATATATACACCAAAATTCAGGATTCCAGAAAGATACAAAATAAAATATATGTAGGGGTAATCTTGATGGTTATTATTGATAAAGTAGTATCTCTGAATCATGATGATCCACTAAAATGTAAGACAAAAAATCCTAAACAATTGATTAGTTTACATTTTGCTCTAATTGGTGAATGCAATGTTATTAAGATGACAATATTGCTTATGTTTTTTTAACTTATTTAGAGCATTACCTCTAGACTTGCATACTGCTTGGGTCAATAAAATAGATTTGATGTGCGATATCTTCGGGCTGTAAACGATTTAGACGACCCTTGAAATATCTTAGACTACCATTAACGAGAGGCGGGCGGCTTCTACTAAACTTCGAATTTTATTATTTTTCAGTTAGAATTCAACATATGAGCTTTCTAGTTATGAGCCACACTGATAAAAATTAATATCCCATAAGCCTTCCATCTGTATGCGAATTATGGGCCATATGTATAAAGCTAATTAGCATTCGCAAAGGCCGAAATTCTGCGAATTTCGGCCTTTGCGAATGCTAATTTGATAAATGGTATGTATCAAACATTTTTGCATCAAAATAAGGAATCGCAAAATTTGCAATTCCTTATTTTGCAATTGCACTTAAGGAATCGAAAATTTTGCGATTCCTTAAATGCAATGTATCAAAGAAAAAATATGCAAAAAATGCCCATAAGGATTCGCAAATTACCACCAACTTCTAGTTGGTGGTAAGTTGCGAATTCTTTAAAAAAAGTTTTTTTCAAAAAAACCAAAGGTGCCATATGACGCCCATACATGCCCTTAGGGCATGTATGTGCGCCATATGCCCCAACATGTCATTTTCAGGGGTGCAGCAGGGTGTTCTTGAGACACCCCTGCACCCTTGAAAAAATTCCTATTTTGCGATTAGCAAATTGCTAATCGCAAATTCCCCCTTCATTCCTTTGGGCCTCCTGGCCCATAGAAATGAATGGGTAATTTGCGATTAGCAATTTGCTAATCGCAAATTAGGAATGGTAAGGAATCGCTATAAAAAAGCGATTTTGTACATACATACCGTTTTGCGAATTCTAAATAGCGATTCCTTAAAAATCGCTATTTAGAATTCGCCAAAACGGAACTATGATACATATGGCCCTATGTCTTGGTAAAGATGTGAACAGCTTTGGAGTTGAATTCACCGAACAGAACCTTACTAAAGCGTGTGCTTCAGGGTTGCACAATCAGGTACTAAGACTTGGAAATATGTGGCTAAGAATGTTCACAATTCTGAAGTATAATTAGAGATTAGATATATATGAATTGGTTAAAAATACATTTTGTATAGTAAGCTATTCCATACTATAGCTACTGGAAAGACCACAACATCAAGTTATATTATACATTTTTTCTTGAAATAGAAACTAATGTCATGGAATCTCAGTTATAGAGCTGGAGTGAAAAGCTGAACTTAGTTGGGGAAAAGTAAAGTTTCCGTAATCTGTTTGTTTAGGGAATTTTCCTCCTTTTTCTGCAAATACAGCACTGCAAAATTAAAAACAACTTGTATTATACTCCTCCTAAATTATTTAACTGGGGCTGCCAGGGTAATGATGATTGCCACACTGTCATCAGGCGGGTGCTGACATTGTACATATGGTTGATAATCGCACAGTACTGCAAGGTTAACGGTATAAAATATTTGGTTTTATGGAAACACTGCATAAGCAAATTATGCCCACTTCAGATCTCATCATAGGCATAGATGACTCATTAATTGGCTTAAGCGGATTTCATGATGCTTTATTTGTTGTTAAAGTCATCAGTGGCTCGTGCATCACTTCAGGATGGCTGGACGCTGATCCCCTACTTTTCATCAGTGGTGGGCACGCTGCCTGGCCGGCTTTCATCTGGAAGCATCTTATGAATGTAAAGGTAAGATGGAGAAGAAAAGGAGATACTATCTGGGGACCTCTACATTATTAGATTCATCAATTGTAGCTCTTAGGAAGATGGAATTTCTGAATTGCTATTCATGGCTGAAATTCTATATATTGCAGATTCTCAACTTTGCATTGATTTTAAATGTTCCACTCCCCAAAAAATAATACTGAATTCCTAGACTCATTCCTTAACAAAATGGACATGGTATCTCTATAATAATCAAGTACAGCTGTATGGCACCGCACGCCATTGACTCGTCATGCCTTGCAGTAGTACAGCAAGGGGACTTTGTCAGCTGCTCTCCAACAACCAAACTGAGGATGTATTTGTACAATTCACTGTGTTTGTTCCACCTGTGAGACAGGAGCCTGCAGGGCCATTCCACAATAATGTCTAACTCATCAGAAAAACGAGGAAAAAAGTGATTGAAGACAGAATCTCCACACAGGCACAAAACAGCAAAGAACTCTTCAACATCATCAAGGGGTTTGCCCAACCTTCCAGCAAGTCTACCGACATCCCTCCCTCACAAGACCTCTGCAACGAACTCAGCACCTTCTTTCACCACAAAATCAAGAGCATCTACGACCACTTGGATGAAGACAACCAACACACGGAACCCCCACCAACCACCCTGAAGCCAACGATTGACATCTGGACAGCCCTCACCACCGAAGACACACTGAAGACCATGAAGTCAATACACTCCGGGGCCCCCACAGACGCCTGCCCCCACCACATCTTCAACAGAGCCGCCGACACCTTGGCACCCATGCTCTGCCACACTAGCACTCAACCCCTTCCAATCCGGCTTCAGGAAAAACCACAGTATGGAAACCACCCTCCTCGCCGCAACAGATGACATCCGCGCCCTACTGGACGAAGGAGAAACAGTAGCCATCATCCTCCTCGACGTCTCAGCGGCATTGGACACGGTCTCCACTGCACCCTAACACGCAGATTTCACGATGCAGGGATCCAGGACAATGCCCTCGACTGGATCAGCGCCTTCCTCTCTGAGAGAACTCAGTGGGTCAGACTCCCCCCTTTCCTCTCGGACCCTACACCAACAACCTGCGGAGTCCCTCAGGGGTCTTCCCTCAGCCCAACGCTCTTATACGTTTACATGGCTCTGCTCGCCCCCATCGTCAAAACCTACATACTCAACATTGTGTCATACGCAGACGACACCCAACTCATCCTCTCCATATGCAACAAACCCAACACCGCCAGACACAACTTTCGAGGAGGCATGGAAGCCGTCGCCAAATGGATGAAAAACAGCTGCCTAGAACTAAACACCAACAAGACAGAAGTACTCATCATGTGCCCAAACCCCGATGCCTGGAACAACACCTGGTGGACCCCTGCCTTCGTAAACACGCCCACGCCCACGGACCACGCACGCAACCTGGGAATCATCCTGGACTCCGAGCTCAAAATGGACAGCCAAATAAACTCATTCTCGTCCTCCTGCTTCCACACCCTCCGCCTCCTATGTAAGATCTTCAAATGGATCCCCCTTAAACACAGAAAGACAGCCATACCTCCTGATCACCAGCAGACTCGACTATGGCAACACACTCTACACCGGAATAAACAAAAACCTCACCCGCAAGCTACAGAACATCCAGAACGCCACTGCAAGACTGGTCCTTAACCTACCAAGACACTGCCACATCTCTCAGCATCTGCACATACTCCACTGGCTCCCCATTGAGGCAAGAGTCACCTTCAAGATGCTAACCCACGCTCACAAGGCCCTCCACGACACTGGACCGGCATACCTCTACAGCTGACGCAAATTCCACGCACCCCAAAGGACCCTACGATCAGCCCAGCTCTCCTAAACTGTGGTCCCAGTGCCAGAAAAACCAGAGCGGGAGGCCGCTCCTTCTCCTTCCTTGCGGCCAGAGCCTGGAACTCCCTGCCCCTCCACCTCGGTCAGACATTGCTCTCCATCTTTGTAAGAACCCTCAAAAGCTGGCTCCTCGACAGACCCCCTCCTTGATGGACTGGAACCTGCAAAACCCCCTCCCCCTCCAGCTCCTTGAGACCCTTACGGGTGAGTAGCCGCGCTTAA
This sequence comes from Lissotriton helveticus, assembly GCF_964261635.1. NCBI lineage: Eukaryota > Metazoa > Chordata > Amphibia > Caudata > Salamandridae > Lissotriton > Lissotriton helveticus. The sequence goes on from NC_136065.1 coordinate 25,906,052, forward strand.
CAAGCGCTTGATTGATTGATTGATTGAATGTATTTATTATCATTCTGCTTCAACTCTTTTCTTGTGTTCTTAAGTAAACCTATTCTTTGGACACTTTCTTAAATACACAATTGTAATAACACAATTCTCGCAAGAGATAAACTTTTTTTCTGTACATCGGGGTATTCCCACAGGTGGTGTGTCTGCAGGATCTATAGTTCACAAGAGTGTTTACAGATCCTCAGCCCAAGTATGGAGAAGCAGCGCGCTGCTCGTGAGTTTAGGAGTCTAGTGATTATACCAGTAAGGGTAGACTTCTCTTATCCACCTGTAAAATGAAATTTGTCTGCACCAGGGAAACCGTGCCCTTTGCTGGCTGTATTGACTGTTTCTTCCCATAGAATATACAACACGTAAACTTAGCTTCTCAACGCATCCCTCTATTTCACTCATTATCCGACAGTAGAGCCGGTTTTCGTAATTGAAACTGCATTATGGCCAAGACACAGCACTGTATATTGACTTCAGCCTCTGGGAGAAGGCCTTCTTTCATTGGCATGGATTGGCAAACACGCTCATGGGCCCGGCTCACATCCCTTCCTGAGTGCAGTGGAAGGACCAAACTGCACTCAGGAAGTGACGCTGGACCAGGTGGGACGTGGCACTGTACATCTCCCCAAGCCCCCAACATACAGTCACTCCATGACAGTAATGGCCACTCATGAGGGTCAATGTCTCTTAGTTAAAGGGTGGATGAGTCAAGTGTAAGGATAAGTGCAGAGAAAAGAGAAAGTTGGAAGGAGGAAACAGAGAGTAAGAACAGGCAGAGAGTGATTTGCTGTTGTCAGTGAGTCCAATTCCGTCTGATGGATTGTCCAGGCTGGCCTCAGCACCGCAGGATGGGGTTAAGAGGTATAAGGTGCTTTGACCAAGAATAGTTCACTGTGTTCCTTTGCTGACACCTGTGGGGATCAGACCATAGGATGTAGTGATAGCGTCCATAACAAATAGTTAGGGTTTAGATGTAAAGCAATTTGCTTGGACATATAAGACAGTGCTTGTTAATTATGCCCTATAATTTTTCTTACACACTAGAGCGGGGCCTCATATTCCCGAGCGGTTGCCGGGTGAGGTGAGGTCGTCTCCCACAAAAAGCTGGGTGAGTATTATGGAAAGGGAATTTCTTCCTGTAACGGAGCTAGTATGCTCAATTGAAAGCGGAGTATAAAATACTTACGCCACTGTGTTGTCTGTACAGTTTCTATGTAACTATGTGGATATACATGTAAATATGTGCTTGTTTGTGTATGTTTTTCTAACAGGAGAAAGACAACTTACTTCTTCCAGTATACATTGGGGCTCGAAGTTCCTGGTAGATATAATTATTGTAAAGTATATTATTTACTCTTCATTCTTTATTTGCACATTATCACTACACTAGATTTTCTATATGCTGCAGTAGCCTACCACCATTGACGTCCTGAAGAAAGCCGGATAGAGTTTCCATTTGGCTGAAACATGTTGACCGTTCTGCACAGCGCCACAGTGTAGTTATAAATTTAGACTACCAGGCGTGGTTTTAACTTTGACACTTGTACAATCTCTAATAAACATATTTTTGTCCAAGTAGTTAATTTTAATTATCACTTCACTAGAGCACTGCACTGCACGCCATTAGCACCACTTTCTGAGTAACAATCTGGCTAGAGTTTCTTCTGATATCCATATCCGCACCGTCAATTGATGGTTTGGGCGGTGTTTGGACTGATTCATAAATCCCACATGATGAGATTCCGCCAGAAGGGTGGACTGATGGGAATTTCTCAGCCAGATGTAACTCATTTTTTCTATACATGAATCCGGTTGGTTCTTAGTCACTAGTACAGAAGTATACACAGTGGACCGGTCATCTCTGTTTATATTTTGATAGTTCACTGAGATACCTTGAGGTCTGAAGTAAAATGGATTTTGTGTGATGCCAAGATAATTAAATTCAACAACAAAAGAGTGACTAGCGGCGCAATTCAAGGCAGGTATGAGCACATATGTTGCAATACTGCAAACAGCCATTTCTTTTGTTAAACGTGAATATTCATCCATCCCCACCAGTAGATTACACCTTGTAGTGATGGGTCAAAAGTCGTCAATTGTAACCCCTCCCCAGATGTTTGTTGGCAGCATTGACACTTGTAGCAGCTCTGGAGCCACATCTTTCCTCATGTCTGACAAAAGTCCTATTCTCCCCATTACTTCATGCAAGATCCTCAGCAGCAGGAAACCAATACTATTTGTTGCAGTAAATGTTTTGTGCCTCTGTGGCCCTCATGCACCGATCTTGGCCTTGGAGAGAACGAGGAACGGCTAAACAGGTTTCTCGGAGTGGAGGACTGAGAGACGCCCTATGGGATTGGGGTGTGCAGCGGGTTGTTCCTCTGCTGAATAGGACGGCTAGACACCGTCATTGACTCCTGGGGTCATTTGGGATTTAGGTGTCAGTACAGTTGTGAAAGGGGTGTGCGCGTAGGGGAGGGGGGAGAGAGAGCTACTGGGTACAGGTGATATTGGTTCTGCCGCTATTGTTTCCTTCTTCCTTCTTCCTTTTTCCTTTTATTGTTTACACACAGTTGTTGTATAAAAGTCATCTTTGTGCACAATATTGGAGTTGGGAAGATCCACCCCCGACAATACTCATACAGATAACCTCAACGTGCAGACAGTCATGGACCTACTTTGGGGCGGCTGCCCCGGCATCATGTGTTTTGCTAGTAAGGGGCAGGTATCCTTCTTTCCTATTTCATATGTGATCTTGCACCTCTTACTTGTATGTTATAATGTCTCTAAATGCGTACATGACAAGACCAGTTGTTGAACTAATACTGTTGAAATGTCTAATGTAATGTGATATTTTTTTATTCTTCAAAAGGTAAAAAACAAAAAGCTAATAAACAGATTTGACAAAAAAAAAACAGGTTTCTCGGAGTGTGAGCCCTTTGTGATGCTGAATGAATTCGAGTTCCTCGATGCACTCATGTTATTCAGTATGCTTCCACAGTTCATTATTCACTTGTCATCCTTCAAATGACAAGGTCGATGTAACTTAAAACCTCTGATTATAAATAGGGGTGTGCGAAAATCGCGGAGTTTCACTCCATGGAATTCTGCGGAGTTACATAAAAACTCCATGAGATTCTGCTGAGTTGCTTGAGTGGACGGAAATCAGCACGTCACGCTGCTCGTACTGATTTTCGGTTCCAGGAGCTTGTCGGGCAATAACCACGCCTCACGTCAAAGTGGGGTAAAAGGCCGCTCTATTGGAAAGTAGGCAGAATAATAATAATGCATACATATCATATACAGACATTTCCCCAGCTAACACCCCCACCCCCTAAGCATGACCCCCTAACCACTATTTCCCCACCTTGTCCATCCCAAAGCTCCTCCCATAATGCCTAACTCAGTCTCCTGCCTCCCTCTTGGCTCCAACTCCTCTCCCCTGCTGCCCTCTGCCCAAACCTATTCCTAATGCCCCCAACCCTTCCTGCCTGTCTTGCTTTCTTCCAAATCTGCCACCTGTCCAAGCGACGACAACACTATAAAAAACATTATTAACACAGTAAAAGGCATAAAAAACAGATATGCACAAAAATAGAAACAGAGGGGTGGGAGAGAGGGCATAAAATGCAGCTCCCTACAGCCCCTCCTGACAGAAAGGCTGCCTCGAATACGATGACACTGGAGAGCCGGCTCTCGCGCCTTGCGCCACCTGTGTGATTAACGATGACGTCAGAGCCGGCCTCCGTGTCCCGTGCCCCTGCCAAAACAGCTGCTCCCAAACCCACGAGGCTAAGGGCGCACCAAAGCCCGAAATCGCCCGGGGGTGAACACTCTGCGAGTGCCACCCCCAGGAGACCATCGGGCAATAACCACGCCTCACACCAAAGTGGGGTAAAAGGCCGCTTTACTGGACAGGTAGGCAGAATATTAATAAAGCATACAAATAATATACAGACATTTCCCGAGCTAACACCCCCATCCCCTAAGCATGACCCCCTAACCACTATTTCCCCACCTTGTCCATTCCAAAGCTCCTCCCATAATGCCTAACTCAGTCTCCTGCCTACCTCTTGGCTCCAACTACTCTCCCCTGCTTCCCTCTGCCCAAACCTATTCCTAATGCCCCCAACCCTTCCTGCCTGTCCTGCTTTCTTCCAAATCTGCCACCAGGAAAAACCCCATCACGGGTGTTTTTTTCCTGTCCCCCCCCCTCCCGTAACCGTTGGTTTCGTAAAATTGTTACCGACAGAAAACCACTGTCGCCAAACAGGAAAAACTTTATTACTACCACGATAACGTGCGCCAACAGAAACGACAACTGAAACTGCCGCTAAAACAGCCAAAAACTCATTATTGTACTACAATTGTAACAAAATAGCAAAGACCCCCCTTTCCGATGGAAATTCTGTAAAAACTGCTCTTATAAAGAAAGTGAGAAAGGTAATGAGAGAATTGGAAAAGAAGGAGGGAACAAACATGAAAAACGGAGGAAGGCAGAGAAAAAACAGGATTTGCAGAAGGGTGTTGGATCCGGAAAGGAGAGGGGACAGAAAGGTGAAGAAACCTGGATGAAATGGACTAGATAGAGAAAGGGAAAAATAGCAAAAACTAACAAAGCTATTGATAACAATATAAACCTGGCCCGCTGTCGCTATAACAGTACCCATTTACCACCATGGATTAATGCACAAAATTCCGGCCAGCATGTCTTTAATGTTCAACAAATAAATGTCATTCCCTATGAACGACAGGTGAACCCCATCATGCCGGAAGAATTGAAAATCCGCAGTTTGAATTTCATCATGTACTAACCAAAAGATTCTGTTAATGAAACAAAAAAGTTGCATTTCCCGGTTGACTTTCCTACGTGCTCTCTCCACGGCAGTATGACTGTCCGCCCCTCTCCACACTCTGCGGGGCAAGAGAGCAGTGAATATGAGTCGTGATTGCGGCCAAGTCTTTATGAAGAGCTCTAGATCTGTCTTCATTTCTATTATCAAACCTAGACCTGATAGCTGTACTAGATCGTTCTCCCCCAGGTGTATTAACAGAATATCTGGCATATTCTGGGGAGGGAATTCGGCAACCAAAGGTAAAAACTGACCCCATCGCATACCACTCTTACCCCACCATGAGATAGCCACTGCATCAGAGGAAAACCCCAGGCATGTGCCAAACTGTCTCTTATTTGCCTGTGTAGCCGCCCATTTTATAAACGAATGGCCGATGACCCAAACATTCTTGCGAGGGGACTTTGTGCCTGGAAAGAAAGGACAATTAGTATTCTTGAAATCAGATTAAAACGTACAAATGTCTGACATAACGTAAAAAACAATCAGAAGACCACCTTCCCAGCTTCTTAATGTCACCCACAGAGAAACCCCACCTAGCTGCTTCAGAAGCCGCCCCAATACGAAAAGAGTGTGTACCAAAATGCTGGGGATTCTCTCCAATAATGTTCAAAGACTTCCTAAGGATACCAAGAACTTGTGGCGCTGTAAGTCTAGAGCCATTATGGTGGCGGAAAAAAAAATTGGACTGTGCACCACCTATGGTCAAAAAGTCAGACCAGGCCTGTACAGGGCAAAGGGGGCCTCCTATAGCCTGTAACACAACCTTAGAACCTCTGCCCGTCTGATCAGTTTTGGATTGTTCAAGAAAAACTTCAATGTGTGAGGAAAACCTTGAAATGCTGGGGAGTTTTAAGTCATCGTAAAGAGTGGACCCCAGGAGTTCCGAAACCCTGAATGCTCCAAAAAAGAGCCAAACCATGCACAATTTGAACAAATGAAATTCGAATTTAGAAAAACAAATTTGGGGTAGAACCTTGAGAATCCTGGCAAGTAGTTGTAGTGATATAGGTTCTCTTTGACATGAACCCCGTTTTTTGGACTTAGCCCAACCTTGAAGTATGTGCTTTCCCATCTCCCCAGCTGAAGGCTCATAACCCCAAAATGATTTCCCGTAAAAGGAAGTACCTGCAAGTTTACCAGCAATAGTGGTGGAGGAAACATTCTTTTTGATATTAAGCATAATGAAGTTTACTACATCATATCTACGCTGACATAAACCTGGTCCATTGCGACTTTTAAATGTGGCACCTGACCCCAAAAATTCCAGCCAAGCTCTTCTGTAAGCCAACTTGGTGCTGTGTGCTAGAGAGATCTCGACGAGCAGATAAGCAGTCATATCCCCAAACTCCATATCTCGCTGGGAATGGGAGTCCTGTGCAACTCTGCTCCGGGCGCCAAACCACGGAATCTCTCCCACTGAAAACGAGACAGGGCATCCGCGATATTATTAGCTGTACCTGCATTGTGTTTGGCCTTGAAAACAATGTTACATTTTAAGCATCCCAACATAAAGATCTGTAACAACTTCAACATCTGCTTGTCTTTTGCTTTCCGCCCATTTACCAAACCCACCCCTGTTTTGTTGTCCACATTGAATAGTACAGTTTTATTAGCCAATTTGAAACCCCATACCGTGAGTGCTACGAGGAGGGGGGAAAACTCCAAGAAAGCAATGCTCTTTTTCTCAGAAACCCAATAGTCAGGCCATCGTTCTGCGCACCATTTACCGTCCCAGAATAGGCCAAAACCATGTGCGCCAGAGGCGTCCGAAAAAAGTTGCAATTGCCAAAAGAAATCTTCGTCAAGAGACCAAAGTGTAATGCCATTGAAATCTGATAAAAATGTGGACCACACTTCAAAATCAGTTCGCATGTGTGCCGTCACTCTAAGCCTATGGTGAGAAAGCTGTATGCCAGACATAGAGAAGCCAAGTCTCCTACAAAAAGACCTGCCAGTGCGTATCACTTTACAAGCAAAATTCAAATGACATAGCAAACGTTGTGCTTCCACCAGCGTCAATTTCTGTACAGAGCGTGCATGTACTAACAGTCTTGTAATTTCCGTAATCATCTGTGGAGGGAGTCTAGCCTGCATCGTGATAGTATCTATCTCTATGCCCAGATACGTGAGGCAACAACACGGGCCCTCAGTTTTGTCCTCTGCTAACGGCACACCCAGGGTCTCTGCAAGTAGTTGAAATTCCCATAAGGCAAATATGCATTGTTGTGAATTAGCTTGTCCCCCAAAAAAAAAAATCATCCAGATAATGTGTAATTCCCTTGTGACCTGTGCGGAATGAAAAACACCACTGGAGAAAAGAACTAAATGCTTCAAACAGTTTACAGGATATGGCACAGCCCATAGGAAGGGTCTTATCAACAAAGTATTAACCTTCAAAAAAGATGCCTAGTAAAGAAAAATCTGAAAGGTGTATGGGTAACAATCGGAAAGCGGATTTAATATCACACTTAGCTAACTGTGACCCCGCACTCATGTCTTTAATCATGATTTAAGCGGAATCCACTGGCTCAAAATGTACCGTGGAATCCTCCTTTGCAATGAAATCATTAACTGAAGAACCTTGTGGCCAAGGCAAGTGTTGAATCATTCTGTATTCTCCTTCAGCCTTTTTGGGAACAACGCCCAATGGAGACACAATTAGGTTGTCCAAAGGGCATTGATTGAAAGGTCCCGCCATCCTGCCTGAACTAACCTCGGACAAAAGTTTCTCCCGTACTATGTGAGGGAAAAGCCTAGCAAATTTTAAATTCTGTGCAAACCTGAGACCTCGTGGACCCTGATAACCTAGCCGAAAACCTTCTTGGAAACCCCAGTGTAGCATGTTAGCAACTTGAGTATCAGGGTATAAACGCAACCATTTACATAGTATGCCCACCTTAATTGGTGTAAAAGCCTTTGTTGCCAAACTGTGGTGGAAAACCTCGCCCTCTGCCTGGAAAACTTTTCCCCCACTGCATATTGTCCCCGAAACATTGTGTGACTGCATGTCAACCCCCACATCTGGAACATTCGTGTTTATATTTGCAAGGGTTCCTAGTGCAGGAGCCTTTGTTGAAATTCCAGCATGCGCCGGATGACATTGTTTGAGGTCTGTTCCATACCCCCAGCCCCCGAGGTGGGTCTAGACAGAAAGGGCCTGTAAGTCACCGCTAAGCCGCTGGCCGTGTGTAAGGAAGGGGGTGGCCTTTGAGGATACATCCATTGAACCCATAGTTCATTATCAACTTCCCCCCAAGGTTTGTCCGGCATCAGTGATAACCTGGCCCTGAATTCCTCGTCATAATGAAGCCATGCGTACCCACCAAACTCGTTAGCTGCCTTCCTAATGATATCGATATATTTAAAAAGGGAAACAGATCTGTCAGCAAATTATTCGCAGTATACGCTAGCAAATATAAGAAAAGCAGAAGTCCACGAATCTATATTGGTAGGAACCCTTGGCCGTTTAGAAAGTTCCCAAGACTCTTCTTTGGAACCCTCTTTCGCTCGTATGTCCTGTGAAGAAGTTTAAAAAACATCAATGAAATCCCCCTTCCATATCTTATCCTTTGTATTGTTGCTCAAATGTGCCCCCAAAGGCATAGCAACACCCAGTATCCTTAGCTGGCAATGTTGGAACTATGTTAGACAGTGTATCCCCTTGTGCAGTGCCCACACCCTTGTCCAATCTTATGCGTTTCACATTCTGAAAGTGTTGCTCACCTGACTTATTCAAAGTGTGGTATTCTGCCACGTGAGCCTCCATCGCCCCTTTGTTCCTCTTTTTTCCTTTGGCAGTGTCGTTGTCCTTTGCGCTAGCCTGCAAGAAATAAAAACTGGACAGTTCTCTAGAAGACCCCCCCCGGGCCCCCAACATTTTTTGGTAAAACCACTTCCCTGTCTTCAGACTCAGACAGTTCCCCTTCTTCTAAAAAGACAGAGCCCTCATCTCTTAAACAAGAGGCTACCACCCCGTCCCGTCTGGACCTACAACCTGAACCGCTACATCAGGGAGTTCTCCATCCCCTACACCTCCATCAAATTTCCTCCAATTTACCGCTTTCTGAAAGCGGGCCGCTCTCTTGATGGCCACTGGTGTCGGGAAAGTCGCTGAAACTGCCCACATGTTCATATTGCTGGAGGAGCAGGACGCCTGAAACCTGACTGAGTGTTAGGTAATAATGGGGTAAACCCTTACCTCATCGACCTGGGTCAGTACAATGTTATATAAAAAGGGTGGTCGATTACAAAACAGTTAGACATCTCATTACTAAAGAAGAAAGGTACATCAATTAAGTAAGTCTTATTTAGATTGCATTTAATCCAGCCGCTTGCAGTGATTTACTGCAGTTGTACATGTATTATATTTCAAATTCATACAATACATGGTAAATTCAACTTTATTCACTAATTCGTGCTCGGTGATTGTCAGATAAAGAAAAGGATTCAAAGAAGGGTAGGGTGTGTTTGGAAAAGAATAAGGGACAAAGAAAAGGAATTGTGTCCTTTAAACAATTCACTCTTATTCAACAAAACATTACAAATCATGTTATAGATCACAATTTGTTCCCACAAAGTACACTATACACATTAGTTGAATATGGCTCATTTTCCGGTAAAGTGTGTATGTGTAAGTCATAATGTCGACGTTTCGACCCCCAAATACAGGGCAGATGGGTCCTCAGTTCGGGGTCTTCCTCAGGACAATTAAAAACAATGACAGTGAGCACCTGGGAAAACAAAAAAGTGTGTGTCACTGGGTGTGGTCAATTAAAATCTAAAAAACAAGGCCCAGAGTTGAGATGTACCTACATATGCAGGCGATCGAGTGATGACCCGTCTGTGTTGGGACTCGTGCCTGTGACGTGGTTTTCTGGGGAAAATGAATTACGGTTAGGAAGGATAATGAGGGCAGGCTTTTAATAATCTGGAAAACGCAGATTAACAGCGACTTACTCAGTTCGCCCGTGCAGTAGAAGGCGATACTGGTACCGGTCTAGCTGTGGGTGAGGCAAGCGTCCTTCAATCAGCGGGCGGTCCAGTCGAACGTGTAGATGAGTTACACAATCTAAAGGAAAAATAGAGGAATAGGGAAATTGTATTCCTTGGTGCGACCACTCTATGTGGTAGACTAGAACAAAGGCAGGGGGTGGGGGCCCATAGACCTTTAGTAATGAGATGTCTAACTGTTTTGTAATCGACCACCCTTTTTATATAACATGAAACCTGACTGAAGCACTCTCACTGCCCTCTGCTGATTCTGACAGTGTTGAACCCTCGTGGGACCGCAAAGCGCTTAATTTTGCAGCCGGATATGTAAAGTCCTCTTGCAGTTTCTTCAATCTGGCCTCATCAGAAATATCCAGCGAGATCCAAACCCAATCTCCTTGCACTCCAACTTGGGTAGAACATGGACCGTGTATCTCAGTCAATGGAGCGATTATGTCTGTGGCGGGGGTAGTTAAAGTTCTGGAGCTGTAATGTGAGAGGCCTTAGAGGCTGCCGTGGCGCTATTACTGGTGAGTACTCCTCTAGCAGCCGGACGCTCACCCCTCTCCAGGCCGACCCACGCCTGAGACAGTGTGCCAGGAACCAGCAGGCCCTCTCTCCCTGCCTCAGCCAGCATGCGTAGCGCTTTTCTCACCGAAGCAGAAACTTACTCCATACTGTCAGATAAAGCGATAAATTATCGCACATGCAGCTCCCTACAGCCCCTCCTGACAGAAAGGCTGCCTTGAACATGATGACACTGGAGAGCCGGCTCTCTCGCCTTGCTCCACCTTTGTGATTAACGCTGACGTCAGAGCCGGCCTCCGTGTCCCGTGCCCCTGCCAAAACAGCTGCTCCCAAACCCACGAGGCTAAGGGCGTACCAAAGCCCGAAATCGCCCGGGGATGAACACTCTGCGAGTGTCACCCCGAGGAGCCCATTCTTCTCTGCCAAGTTTGCACATATGGCACCCACCACGTGGCTCGCCAGAGGACAACGATTCTTTGCTGTGGCACGAGAAGATTTTCTCCTCAAGTGGCAGCTTTCTCACCGCGAACGGTCGCAACTGCCGACATTGATAAAATCTTGCCCGGTACACTCCTAGCGCCTGAAAATGGCTCTAGGGGACGCCGATTCTTGCTTACCATTGGCAAGTTATCCTTGAGAAAATACTCTGCAACAATTGTCGGAGTTTAGCCGAAACTCTGCTTTATAAGTGTAAGGAGGAATGACCAAAGCCTTTCAAATTCCGCCAGCGAAGTGGAACTTATCACCCACCCTAAATTATGAGAAAAAGATTAGATGCTGCCTGCAAAGTGGGCTCCTTCTTCGATGCTTGTGTTATGATCTTTTCACTTAGTGCTCATGGACGACTGGATGGATGGTTTTGTTCCACACGTAGCAAATGGGAATCTGAAGATTAAATCATCAGGATTCTTGTATTTGCCGGGTCACTGACATATTTCAGTTAGTTATTTAATTAAAGGCTTTTGTAAAGTGCAACTTTCACTCCAGAGAAGGTTCTTAGTGCTGTTATTTTAAACTTATCGTCCTGTGGATGAAGGCTCCATCTGTCAATCCTTCTGGCCTTTGGATCATCAAAGATGGAACTACTCACATGTCCATCCTGGATCAATGTCCTTCTGAGACCGGATGGCGCCCAGGCCACCTGGACTCGCGTCCACTACAAATCGCAGTGTAAGGATGGGTCCAGGTAGGCCAGGCTCTGTCCCCATGATCTCGAATGCCCGCGGATACCTTCTGGACCACGTTGTCTGTGAGTTCTCTCACTGATGCACTGATCAGGAGTGAACTGAGCACATTCACTTGAGAGACCTAAAAGTAGCGAAGAGCAGCTACATTTATTTTGAGGCAGACTCAAAAACGAAAGCTGAGCTTCCTCTGTGGCGTCCATGAACAGATGTGCCATGCAAGCTATGTCCAAAATGACATCTGTCTTTGTGAAGCAGCAGGCTTGCTGTTCACAGTGCTCTTTGGACCTTGGGCATCTCATCATGCTGTTTCTGTGGTTTTCCAATATTAGTTTGTCATTGCCATAGTTCCAGCAGCTCGCGATGCCCCGCGTGACATGACATTTTGTTTCTGAAAAACCACAGCACCTGAGCTGGGCCGCAGTCTGCACCAAAAGTTGTACGATAGCATGAATCTTCTTCTAATACAGCTACTGGTAACCCCTTTTCATAAACAGACCTGGGAAGTATTTTGTTCATTTAATTGATGTGTCATGTCCTGGATTCTGGGTGCCACACGTCTCATGCCTTACGGCTAAGTTTTAACAACACAAAGCTACACAAATTTGACGAAGGAACCGACTCCTGAATGGTCTTCTGGGTCCCCTCCTAGATTGGCCAATCATCAATCAATCATCTTGGATTCGTAGAGTGTGGCTAATCACCCGCAAGGGTATCCAAGCACAAGAAAAGGCAGGCCCGCCTGTAACAGGGCAGGTCCTCCTAGTAGCCACAATGTCACCTAGATCAGAATAGTATTTGTGAAAGGTGAGAGAAGATGGTCTCCTTAAGAGAGTCCCACATTGGTAGAAAACCCACAAGGGAACCATCCTGGCCATCTAAGAGCTTTGATTACTGATGCAACAAGCTAATGATGAGAAAGGTAAGCACAAAAATCTTCCTGACGGAACAGGAAGGAAAAAAGACTTAGACCAATATCCAGTGCAATATCCAATTGAAAGTCCATCTGCAAGAAGCAGAAATCTGGGACAAAAATAGAAGAAAGTAATGAATCACACAACTAAAAATAGGGAACAAATGCACTGCCAGGCATCCTTTAATCAGAACCGTCTCACTATCTGTTGTGTAATAAAGTGATCTCACCCGGCATCAAGGGTCTGGCACTGGAACTGCTCAGCTCCCTTTCTGCAAACGAGAGCAAGTTGTTCCCCTGGAGGACTTCACCTCAAACCCCTTCAGACTCCCATGCAGGGGGCCTCAGGGATCCTTACTAAGTCCCAGCCTTTTGTTATGTTCCATATAGGTACCCCAATATAGGCTCAGGTAGTCACCTAACCTTTCACCTATATTCTCCCCTACCGTTACACTACATAACGGTTCTTGGGACAGACCTTTTCCCCAGTTACGACACTGCTTACAGGACGTGGGGTTTTCCCTGAAACTAGCTTCATTCATTATGCATGAGGATTCCTGGAAATTCAGCAGGAATACCATCTCCTGCATAAAAGCTATGTACAAGGGTCATTCCTTCTGTTCTCCTAGATCCAACATGATACAGCAAGGTAGAACCCCCGAGGGTACCACTTTGGCTATATAAACACCATATCTTGCTGCGGTAGTCAGAGGCGAAAAGAGCGTCCATACCCACACACTAACACTGAGGTTCCTGCATGCAGACACTCCAGCTCGCAGTGGTCTGACCCCATCTCAAGACCAAGACGGGGTCCCACAGTCTCTCACTTCAGGTACACTTAGGTACATCTAGTTTGGGTCGCATCGTAGGAGTTTGCATTCTACAGTCATGTATTTCATATACCTGCCTGTATTTATCGTTTTAGCACTATGGTAGAAATCTACCATCCTTTTACTCTGTTAGTACAAAATAATCATTTATATCTGTTACTGTCTAGTGGTTGTGTCAGCACGCCTATTTTACACTAGAATGACGCTGGTTCAATAATTACCTATTGGAAAAAATCCCAATCGTCTACTCTGTGTATCTATCTGAGACATAGGGCCATATGTATCATCAACCTGATTTGCGATTCTCAAATAGCGATTTTTAAGAAATCGCTATTTGAGAATCGTAAATAGGTTTGTATGTACAAAATCGCATTTTTTTTGCGATTTCTTAAAATTCCTTAATTGCGATTAGCAAATTGCGGATCGCAATTACCGAATACTTTCCCAATCATTTCTATGGGCCAGGAGGCCCATAGGAATGAATGGGAAGTTATTCTCAATTTGCAATTCGCAATTTGCTAATCGCAAATTGAGAATAATTTCAAGGGTGCAGGGGTGTCCAAAGGACACCCTGTTGCACCCCTGAAATATGCATGGGTGCACATGTGGCGCACATACATGCCCTAAGGGCATGTATGTGCGTCACATGGCACTTTGAAAAATGAAAAAAATTGAATTTTTCAAGGAATTCGCAACTTACCACCAACTAGAAGTTGGTGGTAATTTGCGATTCCTTATGGACACTTTGCTAATTTTTTTAGCTTCATACATTGCATTTAAGGAATCGCAAAATTTGCGATTCCTTAAATGCAATTGCAAAATAAGGGATCGCAAATTTTACGATTCCTTGTTTTGCACCAGATTTTGCTTTATACATACCATATATGGGCACGAGTGACGGAGCGAAAAGTAGTACACTGTTTCCATGAGACAGAAGGATCGGGGTTGTAATGTTTGATAGTTGCTAAGAACTATTCTCTCCTCGGTAAGAGGGGTTTCTAGTGGCCCTGTGAGCTAGCTGGTACACAGGCTGACATATGCAGTGGGGGTGTCTAGAATCAGTCTGGACACCAATCCTACAGTGTATGCAGATCCTATATAGGTTTATAGGAACTACACAACACTTTTCAATGTGTACTTCACCACTCTAATTGAACTTAGACAATCATGTGGCTTCTCAGTACTTTCCTATGCTGACGACACTCAGATAGTGGTGTCCATTTCGCCTAACTGCGAGAAGGTAGCCAAACAATGTAACCTCTGCATGGGTGACATCATTGATTGGATGCCGAAAAATAGTTTGAAACTAAATTCTGAGATGATCAAAGTGTTGATTTTTGGCAGTGACACCTCTTTTTGGAATACTGCTGGTGACTCCAAAATCAAGGGTCGCATCTGCCTCTGGTCCAAAAAGCAAAGAATTTAGGTGTCATTTTTAATGTCAAACTAGAATTTGCTGATCACATCAATCGGGTAACATATTCTTGCTTCCTCACCTTCAAGATCTTAAAGAAGATCATTCCTTTTCTTCCCACAGAGCTGCAGAAAACAGTTATATTAGCTTTGGTAATCTCAAAATTAGATTACTGCTGTGCTTTGTATATAGACACCCTGCAGCGCCTAGAAAACAATCTACTCATTCACCAAAATGAGGCAGCCCGAGTGTTGATGAAACTCTCCAAATGTAGCTCAATCTCGCAATCCATTTTTGATCTGCATTGGCTACCAATTAGGGAGCGGATCCAGTTCAAAGCCATAAGGCCATACACAAGGTCAGCCATTTCTTTCTCTGAATGATTATTAAGTGGTCCGCACCGACTCACATCGTGCGGGCTTCCACAGTGAGAAGGGTAGTTATCACCAGGAAAAAAATGGCTCACTGGGGAGAAAGAAGTTTACCCATATCACATGCAAATGGTGGAATGACCTGCCTGACCATCTCAGGACCCAGCCAAACCTCTTAAAATTCAGAAAGCAACTAAAAACATTCTCCCCCCCCTGCTAATTAGGCCATTAGTCGCCCTCTTCTCTCTAGGACCTTGTTTGGGTACCAGCGCCAAGACGCCGGTTGACATTTGCACGCTCTATAAATTATTAACATAACACGAAAAGGATCATACGTCATCTTGGAATGGGGTTTCTAGACCACATCGTATGGGCTGACCACCATCTTAGAAAGGGCTCTTTGTAAGATTTGACCATGCCTTCACTCTGAAATTCATGGCTCTCACATGGGATGTGAAGAAGAAGCCCTCATTTGACATCCGCCCTCCAGCGCGAAATTCCGCAGCCCGCTGCCGCCATGTTCTGGGCACGGAACAGCACAGGATGCCCCACTTGGCAGGGACAAGCATTAAGGCACCAGGAAGGTTCCAGTCACGCCTGCTCTCTGCCGTGCATTAAGCCTGGTGTATCACAAGGGATGCGCCTTTGAGCTTGTGGTTGTTTGTCTACTTGGTCAGGGAGGTATTAACCCCTTCCCCTCTGCGCGAATTCTACCGAGTTGCGGGGAATCAATTAGGGGGCGTAACCCCTTGCATGCTCAGGATGACCTCTGGCCGTCCTACGTCACACTGGGCGTGTGCTCAGGACGGCCGGGGGCTGTCCAAACTCCGCCCACTAATTAATTCTTTCGCACTGGCGGGGAATTCGCGCCACGCTGGGGAAGCGGCGGCGTTCCGACGGTCCCCGGCTGTCCTGAGCACACGCCCAGTGTGACGTAGGACGGCTGGGGGCCGTCCTGAGCACACAAGGGGTAAAAAAAGAATTGCTCTCATTTTGACTTCTCCAAGTGTCTTCAATACAGACAACTTTCCCACAGCTGTGGAGTATGCTCTGGAAAGTAGGGCAGGCTCCTGGGTGTGGGAGGTGGAAACTATAGCACGCACATCTGCTTCAAGGCTCACTTCTGGTCAGAGGTAGTTCTTTTACTCACTTGACCTGTTCTTGAGTAGTATTACAGAGTTTATGTTCTTCACTAGTTGGCTGTGCGTGATGCTCTAACTGTTGTCAATATGTCTTCCAGTTTGCTAGATTTTTGTAGCAGCTTTTGATGAAAAGGGGCGGACGAAACCTTTGATTATCTGAGACAGAAGAACCTCTCTGTTGTCATTGCCAAAATGACAATTGTGGACAAGTTCAAGCAAGAAACAAATAAATTAATGGTTTCACCTGGCTTCTGAACAGTGAAAGGAAATATATCTAGTTCATAACCTACCTTTTATTGGTTCTGTAGAGAATGGGCCATCAGACTTCCTTTGAGTTTATCATAGGAATCTCTCCATCCCTCTTCAGGCTGGAAAATAATATCTTCAAATTCCTTTCGTAGTCAGTGAAGCAGGCATTCGTCATTTTCAGTGTTGAGTGCATTCATATAAAGGCCGAACTAGACCCCCGGACACAGGTTGTGAGTGGCGGCCCGACTGAGGTTCAAAGGGACACCCAGGAAGGTGAGTCTAAAGAGACCTGGACAATGAGGAGGTGAGGCAGCGTATTAACAGCAGGGAAAGTACTTCCCCAACTTCATTATCAGGTTTATCTTCTGAGAACGACAAGTTATTGATCTAATCTATAAGGCGCAGCGAATGCCCGAGGGCGTCTTGGCGCTATAATATGCAAGAGAAGCGTCAAAGGAAGGATATCAAACACAAGAGCCAATCGTTTATGTAAAGGCCGCACTATTTCTGTTGCACATAAGGCCAAGTTTTCATATGTTTCCAAAAGCATGTCAAGTTAGGCTCTTGCAGGAATCTGTTCCTTCAGGGGAGGCAGTGGTGGACAGCGAGCCGCACGTGGGCTGAGATCGGCCTTGTGCAGTGGCATCTTCTTTCCACTCCTCGAAGCCTGACTTTACTTTGTGATCATCTTGATTCCGATGATTATTGCACCACACCAGGGTCAATCAATCAATCAATTAATCAATCAGTGATCTTATAAAGCACAACTACTCACCCGTGAGGGTCTCAAAGTGCTGCGTCGTCTTCAGAAGGCGCCCGAGCAGTGCAGGGTAAGAAATGGCAAGAGACGCCAGGGGCAGGATAGGGGTGTACAAGGAGCACAACAGTAATGGCTTTAGAGCAAGACAAAGAAAGTCAAGATGTGAACAGAGGCACTGGGAATAGGGATAGAGACTCCGCTGATATGTGTAGGTGAGGCTGGGGGAAAAGATTTCTGAGGGTCCAGGAGAGACCACTAAATAGTTGACAAAGCGGCAGCTGAGGTGACGGCCAGATGAGGGGTCTGAGAGTGTGGCAAGCGTGAGTGAGTGTGGCCAAAGACTCCAGACCGGGCAGAGAGCACAGTGAGGCTGGGCGTTGAGAAGGTCTGTTGAGTCCCTTCTTGAGTGCCCAAAGAAGCTCATCGCATACGCCCTCAATCAAGCACCAGTCGGCCTGCACACCACTTCTCATCGTCATCCTCAATTGCCAAACACTAAAACCGGGAAACCCCAATGACATTAGAAATTCTAAACTCCAGAACTGTCTCAACGCCATAGACCCATCGATGGCATCGAACCATCTTAAGCTAAATGAAACAAAAACTTAAATGCTTATTTATTATGGAGCCTGGAAAAGTTATGATCCATTAACACCTTGACTGCTGCAGCAATTCCCCCTCTGTGCTAACATTTACTGGATCCCCTTGTTCATGACGAGCTCAGCTCGTCATGAGCACACGAGCAGTGTACTGCATGACGAGCTGAGCTGGTCATGAGTATGGAAGGGGTTAACGGATGGGCCAGATGATCTAGGTACAAAACCAAAAATATCTAAGAAGTGTGAAACCTAGGAATGGTTGTTGACTTTTAACCCCTAACCTGCAGGAGTAATTCCCCCACAGTGCGGGGTTGGGGGATGAGCGTGGCGCCATGATGCTCGTGACGAGACCTGCTCGTCACGAGTCACAGTGGAGCTGTGCTCATGACGATCTGGGCTCGTCATGACCCCGCCCACTGATTAATTTGCCTGCACAGGCGGGAAAGTACTCGCGGGTGGGCGGAGCGGAGCCGTTATGACGAGACCAGCTCGTCCTGAGCACTGCTCCACTGTGGCTCATGACGAGCTGGTCTCGTCATGAGCACCGAAGAGGTTAACTTTATCTGAATGCCCAAGTGGTGAGATTAACCAAGTTGTCCTTCTTTACTTTGAAGACTCTACACTGCATAGTCCTCCTCTTGGGTTCAAGCCGCGAGATCGCTCATTCTCTCCAGATGCTGCGCGCGGTCTGCATCACCGGGTTCCTCTTTCGACCTCGAGAAGACACAAGAGAATTGAGAGTTCAGCTGCAAGATCACACTCACCTAAAGACACAGTCACACATCTCCGCTGCCCTGAAGGCTCTCACTGGTTATCAGGCTCACATAGGTATTCATTCATTCAAACTTTATGTATCACTTGCAATGCAAAGTACAGCACATTGGTCAGTCATTTTACCGTACAAAACGAAATCAGTCAGCAGCTCTGCTGTCTCAGTCTCCTACAGCAGTCAGCTGCCAAGTTATGGAATTCCCTCCTAGGGACAATAAGAGCCACTGCCTACAATCTAGAATTTAAAAGAATGGTTAAAGATTGGCTGCTCCTAGCCTGGCTATCGAAGATGCCCTGACACACCGTCTTCTGCAAAAGGGAACATTCATCAAGAATAAAGTCTGCTCTGTCCACAACCAGGTCTGGCCAACTGGTCAAGGTCTGTTCAAGAACCGATCCTACCGGCTGACAGCCCCCTCTCACCTCAACCCTGAATAATGTGCAGTAAAATAAAAGAACCAGCAAAGACTCTGCTTTGATTGTAGGAGCCCGCCTCTCTGCACAGTGTACTAAAATGAAATGAAATACACTATGCAGAGGGTGTGAGGGATCTCCAGAGGAAGATGGAGGCAGTACGTAGATAATACTAACTCTCTTTTGTGGTAGTGTGGGCGAGGGATTAGGCCAGAGGTCTTCAATCTGTGGGGCGCGACCCCCAGGGGGGTCGTGGAGTCCTGGGAAGGGGGTCGCAGATTCTGTCGGAGCGTGCAGTTTCTGACGTCAGGCTGATTGAGGGTGCTCATGGCGGAGGCCTAATTCACACCGAGGGGTGAAAAACATCAACGCCTCATTAACAAGTAAAGGTCTTTTGAAGACCTGTGAAGTACTCGGGTGTGCCTTTCTGTGTGTCCCGAAGCTGTTTCAGCCGGGCTCACATACACGAGCTGGGGGGGGGGGTCTGGTGGAGGAGGCTGTAGCCCTTTGAGTTTAATCAATGGACTTAGCTGTGGGGTTTATTTTTATTTTTAACGTTTTATATAGCGCTAGCTTAACCCGTAGGTATCAGAGCGCTTTACAAACACACAGTAAACAGCAGAAAGACATTACAATCATTGGTTCAAGTCCCACAAGCCCCTCATACCTGGCGCCTGTGCAGGAGAAATGTGCCTGAGAGACTGTTTTTCACGGTGAGGTGTTTATACAGCCTGTCTACTCCCCCCCCAAGCAGGGAAGCACAGAGATGCCCTCCCATGAGAGAGGAAGAAGAAGGAAGAAGACGCAGAGAGATACTGACCGCTCCCCCCATGAGAGAGGCACAGAAAAGGTGGGTGGATGAATGATGGGTGGATGGATGGATGAAAGGGTGGATGGATGAAGGATGAATGTATGTGTGGATGGAAGAATGAAGGGTGGGTGGATGGATGGATGGAAGGAAGGATGAAGGATGGATGGATGGATGTAAGGATGGATGAATGTGTGAAAAGGTGGGTGGATGAATGATAAGTGGATGGATGTAAAGATGAAAGGATGGATGGATGGATGAAGGATGGATGGATGGATGAAAGGGTGGATGGATGAAGGATGTATGTATGGATGGAAGGACAAAAAGGTAGATGGATGAAGGATGGATGTATGGATGGATAAAAGGTTGCATGGATGAATGATGGATGGATGGATGTGTGAAAAGGTGGGTGGATGAATGATGGGTGAATGGATGGATGAAAGGGTGGCTGGATGAAGGATGGATGTATGGATGGAAGGATGAAATGGTAGGTGGATGAAGGATGGATGTATGGATGGATAAAAGGTTGCATGGATGAATGATGGATGGATGTGTGAAAAGGTGGCTGCATGAATGATCGGTGAATGGATGAATGAAAGGGTAGATGGATGAAGGATGGATGTATGGATCGATAAAAGGTTGCATGGATGAATGATGGATGGATGGATGTGTGAAAAGGTGGGGGATGAATGATGGGTGGATGGATGGATGTATGAAAAGGTGGGTGGATGAATGATGGGTGGATGGATGGATGAAAGGGTGGTTGGAAGAAGGATGAATGTATCTATGGATCTAAGGATGAAAGGGTGGGTGGATGGATGGATGTATGGATGGAAGAAAGGATGAAGGATGGATGGATGGATGTAAGGATGAAAGGATGGATGGATGTGTGAAAAGGTGGGTGGATGAATGATGAGTGGATGGATGTAAGGATGAAAGGGTGGATTGATGGATGAAGGATGGATGGATGTGTGAAAAGGTGGGTGGATGGAGGATGGATGGATGAAAGGGTGGATGGATGAAGGATGGATGGAAGGATGAAAGGGTAGATGGATGAGGGATGGATGTATGGATGGATAAAATATTGCATGAATGATGGATGTATTTGTGAAAAGGAGGGTGGATGAATGATGGGTGAATGGATCGAAGGATGAAAGTGTGGATGGATGGATGAAGGATGGATGTATGGATGGATAAAAGGTTGCATGGATGGATGAATGATGGATGCATGGATGGATGTGAAAAGGTGGGGGGATGAATGATGGATGGATGGATGAAAGGGTGGGTGGATGAAGGATGGATGTATGGATAAAAGGGTGGATGGATTTATGGATGGAATAATGAAAGGGTGGATGGATGAAGGATGGATGTATGGATGGATGTGTGAAAAGGTGGGGGATGAATGATGGGTGGATGGATGGATGGATGGATGGATGAAAGGGTGGATGGATGAAGGATGGATGGATAAAAGGGTGGATGGATGAAGGATGTATGTATGGATGGAAGGACAAAAAGGTAGATGGATGAAGGATGGATAAATGGATGGATAAAAAGGTTGTATGGATGAATGATGGATGTGTGAAAAGGTGGGTGGATGAATGATGGGTGAATGGATGGATGAAAGGGTGGCTGGATGAAGGATGGATGTATGGATGGACGGATGAAATGGTAGATGGATGAAGGATGGCTGTATGGATGGATAAAAGGTTGCATGGATGAATGAAGGATGGATGGATGTGTGAAAAGGTGGGGGGATGAATGATGGGTGGATGGATGGATGAAGGATGGATGGATGGATGAAAGGGTGGATGGATGTATGGATGGAATAATGAAAGGGTGGATGGATGAAGGATGAATGGATGTATGGATGAAATGGTGGATGGATGTATGGATGGAAGGATGAAAGGGTGGATGGATGAAGGATGGATGTATGGATGGATGGGTAAAAGGTTGCATGGATGAATAATGGATGGATGTGTGAAAAGGTGGGTGGATGAATGATGGGTGGATGGATGGACGGGTGGATAGGTAAAGAATGGACGTATGGATGGAAGGATGAAAGGGTGGATGGATGAAGGATGGATGGATGTGTGAAAGTGTGGGTGGATGAATGATGGATGGATGATGGATGTGATGAGGTCTAACAGGCGCATTTATGGTTGTCGATAGTTGATGATGATGAGGAGTACCCGTTTCTAGAATCTTTTGTCGGAAGGGGGTCCTTACGCCTAAAAAGGTTTTACAAGGGGGTCTCGGCATCAAAAAGTTTGAAGACCTCTGGATTAGGCTCATTAGAGGACAGCGTTTGTTGCGCTCACCGAGGCAATAAATGTGACACACACTCAAGAATAAATCTGAGACACATTTTGTATAAAAATACCAGGATTCTTTATATATGTTTTGAGAAGCAAGACTTCGAATCGGAAATATACTTCATACAGTTTCAATATATGAATAAATATGTTGTATACTGGTGGTGATGGAAATAAATGCAGTGCAGTTCAAAGTATGCATTTCTTTCAGTATCTAGGCACTCAGAGGTTGATACCATCAAATAGTCACCTTCACCATCAGCGGTGAGCACTCTGTGTGCACAGCATAATGGCATTCAGTCGTCCGCTAACACTGTTACCGCCGTGGTCATCAGCAGCAGGTCACTATAAGATTCGGAACACCACCAACCCAGTGGTTGTGGTTGTGGTATGGATTCTTGGTTAGGGGAGGACCGTCAACTCAGTTACCGACGCGATTGCTGGGAGGAGTACTCTCCACGGAGTTTGGGATGACCAAGGTCCCTTGGAAGGTCAGAGACCATCTTCGCCGAAGGTATAAAGGTCTTTGGGGGCCCAGGACTCGGGTACAGCAGGCAGTCGCGTTGTAGCTGGAGCAGATGCACCAGAGGTCGTCTGTGCTGGTTACAAAGGTCACAGGTAGCAGTCAGGCCACAGGTGGGGTGCAGGGCATGTCACCACGGAGGAGGCGGCGATGTCAACTCTGCTGCTTTTCAACGTCGATGCCACTGGCAAGAGGGTACAGGCTCTCGGGCATGGGGCTGTTTCCAGGGTTGGTCATAGGGCTGAGAGGATCCCTCGAGTTGATGGAGGGTTGCAGGAGTCGGTTCAACCGAGCTGGTGAACCAACAAGCCTTCATTGATGCCAAGTTTGTTCTTCAGTGGTGAGTCACATCGACACGGTGTGTGCCAGTCCTTGACCACAGTAGTTTATTACCGGCAGACCCCAGGGACTAGAGCCCATAGCCCAAAGGGGGGTTCTAGGCAATTTGCAGAAGACTGGAGGGCTCTGGGGTTTTTATGAGACCTGACAGGTGTCAGGAAGGACAGCAGGTTGCAGAGGTCGAGTCTTTAGCAGTGGCAGGGGTTTGTGCCAGTTTCTTCTGCGTCGGATCTCAGTTCTTGAACTGCAGTGGGTTTCTTCCATCGTCTTCTTGTGTTTGTCAGATCTGAAGTCAAGTTCTCGGGGAGCTGCTTAATTACTAAATTTAGGGGAGGACAGGTAGGAGCCAATAGGCTGCTTACCTTTAGGGTGCCTACACCCTCTTTAAGGGCACCCCTGAATCCTAATAGGCTACGATCCCCATCCTTAACATGGCGGATAGTGCAAAGTGGGGTTCACCTGATGGGTGGTTCAGAGTGAATGTAGACCCACCTACTACTTCATATCATTTTCCTGCCAGTCCTACCTTTGAAAATGGGGCAGGGCGGAGGGGTTACTTCTGCATCTAACAGCAGCGGGAAGGACAGGGTTCAAAGGCTGTAGGGCGTTTGAAGTTCCCCATCTTCTACCAAAGCAGATCTTGCAGGGGGGAAGGTGGGACCACCTCCGCCCAGAGCAGGCTTTGTTTCTGGATCCGAGGAATGCTGGCTGTCTGCCCAGGCTCTAGAACGTGTCTGGTCATGGCAAGCTGGCTAAAAGTAGACATTGCCCACACCAGTGGTAGGTAAGGGTTCAGGGGACTCTCTGAAGGGTCTACTGTGTGAATGTATTAATAAATCCCATACTGGCATCAGTGAGGATTTATAAGGACAAAATGTTGGGTACCAAACATCTCAGAAGTCAGTGAAGCTATCATGGAGCTAGGAAACTCGTGTTGACAAGAATCCAGCCCATGTACTCTCATGGCTTCCCTGTTCACTTACAACATCTCAGAATAGACTGGACATTGTTGGGGCCTATCTGCTCATGCTGGTATGCCCACACTACACTGGACGGGGGACTGCTCTCAGAAGGGAACCCGTTTTTTCAAAAAAGTATTTGGAGGGGCTTTACTCCATCCTAATCTAGTGCCCTGAAGAAGTCCTGTATAAGGACGAAACACGTCGGCTGTTTGTTGTGTTGAATGCTGTGTTTTATCCGGAATGGAAATTAAATAAAAATAAAGAAAGAAAAAAGAAAATACTGAAGAATTCTATGTTTTCTGGATATGGACAATTGATTTGGTCGTGTTGATAAAGTGCTTTGGGTGGTGCACCTTTGCTTCTTTTGTAAATTGTTTAGTCCCGGTTGGGAACAAGTACTGTGACGGTGGGTACTAAACAGTGTGCACACAGCTCCCACCCAATACAGTGGGTACATCATCTATAGAGTAGAAAAATCGGGTTAGGTGCTGGTAGCTAGAAGGCTCCACTGTCAGTGCTTTTTCTTTTTGAATATAGTGCACCCTGGCTTAGAGCCCAAGGCCTGCAGTAGGGGTGACTTATCTATACCTTATGCAGTGTAAGGATGGTATGGCACACAGGACAGTGTGGCATGTCGACTCTTCATTTTTTCCTGCACCGGGACACGCAGCCTGTGACAGCCGCACCGCCAGGCACGAGAGAGGGGCCCCTAGGGGACCTTCTTCCATACCTATGCTCCGGGTACTGGGGGAACTGTTTACCGGGGGTTTACAGAGAAAACCCAAGGTGTTGCCAATCGTGGTACGGTTTTAGGGAAAGGAGATCTGGCACTCGTTAGCAGGGACCCCGTGCACCTACAGTTCGAAATCACATCAGGCAAAAAGTGGAGGCTAACCATGTCAAAAGAGGCGCTTTCCTACCATTATATTGAATTATACCTGCACAAAACAAAAAGTACTTTGATCTATGACCATTTACCATTCATTGCATCCCCTGTGCACCTTACACGAGCACTATCGTAAAATGCATGTCACCTGCTCTTTCAGGGCAGTTCCATCCTCAGTTCTCCATGTCTCCTCTTTAGAACCTTTAAAGGTTGATGTATTGAACATGTGGCCTGCGTGGTCATCTCCTGGCCTGGGAGTCTTTCCTCCTGATGCTCTCAGATGCTGCCCCTCGCACCTCTGCAGGGGGGGTCCTCGTCAGTGCTGGGAGCCCCCACTCCAGCTGCCCTGTCTGTTTGCATTCCTTATGGATTCCCTGCTGGCCTGCACGAGCCCCTGGTGGACACACCAACGGGGGCCTCTGGCGTCCAGGAGCGCCCTCAAGATACAGGCGAGCATCTGGAATGAGGGGCGCAGCCTGCACCCTACTGTGCTGAGCCCACAGGGCCAGGCACCGTGAGACCCAGCACACAACAGCAGGTAATACTAAAGACCTACTAGTGAGCTAAGTATTGCCGCATTATTGAGTGAAGACCGCCATCTGGTGGCCAGTCTGTTGTTCTACAGAAGGGACACGCAGGAGCCGCGGCGGGACCTTTTATTGTCATTAATGAATTAATAAAGGAGCATCTGTGTCCTTTTCTCCATCCTTTGGCATTGGACTAGTGAGGTTTTCAAAGTCCAGTATCATCTCATGATCAATGCCACGTGCGCGCTGAAGCACACTTACTGGCGGCTGCTTTTGATAGCAAAAATATTGAGTTTTATGACTTTATTTTTAGCTTCAAAAACTCTCCCGTTCCAGTGCATGCAATTAAAAAATATATATTCTCACTAGAAACTAGCTACTGCGAAATACCCCCGTGAGTTGCTAAATACTCCGTGGAGTTTCGTTATATTGAAAAACTATGAAATAAACTCAGTGCACAGTGCTGCAGGCTCATTGCCATAGCAGAGGCACATCATGCTTCATTTATTTCTAAAATAATAAGTACCGGGGACCTGACCAGGAGGCCACTGCAGCTTGCTCCACCTACCTCCCGTCACCGCTGACATAACTACTAACCCTCTCTCACCAGCAATTTCTACCCTTCAGATTATTCCAGGTCCCAAAGCTAAAGGAATGGCCGGGAGGCAGGTATTAGTATTTTTTTTATGTTTGTTGTATTCATAAACACATAAATTAGGTGAGCAGCAGTGTCATAAGTGTGGTGGTGACAATAAGTTCTGGTGTCGAGCACTGGAAGCCAATTAAGTGCCGGCATCGCGCACCAGAAACCACCCACTCAAATTAAGCACTGGTCGTCAAGCTGGTGACACTGGACCTCTAGGAACTTGTGGTATATAAATAAATAATACCGGATCTATTTTTGTCTAGGCATAGCAATAACAGATAGCTCAATAAATAAGAGTCAAGATTCGAGGTAGTAGGAGTTTGCAGGTTTATTACAGCATAAAGGACAGGAACAGGACAACCTGCACAGGAATAGGATGGCAGAGCCCGGCAGCTGCCGGGGCTGGATCTGGGATGAGCGCGCTAACATTTAATAACAATACACGATCATATATACTAAAACAGTTGCATTACAATACATACGATAGGCGGAGCAGTGGGTGTGGTCAATAGCAGTCGCGAAAGATAAGGGTGAAAGTAGGTGTAACAGAGGCGTATACATAGACATGTGATGCAAACGTAACAGAATATGTCATAAATGGGGCGGAAACATGGAGGGGGCTACCTAAGGAGCCGGGACCTCTGACCTAATGGTGCGCGCAAACTGACAATGACGTGTTACTAGGAGAAGCTGGGGGCTATGAACTCTGTGCTAGGAGCAGAGACTGAAGTCTGGAGAGTCAGGGCGACATGTACCTAAACAGTATCTAGTATCTGATGTTTAGAGAACATGTTGATAGAATCCAAAAGTTATCGGGGTAAAGGCTAACAGACTCTAAGACTGGAGCATGCATTATTCTACATGTAGTGCGTGATGAAGAATATTAAATGACCATTAATACAGTATTTCTCTTACATGGAGACGTAAAGGCTAGACAATGACGGAAACTATTGATGCAGTTCAGTAGCTGAGGAATGCAGAGAAGGAGGGCTGAACTGATAACTGGAATCATAACATACTCTTGGCAGACTCAGAGACAGAGCCAGGCTGAACCGGGCACTGTGAGGCAGGAAGTAAGTGAAGGGTCAGGAACACAGGTGGGGGCTGTATCGCTCCTCAGCGAGGGCTCAGGAGACAGAAGCTGAATCTGGTGTCCAGGCCCTTTTGAGGCCTAGAAACGGGAACTATACAATGAAATAACGTGTACACTGAGAAACGTGGCAACATAACTTTACATAGGCCTGATATTCGTAGTATTCACGAGAACTGGAAACTGGCATACTAGAGATGGACACAACTGTAATTGCGTCTTTAATCGAACATGGGAAATACATATGCATATTAATCATGCACACATAACATATGATGGAGGACGCGTAGGGACACAGAACATGGCAAAATTTACTTTTCCACATTCCCTCCTTGTCACTACGTTTCCATCAGGAAACATCAATATTCATGATACCATCTATCATTTCATACAGCATCATTTGCTCGTCTCGAATTTTCTTGGAACGGGATTTAGAACGGGACTTGGGACTAGGAATACAAGAGGTAGCACAAATGCCACAAATCGCAGGGCCACATTGTATACAGAGGCAGCAGCTGAATATGATCGCTACTGCAATACCTAGGAAGGACAAGACTTTCCATCCCCAAGCGGAAATTATATTCCAGAACCAACCGGACCATGTCCAGGTGCCTGGATCTTGGTGTAACAGATGGGCAATTTTATGAAGTCTGGTTATAGCTGAATAAACAGACGGCGCGTTATTTGGAATGAAAATGCAGCAACTAGATCCGATGACTCTACATGCCCCGCCCCTATCGGCCAGTATGACGTCAAGGACAAGACGATTCTGTAAAACGACAAATCTCATAGCAGATTGCTCTTCGGTTAAGTTACCTAGAGCAGAGGCAGTCTCATTTACTACAGCTTCAAGGGTTCTGGTTAACCTACGGATTAGCTTACTATTCTGAACAGGTCCTATAAAGAAGAAGAAACCTTTATTAAAATCTGTATACTGTTCTAGAGTGGTTTCAGTATAATCGACAATTGGGGACTCGATCTCCCTTTTATGTCTAATGTGTACTAGATGTGTGTTTCTGTGATAATCAGATGGGGCTAGGAAAACTGGTGGCAGTAGGAAGGCAATGTAACAGGTTCCCTCCCAATCGAGGGGCAGACGAACATATGCGGTTTGACCACAAATAAAATAAGAATGACGTGAAGCTTTGAAAATAGATTTCCCACTGTCACTATACTTGACAATAGTAGTACAATCACTATGTCCTACATGTACGGAACCATTATTTCGGACACATAATTCGCCTTTGACTGGTAGTACTGAAATAGCAGGTAAGTCTGGAGTAGAATCAGACTGAACATTCAGGACCATGAAATTCGAAGAATAATTACCTAAATTGTAAACTTCATTTTCTAGATCTAACCCTGTTCTGTGGGGAAGACCTTGCTTGTCTGGAAAACATGTACTGTTAAGAAAAGACATATCTGTTGAGGATGACGTTAACGTGGACCATGCTCCACACGAACCATTATGTGAAAATGGATAAGGAAAGAGTGGCAGAACTCCCTTCGGTGTCTGGAAAGGGGGGAGTCGACCACACACCCAACAATTAGTGGCATTGCTGGTCTGGTGTGAATAATGTAACATGCGGATAAAAGAATTGTTACGCATAGCGAGGCGGTAAGAGAGTTCATGAGGAGGCAGATCACTAAACGTGTGCTCTACTGTAACATTAGAAGAATTATTTACATGAGAAACTGGAAAATACAGGTAAAATGCGTAACTAGTGCAGGAAATCATAATGCTGAGAAACAAAACGAAACTTAGAAAAACGATACATCGGATTGAGTTTTGACTAAGTCTCTCACTATGGGGGTCTATGTTATACATGTCAGAAACCGGTCTAACCGTTTCACCTAGGGGAGGACTTAGACAATCAAACTGGCTGACTTATTTTACTAGACCTTAGTTTTAATTTATACTCCTGTTGCGGAGTTTTTTCTAACAGGGAGGGTGCAGTATCATTGTTCTTTGCGGGACAGTCCTTAAGAATAGTACTTTGGCAGTCCTTAAAATGCTCGGAAATGTTCTTTGAGACTGGCTTCAATCCATAAAATTTTTTGATGTGCGAAAGATGCACCCAGCCTTTGCGTCCCTCCAACTTCACGGCTGTACGGGTGGCGAGGAGGACCTGTCGGGGCTTCTTCCAGCGAGGCTCCAGCGGACTTGAACGATCGAAATTTCGCACTAGGACCATGGATCCGGGAACGATTTCATGCGGTGCCACCTCGGTATTGTCTGGAAATGCGGCAGCAACCTGTGAACGACAAGAGTTGAGGGCAGACATCAAGGAAGCTAGGTAATCTGTCAGCATATTACTTGAAACATCGGTAATACTTCGGGGTCTAGGTGTACCCCACATGTTAGGGGGGCGGCCGAATACGACCTCATACGGGGACAGACCTGATCTGGAATGTGCGACCATGCGCATATAGAACAGGGCAACTGGCAGAGCTATTAGCCAGTCCACACCTTTCTCTTGACAAACTTTTGCAATACGGATTTTCAGGGTCTGATTATGTCTCTCTACGAGACCGGCTGCTTCAGGATGGCGTACACAATGGAACTTCCACTGGTACCCTAATAGAAGGGAAACATGCTTCATGAGTTCAGATGAGAATGGTTGGCCGTTATCAGAATATACGACTCTAGGGAGTCCGTAACGGGGGAAGAACTCACGAACCAACTGCTTGGCAGTGGTCGTGGCTGTGTAATCTAGGACTGGATATGCTTCTGTCCACCTGGACAAAGCGCATACAACTACAAGGACATACTTGAAACCTCGACATCGCTCCATCTGAATATAATCCATCTGGAGGACTTCAAAAGGGTGGTCAGGGGGCTGGAATCCACCTTGTTCCACCGGGACACTTTTACCTGGATTAAACTGACAACATATCATACAGGTACGGACTTTCTGCTTGGCTGCAGCTCGTAAATGCTTGTTGAACCAAATGTTCTGGATACTGTCTAACATTGCTTTTTCTCCTAAATGTGCTGGACTATGTGCGGTATTAACAATGACTTGAACCATAGAGTCGGGGAGAAACCATGTGGCTCTACCCTTCGTTACCCATCCCTGATCTGTCTGGACCCCTCCTTGTTCGGACCATTTCTTGATTTCATCGGGAGTAGCATGTAACTGGATATCTATGACATCTTGAGTAGGGTCCTTAACTGTCATACATGTAGTTGGATCTGGAGTATGTGTCTGTGTCGGATTAACTGGAATGTCTGGAGTCTGAGCTGTAAGCTTGGCTGTGCGATCTGCTAGATCGTTACCCTGGGAAATAATGTCAGTAACTTTCGTATGTGCTTTGCATTTCATGATAGCAATGGATGTCGGTAAGTGTATGGCATCTAACAGAGCTTGAATAAGGAGACCATGCTGAATCTTGGTTCCATGAGAAGTCATGAAACCTCTCTCCTGCCAGAGCACTCCAAAGTCGTGTACGACTCCAAATGCGTAGCGTGAATCTGTGTAAATATTAACTTTCAGGTTCTTAGCGTGTATGCAGGCTTGAGTCAGAGCAACTAGCTCTGCTGCTTGAGCAGACAGAGTGTCAATGCGGTGTGTCTCTATAACTTCGGTGTCAGTAGTCACTGCATACGCGGCGACTAGTTCTCCTGTACTTGTTCTCATACATGAACCATCCACATAAAGTGTCAGGTCGGGATCTGGTAATGGAATATCTGTCAGATCTTGTCTTCGTTTTGTCATAATGTTGACTACTTCCACACAATTGTGTGTGGTAGGATTCGAAGTAACTGACGGTAACAGTGTAGAAGGATTTAGGACGTTGCAGCGTCTGATCTCTATGTGTGGCTGGAACAGTGTCAATTCATAACCTGTTAAACGTGCAATTGTCAAGTGCTGAGTTTGTGTTCGGTTCAAAAGAACTTCCACGGAGTGTGGAACTTGTACTGTCAGGGAGTGTCCTAATACTATGGAATCACTTTGTCTGATAGCTAGTGCTGTGGCTGCAACTGACTTGAGGCACGCAGGCAGAGCCTGGGCTACAGGATCTAATGTGCTCGAGAAATAAGCACAGGGCTTGTATTGTCCTGCTTGATCTTGTGTGAGAACAGATAATGCTGTACCTTCACGTTCAGTGACGAAAAGTGTAAAAGGCTTACTGTAGTTCGGTGTAGCTAGAACTGGAGCTTGACATAAAGCTTTCTTTAACTCATTGAAACTAAGTGTATGTTCAGATGTCCAAGGGAGGACAGTCGATACGGCTGCCTCCTGTGTCGTTAACTGTATCAGTGGCTTAGCTAGAAATGCATACTGAGGAATCCATTGTCTGCAATAAGAAGTAAGGCCGATAAAAGCACGTACCTCCTTCTGGGTCTTGGGCTGAGGAAGACTCGCTATTAGCTGGATACGGTCTGGTGTCAACTGCCTACCCCACTTGGACAGTAAGTGGCCTAAATAGATCACTTGCTGGACACAGAATTGAAGCTTCGAAGGGGACACCTTGTGCCCCATCTCGGCAAGGAAATACAAGACTGTAAGTGATGCTCGCTCGCAATCACGTTCAGAACGGGCTGTGATCAGTAGATCATCGACATACTGGAGCAGGGCAGTGTCAGTTGGCATGTGAATGTTGTCTAGTTGTCTCTTGAGTGCTTGACTGTAAATACTAGGACTCTCTGTGAAACCTTGAGGAGCGCGTGTGAACATATAGCTCCTTCCATTTAAACAAAATCCGAAAAGAAACTGGCTGTCTGGATGAATGGGGACACTGAAAAACGCATTCTTGAGGTCTATGACTGTAAAAAATGATGCTTCGGAATCAATGGCTGTCAATAGGGAAGAAATATCTGGGACAACTGGGTACTGAGGAATAATACATTTATTGAGTTCTCGAAGGTCAATCACCAATCGATATACTGGAGGTGCATTTGGATCGGTACGTTTCATGACTGGAATGATCGGAGAATTACATACATTGGAGTCAGTTTCTACAACTACTCCTTGAGCCATGAGCTCGTCAATAATTTTGGATAAGGCCGCTACAGCCTCAGGTGGCAATCTGTACTGTCTGATTCGTGGCAGGACTACACCTGGCTTGAGAGTCACACGATGGGGTGTGATATGCATAAAACCAACATCAGTTGGACCTTGCGCCCATAGATGCTGCGGAACATTAGACAATCTAGGATCAAAATCTCGTAATACATAGTGACCCTTGAAGTCACGTAGGAACAATCGTATTCCTTCTGGGGAACAACATATAACTGCACCTAACTCTTTCAGTGTCTTAATGCCTAATAGGTTTTCTGGACATGACTTAGTAAGTAACAGATCAGTAGTACGGGACAATGGACCTACTTCTAGAGTAACTGGCTTAGATATTTCATTTACGATAGGCTTTCCTGAAAATCCAAGGGAAACATTTCTAGAGCCTGAGAGCGGAGCCCCTGGAACTTCGGCGTGGCTGATGGTGGTCCTACTTGCCCCTGTATCAATCAGAAACTTTCTGTCTTTCCCTAATACTTGACTGTGAACATAGGGACCTTCTTGATCTACAGGTATCTCGATGAGAGGCAAGCCTACCTCCCTCTCTAGGCTGTTTCATGAATATGGCTGATACTCTGGATACTCGGACTGTGCATACTGGTACATCTGCTGTGTAACATGCTGTGTTGCAGCAATAGGCTGCGGTGCTGTAACTGTCTGTTGTGCATTCTGTGGCTGAGGAGTCTGTGAAACTTGCTCTTGTCTAGGCGGACGTGGTCTTTCTTTAGTCTTACCGGTAGCTATGTTGTGTTTCAGAACTGCACACTCGTTTATAAAATGACCTGGCTGTTTACAATAATTGCAGTTTCCTTTAACGGGAGCTGCAGGATGACTGGCTTGATTCGGACCCCTCTTCTGACTGTCTTGAGGAACAGATTGTGCAACTAGTACTTTCATTTTCGTGTCTTTCATACGTCTCCTTTCTTGTTCTTGTTCTTCTCTGATTCTATTCTGGTGATATTGAAGCATCTGGAGCATTTGGGACGGGGTATTAGCTTGCCAGGTACTTTCGACTTTCAAAACTCGGTTTTTAATTTGTGGACTTGAATTCTCGACTAATTTAGTAACAAAAAGATGAGGGTATGATTCACTACTTGTCTTGAGGCCACTGTTGATGCTAAAACATTTCTCAAATCTAGAATAAAAATCACTAATATCTTCATCTTGTTTCTGTTTACAGGCTGAGATTGCATCCCAGTCTTCCTTTTTAGTTGTCAATAATCTGGGTAAAACTTGAATCAATAATTCTGGTAATTCTTTACATTTATCTCCAAGACCGGTACCTGGTACTCGTGCCTTATCTTCGGCTTCTAGAACTGTCCAATCGATCTTTTTCTCTCCCACCTCCCAATCTTTTTCTTTGAGTTTCTCATATACCCCTGCGGGCAACAGGACCTTTAGCATTTTAATAATATCTGGATACGTGTATTCTCCCATACGGAGCATGTCTTTTAATTCTCGGTGGAACCCTGCTGGATCTTTATCATGACAGGGAATTAACTTTTTCATCTCTAAGAGTTCCATCTTTGTAATCGGGGTGTAAACAAATACTCGTTGCATTTCACCACCGTCTGTCTTAATTGGATGCACTTCTCGTAACGGATTCTGTCTGTCTATGTAAAAGGGTTTACTTTCTGGGGGTGAAACATGAACAAAATGCGGGTTCAAGAACGTTCTGTATTTGTGCCGCTGTTCTAGAATGACACTAATTAAATCAGTACCTAAACCTTTCCATTTATACTGGAGTAACTCGTTCAGGACATCGTGTAACGGACCTGGATCAGAATGTTGACCCTCATACAATGTAATGAGGTGTTGGATCATATACATACCCACCAGTCGCTGCTCGGCTGGGGGCAATTTCAGAAACATTTGTGCCACTATTTCGTCTGGAAAAGTGGTAGAATCAGTAATCCATCGGACTGCTGATCGGACTAGTTCTTGTTCATGCATGGTACTTAACTCGCTATAACCGATTCGTGATTTTAGAATGTGATCGGTAGCTTGGAATACTTGTTCTAGAGAACCCTGTTCTGGTGCTGGATGGTGAAAAATTGACTTGTGTTCTAGGCGTAAATGGCGATCTGGAAATCTAGATTTTCCTACATACGCTATTCTGGCGGGATTCTCGTCGTCTACCTCTTCAGTATCAGAGTTACTTTCTTTCTCGCTTACTCGTGCTTCTTTGCGTTGTTCGTGTGTCCTTATTATTTCTTTACGAATCTTCTTGTACATATTCTCTATACTACTGATGGTCTTATGCTTACCCTCGGCTATATTATCACTCCACCTTGTCAGGACTTTCATTTCGGCTCGATCTTTGGTCGGATAATCTTGTTCTCGTATTAAACAATTAATCAGAAACTTTAATAGCATGAGCTGGACTTCAGCTTTTCTTTGGCACATGACGTCACTAATACTTTCTGGATCATTCCCTGTACGGATAAAACGATATATTCTGTCTAGATCTTCTTTCATATCTGGTAGGGTGACTAGATACTCGGTCACCTTTCTCACGCGTAATGAATATAAAACCATATTATCCTCGCATGGGACTGGATCATAGCCACATTCGGTAAGAGCTTTTCTTATTTCTGCAACAGACTGATATCTGGGCGTACGCTGTGACGCTTGTGCATGTAATTCGGCTAACGTTAAACGCTTGTGTGGCGGCGGGGTTCCTGGAGGACCTCCTCCTGCGGCCCCTAAACTAGAATCATCGACTGATGTTCTTCGTACTGGCAGAGTGGGAAATGGAAATGCAGGCTGGACTTGTATGGCGGGCTGGACCGGGGGTACCGTAACAGGTACTCCGGTGTCTGGAGGAACGGGAAGTGCCTGATTTACAGGGACTGGCGGAGCGGGAACAGGATTTGCATATTCTGGGACTGTGTCGTCCAAATAGGACGAAATGAAAATATCAGCTGCGGTTGGTTTGTGACGTAGCTTGGTCGGAACTAGTGGTGGCGGAAAATTACTGGATGCCTCCGGGGTCGCTTTTGGCAAGCCCTCGGCAAGAAGAGGATACATACCCTTAATGAGGGCATGCCTCTGTCTGTCTGCCTGTTCAGTTCTGACTCGTTCACCTATCTCGATTAATTCCTTTTCTTGTGCTCGTTCTAAGGATTCCCTACTTAATTCAGACTTTCTGATTTCTTTTTCGGTTCTTTTATGAGATTCTTTGCGCCATAACTCGATGGCATCTTTCTGTGACTGTCTGGCTTTTTTTTCCATAATGCCTCCTCTACTCTCATGATGCACTCGGCATCCCACGTACCTGATACGGGCCATCTATACTTTTCTTCTAACTCCTTGGTATACTCTACCCATAAATCTAGATACAATATGGCGCTTATGCCATGCTTCTGATACATGAAATGACCTGGACTGTCCCTAGGCGGAACAGGAACTGCTGCTTCTAGCAGACCTTTTCTGGTTTTTAACTGATGCAGTTTTGAAAAGAGTGGCATGACTGAACTATAATCTGGACACAATACAATACACAATAAACACGATAATTACTTCGCACTCATACCACGACATTAAAATACATGAAGAACATTGTGAATAACAGTTCGAACAGAATACCACCTGGAATACGGAAAACAGAATACATGAATTTTCTCGAGAACAGGACTGACTAGAACAGGAACTAGATGCACTGCTAAAACAGTACTAAACTTACCGGTCTCATAAAGAGACACGTCAGGACCCGCATCCACCGAAGTGGACACTTCGTTTGGGATATGTGTACCACCAAACCCCACGGACCAGAGTCAATTAGATTGACCCTGTCTAGACACTACCCCAGCAACGGTACTCACCGGGCAGCAAGAACGGAAGGCCTCGGACTGGACTGGACTGCTTCGACGCTGGACGGACGAACTTCGGACTTCTGTTACAGGTGGGCCTCCGGATACCTCGGACCTTGGACTCTCGGCTTGGGCTCTGGTCGGGACTCGCCGCGTTCCTCCACCGTCTCGTCTGGATGCTGGACCGCCTCCTCCGTCTCCTCCGTGGGCCTGAGGGATACTTGAAGCAGAAATATCTGCCGGTGCGCAGAAGAGTTCCGTCACGACTGCAGAGGGTCAGGGGGTCGGCGTGGCTTCACCGACGCGTGGGGAAAGGGCAAGTCCCTATTCGGGCGCCATTATGTGGTATATAAATAAATAATACCGGATCTATTTTTGTCTAGGCATAGCAATAACAGATAGCTCAATAAATAAGAGTCAAGATTCGAGGTAGTAGGAGTTTGCAGGTTTATTACAGCATAAAGGACAGGAACAGGACAACCTGCACAGGAATAGGATGGCAGAGCCCGGCAGCTGCCGGGGCTGGATCTGGGATGAGCGCGCTAACATTTAATAACAATACACGATCATATATACTAAAACAGTTGCATTACAATACATACGATAGGCGGAGCAGTGGGTGTGGTCAATAGCAGTCGCGAAAGATAAGGGTGAAAGTAGGTGTAACAGAGGCGTATACATAGACATGTGATGCAAACGTAACAGAATATGTCATGAATGGGGTGGAGACATGGAGGGGGCTACCTAAGGAGCCGGGACCTCTGACCTAATGGTGCGCGCAAACTGGCAATGACGTGTTACTAGGAGAAGCTGGGGGCTATGAACTCTGTGCTAGGAGCAGAGACTGAAGTCTGGAGAGTCAGGGCGACATGTACCTAAACAGTATCTAGTATCTGATGTTTAGAGAACATGTTGATAGAATCCAAAAGTTATCGGGGTAAAGGCTAACAGACTCTAAGACTGGAGCATGCATTATTCTACATGTAGTGTGTGATGAAGAATATTAAATGACCATTAATACAGTATTTCTCTTACATGGAGACGTAAAGGCTAGACAATGACGGAAACTATTGATGCAGTTCAGTAGCTGAGGAATGCAGAGAAGGAGGGCTGAACTGATAACTGGAATCATAACATACTCTTGGCAGACTCAGAGACAGAGCCAGGCTGAACCGGGCACTGTGAGGCAGGAAGTAAGTGAAGGGTCAGGAACACAGGTGGGGGCTGTATCGCTCCTCAGCGAGGGCTCAGGAGACAGAAGCTGAATCTGGTGTCCAGGCCCTTTTGAGGCCTAGAAACGGGAACTATACAATGAAATAACGTGTACACTGAGAAACGTGGCAACATAACTTTACATAGGCCTGATATTCGTAGTATTCACGAGAACTGGAAACTGGCATACTAGAGATGGACACAACTGTAATTGCGTCTTTAATCGAACATGGGAAATACGTATGCATATTAATCATGCACACATAACATATGATGGAGGACGCGTAGGGACACAGAATATGGCAAAATGTACTTTTCCACAAACTGGGAAGTGAGCATAGCAGGCAGACACATGACATCACTTCCTGCAAGGGCTTGGGAAGTGCAGGAAGCAGTGGCATAGCAAGTCTGTCACGGGCCCTGGTACAAGGGAGCAAATGGCCCCCCTGGCCTCTGTTTGTGTTATAAAACTCAGCAGTAATCAGGGTCCAGGGCGCTGCACGGGTGATGCACGCTGATAGTGCTCCCTCGCTTAAAACGATCGAGACGAGGAGGGTTTTCTATTTCAGTCCGTGTTGCCACAGACTGGAACCATCTCCTGTTCCAACTTACAAACATGATTATTGAGACTGCCTTTCGGAAACTGCTAAAAAACCATTTGTTTACAGTGGCGGCCCCTCCGCTAAGGCGGAGGAGCATCGCCCCACGGCTCGTTGAGCCGTGCAAAAGAAAGAATTATAATAAGAAGTTATTATCATTTTATTTTTCTTTGCAGGACACCAGTCAGGTCGGGTGGGGCAGGGCTGGGTTACCCGCCGTCAAGGGGAGCAGTAGTGGTTTGCACTCCTTCTCTAAGTGCGCATGGCGGCTTGGCCGGACCCCTGGGGCTGATCAAACAGTCATGTGCACTTGCCATGTTCTCCACTGGGCTGTGTTGCACAGCGGAGTGGAGAACATGCCCAGCCTCCCAGGTTCTGCCTGAGCGATGAAACAGGCTGCTCAGACCAATCACAGTGCTGGTCCTGCTGCGTCGTGATTGACTGGGAGAGTCCGGAAGTCTGAGTGACTACAGTTGCAGAGAGAGCGAGGACGGAGGAGAAATGTGCGGCGGCGGTTGTGGCTGCGATGACGAAGGTACATTTTTAAAATATATGTATATACATTTTTCATGCCTCTTGCCTCACCACGCCCGTACAGAGGCAGCCACCACTGTTGGTTTAGCCTGTAGCGTTAATAATCTGTATTTAGCCTTAGGGCTGGGGTACTGTCAGAGTAGCCGTGTGCTGTGTAAGCCTAGTCATTCATTCATTCATTCAGTGGGCCCCTCTGACATCTGGGCCCCGGTGCCACTGCACCTGCTGCATCAATGGAAGCTACAACCCCAGCAGCAAGTGAGGAGGACAAACAGTGAAGTTCATGATGAGCTAGAGGACCTGGATTCATGGTGGGCCATGCTTCTCCAGCACTGTGCATCCATCCTGTGTGCACAAAAGACAAGTTGTAGTTCCCTAGGTGCTGCCTGTCTTCTTGGCACGCTGCGCCCGGATGCGGGACCGTGATTCCGGCTTCCCACTAGGACACATGTGTGGAGAATGGGCAACGCACCTTGGACGTGGGCAGTAGATGTGAGTTTGTACTCTCCGTCCAAACTGATGACTGCTGGGGCCAGTGAGCGTAAAGAACTCTGAATCGGTGCAATAAAGGTTGTATGTGCCCTTTCTATTTATTTATGTGATTTCATTTAGCGTGGACATGGCCCAGAGGCATCCGAGTGCTTCTCAATCAATCAATCAAACATTTGTAAAGCGCCGCACATCCCCTGTGAGGGTCTTGAGGCGCTGGAGCTGTTTGCTGCTGCATGGAGGTTCATCAGGGTTGTTGGTGCGTCCTGGGTCTAGGGTTCGGAGGTCAGACCTTAGTGGGTGGAAAGCCTGGGGTCCTGACGCTCAATAAAACCAGAGCATATCAGTAACAAATAAACATACATGTACAGAAGGCATCCGAGCGCCTCACGATGAAGCAGCAAAATGACATGTACCTAAAGTCAGCTGGTGGTCCCAAGCTTCCGTCGGTCGCGGATTGGTGGTCAGTCTTTATCAGTCAAAGCAGCTACGATGTGGAATTCTCTACCGGATGATCTCCAGCATATTCAGGATTTCCGCATCTTTAAAAAACATCTTAAAACTTTTCTGTTTAAACAGCTGCCTTAATATTTCTGCTCCCTCCTGCCATTGCCCACTTACGCGCCAGGACACTCCAGAGTATTAGTGCGCGATATAAATTCCACTATAACATATAACATAAGGTGGAGTGAATGATGAAGCGCTTCACACACATTCATGTTAAAACATGTACATCAGCTCGTAAGGATCATGAACAGGACGTATAGGTTGAGGGTGGTTTGCGATTGGCGGGAGCATGAGGAGCGGGTTAGGCCAGGTGTTGTACAAAAACAAGACCTGTCAGGTCTTTTTCCAAGGTGACATGACATCATCGGTGGGAGGGAGTTCCAGATTCTTGTGGCATTTCCGGAGAAGTGTTGGTTCATGCTTAAAGGTTGGGGGTTCAAGGAGAAGTGATGGAGCATTTCTTGATTTTAGGGTCGATGCCTGAGATTTTCAGTTTCTCCGAGAGGTATGAGGGTAAAGAGGAGTGAAGAGCTTAAAGAGTGATGCAGGTGGTTTTAAACCGAGCTCTCACCTCTATGGGAAGCCACTGAAGGGAGCATTGAATGGGGGAGATTTGTTTGAAATTCTTGTATCTTCTCACAAAACAGGCTGCCACATGAAGGACTGCTCTAAGTGGACGTAGGTGGACTTTGGGAATGCCGGAACAGAGTGTAATTCCATAGTCGAGTCTGGAGAGCACGGGTGCCTGGACAACTGATTTAAGGTCTTGTGCAGGGATGAGGTTCCTGGGTCCCCAACAGCCTTAGCTGGAACCGGGCGCTCTTAGCCATGGAGGGGCTATGGCTCTGGAGGTTAGGATATCTGTTGAGGGTAAATGCAAGAGATTTTTCCTTCTGAATGATGGAGGGGCAACCATCAATGTCCGGGAGGAGATCCATCCAGTCTTCGATAGAAGAGTTTGCTTTCTTTGGGGAGGTGAGAAAATATTATATCTTCACTTGGTTACGTTTCAGGTTACCATCCAGGCTTGAATTATTTCCAGGGAGTTGTATAGGCGGGTGAAGTCTTTTGGGCATGGGATTGTCCGGTAGATTGGGGTGTCATTGGTGTATGGGTGGTGTATGAGTTCCTGAGGATAGTGTAGGGGGTTCGAGGTGGAGATTGAAAAGGGTTGGTGAGAGAATCGAACATTGGAAGATCCCTTGTTTTATGCTGACTGGTTGTGAGACGGTGTTACCAATTTCGACTATTTGGGAGCAGTTTGGTGTCTATGAGGTGAACCCCTTATGGACGACACCATCAATACCCATTCCCTGCTTCAGGGTGTCTGCAAACCCTGATGGTTGATTGTGTCAAACGCAGTGGAGCGGTCGAGGAGCACGAGTAGACGAGTTACGAGTGTTGAGTATGTGGCGGGCGTTGTCTACAGTGCTTAGAATGGCAGGCTCAGTGCCGGGGCCCTGGTGAAATCCGGATGGAAGGGCGTCAAGGAGGTTGTTGTCCTCGATGTTTGGAGGCAACAGAACTTTTAATCACCGTGTCTAAGAGAGGCAGGGTGGACACTGGACAGAAGTTGTTAAGGTCATCTCAGCCCAGAGATAGTTTTTAAGAGTGGAGAAATTTGACCCCTTTTTAGACAGTCTGGGAACCAGTCTGTAATAAGTTAACCAGGGTTTTCCAAATGAGGAGAAGCTGTTTAGATAGAGATTTGCTGGTGGAGCTCTGAATGGCGTCACTTAGATGGTTAGAGGGTTTCACCATGAACAGAGTTCATAGAAGATCTGCCTCTAAGATTTAGGAGGAAGAGGGCCTGGCTGCAGGGCCTTGAAGGGCAGATTTTGTTTGACTATGTTGAGATTGACCGGAAGGGAGGTGTTAATTTCTTTGTCTTTTTTGTTTAAGAATTCTGCAAAGGTATTGTAAAGGATCTCAGATACCTTAAATGAGGTAATAGAGGGAGGGTTGATGGCTTGATTAATTATCTCATATGGTCATTTATGTCTCTTCTTGGCCATATCCAGGAGGGATCTGATATGTCAAGCCTTGGTTCTAAAGATGTGGCCTTTGCTGTTTTGTCTGACAGCACAAAGACTTAATAATGAGGGTGCTCTGTCGCGAGACGTTCTCCAGCTTTCTAATATGTCTCCATTCTTCATAGGGTGTCATGTATTTCTATAGGTTCTGAATCGATCCCCCTATTCCTGACCCTATTCTGGTTAAACTAACTAGCTAGTTAACTAACAGTCAGCCCATGAGGCAAGAACAGCCCCCATGATGCAGATACCGTTATCTGACGCAGTCACACTACGGCACAGGAACATGTTATCTGATTAGGTCATAACGCTTGAGATCTAATTAGACAAGCGACATTCCTCCAGCCCCTGATAAGGCATACGACGTTCTCATAACAAATCAAACCTATGACAACCTGGATAATCCGTGCGGCCATTGTTTTGATTTCACAGAGAACTTTTGCAAAAGAATGTGCTAACGAGCAAGTCGTATGACATCTTTATTGACGTACCTATGTCCATCCTTACGTCAATCTCGGCACCTTTAAGGTATAAATATTGCCGACCTTGCCCTATGCAAACACACGCGTGGTGACAAGACGGAGCAGCCACACTTGCCGAAGCCGAGAGCAGAAGCAGACCCCGCTGGCAGCAGCCCCGCCTTCCTGACGCGCTGAGAGACGCGCTGCTATCTCAAGCCGAGAGACCCAGCACCGGCGCTTCTGGGCAGCCCTCGCAGGCAGCCTGGAATATCGAGAGCAGAGAAAGAGATACCATTCCTCATTCATCCAAACTTCCAGGTACAGAACTGAATAACCCCTCACAGAGAATTCTTTAGTTATTCACTTGGCAAAAACAAACTTGACTTAAACTGTAACTTTCTATTCCCGCCCACGCATTAGACTTAGGTCAGGTACACGGGGTAGGCGTATTTAGAAACACCAGTTGAGTACGTTTAGTCAAATGTATATGTGTATGTAAATATATTTTAATCATTTTAAACATCATATGGCTCAGAAACCATATCAATGTTTTTACAGTATTATTTTATACTATTGCTTTTAATGTATGCACTTTACTTAACTATAAGTATTGCAATAATATCGATCCATTTCTCATGTATGAGAAAAGAGACTGATCAATAAATAACACCTTTTATTGAACACGCCCGTCTCTTCCTTTTCTCTACATTCTGATGAGACTAAGAATGCACGTACTGACTGAGTAAAATAATTGCCTTGTGCTCACACGACTCTTGAGATTGACTCTTGATTAGGGGAGAGCAAAGTTGTCATGTTCTATGGTTGTCAGAAACTAAATCCCTTCTTGTCTAATCAGGGGAGGTAATTCTTTCCTGAACATTCGAGAAAGTTTCTAGCGAACTCTGAGCTTAGCTGGCAAACCCAAAAATTAAGTCTAGTATCGACAGTAGTAGACCTAGTTAACGTCTGGTCTAGGCCTTTACTGCTGTAGGTACTATTCCAATGCGCAGAGCCTATTGGGAAAATAGGAGCTACACTACATGGCGCCCAACGCGTTTGGAAAGGGCGATAAAACTAACGTAAGACATTTAGAGTAACTCAGTCGTGCTTTCTCACTCAGACCCCTTTTCCCAAATACTCCAAAGACGTCTGGAGTGGGTGAAAGGTTATATCCTCCAAAACCTCGCAGGAGGGAACTCCTATGTATGGTTCTTGGTCAAGTCAACGTTGAAGGATAAACAGTTCCAAAGTATTGTGCATCTAATCTCTGTTTCCATAAAGAAACCTGATCTGCAAATAGACATAATACCATCCTGTCAATAAAATGGAAGACAGTGATGAAGAAAGAGAGGCAGTTAGATTAGCAGCTGAAATAGCAGCAGCTGATACTACAGCACTCGATGCAGACCCGGATATAATACTCATCCAGGTCGCCAAAAGAAGATCTATAACTCTAAAACTTATAGAAAATGGACTGACACCTAGAGGTGGCACAGTCATATTCGTAATTGAGGCACACGAATATCGGCAGACAGAGGTATACTATTCATGGATACATTTTCCAGCAGCAAATGCTGTAACAAAGTACTTCCACTATTACAAAGTAGAGGAACCTCCTAATGAGTACACTCCTTTCGAGGAGGTGGAAGTACCACTCAAATTCCAAGAGCATTTGCTCTTATTTGATGGCGCCCTAAAACATAACAATCACATTACAAGGCTCGGTCCTTTAGGAAGACCAGGAGCAACGTGGCCGGTCTTAGCCGGATACACACCACATCCAGACATCGACGAGATGCCTGCCCCACAGCTGTTAATACAGCTAAAACAATTACTAAAAATTCACAGACAATTAGTTCAGTATGTAATGCGGACTTCAACAATTCAGCCAGCGATTAAACTACCACAGCTGACCCCTCACCAGGGGAACACAAATAAAATTACACCACAGAACATCCAATCCTGCCTAGGTAAAGTTCCAGCTAAATGGGAACAAATACCATTCTGGTTGGCACAGAAAATCACCCAAATAGAGGCGGTGTTTCCTGACACCACCCCATTAGAAAAACACAGGATTCTGACTATATGTCTCCCAATGGGAATCGCACCACACATTGAGGACTGTGACACTTGGGGTACAGTCTTTGCTTCCATCTATACAAAAACGCACGGTGTTCCATCCATTTCGGTGATACCAGATGTGCTAAAACAAATTCAAGATGAATACGGTCCAGAACCTGCTTTAACTCTTGGTATGAAATTACTGAAAGACTTCAAGCAGGTCTCGGCTATATTACTAGC
The DNA here is from genome assembly GCF_964261635.1 of Lissotriton helveticus. NCBI lineage: Eukaryota > Metazoa > Chordata > Amphibia > Caudata > Salamandridae > Lissotriton > Lissotriton helveticus. Next base: position 25,950,164 of record NC_136065.1, read on the forward strand.
CAACATAAAAGGTGAAGCAGCAAACGTGGCGATCCGCCAGAGGTTAAAAGAGACAGATATAGCAGACCAACCAGCTGAAATTGCCAGAATCATAGAAAAATCCTATGAAGAACTAGGCAGAGATAGTCTAGGTGGAATACCAGTAAAACCGCAACTGACTACTAGTCCAGAAAAAATATTTTTTAATAATAATTCACCAAAAAAGAACTGGGATGGAAACAAACAATCCAATCCTAAAGAAAAGAAATTCCAGTCCAGAGGAAGGTCTCCTAGGCGAAGAGAGAAATCTCCAAACCAAAGACAGAGGTCACCGCAGAGTGACCCCTCTGGGAATAGATATAACCTTAGAAATAGGGATAATATTAATAAACCTGATAGATATCAAGACATTGATACGCGTCCCTCTCAATCTTTTCAGAATTCCTCGCAGAAATCGGAAAGAAGAGGACGATCAGAAGAGCACGCCAAGTCCAAAGACAAGGAACCTGCTCAACTGAAAAAGAAATTACAATTTCCAAAAAAGAAGGTAGCCAGTATCAAGGTAGTTAACAATGCCGAGAATACTGAGGACACAACTGAAAAACGGAGAGTGGGCTCAGACAATGCTAGACAGCGCAGCAGAGGTGAGCATAGCTCGCAAAGTCCTTATGAATCATCTGGAGACAGTGGACACGAATGAATATCTTCAAGTGGAAACTGCAGACACCAGAGTTAGCAAGCCCCACAAGATATACGAGATAACATTACGTATAGAGGGAGATAAGACTAGGAAAATAAGGGGACTATTTTGGGATAATCTCTCCAAGGGCTATGATATCCTTCTAGCTGAAAAAGACTGGCCACCAGAGTTTGTCAGGGAGTGCCCTCATGGCGAAGAAGTAATTATGCCTGCCTTCTCGAATCAAATACCGATTCATAAAAAATACACACTTGCTAGAAAGTGGGCAGTGGCCTTAGCACCTGCTTTATATAAAAATCATGTAGGATGGGATGAGGATTCTCCTCCTCACAAAATCCAGTTAAAATCACAACCAACTGCACAAAGGCAGTACCCAATTAAGCAAGAAGCTAAAAAACAAGTAAATGAAATACTAGATCAGCTAGAATACCAGGGGGTGATTGAAACTTGCACCTCACAAATGAACAATCCTTTGTTTCCGGTCTCCAAACCAGACAATTCATACCGTCTAGTTTTGGATTACCGACACCTTAACACATGTTGCAAAACTTTTGCAGTGCAAAACTCACACAGTGCTGCACTAATGAATAACATAGTGCGCAAAAAATACAAAACAACCTTGGACATCTCCAATGGGTTCTTTTGTCAAAACATAGCACCAGAGAGCAGATATTTAACTGCATTCTCAGTAAATGGCACTCAAAAACAATTCTGTCGGTTAGCCCAGGGGTACAAGAACAGCCCGGGGGTATTCTCAGCGAGAGTAACAGAATTACTACAACTATATGATGATGAAGCATTATCTTATGTCGATGACATTTACTTAACAGATGATGACTTGGAGACTCACTTGAAAAGAGTGAACACCATAATACTTGGGTTCGCTGCAGAGGGTTACAAATTCAACTTTAAAAAGTCCAGAATTGCCCATCTGACGGTCCTATTCTTAGGATATGAGTTATCAAGTGAAGGTAAAAGCCTGGCAGACAATTTCCTAGAGAAATGTGCCGTAATCCAAGCTCCTAAAACACTAAAAAACCTACAGTCAATTCTAGGCTTCCTAAATTTCGGAAGAACATACATTGCAAATTACGCAGAAAGGGTCAAACCCCTTTACGATCTAATTAAACCAGACTTTAAAAGATCCAATTGGACTCAAACACACACAGAAATTTTGAGATCCTTACAAACAGACATGCTAATTAAAACAAAATTAGAAACACGTGATAATACACGCAACCTTGTGATCCGAGTCATCCCAGGGAGATGCGGATTCACATACCTAACCTCTAATGAGGGAGAAAAGGTACCAATTGCATTCAAATCACACATGTACACAGAAGCTGAACAGAAATTCAGTAATACAGAAAAAATCATTCGTGCAGTTCAAACCGCAATAGCTAGAGAGAAAGACATAGCTGACGGTAGACATATCACAGTCAGAACAGCAGAATCAGCCTTTGAGGCACTAACAACACCGTGTAATTTACCAACAATAACATTGAATCCGGAATGGATACAATCGGTGAATTCAATCACAACGGACAAAGTATACTACTACTTTGATCCAGAACTAGAAGAATTGAAAAATCTAAAATATGAAAAGACGTATCCTCTGCCAATCGACATTCTGCCTCTACGACATTACGCCTGTGTAATCTACACAGACGGACATGCTCAACCGTCCGTTTGGGGAGAACAAGCATACAACCCCACATGTGAGATTACAAAAGAAGTGTGGCGCGGAGGTATATTAAAACCTCTATTAACAAAATCACACTCAGTAGAAACTAATTCAGAACAACAAACTGAAATAATCGCATTGAAAATGGCGCTAGATAATGCGGATCGCGAATTCCCGACACTTATAGTGTCAGATTCATATTACTGCGTCAAATCATATAACAGCGATTTGCAGACATGGATTCAGAACGGTTACAAAGATGACACAGATGCACCAATAAAGCAGAGACTGCTCTGGGAACAAGTAGCTCTTTTGAAAAAAGAACTACCAAAGACTCACGTGACTCACTCACTGAGTCATCAGCGTGATGGCGTTCACGTTGTAGGGAATTCATTGGCTGAAGCAGCCGCAGCGGCAGCCACTAAACCGGCTCCCGTAGATCGAAAAAAGCGTACATTAAAATACATTGACGGTGAAACATTGCTGGCGGTGAAAACGTCATCAAAAGGCGACTGCTCAGCGTTACCGATCAACTATCCACTCAATTACACATACATAATCGATGCAAACTCCGTCCCTTTTGCTCGAATCCCTGGAGTGGGGGATAGAGTGATTCCAAACATGGACAGGAGACACTTGTTAATCGCAGACGCACATATGGGCGAGGGTCTTGGACACCTCAAACTAAAAGATTCTCTGGAAGATTTACAATCACGGTACTGGTGGCCTGGCATGAGCCTACATCATACCATGTTTGTAAAAAACTGCCCAAACTGCAACAGAAATCGCAGTGGGGAGAGAAAAAATAAAATACGGTGGAATCTGACTGCAGATAACATCACCACTAAAAAGAATGGCTTGCGATTAACATATACAGGCTAGTTTCCACTTATAATGTAGATCACCAGCACTCGGCTGACGTCCGGACTGTTATACAAGATTTGCGAGTCTAAATGGCATATACGCTAAGAGCATGCTACGTTCGACCATTTCTTTCACTCAGGCAAACCAGCCTGGGGGGGAAACATGGCCAAATGAGCACAGCCCAGCGGGAATCTTCTCACTTCCTTCCTGAGGGTATGGGATGGTGTAAAGAAAAAACCAAGGCAGAAAGCAATCTATAATAGAAAGGATATTAGGTTCGGGAGCTGGGTGGGTCAAACATTTAATAAGTGTCCAACGTAGTCTAAATAACTTGCCAAGAAATTCTCTGAAGGGATTCAGTCCGTACGAATTATTATTCGGAACTAGGATGTTGATCTCTGACCTTGATAGTCAGACTTCAGTGGTAATAGAAAAAACCTTTGATGTCAAAGACCGTTTGGCTATTTTGCAGGACTTAAACAAAACAAGAAAAGACCTGAGCAACATACAGTTGAAACAACAGCCAAAGACCACTGAAGAAACACCACCTGTCCCAGCAAGACCTGTCTGGATTCCAAAAGTCGGGGATCTAGTCAGGGAAAAGATCGCGGTAAAGAAGGAATTTGGGCCTTCTTACAGAAAAGCAGTTCCTGTCTTGTCTGTCAACGGGACAAGATCAGTTGTACTACCGCCACTTGCTGGAAAAAAGGAGAACCGAGTTGTATCCATCGACCTGGTAAAACCACAACATGTGGCCGATAACAAACAGTAGGCCAAGTGGACTCCCAATAAGTAGCAGAACACCAAGGTTTGCTACCAGTACAGAGGTCCTAACAAAGAGGCTCATCACATTCGAAACGCCTACAGAAGAACAACAAGGACTATGCAACAATGCAATAGAACTAAGACCTCTGAAAACCCAAATAAAAACATTTAGCAGAGACACACCAATCTACAATGAAGTACCAAGTGAGAATGCAAGAAACAAAAATCCTGAAGCAATTGGAACAATTGACAGAACTGCATCTGGTTACTTCATCAACTTCGATGATTCCTCTGAAGGTTTCAGCGAACAAAAGACACAGCCATCATCAAAATCCTTTAAAGACAAAGCTAAGGAACTTTTGAAACAACTGAAAGAAACATATCTGGTTTCTCCATGGATTGAATTTTGGGTGGGTTTTGGTGCATTTATCCTCATACTTTGGCTCATCATGGTATTTACTTTGGGACGCTTCATTGAGGGAAAATATGCTAAAATGGACACAGCAAGTCAGAACATCAACTTGGTCCTCAAACCACACACATCTTCACACGTCGAGAAAAGAGAACTTTCTCCAGAACTTTCTTCAGCCAACTTCACAGCCAATCCGATACCTGGTGGGGTAGCCTGGGACAACACTGACTATGAAATTTATGGTCCGGTCGAAATCCTGAAATATCCACACCAAATCAAGATCTCCTTGAGTGACTTTGCAAAACCAAACTCATTTGCTGATGATTGGGACTTTGAAAGTATTAACAACATGATGTCTGACTTAGTAATGTCTGCTAAATTTACAAAACATGATTATTTGCAAGGTTCTACAAATTATGATAGTATGTATTGCTATAACCATTATGGTAACCATTTTTTACACAAATCTGCACAACCTAGAAATGTTTTAAATTATAATCAATGGGAACATTGTGCTACACCTCCAAAAGGGAGCTCTAGAACCGTTTATGACAAATATTCATATTTTTCAGGTTTTAACACAAGTAATGCTGAAACATTTTATTATAAATTGTCAAACAAGACAGGGATGAAAACCATGATAACCAACACAAAATTGATATATTCAGATTCATTCTTTGAAAAAATGAATACTTTTGGATTTGATTATTGGGACAAAAATGTTGATTTGAAAAGTGTTTGGGGTACAAAAGAATGGCAAGTACAGGGTTTAGAAGCTTTGTTTAGAGCCTGCATGATCCCAGAACAAATGATATTTTTAAATGACACTGTTCAACAAACCACCTGTCTTGGCTTAGCCAAAATCAAAGATTTAAATAACCCGTCTATTCCAAAGCCAACAATGTTTAGCAATAACTCTGATACAGATGAAGAAATAGACGTAAACCATATACTTAACCAAAACAGAACACATCCTGATTGGAAACAATGGTTGATCTGGCCCACAGATACAAATCACTGTCAAGATAGATTCCTGAATAAAACACAGGGTTTCAAAATGACTAGGCCAGACCCTAGATATCCTCAAAGACATCACCCAGGGATAATAACCACCTACAGTGTGGGTAAATTATGCCTTCAATGGCTACAAACTTCCACACTGCCTGAAATTAAGCAACACCTAACTTTACTTACTGATGGTGCTGACTTGCGTGATTTCATACTGGGACCACGCAAACAGCGTCAAAAGCGTTTCATAGCAGCCTCTGTATATGCAGCATACAATGAGGCCTGGAAGGTTACTCAAATTGAAACAGCAGAAAGAATACGGGAAATTGACCGTATCAATTTGGAAAAATCACTTTCTGTAGTGGACAATGGGTTAATGACTCTGTCCTCCAGAATTTTTTCATTGGACAGCATTGTGTCGTCAGCAATCGATATATTATCGCAAGACTTACTGTTATTACAACATGGTCAGTCACAATTGCGTTCCATTGTACAGCTAGGCTGAGCTAGGCTGAACGTTACAAAATCTGCGTTCAGGCTATGTGCCTTGGCGTTTAATCAACACAACGTCACTATTCCAAATCTTTAACCTTACTGATAGACAAATCGGTATGGCGCAAAAGGGTGCTGATTATACAATCTTGAGCATTGAAAAACTAGAAAGATTACCAATGACAATGTCAGAACGACCTGTCAGTGAATGGATAATCCACGGAATAATAAATATTCCAATCTCAACCTTCAGGTTTCAATACTGCCATAAATATATACAGGCTGGCATGTACGAGAAATTGGGAAAGGGGTACCTTAAAACAACTTGGAACCTGCCCTATTCACATGCATGTGTCAGTAATAAAGGACAGAAAGTGTTTCTTAGTGGCAACAATTGTGCTATGTCACTAAGCGGCACGCTTCTGTGTAACGGTATTAGTTTGCACGGAGCCTGTGAAGGGAATTCATACAACCTTTCATGTCACCAGCAAGGCGCACCTGCAACTGAAATAGAACCATTCTTTCAAAGACTCTATAATGGGAGTTACATTCTTATTGTAGACCGCAGATGTTGTAGTCTTATGCCCGGGACTCCTTATCTAGTCACTACGACGGCCAAGGTCAAGTGCTGTGGACGTTCTTTGTTCCCCAGCTCCTTTCCAGACAGAGAGGCAAGGGCATGGCCGAGTTTGAAAATTACTTCTATTCGAATAGACACTTTAAGCAGAATGAAAACAGTGCTTCTTCAGACGCCTACAAGGCTCACGTCATCAAAAGAAACGTATGATCTACAAGTCGCAAGGACGACTGCAGAGATACATACATTATTATCAACCAATTCCCCCGTACATTTCGCGGAAATCCTGAGCGAAATCTTAAATATTTCTGATACCACTGGGGTCTCAAAGGTATTTAAGACAGTATTTTCGATGGCATTAACACCATTCAAAGCCATACTGGGTATTTTTCCAGATTTCGTCCATTCGATTTTTGGCGGACTTCCCCTGATCCTGGGACTAATTGCAGGAATCCTATTCCTAGTCCTTATTTTTCGTTATGGCAACCCATGTCACAGATCAAACTCTCGCGACAATGGAAGATACGATCCTAGCCATTGGATACCGGGACCGGATATCAAAAATCCTGGGACTCTCCCGGCTTAGAGACCTAAACATGACTTGGTTTCTATCATTTCGACCAATGTGGCAAAGGTGTGTTTTACCTGTACTAAGGTGTCTGCTATGCGGAGAAGAATGCGTGTTAGACACCTGTCTGACGCTACAATCGGATGCGCCGGTGGATGCAGATACACTGTTGGTTCCTACCAAGGTTCACGCTTTGTGCTGCCCTCAAAGGCTGCCAATCCTGATGACGGCATTCCTGGAATCTTCACCACTACGATTGAAGGGTAGTGAAGTTCAAGATGAAAGCAGCATCGAACAGGTACGACCTTCTGTCAGCAATGCAAATCAGAATTTCAATGGAGACAATCATGCGCACGAATGCATGGTTACCCCTATTTCCGACTTAGTGGAACTTTCCCATGAAGCTGTTGACAGTTTTTTCGAAAGCCTGAATGATATGATGTTCTCGCCAGAACAGAAATAGAGACTTTTGAGTAAACTCGCACACGGCGTTCCCTGAATTCGGCCTTCAACTTTAAAAATAAAGTCACATGAACAATTACAATCCAGTTCACGGACAGCAATTTTTTCAGCAAGCCCCTAAAATATTTTTCTATATATTTTTTCCCAGGACACTGATCTTCTGCTTAAAGTAAGAAACTATTCCTAGAGAACTAAGATTTCTATTTTTAGATACTTTATAGACTTTAGCTGCCCGCTGGTATGTTCACAAATATTTTATTATGTGATGAAATGGTCTCGAACTTCCTTTCTGTATAGCCATATTAAGAGCCATTTCATGTGTATTTCTCATATACAAATAAGCAATAATGCATAAAAATGCGTGTTTACTTTTGCATTTAATTCATAGCTTAAGTGCATACAATATATATGACTGCAATTTTTCAGTATATTTGAAAATTTCAAAATGCATTTATGTATTTTGGGGTGGTAAGGTATACACTATACTCTATAGTATGTTGTACTATGTTATACTATGCATAGATTAGTAGATATGACCATAGTTAGCGTGGAGTGGGTGTCATGTATTTCTATAGGTTCTGAATCGATCCCCCTATTCCTGACCCTATTCTGGTTAAACTAACTAGCTAGTTAACTAACAGTCAGCCCATGAGGCAAGAACAGCCCCCATGATGCAGATACCGTTATCTGACGCAGTCACACTACGGCACAGGAACGTGTTATCTGATTAGGTCATAACGATTGAGATCTAATTAGACAAGCGACATTCCTCCAGCCCCTGATAAGGCATACGACGTTCTCATAACAAATCAAACCTATGACAACCTGGATAATCCGTGCGGCCATTGTTTTGATTTCACAGAGAACTTTTGCAAAAGAATGTGCTAACGAGCAAGTCGTATGACATCTTTATTGACGTACCTATGTCCATCCTTACGTCAATCTCGGCACCTTTAAGGTATAAATATTGCCGACCTTGCCCTATGCAAACACACGCGTGGTGACAAGACGGAGCAGCCACACTTGCCGAAGCCGAGAGCAGAAGCAGACCCCGCTGGCAGCAGCCCCGCCTTCCTGACGCGCTGAGAGACGCGCTGCTATCTCAAGCCGAGAGACCCAGCACCGGCGCTTCTGGGCAGCCCTCGCAGGCAGCCTGGAATATCGAGAGCAGAGAAAGAGATACCATTCCTCATTCATCCAAACTTCCAGGTACAGAACTGAATAACCCCTCACAGACAATTCTTTAGTTATTCACTTGGCAAAAACAAACTTGACTTAAACTGTAACTTTCTATTCCCGCCCACGCATTAGACTTAGGTCAGGTACACGGGGTAGGCGTATTTAGAAACACCAGTTGAGTACGTTTAGTCAAATGTATATGTGTATGTAAATATATTTTAATCATTTTAAACATCATATGGCTCAGAAACCATATCAATGTTTTTACAGTATTATTTTATACTATTGCTTTTAATGTATGCACTTTACTTAACTATAAGTATTGCAATAATATCGATCCATTTCTCATGTATGAGAAAAGAGACTGATCAATAAATAACACCTTTTATTGAACACGCCCGTCTCTTCCTTTTCTCTACATTCTGATGAGACTAAGAATGCACGTACTGACTGAGTAAAATAATTGCCTTGTGCTCACACGACTCTTGAGATTGACTCTTGATTAGGGGAGAGCAAAGTTGTCATGTTCTATGGTTGTCAGAAACTAAATCCCTTCTTGTCTAATCAGGGGAGGTAATTCTTTCCTGAACATTCGAGAAAGTTTCTAGCGAACTCTGAGCTTAGCTGGCAAACCCAAAAATTAAGTCTAGTATCGACAGTAGTAGACCTAGTTAACGTCTGGTCTAGGCCTTTACTGCTGTAGGTACTATTCCAATGCGCAGAGCCTATTGGGAAAATAGGAGCTACCCTACAAGGGGGGCTTGGGAGAGGGTTTTGGTCTCCAGAACTTGCTCCTGATGGATGCAAAGTCCTTGATCAAGGAGTCTATGCAGGAGTTGAAATTGTTCATGCTTTGTTGATGTCAAGTTTAGGATCTATTGTAGATAGGGTTGAGAGGGCTCGATTAGCGCTGGTTTCGGTATTGATGTTATTGGTATCTCTGAACGAAATTGTTCTCTTTATTCAGCTGTGCAAGGGACTTCTTGTTTGAGAAAGACACTTCTAAGGGAATCTGCAGGTGACCCAACCAATCAACCGTAATGAGGTCACTGGTCGATGGGCGAGGAGTTCTGGAGATGCTCAAGTTGAGAGTGGCGCTTTCGAGGTGTGCGGGTATCTTGCCGGGTTTGTGAAGGTCATTGTCTTTTAGAAAAGCTGGAAAAGGAGCAAAGTTGTCCAGTGTTTTATTTCCTTTGGAACCCCAATGGAAGTTGAAGTCACTGAGAAAGATGATGTTGTCAGAGCTGATTTATTGAGCAGTGAAGAGCTCAGTGCACTCCAAGATGCAGATGCTGATCTTACCGGGGTGGAGAGCGGTGCATTCAACCCGATGTTAGAGAATTGAAAGTGGGTATTGGGGAGAAGCCTACAGCTCAGAGAGTTGCCATAAAATGATTCTAGGCCTCCACCCTGCTTATCTACCTGGTAATTTCTCAGAATGGAGTAGAAGGCGGGGTGGGCAGGAAAAGAAGAACACTGTTTTTAGTACGGTTCAGCCCGGTTTCGGTGAGGATCAGGATGTCAGTTTTGTGGTCGATGATCTTGAGGCGGTGTTTGATTGCAGAGCTCAGCTGTGAGGGAGGAACTGACAAGTTTGTGCTCAGTTTGGCTGATAAGAAGAGTGGTAATATGGATCAGGTTAGCGGATAAGTTTTGATTTTGGATGGGCATGAGAAATGGATCACGAGTAATGTTCTAGATAATAGGGGGGATAGGAAGGCTGTTTGGTGTTTCGCTGTGGATCTGAGTGTCGGAGGCCTTGGTGTTGTCCTTTTTAGTGGGGCGTGAGCCCATGTGGGTCTGCGTGAACGACTGTCCATAGAGATTGTGTTTGAAAAGGGGCTCTTGAACTGCACCAGCTGTGGTGGGTACCATTTGTGGGAGGTGGCGAGTTGCTGAAATGAGGGAAGGCCTGGGTAAAGATGTCTGTTTTACTTGTGATGTAAGACATTGAGGACAGAAGGGCAGAGGCAAGGGCAGTGGTGCACAGTGGAGAGCCGAGGCGTATGTTGTTCTGTTGTGGGAGGTGTTGGGGGGATGCTGGTCGGGTGGAGAGGCCATAACTGGAGAAATAAAGTGAGTAGGTTTCAGAAGGTCATTGTTTCTGTTGGAAGTGATGGTGGGGGGACAAGTTAATGGCATGGAGAGTTGTCAGTGAGTGAAAGGTGTGGCAAGAGAGTTAAAGGAAAGAGGTAGGTTTTTGTACATTAGGTGGAAGGGTGTGCCGACACGTGTTGACGATCCCGGGAGTAGGGGTAGGTTTCTAGGTCTTGCTCAGGTGTTTGGCAAGTGGGCGATGGAGGTGGGGGAGTAGGAGGATTTATGAGGGCACGGAGAATTGTAAGAGGTGTTGAAGTGGGATTAAGGTGTGTTGGGTAGAGGAGAAGTCCGAGGAGATGTGTTGCATGATGGCGGGAGAATGGTAAGAGGGTGAAAGTCACGATGAGTTGGGAATGAGTTAATTGGGAGGGATTTGAGAAAGGGCAAGATGTTGTCAACTAAAGCCAGAATCTTATTGTTTGCTTGGAAGAGGTCTTTCTGTTATGGACAATGGATATTGTGAGGTTACCGGGTCAAGGGAGGAGGTGATTTTCATTTACATCCAAAGGGAATGTTTGACAGTGAGGAGGCTTGAAGCTTATTTTGCAAGGAGATGTATCAAAGGTCGGTGGAGTGTGTAAAGAAGAGGAGGTCTGCTTTAAGGGCTTCTTTCCGCATACAGTGGTATTGGTAATTGGTTTTTTTAGGGAAATTGCTCAGGATTTTGTGTTCCAAATCTTTCTGCGAGTATTTAGAGAGGTTTGAAGGGTATGTAATCTTAAAAGAGTTGACACCTGATTTAGAAATGCATTTCAAAAGGGTGATGCAGTGTCGGGTAGGGTCACTACCATGATTATGTGGAGTGTGGATCGGGCAAAGAGAAAAGCATCAAGACAAGAAAACACTTAAAATGAGATCTACAGCTGGCTAAGTGACTGCAGCGGGATAGTTAAAGTGAGCAAAAAGGAAAGGTCAAGTTAAAAATGAATGCAAATGATTACATACTTGTCCGAGCCTTTGCAGAATGTTAATAACGAGACCAGAAGCTTGGTATTTTCCTTCAGGAAAAGTGGTATCGCTAAGCGGGAGGAATTCAAAGGGGCAGAGTAGGGTTGTGTCCATAAGAAAATGGAACAGCAGCTGACTATGTAAGGTGGTGTCGGCCGCTGCTCTCAACATTTCAATCTATCTATACTAATATAATAAAGAGAGAGCCCAAACCTTTGAGGCGGGTAATCTCAGGAACCACAGCACCAATCACAACACCCAATACAGCGTTGGAAAGGGCAGTTGCAGCAGAAGGACATAGGCTATGCAGATGCCCACCATATACATTTAAAAGGTAAAAGAACCGTGCCAGCAAAGTAGTCCCTTGTGGGCGTGTCTGCGTTGTGCTGTGGGCCTGTGCTGGGGGCGTGACATACGCTGGGGCGTGTGGTACGTTCCGCCCTTCAGGCCATGTCGCATATCGTGTGCTGTGGGCGTGTGCTGGGGGCATGGGCGTGTGCGGGGCGCGGGATTACGGGGAAAAAAAGCAAGCGTTGTGCCCAATATTTCATTGTTTTTTCTTCCCAGGTTCTGTACATTCCAGCTCCGGGTGTCCACCCTGCTCCCTTTAAATACCCCTGCACCCCATAATCATAACCCACCCTTACTCCTTAAAATACCCCAACACCCTTAAACACTAACCCATCTTAACCCTATAAATATACCCTGTACCCCAAAACCCAAACCTATCCCTAAACCCTAAAAATACCCCTGTACTCCAAAACCCAAACCTAGCCCTGAACCGTATAAATACCCCTGTACCTCAAAACCCAAACCTACCCCTGACCCCTAAAAATACCCCTGTACCCCAAAACCCAAACCTAGCCCTGAACCCTAAAATTACCCCTGTACCCCAAAACCCAAACCTACCCCTGAACCCTAAAATACCCCTGTACCCCAAAACCCAAACCTAGCCCTGAACCCTTAAAATACCCCTGTACCCCAAAACCCAAACCTACCCCTGACCCCTAAACATACCCCTGTACCCCAAAACCCAAACCTAGCCCTGAACCATAAAAATAACCCCGTACCCCAAAACCCAAACCTACCCCTGAACCCTAAAATACCCCTGTACACCCAAACCCAAACCTAGCCCTGAACCCTAAAAATACCCCTGTACCCCAAAACCCAAACTTAGCCCTGAACCCTTAAAATACCCCTGTACCTCAAAACCCATACCTATCCCTAAACCCTAAAACTACCCCTGTACCCCATAACCCAAAACTATATCTGAACCCTTAAAATACCCAAACACCCCAAAACATATACCTCAGTACCCCAAAACATATACCCCTATACCCATACTTACCTTATCCAAACAAAAAAAACATGCTTTTACCATTCATGCATTTACAACGAATTTCGTTGTAAATGTATGTGTGGTAAAAGCATATAAAATGTAATGCCATGCGTTATAATGGCATTGCGGAGTCATGGTACTTTCGTGAAGAAAGTATGCGGAGTGATGGTATGCGGAAAGAAAGTTGCGGAATAATGGGTCTTTACCCTCCCCCGGTAAGTACATTGGTGGCACGGCGGCCCACATCTCCAGCAACATACTCATATGTTTTCACCACCGATTTGAAAAATGCACAGGTCTCTCTCATTGATGGCCAGCACCGACATACACTTTTAGACACACCTCCCGCCACAAGTTCTAGAATTGCGAACTTTAGAGCTGGGGAGCTACGTTTGAATCTCGGCATCAGCTCAACATCCTGTGATTCCAGGCAAATCGCTTTGTCTCCCCGTGCCTACCACAAATGAATGTGTTCTTCTGTAATGTAAATTGTGGTCATGCCATGTTGTCGAGTTTGCGCTATATAATATTGCAAGGAAAAATAAAGTAGGGAAACTCGAGTTCACACACTACTGAACGCACACTCTTAAGTACATCAGCAGTGCACTGTGAATCGGAGCGTTTCACAGGCCTGTCACAGATAAGAAATGCTATCAAAACGAAATCCTACAAAACAATATACTACTGGCCGGCAGCAATTCATACCCAGACAACGTCGGGCCGGGCTGCTAGTACTAATATAAAAAAGAGAGAGCCCAAACATTTGAAGCGGGTAATCTCAAGAACCACAGCACCAATCACAACACCCAATACAGCGCGGGAAAGGGCAGTTGCAGCAGAAGGACATAGGCTATGCAGACGCCCACCATATACATTTAAAAGGTAAAAGAACCGTGCCAGCAAAGTAGTCCCTTGTGGGCGAGTCTGCATTGTGCTGTGGGCATGACAAACGCTGGGGGCGTGTGATACGTTCCGCCCTTCTTGCCATGTTTCATATGGTGTTCTGTGGGCGTGTGCTGGGGGCGTGGGCCTGTGCGGGCACGGGATTAAGGAAAAAAAAGCGAGCGTTGTGCCCAATATTTCATTGTTTTTTCTTCGTAGGTTCTGTACATTCCAGCTCCGGGTGTCCACCCTGCTCCCTTTAAATACCCCTGCACCTCATAATCATAACCCACCCTTACTCCTTAAAATACCCCAATACCCTTAAACACTAACCCATCTTAACCCTATAAATATACCCTGTACCCCAAAACCTAATCCTATACCTAAACCCTAAAAATACCCCTGTACCCAAAAACCCAAACCTAGCCCTGAACCCTATAAATACCCCTGTACCTCAACACCCAAACCTACCCCTGAACCCTAAAAATACCCCTGTACCCCAAAACCCAAACCTACCCCTGAACCCTAAAAATACCCCTGTACCCCAAAACCCAAACCTACCCCTGGCCCTGAACCCTAAAATACCCCTATACCACAAAACCCAAACCTAGCCCTGAACCCTTAAAATACATCTGTACCCCAAAACCCAAACCTACCCCATAACCCTAAAAATACCCCTGTACCCCAAAATCCAAACCTAGCCCTGAACCACAAAATAACCCTGTACCCCAAAACCCAAACCTACCCCTGAACCCTAAAATACCCCTGTACCCCAAAACCCAAACCTAGCCCTGAACCCTAAAAATACCACTGTACCCCAAAACTCAAACCTAGCCCTGAACCCTTAAAATACCCCTGTACCCCAAAACCCAAACCTACCCCTGAACCCTAAAAATACCCCTATACCCCAAAACCCACACCCAGCTCTGAACCCTAAAAATACCCCTGTACCCCGAAACCCATAAATATCCCTAAACCCTAAAACTACCCCTGTACCCCATAACCCAAAACTATATCTGAACCCTTAAAATACCCAAACACCCCAAAACCTATACCTTAATACCCCAAAACATTTACCCCTATACCCATACTTACCTTATCCAAACATAAAAAAAACATGCTTTTACCATTCATGCATTTACAACGAATTTCGTTGTAAATGTATGCGTGGTAAAATCATATAAAATGTAATGCCATGCGTTATAATGGCATTGCGGAGTCATGGTACTTTCGTAATGAAAGTATGCGGAGTGATGGTATGCGGAAAGAAAGTTGCGGAATAATGGGTGTTTACCCTCACCCGGTAAGTACATTGGTGGCACAGCGGCCCGCATCTCCAGCAACATACCCATATTTTTTCACCACCGATTTGAAAAATGCACAGGTCTCTCTCATTGATGACCAGCACCGACATACACTTTTAGACACACCTCCCGCCACAAGTTCTAGAATTACGAACTTTAGAGCTGGGGAGCTACGTTCGAATCTCGGCATCAGCTCAACATCCTGTGAATCCATGCAAATCGCTTTGTCTCCCCGTGCCTACCACAAATGAATGTGATCTTCTATAATGTAAATTGTGCTCATGCCATGTTGTCGAGTTCGCGCTATATAATATTGCAAGGGAAAATAAAGTAGGGAAACTCGAGTTCACACACTACTGAACGCGCACTCTTTAGTGCATCAGCAGTGCACTGTGAATCGGAGCATTTCACAGGCCTGTCACAGATAAGAAATGCTATCAAAACGAAATCCTACAAAACAATATACTACTGGCCGGCAGCAATTCATACCTGGACAACGTCGGGACGGGCTGCTAGTGTTCTAATGAAGAGCCTCTTTCTCCTGCCTCTCCAAGTACATAGAGTAGCATGGGAAAGCGAAAGGCAGAGGCTATGCTGCAGGGCACACTGTGGCCTTCCCCCGCCCTCCTCCCATAGCTCACAGAATCCCTGGAATCTTGGAAGGAGGGAGGGTAATGCTGCCCAGATTGTGGGCCCCCCTGGCTTGACTTTAACCCCTTTCACAGCTATTGTTGTGAATGTTCAACAGCTCAAAGCCGTGGCCCGGCACATAGCTGTTGAACAATCCCAGCAACAGCTATGAATCATGTGTCGGAGCCTCTGGGATTTCAACCCCCTTGGTCTTCGATGCCTTTGTTTTTCTAATTCGAACATTCTTCCCTCTAGGGGTGGAATGTTCTAATAGCCTCATTGCCCGCCATAGTGGGCTATACTGCCCATTAAAGGCCCGATCCCATGTTAATACTGGAGCAGGCCTTTAATGGCTGGAATAGCCTGCTACAGTGGGCTATAAGGCTGTAGCAGGCGACCAACCCTAATTGTTTTGTTAGGGAAAAGGATTAGAGTTGGGTGTCTTTTGGTACAGGATTAGGCTTGTTTTCGGTTCGGCTTGTTTTAGTACTAAGTCGGTTTTGTGGGCTACTTTTGACAGAGTGTTGTTCATGTTATAAATCTGAGAACAGGAGTTCTTAGCAGTTTTGCCCTGAGTAGATATATGCTAGTAGGCTTTCTCTATTATATATTAGTCACGTTGAGCTTCCTAGAGCAGTTATTTATTTATTTCTATTCCCTAATATATGTGTGCCAGTCAGGAGTCTTCTTTAGTAGTCCCTTTTCTATTGTCATGTATCTGATGGAGTACTTTACAAGTAGTCCTTCTTCTATCTTGAGTAGCTCTTGTGGGAGTCTCCTTCAGTAGTCATTTTTCTATTGCAGTGGACCTGGGGGAGACCATAATGGGTAGTCCTTTTGAGGGGCTCTAACATGGGTTTATGGTTGGAAAGGAGTTTTTTATAAATATTTATGGCCATGTCGTGAATTCTTCAGGCATGAATCAGAAAAGAATGAAAACGCCTCCTTGTGCAGCCTACTCAGCTGACCTCAATCCTCTTGACCAAAGTGCAGCCCAAATGAGGGCCGCCAGGCCAAGCACCCCGGCTCGCCGCACCAAAGTCTGTCTTCATCAGTTTGACCCCGCTTCCCCAATGCCTTACCATCACATTTTTTCCAAACAGCTTTACTTTCTCTTCGGAATCTCTGCCCTCTTACCACACCATATGTCCCTTCTCCTTTGCACAAACAAACGCTCAGGGAGTCTTCTCATGCGTGTGGTGTTGGTGGGGGGGTACCCTCCACCACTTGAAGTTCTGCCACAGACTTTATCGGGCCGGTCCTAGGATTTTTGGAGTCAAGGGCAGAAGGGCAAAGTGTGAGGCAGCATTAATTTGGGTGTACAGTCAAAATATCGAATTTTTAATATCGAGTAGCAATAATATTGAGTAAAAAATATAGAATAGACATAATATCGACTAGACAGAATATAGACTGCCAAAATATCGAATAGAATAGTATGAATATCGATTCAAAAATATAGAATGGACAAAATATCGAATGGACAGAATATAGACAACAAAAATATTGAATTTTAGGTAAGTAAGTTGATATTATTTTTGTGTAATATAATTCTGTAGCGGGTTGTGGGTTTATAGGGGAATAGGGTGGGAAGTAATTTCATTATAATTAATAAAATATGTTATTTTATTTGTTGGTATTTGTTTTGAATTAATTGTTCATTAATTATTAATTTGTAATTAATTGAAATATAATTGGTAATTATTTTTAATTGATTAATTGTTAAATATGTTAATATTAGTAATTTATTTTCTGTAGCGGGTTGTGGGTTTATAGGGGAATAGGGTGGGAAGTACTGTAATTATGATTAATTAAATATGTTAATTTATTTATTGGTATATATTTTGAATTAATTGTTAATTAATTGGTAATTAATTAAAATATAATTGGTTAATAATTTTAATTGATAAGTATGTTATTTTATGTAATTTATTTTCTGTAGTGTGTTGTGGGTTTAGAGGGGAATAGGGTGGGAAGTAATTTAATTATAATTAGTTAAATATGTTAATTTATTTATTGGTATATATTTTGAATTAATTGTTAATTAATTATTAATTGGTAATTAATTAAAATATAATTGTTAATTAATTTGAAATAATTGTTTAATTGATAATTATGTTAATTTAATTAATTCATTTTCAGTAGTGGGTTGTGGGTTTATAGGGGAATAGAGTGGGAAGTAATTTAATTGTAAGTAATTACATTTTTAAATGTTTTATTTTTTTATCCAATTTTTTATTATTTTTAATTTGTTAATTAATTTATTGTTAATTGGTAAATAATTTGTATTAGTAGGTGATTATTAATAAAAATTAATTTTGATTTGTATTTATAATTGATTAATTCATATAATATATAAAAATGTTAAATATTTAAATTCATTTGTAATTGGTATTAATAATTATGTTATTTTTATTTATATATGAAGAATTTACTTTCCCTACTGTTGCACTCAGTGGAGTGGGAATAGTAATTTTTACCCTCCCACTATCCAACGCATTCCCTACTGTTGCACTCTCTGGAGTGGGAATAGTAATTTAAACCCCTATGCTATCCAACGCTTTCCCTACTATTGCACTCACTGGAGAGGAAATAGTAATTTTTACCCCTACGCTATCCAACACGTTCCCTACTGTTGCACTCTCTGGAGTGGGAATAGTAATTTACCCCTACGCTATCCAACGCTTTCCCTACTGTTGCACTCTCTGGAGTGGGAATAGTAATTTTTACCCCTACGCTATCCAACGCTTTCCCTACTGTTGCACTCACTGGAGTGGGAATAGTAATTTTTACCCCTACGCTATCCAACGCTTTCCCTACTGTTGCACTCTCTGGAGTGGGAATAGTAATTTTTACCCATACGCTATCCAACGCTTTCCCTACTGTTGAACTCACTGGAGTAGGAATAGTAATTTTTACCCCTACGCTAACCAACGCTTTCCCTACTGTTGCACTCACTGGAGTGGTAATAGTAAATGTAACCCTCTCGCTATCCTACGGTAAAAATATTGTATATGTTTTGTTAATAATATGTATATATATATATATATATCTCTAGGCTCACGGTCCGTCTGCTCTCCTTCACTCGCGGCCGGGTGCTTTCAATGGCGGGAGACGGTACCACGCCAGTCACAGACAAAGCTCAGATGCAAGAAGCATACAGCACTCACGGGGGACTGTTCCAATGTAGTTTATTGGACAAACACACTAAGACGCGTTTCGGCCACAGCCTTTCTCAATTAGAGGCCGGCGCCACCCTTAGGCAAGATTTAAATACAGCCAATCAACAAAATAAAGAAATGACATGTATAGTGCATTCTGACCACCATTTCTGAGTGGTGTAGATTCAGTTAAATCACTGACAAAATTGCGCCCTGGATGGGCATAGAACACACAAATAATAATTATTTTGCAAATTCAGCCCTGAATGGGCATTCCACAATATGTATATATATATATATACATACAAACAAATCACAGATTAAAGCATTAAAAAGAATCATCAAAAGTGCAGAAAAATTAATGTGAGACTCATAGATGGACAGCTAACTCCTCCCCAGCATTCAGGCCACCTGGTTTCTTGGTCTGGTTCTCAATAATATGACGAGACCCTAGCCTGCGCAGCTGAAGCAGCCTATTTCCTCCCCTTATGTCTGCCGGTACTTGGTCCATGCAGTAAAAGCTAAGGAGTTCTCGGTTGCTTTGGTGGGACACTTCAAAGTGTCTCGCCACTGGATAAGTGGGATCTATCTAGTGGGATATATATATATATATATATATATATATATTCACTGAAAAAACCATAGGTTATAGACCATATATAGTTAGGAATTAGCATTTACAAAACCTTGAAAATTCACTGAAAAAACCATAGGTTATAGACCATATATAGTTAGGAATTAGCATTTAAAAAACCTTATTTTACTCACACAAAACCATTGAAATTCCATATATAGTTAGTTGCACTAACTATATATCGCGCACCTGCAATCCACTGCTGATGATGTCACATATTACATCATTCATGACATGGTCAGTGACATCACTGATGACATCACTGATGACATCTCAAATGACATCACTGATGACATCACTGATGACATCTCATTTGACATCAATGACCACATCACTGATGATATCATTCATGTGACAATACAATGCATCTCCTCACATTTTAATATAACCTCTGTTTCACCCAGTGTTAAATACAGAATATAATTTTTGAAACCATTGACACACCAATACTAGTTACTACATACGCACTCACTGATTCCTACGTCTACACACACCTTCACTCATTCACCCATACTATCATTCATACATACAATCACTCATCTTTACAACACTATCATATGCACTCATACACCTATACAGACACTCACAGTCTGCCACTCATCCATGGAGTTACTCACACACCTAGTCAGTCCTGTAAAGAATCAATGACACTTCCATTTTCTTGTCTATACAGTTAAACATAGAGCACCTTACATTTTCAAACATATACTAACACATACTTACCTTGTTATACAATCATTGATACAAGTACACATTGATCTGCACAGAGTCACACACCTCCCAGCCAGCCACACACACACTCAGTCTCCCATACAAATACTTGGACAATCAATCAGTAACCCATATAGTTAATCATATAGCTACTGATCAAAACATGCAGCAGTTTACAGAACAACAGACATAATGATGCACAAATTAAGACACTTTAGTCACTAACCCATGCACTCAGTGAGACACATTTAATCACTCACTCATGCATTCAGTCATGCACCTACTAAATCCTTTGTCCAGACACTTATACTTCCACTCATTCTTCAATATGTAAGACACATTTTAACTTTACAGAAACATACAGTCACTGGATGTTGTCATCAGTGATGTCATCAGTGATGTCATTTGAGATGTCATCAGTGATGTCATCAGTGATGTCACTGACCATGTCATGAATGATGTAATATGTGACATCATCAGCAGTGGATTGCAGGTGCGCGATATATAGTTAGTGCAACTAACTATATATGGAATTTCAATGGTTTTGTGTGAGTAAAATAAGGTTTTTTAAATGCTAATTCCTAACTATATATGGTCTATAACCTATGGTTTTTTCAGTGAATTTTCAAGGTTTTGTAAATGCTAATTCCTAACTATATATGGTCTATAACCTATGGTTTTTTCAGTGAATTTCAATGGTTTTTTAATAGCAAATATCATAAGCTGTCGAATGTCAAGTACGTGGTAAGTGAAAACATTTTCGTGTTTATGCACACTGATCTGCTTTGAATGGTGCCCCCCCCCCTCATTTCTATTAGGAGTACTCTCTCTTTGCAGATAGTGAAAGGTAGTTAACGCAGGTCTTTGCCCCCATTGTAATCCGTCGTGCCTGCTTCTCTCTCCATTTGATTCATTGTTATCCAAGTATTTACTGTTTTAGAATTAGTTCTCTTTGGTTCATTCTCTATTTACAAACAAACACAGAGTCGCAATACTCTGTTTAGTCTTTGCAGATAACGAAAAATCGTGTAAAAAAAAAGAAAAAGAATCGAGCAAAATCAGTAGGCCACTAATGGGATCTCTTTTTGACCTCGCAAAAATAGAAACATTAGGAACAACCCCTCATGACAAATACAAAACTAGTGAGATGAACTGAACTCCACACAATGATGGCTGCAAAACAGCTCGGCTCCGCCACCCACCCCGCCCAAAATAACGATAAAGAACGGCTGCCATGATTGGTTGCGGAATGACCACGACGGAGCTACGAAATGGTGCTGCTCTCATGCTAACCCCAGCTTCAGTCTGAAACATCCAGAAACACTGTAGACTACCAATTCGATCAGTTCCGGTAGCGCCCCAATGTAACCCGGTAGAGAAGAACTAGCCCTCCCCTCTTTGACTGATGGTTCTTGTTGCCTGTCCCTTCTGTTGTCATTTAACAGAACTATTTAGCCTGCTGAAAGGGGTTGTGTTCCGACCGCTGGTTGGTGGAGACATTTTGACTATATTCTGTACCTGCGTTGTCGCGTAATGCGTCATATGACGCGCCGCGTTAGCGCATCCGGAAGTCATCCGGGGCGCGCAGCGCGTAACGTAAGCATAACAAGTCATGTGACTTGTTAATAAAACTTTTCATTGGTTCATTTTACTTTTCTTATTGTAATGATGAAAGGCTTGATCATATGACCTAAAAATTACGCTTTTCATTACTTCCGAACATTATTTTTTCTTAAATATATGTTATAATGTTCCAGGCTAATGTACTTTCCCGGAAATTTTACAACTGTCCTGCAAGTAAAATATATTCTTTTTTCGAGAAAAAGAGCGTTTCTTCGTCCCATGACGGAGCCGTTGAGCAAAAGAGGGTCGCCCTGCTGTCTTAGTCGCCGATACGCCTGAATATGAGATTCTTATCGATCACTTTATGTTGCAGGAATAGAAAACACAACAGCCCTTGACCATTTATCTTTACTGCGTTCCTTCGTATTATACCTTTTACCCTTCATGTAATTGGTCTGCTTTATTTCACTTGCCTTTTAATGATTCTAAAACAGTGACTATTATTAAAAACTTTACCAATGTATATACTACTACCATGTTTTCTTTTAAAAACCTTTATTGTGAAAATTTCATTATACAAATACGAGCCTATAACCACGTGGGCCGGCCACGGAGCAAACTGTAATCGTATATGATGAATAGACATTTACACTGTAGAGGAACGTAACGGGCGGGCCATTAGGTTGCAAAAACTAAGGTGTCTAACAGTTACGGAATCGGTGGACGTACATTTTATAATTAAAATACGACAGGGCCAGTTACAATAAAATTATCTAGATATACATTTGCGGGCAAGTACCATGGGTGACGTTAATTCGAACTTTCAACAGTACAGTAATCAATAACACATCAGAACTTAATATCAATAGGGATGTCGAAATATTCAATCAATTCTCGTCCCCGCCCGCCATGTGCTTCAAAACTGCATACGTATCTCGTGATTTCAAGGTTCTGCAACCAGTACACAACAAGGAGTTACGAGTCCCATTTATTCTGGCGCCATTTTGGGCGAGGACGGGCAGGTCCAGGATATAGTCAAAATGTCTCTACCAACCATCGACTATGATGATGTTCATATGCTGTATTTATTAGAGTAACACTCAGATGTCCACATGAAATAAATTTGCCACAATCTAAACATGTCATTTTAATCTTTCCAAAGTTCTTCTAAATATTTGGGACCGTTTCCCTTGCCTCTGAAGCTCTCAGTGCCACTTCTTTGATGAATGTACTAGCAGGTCAGGGGTTCTCCTCCAAATCTCTCTTTTATGCAGCACTATAATTAATTGTTGCCACCTCTCCATATGACGATGCATGGTATAGTTACCACAACTATATTTTTTTTCGGTTCCTCTAGAGAGTTCATCGTGGCAGATGAAGCGTGTAACGTACCGGGCATTTACCTTTTTTTGCATGTACAGGAAAGGAAAAAAAAATCGAGCGTCCGAGTTCTAAGGTGTCCCAGGGCCATTTTAGTGGACCAGGCCCAAATCCAAAGAACAGGCCGCCATTTTGAGAGTCCTGTTGCAGCCGCCTGTCGCTGTAGCATCAAGAGCAGCCGAAACTCAGCTGAATGGCAACTGAAACGGTAAAGGGGCGCCCCACTACAGCAGACGAGCCAGGCCCAAATCCAAAGAACTGCTATCTCACAGGCTAATGGGGCGACCCACGCCGAGTTTCAGCATTGTAGGATGACCACACAA
Source organism: Lissotriton helveticus (assembly GCF_964261635.1). Taxonomy (NCBI): domain Eukaryota; kingdom Metazoa; phylum Chordata; class Amphibia; order Caudata; family Salamandridae; genus Lissotriton; species Lissotriton helveticus. The sequence continues at coordinate 25,973,829 of NC_136065.1, forward strand.
GTACAGCAACTTGCTAGACATCACCTCGGTGCCATCCGGATCTCGGCGCCCCACTGCAGATGAAGTGCCTCTCAACTATGAAACCACCACGGTGACATCCGGATCTTGGCGCGTTGTGCTGCCTTCGGCCTATTCGCACATCGGTCCGCTACTGACGCCATCTCACAGGCTAATGGGGTGACCCACGCCGAGTTTCAGCATTGTAGGATGACCACAGCAACTTGCTAGACATCACCTCAGTGCCATCCGAATCTTGGCATCTCAACGCCTAGTGGTATCTTCCATACAAAAAATATTGTTACGCTGCCTTTGGCCCCATTCGCACACCAGTCCGCAACTTAGACATCACCTCGGTGCCATCCGGATCTTGGCATCTCAGCGCCTTGTGGTGTCAGTCAGAAAATATTGTTGTGCTGCCTTCGGCCTATTCGCAAATCCAAAGAACTGCTATCTCACAGGCTAATGGGGCGACCCACGCCGAGTTTCAGCATTGTAGGATGACCACACAAGTACAGCAACTTGCTAGACATCACCTCGGTGCCATCCGGATCTCGGCGCCCCACTGCAGATGAAGTGCCTCTCAACTATGAAACCACCACGGTGACATCCGGATCTTGGCGCGTTGTGCTGCCTTCGGCCTATTCGCACATCGGTCCGCTACTGACGCCATCTCACAGGCTAATGGGGTGACCCACGCCGAGTTTCAGCATTGTAGGATGACCACACCAACTTGCTAGACATCACCTCAGTGCCATCCGAATCTTGGCATCTCAACGCCTAGTGGTATCTTCCATACAAAAAATATTGTTACGCTGCCTTTGGCCCCATTCGCACACCAGTCCGCAACTTAGACATCACCTCGGTGCCATCCGGATCTTGGCATCTCAGCGCCTTGTGGTGTCAGTCAGAAAATATTGTTGTGCTGCCTTCGGCCTATTCGCACATCGGTCCGCTACTGACGCCATCTCACAGGCCAACGGGGCGCCCCACGCCGACTTTCAGCATTGTAGGATGGCCACACCAGTACCACAACTTGCAAGACACCACCTCGGTGCCATCCGGATCTTGGCATCTCAGCGCCTTGTGGTCTCTTCTACACCGGAAATATAGTAGAAAATATTGTTGCGCTGCCTTTAGCCCCATTCACACATCAGTCCGCTACTGACACCATCTCACAGGCCAACGGGGCGCCCCACGCCGACTTTCAACATTGTAGGATGGCCACAGAAGTGCGACAACTTACTAGACACCACCTCGGTGCCATCCGGATCTTGGCGCGTTGTGCTGCCTTCGGCCTATTCGCACATCGGTCCGCTACTGACGCAAACTCACAGGCCAACGGGGCGCCCCACGCCGACTTTCAGCATTGTAGGATGGCCACACCAGTGCGGCAACTTCCTACACACCACCTCGGTGCCATCCGGATCTTCGCGCGTAGTGAAGCTGCAGCAGCTGCAAATAAGCTTCAGACAGTGTTACAACCGCTGCTCAGAACTCTCAACTATGACACCACCTCGATGCCATCCGGATCTTGGCGCGTTGTGTTGCCTTCGGCCTATTCGCACATCGGTCCGCTACTGACACCGCCTCACGTGCCAACGTATTTTCTCCACATTTTATACCCTATGCCGCATAACAGGTCATGTGACTTCTTTATAAAACTTTTCATTGGTTCATTTTACTTTTGGTTTCCTAATGATGGAAGGCTTGATCATATGACCTAAAAACAACACTTTTCATTGGATGAAAACTTTTTTTTCCCCCCAAACGATGAAAGCCCCACCTTGTTTCTGGATGTTTCAGACTGAAGCTGGCGTCACCATGAGAGCACCACCATCTCGTAGCTCCGTCGTGGTCATTCCGCGAGCAATCATGGCAGCCGCTCCCCACCAGAAGCCTGCAGGAGTCGGGGCCCCCAAAACTTTTGATGAATTCTCAAGGCGGAGGGGACGCTTTCGAGAATGGGGTCCAAGACCTAGCAGACAAGCGTCCGATTTCCAAGGTGTCCCAGGGCCATTTCAGTGGACCAGGCCCAAAAAGGAAACAGCCTGCCGCCATTTTGAGAGTCCTGTGGCAGCCGCCTATCGCTGCACCGCAAGAGTGGGCGCAACTCAGCTGAATGGCGGATTTTGACACAGTGGACCAAAAGCGGACGGAATGGCAACTGAAACGGTAAAGGGGCGCCCCACTACAACAGATGACACTCCACCTGGAGAGGCCCGTTCACGCCGCCTCCCCCGGGGCGCCCCACGCCGTTATTCGGAGCAGCATTGTAGGATACCAAAACCAGTGCGGCAACTTACTGGACATCACCTTGGTGCCATCGTTCTGCTGCCTTGGAACTATTCGCACAACAGTTTGCTACTGATGACCCACCCCCCGCGACGCCCCACGCCGTTATTTGCTGGGTGGCAACTTACTAGACATCACTTTTGTGTCATCTAGATTTCGGCGCGTTCTGCTGCCTTGGAACTATTCGCACAACAGTTTGCTACTGATCACCCACCCCCCGCGACGCCCCACGCCGGAAATCTGGACGTTGTGCTGCGTTGGGACTATTCGCACAGCCGACCGCTACTTCGTTGTTTTTCTCTAAAAATGTTTATATGTTATTACTATTTTTGTTTTCTTGTATATATTTATAAATTATTAAAGTTTTATAATCTTACTACTTTGTCGGAGTGCTATATATTTTTAATGTGACACATAATTGTAAAAACTTTGATGTACAAAGAGTCATCCCTGGAATCTTCCGCTTCACGCTCGGTCCCCTCCCCAATCACAATACAGGATGGTTTTCAGATAATAGCAACGCTTCTGCTGTGACGGATCTCATCGAGTGTGGGCCTTGATCTACTATAACTCCTTTGAAGACGGGTGATTCTTTACAGCTGTGGCCATAAACTACATCTGCAGGGCTAGCTGATAGCCTAGGACCGGCCTGGACAATCGGACACAGAGGAAAAGGAGTGTCAGAGGGTGCGGTAGTGAATAGGGCGAAAGGGAGGTGTCGGGCGGGCACAGGGTGTGATTCTCAGGGAAGAACAGCGCAGATGGGGGGAGGTTTATTACCCATGCATAAAACAGAGAGCGGGGGTGACCACTGCCTGGGGGAGATGCTTGCGAGGGTGGGGAGCCATGGTAAGGATCGACAGCGTTCACAGAGTGGATCTGGTCAAGGCATCTAAAATGGCTGCCGTGCACGACAAAAGTGTGGCATTTGAAAAAAGACAAGATGGCGCACACAATGTTTTTCAACAATTCCTGATTTCCTTCGAATCGAACGTTAACAGACGTTGGGGCATATTACCAAAGTTAAGCGATATTTATCCCTAACGATGCATTGCAAAGATTTTTTTACCGTCAGAAATTATCGCAGATAAACCTTGCTATTATCAAGGTTTATCGCAAATACGATAAAAAACGAGCGCAATGCATTAATGTCGCTGAAAACTCCGCGATATTCATGCATTACCGAGCTAATGCTCTTAGCCATGTTATCCACCTCCCATTGGATAACATGGCTAAGAACTGCTCAGGGCAGCTGTTACTTTTTGGAGATATTCGCGCTTATCTCGAATATTTCCAAAAGTTGATAATAGGAGATAGCGATGTTAGCGACTGTTTCCAGTCGCTAACATCTTGGCATGCCCACTTTGCATGTCATTAGTGATAAATATCACTCACATGCAAAGTGGGACCCAAGATGGTCGCTATCTCCTACTAGCCGTCGCTAACTGGTGTTAGCAACAGCTAGGTAATACACATATAATTTTATCTCCGCGAAGCGGAGCGCTGTTACAGATATATATCTTGTTTTTGAACGTTAATTTCTCAAAATGCACTGAAGCACATATATTGAGACATAGCAAAGGCACATCGGGCTACCAGTCCCTAATATTTTACCAAGTTTCGTGCAAATCCATTCAGCCGTTCGATTATTATTATTATTATTTTTTTTTGCCCCGCGGGGCCCTTTTAAAACCTCCACATCAAACCTAGGGGGTCAGCGAGGATCTACTATGCCCCCTTATGGTCATCAGCCGTTCGATTATTATTATTATTTTTTTTTTTGCCCCGCGGGGCCCTTTTAAAACCTCCACATCAAACCTAGGGGGTCAGCGAGGATCTACTATGCCCCCTTATGGTCATTTGCCCCTTCGCTTTGGCCTCCTCTTGTCTCTCGATCCTACCGAGAGACAAGATGGCGGCCGCTACGTACTGTTTGGAATGTTTACAGACACCGGAGAGCCAATCAGCTTCGCTTCGCAAAGCTCCGTAACGCGAAAAGTACGCGAAGCGGTGCGCTGTTACAGATATATATCTTTTTTTGAACGTTAATTTCTCAAAATCCACTGAAGCACATATATTGAGACCTAGCAAAGGCACATCGGGCTACCAGTCCCTACAATTTTGCCAAGTTTCGTGCAAATCCATTCAGCCGTTCGATTATTATTATTATTATTTTTTTTTGCCCCGCGGGGCCCTTTTAAAACCTCCACATCAAACCTAGGGGGTCAGCGAGGATCTACTATGCCCCCTTATAGTTATTTCCCCCTTTGTTTTGACCTCCTCTTGTCTCTCGATCCTACCGAGAGACAAGATGGCGGCCGCTACGGACTGTTTGGAATGTTGACAGACGCCGGAGAACCAATCAGCTTCGCTTCACAAAGCTCCGTTGCGCGAAAAGTACGCGTCCTGGGCCGCTGCCCAGTCCGCTGTTACAGATATATATCTTTTTTTAAACGTTAATTTCTCAAAATCCACTGGAGCACATATATTGAGACCTACAAAAGGCACATCGGGCTACCAGTCCCTACAATTTTGCCAAGTTTCGTGCAAATCCATTCAGCCGTTCGGGCTAAAAGTGAGGCCAACCGCCCTATGGAAAACTCAATGTTAAAAACACGTTTTGGGACCCCCCTTTTTTCTCGACCCCCCCTGGACGAAACCCCCCCCCAATTTTCAGGGGCTGCTCAGAAACAAAATGTGCCATTTTCCTGAAAATTTCAGCCAATTCCGTCCACAAACGCCAAAGTTATTAGACATAGAATTTTCAAAAAACCCATAGAGAAAAAATCCTAACTATATATACCTACTGGCGACCGCCAGTAGGTAATATATATATATATATATATATATATATATATATATATATATATATATATGTATCCATTTTTTTTAGTTATATTAATTATTTATTAATTTTAAGTTTATTTAAGTATTTAAAGTATGTTTAAATTAATTATATTTATTATTATATTAATTTTAAATTACTTTTAATACATTTAAAAATTTTGATATTTTGACTGTCTATATTTTTTACAATCGATATTTCTGTACTTACCTGTTGGTAGATAAGAAGTCGATATTCTGGCATTCTATATTTTCTCCACGATATTTTTGCAGGTCGATATTTTGCTCCTCGATATTCTGTCAGTGATCCATTAATTTGCATATGACGTGACATCACAGGAAGTGCTATCACTTGACAATCCGCTGCCATCCTTGAAGCAACATTGCAAAAAGCAATTTTGGTGGTACGGATATCCGTAAAGCAATAACAACATTAAAAATACCCCAAATAAAATAAGTATTAATATTTTAACGCTCTATTGGGTAGAAATACATTGTATTAGTCTCTGATGAAGCTCTGGGCCAACCTTTCAATTTTGTTGAAGTCAATGGTCCTTTGTTTTCCCTTGAGAAGAGAAGGGTTTATGGACAAGTTTAGACCCATTATCTGTGTGACCAAATATGACCACACATTAAGGGTCAGAGTAGGTATCGGAAAGTTGGAAAGGAAAAGGATTTATTACAAACTCAAAGTCAAGATAATATAAATCAGATGCAAAAACATGAAGTAAATATACAGAATTATTAAAGGAAGACCAAATCGAAAGAACAAATCGCGATTTCCATACCTGCAATGCAAAAGATTAATAATAATAATCTCATCAGTGGACAAATGGTTTTGATCCCTTCCCCCATACATGGGAAAGAATTGCAGTATCTAGCCATGTCTACACTAAACTAAGAGTTAAGGAAACCCTATTAATCCAGAAGCAAGAAAAGGTATCAGTATCACAAGTTCTGCAGAACCTTTTGTCCTACATGCTATTAGCATATCTTTTATGTGTGTGTGTTTTTCTCTATTTTTTGTCTTACCAGGTTGTGGATAGATACCTACAGTGAGAGTCCCTATCAGCGCAAGGACGCTAAAACTCCTTAAGAATAAGGTATTACAGGTTCACAGGTTATCTTTTTCCTGGACCCTGTGACGTGTTTTCTGTTTTTCACTCACATTCCGGTCCTGACGAAGCGCCAAAGGATCCTTTAGGGACCGCCTGAGAGCACGAAACATGTTGACCTTGTTTTATGTATGATTTATTCACTACAGCACTTATCCTGAGAGCAGCGGTTCGTCACACATCCACCCTCTGTATTTGCTTTTAAGAGGAGCTCGAGGATCCAGACCATTTTAATTTACCATTCAAACCCCTGAATAAACACTGGTTCTGGGTACCGTTTGGTAATTTTAAACATCCACTCACCTTTTTCCCTAGGCCCACGGACCCACATGCACAACAGTGGCGTCTCCTTAAAATGTCTCCGCTAAAGAGCCCCCTCGCGGGACCCGAGAGGGACTGCAGCGCCACCCCCACGAGGAGCAACGCCCGATGATGAAGCATGACACTCGCAAGGGAGTGTGAAGGCACTATATCCAAAAGGAGGGATTCCCCCATCACAATTTGAGAACCAACCTATCGTGAGTCTGACCACTTAGCACTTTTTTCTTTTACAAACCATAATGTGGTTACACTTCTCTGAGATCTGAGGAACAGTTACCCCCCAGTGGATACACATTACCTGGTGGGAGCAGGGGTACTGGACCTCCTTTCTAAATTGCTCCCGGTCCCCAATTCTTTTTGTGTGATATAGTGGGAGACCCCAGTCATGTGTCAGCCTCATGGTACATACCCGGGGCTGGTGGACCAGTTGCAGGATAGCACCCCTGAACTGGTGGGAGAATTGTGCAGAACACCTGCCACAGGTGCCCTGACAATTCTGGAATCGAGGGGGACTGCTCCCATTGGGGGTGGGGGGTCCAGGACCCGTTTGGTGAGGAAGGACATGGTGTGGGAGAGCCCATCCCAGTCTCCTGTCCGGCTGCAGGGTACAGTACCTGGGTTGGGGGGCCAGTGTCAGGATGCCATACCTGACTTGGCGGGAGGAAGAGTGGAGAAAGGTTGCTACACACCTTGGGCTGCCGCCCCCCACTCTCTGACGCCACAGAGATTAGAGAGGCCTGAAAGGCATGAGGCCTGGCTCTCATCACTGACAGTTGTCAGTAGCCACTGTGGCTTGCTGTCCTGGTGTACAGAGGTGCCCCTGGGAGAGGGACAGGAGTCACACCCTGGGGGCGGACTAGGCCACACTACTGTGTTGGCCATGTGGGCACTGTCCGCCTGTTGGGACACATCTGTGAGCAAAGTAAGTTTAGACGCTGCACAGATGGGGTCCAGAGGTAAGCAGAAGGGTTCCCCTTGGGTCAGCTTAGTGGGCCCTGAGAGTATGGACAGAGGGATCCAACTGGGTTCAGGAAGGCGTAGAACGGGAATAGACCCCTGCTGTTGCAGGCCATGTTCCATGTTGTGTCACCCCAAGCAGGGAAGCCCATTGAGGTATGGATTGGTCTACCCTGACTTTAGGCTGGAATGGGGTTGTGTTGGAAATGGCGCTTTTTGCAGGGTTATCCAGAAACATTTTGCTTCTTCTTCCTATTTTTTCCTGACCTGCTGTTGTTGGTTTTAGGACTCTGGGCACTTTACCACTGCTGATCAGTGCTAAAGTGCATACGCTCTCTGTGTATATTGTGTTATGGATTGGTGTTTCCATGATTGACATATTGGATTTACTGGTAAGTCCCTAGTAAAGTGCACTGAGAGTGCCAGGGCCTGTAAATCCAATGCTACTGTGGCTTGCAGCATGGGTTGTGCCACCCACAGAAGTAGCCGGTAAAAAGGTAACTCCGATTTGCCACTGCAGAGTCTCCGCGCAATTTGTAACTGCCATGTTGACCTGGCAAGTGCACCCACTTGCCAGGTTTTAACCTTTCCTTTTCTACATGTTAGTCACCCCTGTGGTAGGCCCAAGGTACCCCTGTGGGCAGGGTGCAGTGTATGTGAAAGGTAGGACAGGCCCTGATGTGTGTGGCATGTCCTGATAGTGAAATACTGCCGATTTCGTTTTTCACTATTGCAAGCTTACCTGCTCCCATAGGATAGAATGGGGAGTTTGTTTATAACAGCTTATAAACATAACTGTCCCTGGGAACTATGTAGTGTTTAGTGTGCCCGAACTCAGAATCTAAAGATGCATCTTTTAGTGACGGTGGTTTTTACATTCTGTGTTTGAAAATACCACTTTTAGAAAGTAGGTATTTTCTTTCTCAGCCATCCAGTAGGCCTCTGCTAGGTTTGTGGATTGACTGTCTGGGTTTTGGATGACAGGGGCTGGGTAAGAGCTGTGGCTCCAGATAATCTAGGTGGGTCAGGAAATGGCTGAATAGACCCGGGCTGTATTCAGAGTAGTGGGAGGAGTTGTCCCTAGCACCGGAATGGGCCCAGTCTGCATTTAGAGTGGTGGGAGGAGATTTCCCTTGCACCTGAATTTGCCCTACCTGCCTTGGACAATGCTGTCTCCACCTCCTGCCATGAAACTGCAACAGAGAGGACAGAACTGGTTTGGGCTAAGTACAGACGCTCTCTGACCTCAGAGAACAACAGATTGGGTGGTATAAATATTGGGGCCTAGACCCGAGAACTTTAGAACTCTTTTGGACCAAGAAGACTGCCAAGAAGAAAAGCTGGAGAAGCTGTGAGGAGGAACTACCACTTTGTTGAGGGCTTTGCTGTGTTGGCCTGCAGTGGTTCTTCTGTCTTGGGCAGTGAAAGGACTGGACTGAACTTTCTGCAATCTATTTTTGTGAGTTTCTCCAAGGGCTGGAGGTAGAGCTTGCACCCTGTTCAAGAAGTCTCAGTAATAGCAAAGACTTCAAGTTCTTCTGCCCTCATCACTGTGGACTGGTTGTTTTATGCTGCATCAGAAGACAAAGCAACCCGACGCTATCTACGCCGCCGCTGCTGTCTCCGTGTCCTGAAGGCACCGCAATGTCTTACGATGAAGTCTGCTGACGCCGCCACCGAGCCACTATTCGCGCCGTGACCTTGCTTCACGGCGCCGCCTTGGTATCCCAGATGACACTGCTACATGCCGAAATCGACGCCACTGCTTGCACCGTGGTTCAAGGGCACTGCTCTTAAAGTTACACGACGCACCGCCCTCATCATGCACCGTGGACTTGGCCTACCGACGCCGGCGCCATCGCCTCCAGTTCATAAGCTGACAACAGCACTTCAGCAATGACGATGCCGCTACTTGCCCCGTGACCTGTCTGCACTGCGACGAGCACCGTATCACTTCTCACCGCGACCCTGGTCTCGCTGATAATGCCATCTGATGCTGCCACCGAGCCCCTGCTCGCACAGTGACCTGAGGGCATCACACGCCACACTGCTGCACTTTTCACTGCAGCATCCGACGCCTGTCAATGCCAGCACTCCTGACTTCAACCGCGAGGAGTTCGACCTGCAATGCATGTGGCTTCAAGGGCCCGACGACTCCTGCACTGACCTCCGGAACCGACTCCTGCAGACGCCATGCTTTTGGAAGCTCAACAAGAGGTAGCCGATGCCCTGCATTTCTAAAGGTACTGTTTTGCTGGTCTTCCTGACACCATAGCTGGCCCGCGACAGCACAGTCATCCAGAACTGTTTGGATTTGTTTGTTCACGACGCTGTGATAACCCCGGACGGACCTATCAGATTCAAGGAACTGTATTTCAAGGTTATTTTGATAACTGAAGATTTCTAAGTACTGTATTGTGTATTTTTTAATCGTTTTTGGTATTGTCTTGAGTATAAAAAAATATTGGATATTTTTCTAAATTGGTGTGGTGTCCTTTTGTAGTGCTTATACTGTATTACTGTTGGTTATGTGCAAATGCTTTACACACTGCCTCTAAGATAAGCCTGCCTGTAGCTCATGCCAAGCTACCAAGGGGGTGGGCATGGGTTATTTTAGGAGCGTAACTCCCTTATCCTGACTAGGAAGAGGGGTCTCAATTTGGACAAAGGTATGTACCTCTGCCAACTAGACACCCCCATTTCTAACAGGTGCTTCGAAGCTGCGGTGTGCAAGAAGACTTTGGGCTGTAGATTGAGTGTGTGTACTTGAAGGTTTCTGGAGTTCAGGTGGTGGTGTGTAGTGCTTCAATGCCGCTGTGTGTGTGCAGATAAGCTTTGGGCTCTAGAGTGAGTGTGTGTGTACTAGAAGGTTTCTGAGGTTCAGGTGGTGTGCAGTGCTTTAATGCTGCGGTGTGTGTGTGTGTGCAGGAAGGCTTCAGGCTGTAGAGTGAGTGTTTGTGTACTTGAAGGTTTCTGGAGTTCAGGTGGTGTGCAATGCTTAAATGCCTCGGTGTGTGTGCGTGCTGGAAGGGAGTGTATGTGTACTGGAAGTTTTATGGAGTTCAGGTGGTGTGCAGTGCTTCAATGCTGCAGAGTGTGTGTATGTGTGTGTGTGTGTGTGCAGGAAGGACTCGGGCTGTGGAGTGAGTATGTGTGTAATGGAAGGTTTCTGGAGGTCAGGTGGTGTGCAGTGCTTTAATGCTGCGGTGTGTGTGTGCAGGACAGCTTCGGGCTGTAGAGTGTGTGTGTGTACTGGAAGGTTTCTGGCGTTCAGTTGGTGTGCAGTGCTTCAATGCTGCAGTGTGAGTGTGTGCAGGAAGGCTTTGGGCTGTAGTGAGTTTGTGTCTACTGTAAGGTTTCTGAGGTTCAGGTGGTGTGCAGTGCTTCAATAACTCGGTGTGCGTGCTGGAAGGGAGTGTATGTGTACTGGAAGGTTTATGGAGTTCAGGTGGTGGTGTGCAGTGCTTCAATGCCGATGTGTGTGTGTGTGTGTGTGTGTGTGTGTGTGTGTGTACTGGAAGGTTTCTGGAGTTCAGGTGGTGGTGTGCAGTGCTTCAATGCCGATGTGTGTGTGTGTGTGTGTGTGTGTGTGTGTGTGTGTGTGTGTGTGTGTGTGTACTGGAAGGTTTATGGAGTTCAGGTGGTGGTGTGCAGTGCTTCAATGCCGATGTGTGTGTGTGTGTGTGTGTGTGTGTGTGTGTACTGGAAGGTTTCTGGAGTTCAGGTGGTGGTGTGTAGTGCTTCAATGCCGCTGTGTGTGTGCAGATAAGCTTTGGGCTCTAGAGTGAGTGCGTGTGTACTGGAAGGTTTCTGGAGGTCAGGTGGTGTGCAGTGCTTCAATGCTGCGTTGTGTGTGTGCAGGAAGGCTTCGGGCTGCAGAGTGTGTGTGTGTACTTGAAGGTTTCTGGAGTTCTGGTGGTGGTGTCCAGTGCTTCAATGCCGCTGTGTGTGTGTGCAGGAAAGCTAGAGTGAGTGTGTGTGTACTGGAAGGTTTATGGAGTTCAGGTGGTGTGCAGTGCTTCAATTCTGCAGAGTGTGTGTATGTGTGTGTGTGTGTGTGTGCGCAGGAAGGACTCGGGCTGTAGAGTGAGTATGTGTGTACTGGAAGGTTTCTGGAGGTCAGGTGGTGTGCAGTGCTTTAATGCTGCGGTGTGTGTGTGCAGGAAGGCTTCGGCTGTAGAGTGAGTATGTGTCTGTGTGCTGTAAGGTTTCTGGTGTTCAGTTGGTGTGCAGTGCTTCAATGCCTCGGTGTGTGTGCGTGCTGGAAGGGAGTGTATGTGTACTGGAAGGTTTATGGAGTTCAGGTGGTGTGCAGTGCTTCAATGCTGCAGTGTGTGTGTGTGCAGGAAGGCTTTGGGCTGTAGAGTGATTGTGTGTGTACTTGAAGGTTTCTGGAGTGCAGGTGCTGTGCAGTGCTTCAATGCTGCTGCAGTGTGTGTGTGTGTGTTTGTGCAGGAAGGACTCGGGATGTAGAGTGATTGTGTGTGTACTTGAAGATTTCTGCAGTTCAGGCGGTGTGCAGTGCTTCAATGCTGCGGGTTGTGTGTGGGCTGTAGGACAACTTCGGGCTGTAGAGTATGTGTGTGTACTGGAAGGCTTCTGGAGTTCAGGTGGTGTGCAGTGCTTCAAAGCCACGGTGTGTATGTGCAGGGCAGCTTTGGGCTTGAGAGTGAGTGTGTGTGTGTACTTGGAAGGTTTCTGGAGTTCAGTTGGTGTGCAGTGCTTCAATGCTGCAGTGTGTGTGTGTGCAGGAAGGCTTTGGGCTGTAGAGTGATTGGGTGTACTGGAATGTTTCTGCAGTTCAGGGTGTGTGGATGCGCTTGACGGCTGTAGGGTGTTGAGTGTGCTCTCCTGCGCCATGAAGGCTGCAGTGTGTTAGCAGTGTCATTGTATGCAGGATTGGTTGCGTTTTTTTCTCTGAGAGCGGGTTTTGTCATCGTGCTCGAGTGATTGTTACAACTTCTAAAGTTAGACTTTTCTTTTCTGGGCCGGTTTAGATTCTCAGCATTTAAAAAAAAAAAAAAGTAACAGAGGCTTTGGATGAAACTAAGTTGTTGACACTGTACTGTCTTTGCGTACCGTCTTTTACATATTTTTTTTTTACCTTTGTTTCTTCTGTCTCCATTTACAAATAAATATGTTTTTTTCTGCACCCCCAAATTTAGAAGCAGGTGTTGACTGCGGAAATCCGGTTGGGGCAAGGTTGCAATCCTGCAAGGTTCTGAGGCGCCAGCTGTGGTGGAGCTGTTCTGCAGCAGCTGAGGAGTCGGTCTCGTGGAACAAAAACCTCCAAACCAGCTCAAGGCAAGAGATGAGCAGATAGGAAGAGGGGAAGAGAGAGGGGGCACAGGGGTGGGGCGAGAAGAAGAGTGCACGAGACCACACGCGATCAGAGTGGGCATTGAGTTTTCAGCTCGCGGAGGGGCCAATGGCCCAGATGGGGTTTGCCTAGTGGCATTCATACCCTGAGGCTGTTGCTGCCAGCCTGGGGTACAGGGTATGGACAGAACTGATACACGAGGTCACCTCACTAGTACGGTTTAAGGACTCGTGGGAGTGGTGCTGTGGACAGCGGGAATGACCACACCGCGGTTTATTGGGGTTTGATTTGCCACCACCAGGAGACGCTGGGATCTTGCACGGTACAAGATGGCGAACTACACCTGCCACAAGTCGCCTCTTCATGAAGGTAAGTGCTTCCCTGGTCAGAGCCAGGAGATACTTCTACGCTGTTGTGCTGGTTTAAGAAGGGTAGGGGGGGCGTTCATAGGCTTCGACCACCAGGAGCCGCGGGGATCACGCGCGGTACAAGATGGCGAACTACAGCTGCCACAAGCCGCCTCTTCATGAAGGTAAGTGCTTCCCTGGTCAGAGCCAGGAGACACTTCTAAGCTGTTGTGGTGGTTCAAGAAAGGTGGAGGGCCTCTAATAAGTTTCCACCACAAGATGTTACCACCAAGGGCTCCCCACTTCACATTGGCACACTTTTGCCCAGTGCCAGTAACATTGCACCCTTCGTTTCCATCACTACCGCTTACACTCTCATCATTACAGGGTCATGTAACATTTGGCCTGGGGGTGCGGCTAGAGTTACTGTGTGGGGTGAGCAATAGAGGTTGGGTGTAGAGTTAAGACTTGAATTTAGACTACAGATAGTAGTTAGGGTTCATCGTTAGAGACGGCTAGTCTCTGAGGTTAGGGGTTTGGGTTGAGTACTAAGGTTACACAGTTGAGGATTAGGATCACCATTATAGTTAGAATTTGGGGTTTGGAGTTAGAGTTACATTTAGAGATAGAATTAGGGTTCATGTGATTAGTCAGTGTAAAGCCTTCGGGCTGGGATGGTGGTTGAAGTCAGATTTTAGGATTGAGTGCTGGGGTGAGCCTTCGCGATGCGATTATGGTTATCGTTAGATATGAGGTGAGAATATAGTATTACATTTTAGAGTTAGGATTAGGGGGTGTAGTTAGAGCTAGGCATTAGGGCTTAGTTAGTGTCTAAAGTTAGGGTTTATGGCTGAATACTAGGGCTGGAGTTTGGAGTTATGATTACGGTTATAATTCAAAATTGGGGTTAGGAGTTGGTAAAACATTTATGAGTTAGGACTAGGGTTTGGAGAAGAAGATAGATTAATGCTTCAGGGTTGGGTTAGAGGCTGCAGGTAGGGTTCAAGACTGAGCACTAAGGTTAGGGGTTAGTATTACAGTTATGGTTAGGAGTTGCTTGAGTATCTCAGGGTTAGGGTCTGTATAGCTGTAAGGCTTGGGTTAGGGGTAAAGTAGGTGGTTGGGGTGGTGATTGATGTTCAGATTAAAGGGGAGCTGGTACTATTATGTCACTGGAAATGTAAGGACTTTGAGCATTGATGATATAGAATGATGTATGTAATGTCGCTGTAAGTGTATATGGCTTTGTAAAGGTTGTCAGTGTAGTGGTTGATGTCGTTACACCAATTTACCTTGGGATGGGCTTAGATGTGGCTGTCACAGCGCTAGATGGTGGGACAGACACCCAACCTGCTGTTTACCTGTGAAGACACCCCAAGGGTCGCTGAAGCTAAGGGCGAACCATCAGGGAGGCTGCGATGACCTCATCACCCTGAAATAGGAATAATGACCCCACGTGCCATTTACTGCTCTTATCTCCATTTTACTGGATTCAGCCTCTGCCCAGATCTCTGCCTTACTGGAAACAAGCCCCTGACACCCCCCCCCTCAACAGAGATACAAATGATGAAGAGGAGGAAGACATTTCTGGAATGATCACTAAGTAAATTAAGTTCCCATCTCTCTGTGGTGGGGTGGGAGGGTTGAAAGTCCCTTTCATTTTTACCCCAAATTGTTGCAATGAGGGTTGGCATTTTGCCAGGCTTGGCATGCCAGTTTTGTGTTTCACAACACAACCTTTTTGGGGTTGTCAGAGGATTGATGGAGGCGGTGTGAAAGAGTGGCTTGCGTCGATGTGCTTGTGTGTCCAAGGCGGCTGCTTCCAGCTTGCTGGCGCATTGCACGTGCCCGGGGTATTTGGTTTGTTCGAGGTGGCATCTCTCAGGTGGCTCTCTGCGTTTGTCTTCACAGGGTGGGGTTGTCTCGTCGGCAGCGTGGAGCTCCAGTGCCTCTTTGGGGCGACCGCCCTTGTTCTCCTGGTGTCGTTGTTTGGAAACATCACGTGTTGCGTTCACCGCTACAAGAAACGTAAGTGCCCTACTTACCTATGACTCGCGGAAGGGACCCCTGGCATGGATGTACCAGAGTTATGGGATAACCCTGTAGGCTTCTCAGGGGGCCCAAAAACCTGCACGTGGATGGCTTAGTCCTTCACATCTGTTGCCCATGGAGGTGGCCTCATTTGGGGTTCAATCTACTTCTCCAGAAGGCAGGAGCTTAACTGGGGCCATGGTTTTGGGTCTCCCTGTCTGAACATGTCCATCCCTGGGTGGCACGGGGTATATGTCAGGGTGATTGCGTGTTTGATTGGCAGGCGTGTGGTCCTCCAGGTGGGCACGTGTAGTCCATGAACTTCACTCCTTCTTTGAGGAGCCTCTTGTAAATTTGCCGTTTCTTCTGATCCTTTTCCAGGTGAAAGCGTGCGGTCTCCTCGCCAAGCCCGAACGAGGTGGGTTCAGCCTTGCTTTTAGGTTTAAATGATTTTATTAAGGTCTTCTAATTATTGAATGTGCCAAATATTGTATTCTCTTTGTGTATAGTCAGCTCAGCACCTTCTTGTTTCTCTTGCACCTCATACAACACTCCTGCTGAGTTTGCACCATCGATAAATTTGCACCTAAAAGTGGGGCATATTACCAAGGGCCTTATCGCCGCTTTAGCGGGAATTTTCCCCTCTAAAACGGCGATAATTTAATCGCCCTATTACCTAGCTGTCGCTAACACCAGTTAGCGACAGCTAAGAGGCGATAGCGGGCATTTAGGGGCCCACTTTGCATGTCAGCGATAATTATCGCTAATGACATGCAAAGTGGGCGTGCCAAGATGTTAGCGACTGGAAACAGTCGCTAACATCGCTATCCCCTATTACCACCTTTTGGAAATAATCGCGCTAAGCGCGATTATCTCCAAAAGCTAACGCCTGCCCAGAGCAGTTCTTAGCCATGTTATCCAATGGTAGGTGGATAACATGGCTAGGAGCATTAGCTCGGTAATGCATGAATATCGCTGACTTTTCAGCGATATTCATGCATTTCGCACGATTTTTATCGCTTAGGAGATAAACCTTGATAATATCAAGGCTCCTAAGCGATAAAGATCGCCGAAGCTCGGCGATATTATTTTGGCCGCTAACCAAGCTTAGCGATAATTATCGCTATAGCTTGGTAATATGCCCCAGCCACAGGTTAATATTGCAACAAAGGTATTTGCACCTCTAAGTGATGTGTATAAATGTGTTTTTATATTTACGCGTGATCTTTGCTTCTACAAGGGATCCCGCACCAATAGTGATATTACACTAGCAGCAATTTTGCTGCTATGTATGATGAAGCATCCAAAGGTGTTTTTGCTCCTAAATGTGATGCCACAATCCCACCTCCTTTGCATTTAATGTGATTTTGCTTTTAAATGATAGTACAATCCTTCTTCCTTTGCACCATGTTTGAATTTGCACCTAAAAGTGGTTATTCACATTCATTTTCATTTTGCACAAGAATGTAAGTAAGTAAGTTTATTGTACAGTTAATTAAAACCATTACAAACGTGCATCTCATAACACATTTTCGTGGTGACACTTTAAATAAAGTAAAAACCGCGAATAAAGCAAGGAAGAACAAAACTTTAAAATATGCACAGTCATAAAACGTCTCCACCTAAAAGCACATGAATAAAAAATGCAAACTGGCAATTTATAGGCGTGAGATTAGCAGCTGGACAGACCTAACTAACCTCCTTAAATGCATACTTAGCAGCAGAGTGTTTGCGAGCAGCGAGCAGCCGGTGCAGGGGTGTGCCAAGTGCAAGAAAGACTCAAGGGCCCCGAGCAGGAGGTCAGGAGAAGCCCACCGAAGGTCTTTGAGCAATCTTCTGTGTTAATTGAGCCTTTGTACTGGGATAAAGCACACACATTCATATGTAGCCCTTAGAAAGCTAGAGGGGGCTGAGTGTGCAAAATGTGCGACCATTTCTAAGAAGCAGTAGAGTCCAGACAACTGATGTTAAAATGCAAACTTAGTTGTCCCGTTAAAGTGCGTGTTGTGCAAAGTGTGCAAATGTTTGCCAGTAGTACCAGTACTAGAGCTCCCGATAAATGAACATAGAAGGCTGGTGACTATTATAGGGGTATAATTGGTGGCAGGGCCGGGCTAATTAACCTCTTTGGTTAAGTGCTTAGCAGCAGTATGGTTAGAGCAGCAAGTGGCACATTTGCAGGCGTGTATGGAAAGGTGCAAAGTGCGCAAACAACCTGATGACCGGGTGCAGCATGGCCAGAATCGACCCGACAAGGGACCTTAAACTACCTTCTTCTTGAATGTGATTTGTGTCTCACACTGATGTAGAAGCAGCATCAAGGTGATTTTGCACCTGGTTGTGCCCAACGTGTACACCTAATGTGACAGGTCACAACAGGACTTTTTAGCACATTAATGTGTTTCATTCATTCAAAAATCTTTATTTCGATCGTTAAGATCATAAAAGATGTACAGGTAAGCAAACATTGGCCCATTAACAATAAAAGTTGTAATTTAAGAATAAATTCGTCAGTTTTAAAATGCATAAAATCATTTTCTAAGTTTCAAAATACATTTTTAAATTAGATTAAGGACAGATTGGTCGTGCCGCGATAGACTCCCTTATAATTCTTGCGTGTAATCTCCACATTGCCGTCAAGAATTTCGCCATTACAAACACAGTTGGAGGTGTAAGGTCAGTTTTAAGGACTCTGTAGGCTGGGGCGTAAGATCGAAAGCCCAAGTTCCTTAAGTAGGGGACGAGCCAATAGCTCCTAATTTTGCTGTAGGCTTTGCAGAATAGGACCACGTGTATGTCGCTTTCCAGCTTGTAATTGCACGCAGGGCAGTTGGCTAAGTCTTGGTTACCATCCCAATTTTTGGTGAGTGACCTCAGGGGGAGAGAGCCATATCTCCATTGGAGAAAAGTTTTTCTTACGTGCACTGGGGACATAGCGTCTAGGACATATTCAGGACTATAAAAGTCTTTTACTTTAGTGAATATATCAGTTAGAGATCCCTCCCGGATTGAACTAATAGATCTTTGCAGCATGAAACCGTAGAAAAGTTTAGAAAGTTCTTTCCTCGGAAGCCTTACAGACATTAGTTCAGGATTACACCATAGCTCTGGAACTCCGAGGGTCATGCACATGTCCCTAATGTACTTGAGCCATGGAATTTTGGACACTTGTATTGATCTAAGGAGCTCCTGTAATTCGCTTCTATAGTGGCACAAGTCCTGACTGCTCCACAAGCGCCTCCAATAAATCAAGGGTTTGAGGCTCAGTTCTTCGGTGATTGGGCACAGTGCCAAGTCCATTCTCAGCGGAAGTAGTGGAGTGCTCGAGGGAAGGGCCGTCAAATGTCTGATACAATTGTTCTCTGCCACTTGTATAGATTGAAGCGATGTGTGACCCCATAGTTCAGCCCCATAGATAATGCCTCCTCGTGCTTGGGCCTTATAGATGTGTATTGCAGGTGCCAATGGACGAAGGGAGGATTTTTTAGCGATTCTTGTGATAGCACCGGCCCTCTGGATTAGTTTAGTGGTTGCTTTTGTTTTGTGTGGCAACCAGGTTAAATTTTGATTGAGTGTTATGCCCAGATACTCAATCACTTGGACTCTCTCTAGGGGTGTGGATCCCAAGCGGGGATTTGGGCAGCTTTTATGTTTGTGGCTCAGGATCATGTATTTGGTCTTCGCAGGGTTTATTTCTAGTCCCCTTTTAATACAAAAATCCAAGAATCCGTCCAGGATCCTCTGTAGCCCCATTGGTGTTTTTGACAGCAGCAGGGTGTCATCCGCAAACATAATCGCCGGCACCCTACTGCTGTTCAATTGCGGCGCATCAATGTTGGGGATTCTACACAGGTGCTCTATCACCCCGTTCGTAAATAGACAAAACAGGGTCGGCGCCAGCACACAACCCTGTCTTACCCCGCATTGGACGGGGAACCTGTCTGTCAGCCTACCTCCCTTTCCATATCTTACCCGGGCATAGTTGTCTGTGTGAAGCCTGATGAGAATCTGGAGAATATCTCCAGGGACACCCATGTCCTCCAGTACCGCCCACAACCTGGCCCGAGGGACCAAGTCGAAGGCGGCACGGAGGTCCACAAAAACCGCATACAGTGACCCCCCTTCTAGATGTGCTGTTTTTCAAAATAGGATATTTAATCTCAATATTTGATCCACTGTTGAGACACCCCTCCTAAATCCCGCTTGAAGGGGGCTCAAGATCTCTGTCTCTTCCATCCAACACTGCAGCCTATCTAGGATTAACCTTCCAAACAGCTTTTGAGTAACATCAATGAGGCTGATCGGGCGATAATTGTCGGGGAGCAGAGGCGAGCCCTTTTTATATATCGGGACCACCTCTGCTCCCAGCCAAGTATCCGGTAACTTCATTCCCCCCAGCACTGCATTGAACAAAACCATCAAGTATGGTGCCCAGATCCCGGGCTCCTGTCTAAAAAGGTCACCTGGCACCCCATCTAAGCCAGGGGCTTTTCCAGGAGCCAGCCCCGCTAAGGCCACCTCAATATCCTTTAGGCTAAAAGGGGCAGATGTATATGTAGTGGAGCTAGTAGATGCTGATGTTACTAACTCATCAATTTCAGGGGCATATAGCCTTTGGAAGTGATCCTGCCAAACGTTGGCGGCAATGTTGGGTTCAATTGCAGATGGAAGGTCCCCGCTCCCATGATTGATTATTCTCCAGAATCTACGGGAGTCCCTTTTGGCTAGGGACTCCGATAGATTCTCCCAATGCTGTATATCCCACTCCATTCTAGCGTTGGCTAGAAGTGATTTATAGGCACTCCTTTTAGAACGGATCTCTGACCTAGCGCCTCCTTCTTTTATGATGGAAATGAGGTCTCGTTTTGCCGAACGGCAGGTACTATTATACCAGGAATTTGTAATTTGTCCCTGTGCTTTCGGGCGGCCCTTGCTAAAAAGGTCAGCTTCAAGCTTCTTGATTAGATCAGTGTGAACTTGAGCTAGGTCCTCATTTCTATCTATTATGGAGTGTGGATTCCACAGGTCAAAGGCCTCCTCAAGGATGGGAGTAATCCCAGCGTATAGTGAGGCAAGCTTTTCTCCACTGGAGGCAAGCTTTTCCCATTTTATCCGCCTCCTGTTGTTCTCCAGAAGGTTTCCTCCTTTCGGATTCTCCTCACCTATCACTCTCACCCAAGGGATGGTATACTCTAGCTCCAGGGCATTGTGGTCACTATCATATCTGGGGGTTATTTTAAAATCAACCACCCTTTTCCATGCCTTCAACTGTACCAGGAAATAGTCTGTTCTGGATTCCCTCCCTGCTTTATTAAATGTACATTTAGATGGAATGTCGGACCTAGTGCGGCCGTTACAGGCTCTCAGACCGTGGGTGAGATTTAGGGTGTTTATCTGTACGGCAAGAGTTGTCCATGCTCTGGGAGGAGGTGCTTCAGTCCGAGGAACCTGCCAACTTGAATCCTCCTCTAGGGAGGGTCCATCAAGTAAACCAGGTAAAGGCTCGAAATGTGAATTGAAGTCCCCCCCTATTAGGTAAGACATGTCCGCAGGGATAGTTTCCAGAAGGCGTGAGAGACACTCTATAGTTTTGGAAGTGGACCCGTTTTTGACTGGCCTTGAGTAGATATTAATAACCAGCAATTTGAAAAGACCCGGCCATTCGAGTAAGACAGCCAGTATATCTACAGAATCTACTGGATATCTTGAGGCTCGGCATCCTATATCCGAGGCCACCCAGGTTGCTAAGCCTCCGGAAGGTCTGCCTTTCCCGCCCCAAACAGCAGGGATTGAGAATGTATGGAAGCCCCGAAAGGGGGTCTCATCCCTTGACCAGGTCTCTTGAAAGAGACAAACGCTATTTAATTGCATTAGATCGGCCCATGCATCCGAGTCTATTTTGTTGGACAGGCCAGCCACATTCCAAGAAAGAATTTTTAGGATTTGTGGGGCTTTCTGGTTGTCAGGTTGCTTGGGCGTGGGATTTATATTTTCTAACCGAGGAGGGCTTTCCATTTCCCCCTCGTCCATCAGCGGGTCATCTCTATTAATTTCCCCATTATGTAAAGCCTGAGATGGTTCAAAAATCCCAGATGTAGCCTTCTCCTGCCTGCAAATAGAGGGGGAATAATTTGCACATTCATTCCCTGACGATTGTGCTTGCACCCCCATTGTAGAGGCCAGCTGTCAATCCACCATTTCGAGGCAGTCGTAGTAATTGAATAAAGGTAGAGGTGGTGGCTGATGAAATCTCGGGGGCCATGACTCCTCTCTATCGAATCCACCCCCTCCCATCCTTCTTCTCTGGACAGTTTCCCATCCATGGGAATCACTATATGTGTTGGAGCGGAACGGGGGTATTCGTGGTTGAATGGGGGGAATTCTTCTCCTACCCTGATTACCCTGCCAGTTGTCCTTTAAATTCTGATAGTGTCCTCTGCTCTGGGCATTAGTTACATAATCATTGGGTGGATAGAAGAACGAATGTGTTTCTATACTGAGTGGATTTTGCACCAAAAATGTGTTTTTGCACTTGAAAGCATTCCCACAGTCCTGCTGTTGTTGTGAAGGAGACTGTTGTACACTTACATGTGTTTTTGCACCTGATTATAGTTTCCCTCCTAATGTGATTTTGCTCCAGTGTGTGACGTGTACTCACAGAGATGCTCACACACCTCTCAGGGTCATTTTCCAACAAATTATTATTTTCCTCGTGGATGGAATTTTGCAACTAAAAGTATGTTTGCCCTGACTGCAATGTTTTTCATCACTGGTTAAATGGAGTTTGTGCTCCTAAAATCACTCACCGCTGCCCAGCGCCAATGCAGGCCTCCTTGCAGCATGGTGCCAGGGTGTCTGCGTTGCAGGAAAGACTGTGCTTGTGCAGGAAGAGGCACCTTCCTGCCCAAAAACAAGCTGTAGAGCCATTTCTCTCTTCCTATCTGTGCTGCTGAGTGCAACCCACGTAGAAAGAGGAAAAAACGAGAAGAAAAAAAGATTTTTCTCCTTGTTATGTCTCACCTGGGAGGTCTCGCATTCGGACGCATCCCCAGGTCCACCACTAATGGTAAATCTAGGAATGAGCCAAAATCCATGGGTGGATGCGCAGGAACACCCCCGCTCCACCCATGGAACGCCCCCCTGGGGCTGACTAATGCAACGCAGCGATTTGCGCTGACCTGCGTTACTCCACATTTACCTAGCCATGCGGGGCCACGTAAGGTGGCCTTCTGTGGCTCGGTAAATATCATTGAAGGCTCTGTGTCACTCTGGCGCCCCACTTCCGCTGCGTAAGGGCGACGCAAACCCATGGTAACCATGGGCCTAAATCTACCTTTTAAGATTAATAGCCTACATATTATTCACATGATCCATGGCCATCAGACATACACCAGAAAGAGCTTCACATCAGGTCAGACTCCAGGGTACACATAACAGCATCTGAGGGATCCTGTGCCCCGGCTTATTTCAATCAACCCTCAAAACCACAAAAATCGAGCTTTGACAGCCAACCAGAAAAGCTGAACCAGTCACAGATCCTGTTGTCTCACACAGTACTCCTTTTGAAGTGCTTTTATATGTCCTGGTCTTTTGTGCTCTGCTTTTTCTTCTAAGCCACACTTGAGGAGGTTGTCTTCCAACCAACTTCCTGGTCCCCTCCACTACATCAAAACGACAGCACTCGACTGACTCTCCGCAGAAGGAGCCCGTCGCCCATAAGGCTCGATTCAGGTGAGAGGCTTGAATACTCGCCACGCGCTTAACTGCAGCCACTTACTGCTGAAGAGAGCACAGACCTGGAGAGAGGAAACTTGGGGGAGAGGAGGTGGCCTAACGGCTAGGGCGGTCGACCTCGAATCTGGGGAACTGGGTTTGAGTCTCGACCAAGACACTGACCCTCCTGTGATTCTGGGCAAATCACTTAATCTCCCCGTGCCTAGCAAAAATGAATGTGTCCTCATGTAATGCAACTGATGCTATGTGAAGCGCTCGGATACCCGATTCGGGTCAAGTTTGCGCTATAGAAAACTGTAAAAAATAAATTAAAAAAAATTCTTATATACTCCCAAAAGGTACTTCTTGACATCACACTGAAGCTGAGTCACCGGCATGAGATGTTTGTGTCTGTACACCACACTCTCCGTTGCTCACAAGCCTTCTCATCTTCCCTCGGCTATCCTGTTACAACCTCACTTACTGAAGCTTCTCCAGAAGCGCCCAACATGGACACCAAGACCAGCACTTCAGGGCATTTCTACTATCACATGACCTTTAACACACCATACACACTCTCATTGACTGTGATCTCAGAACCCACAACACATCCAGACATCCTGAACATACTCAAAGATTGTTCTGCCGAAGCAACCTCAGATTAATCTATTCCTACAACCCAGTAACCCATCGACTCTACATCACATCATAGCCGAATGTATGACGCATACATTTACAATGCATGCCTTTACAACTCAGTTTTTACATTGCAACATCCTTTACAACATATCATTTTACAACGCATTTTTTAAAACTACACTTACAATGCATTCCATAACATCACATCATACCATTAGAATGCATACCATTACAATGCATACCATTACATTGCATTTAAGGTAAGTGTTGGATAGTGTAGGGGTAAAAATTACTAATCTAACTCCAGTGGGTGCAAGGTAGGGTAAGTGTTGGATAGTGTAGAGTAAACATTACTATTCTAATTCCAGGGGGTGCAACAGTAGGGTGAGTGTTGGATAGTGTAGAGTTACTATGCGTTTTAATGGTATGCGTTGTAATGACATGCGATATAATGCCTGAAGTTGTAGTGACATGCGTTGTAATGACATGTGATGTAGTGACGAGCGTTGTAAAGGATGTTGCGATGTTATGTCTGTGTTGTAAATGTAGTGCGATGTAATGACTGCGTTGTAAAGGTTGTTTCCCATCCTAGCCACCCTTCTGAGATGCGCCTGTAGCCTACAGCGAATCCTGCACCTGTGCCCTCATCCAAGCCATCGCCCTTGAGTCTACTGATTTTACAGCACCTTGGTTCTGCACATTTATTTTACCACTATTTGATCTACCACTATTTTAAATCTGCCACCTCGCAAAGAAGAAAAAACTGAGATGGGCTTCTCTATATCCTCAAGCAGTCACTTAACTGCAAACAGGTTTACTCAACAGTCTCTTTCTTGTTCCAGTGCCTCGCTGTGGAGATTAACCATTCTACGCCTAAAGCATTGAGGATGATAATTCCTGGTCGCCCACCTGACGCCGTTTTATTGATGGTTCCCTTGATTATAGCATTGATCAGCTCACCTCCTCTAGGGATCAGGTTTCCTTGGGCGGTTTCAACCGCTGTAGTGCCTAGTGAGTATGTACAGTAGGACCTTTCTGGTCCCTGAAGGACTCTGTAGGAAATTACATAATCATTTTGGGTGAGTCAGGGTGTGGTTAATAAAGTTTATGACGCAGTACATGCAGTTAACGGTTGCAATAGGAGAATAAAGACGTGCACTACTGAGCACCGTGTGTGACACGGTCATTTGCATGCTACCGGGCTTGGGAAGATTCAACAACCGCCACTAGAAAAAAACAAAGAGACGCACCTTCCAATTAGACAACAACTTACTACAACATTGAGCCTCCCTCTTCACAATAAATGCTCTACCCTCACCAGATGTTCATAACGAAACACCACATTCACTTTTCGAACCATCTTAAATTAGATCAGTTGGACGACTCTTCGTTCCTTTCAAAATACTAACCCTAAAGGCATCCTCACCATGCAAACAGGAAACAGAAATAGTACATTCTAGAGACCTAAAACACATTAACAAAAAGGGCCAAAACTATAATTATAGACAAATAGTGACTGCTCCATTATAATGATGAGATCTTCCTGCATTGAGGAACAACGAACCCCCTCTACCGCCAAATAAATTAACATAAACCCAGGAAACCTGTAGTTGGTATAATAGAGATTGATGCTTTCAAAAAGGAGCTGAAGAGGGAAATACGTGCCGGATCACCCTCCAATCATCATATATTCAAACACCAATGATCTGGCACTGCCAGGCACCCTCATACATTTTTATATATAGGATTGGTATGGAGGGATATGCTTATCTTCACCCAAACTCAGATGCTCAATTGCACAGTCTGACCTAATCCTCTGTGCCCACTTGATAATATATATTTTTTTTAAACGGAAAAGAAAGTAGTCAGTCAAATCACTCCACATACCCACTCTAATTAAGTGTATGTGTACCACAAAGAAAAAATGTGTAGAGAACTGAGAAAGTATCTCACGTGCGCACCACCAGAGGAGCTACTGGCAGGTTCCCACCAGCTTGCCCACGTTCTTGTCATCATCGATAACTTACTCATATAGAAAATAGTGTGTGTCCAGTGAAAGAAAGGTGTAAAAACCCAGTGAAAAACGAGACAAGAGAAGTCTCTAATAAAATTGAGCTAAACTCACACACATACTTGTAACTCTTTAACCCAAAATGTGAGTTTGCCCTGACGAATTTGCCGCTAATACATAACAGGCAATGAAACATGTTGGCTGTCCTTGAAGTGGTTCACAACATGCCGTGTTTTTAATACTGGGCAAATTCACATTTAAAAAAAATATGTTATAAATTTAAATATTAAAATATTTATTCTTTTTTAAAAGTACATTTTACACTACATTGAGTGCAACAGTAGGGAAAGTGTTGGATAGCGTAGGAGAAAAATTACTACTTCCACTCCAGCAAGTGCAACAGTAGGGAAAGTGTTGGTTAGTGGAGGGGAATATTTTACTATTCCCACTCCAATATTTGCAACAGTGGGGAAAGTGTTGGATAGCAAGGGGAATAATTTACTATTCCCACTCCAATGACTACAACAGTAGAGAAAGTGTTGAATAGCGTAAATGTGAAAATTACTATTCCCACTCCAGCAAGTGCAACAATATAGAAAGCGTTGGATAGCATAGGGGTAAAAATTACTATTCCCTCTCCAGCGAGTGCAACAGTAGGGAAAGCGTTAGATAGCGTACGGGTAAAAATTACTATTCCCACTGCAGAGAGTGCAACAGTAGGGAAAGTGTTGGATAGCAGAGGGTTAAAATTACTATTCCCATCCAGCGAGTGCAACAGTAGGGAAAGTGTTGGATAGCGGAAGGTTAAAAATTACTTTTTTCCTACCCTATAACACCACAAAATTTACAACACACATCCAAATTTACAAACAAGTGTACCTTCATAATTAATACAATTAATTAACAATTATACAAATAATAATTAAAAAACACATTTAAAAAGGTTAAGATTAATGTACTAACAAAACATTACAGCTATCGAACAGAAATATCCCAACAAAATAAAAAGTAAACAATTAACACACATATTTATCAATTAATAAATGAATATTAATGATTAAAAATGATTAATTAATTTAAACTACATTACTTTCTACCCTATGCCCCAATATACACCTAAAACACCTAAGAAATATTTACACAATTTATATAACTAATTTTACATTAATAAATAAATATCAATTAACAACAAATCATTAATGCATTTAAAAACATATATTTCCCACCATTTACCACTATAAACCCCACAACTCACACATCACAATTATTACACAATTGACAAAATTAAAATGTAATAAATTAGCATCAATTAAAAAAGAATTAATTAATTAAACATAAATTACCTCCCATCATATTCCCCTATAAATGCCAGCAACAATAACACAAGTAACATAATTATTTAACAGTTAAGTAATTAACAATTAATAATAAAAATATAAATATTTATTGATACATTAATCCCCCCACACAATTTACACTATAAAATAATAATGAATACATATTATATATAAACTAGCAGCCCGTCCCGACCTTGTCCGGGTATGAATTGCTGCCGGCCAGTAGTATATTGTTTTGTAGGATTTCGTTTTGATAGCATTTCTTATTTGTGACAGGCCTGTAAAACGCTCCGATTCACAGTGCACTGCTGATGCACTTAGGAGTGCGTGTTCAGTAGTGTGTGAACTCGAGTTTCCCTACTTTATTTTTCCTTGCAATATTATATAACGCGAACTCGACATCATGGCATGAGCACAATTTACATTACAGAAGAACACATTAATTTGTGGTAGGCACGGGGAGACAAAGCGATTTGCCTGGAATCACAGGATGTTGAGCTGATGCAGAGATTCGAACGTAGCTCCCCAGCTCTAAAGTTCGCAATTCTAGAACTTGTGGCAGGAGGTGTGTCTAAAAGTGTATGTCGGTGCTGGCCTTCAATGAGAGAGACCTGTGCATTTTTCAAATCGGTGGTGAAAAAATAAGAGTATGTTGCTGGAGATGTGGGCCGCCGTGCTACCGATGTACTTACCGGGGGAGGGTAAACACCCATTATTCCGCAACTTTCTTTCCGCATACCATCACTCCGCATACTTTCATTACGAAATTACCATGACTCCGCAATGCCATTATAACGCATGGCATTACATTTTATATGCTTTTACCACGCATACATTTACAACGAAATTCGTTGTAAATGCATGAATGGTAAAAGCATGTTTTTTTTAATGTTTGGATAAGGTAAGTATGGGTATAGGGGTATATGTTTTGGGGTACTGAGGTATATGTTTTGGGGTGTTTGGGTATTTTCAGGGTTCAGATATAGTTTTGGGTTATGGGGTACAGGGGTATTTTTAGGGTTTAGGGATAGGTATGGGTTTTGGGGGGCAGAGGTATTTTAAGGGTTCAGGGCTAGGTTTGGGTTTTGTGGTACAGGGGTATTTTTAGGGTTCAGGGCTAGGTTTGGGTTTGGGGTACTGGGGTATTTTAGGGTTCAGGGGTAGGTTTGGGTTTGGGGGTACAGGGTTATTTTTATGGTTCAGGGCTAGGTTTTGGGGTACAGGGGTATTTTTATGGTTCAGGGGTGGGTTTGGGTTTTGGGGTACAGGGGTATTTTAAGGGTTCAGGGCTAGGATTGGGTTTTGGGGTACAGGGGTATTTTAGGGTTCAGGGGTAGGTTTGTGTTTTGGGGTACAGAGGTATTTTAAGGGTTTAAGGCTAGGTTTGGATTTTGGGGTACAGGGGGATTTATAGTGTCAGGGCTAGGTTTGGGTTTTGGGGTACAGGGGTATTTTTAGGGTTTAGGGATAGGTTTGGGTTTTGGGGTACAGGGTATATTCATAGGGTTAAGATGGGTTAGTGTGTAAGGGTGTTGGGGTATTTTAAGGAGTAAGGGTGGGTTATGATTATGGGGTGCAGGGGTATTTAAAGGGAGCAGGGTGGACACCCGGAGCTAGAATGTACAGAACCTGGGAAGAAAAAACAATGAAATATTGGGCACAACGCTCCCTTTTTTTTCCCGTAATCCCGCGCCCCGCACACGCACACGCCCCCAGCACACGCCCACAGCACACGATATGAGACTTGGCACGAAGTGTGGAATGTACCTCATGCCCCAGCGTTTGCCACGCCCCCAGCACACGCCCACAGCACAACGCAGACACGCCCACAAGGGACTACTTTGCTGGCACGGTTCTTTTACTGTTTACTGTATATGGTGGGCGTCTGCATAGCCTATGTCCTTCTGCTGCAACTGCCCTTTCCAACGCTGTACTGAGTGTTGTGATTGGTGCTGTGGTTCTTGAGATTACCCGCCTCAAAGGTTTGGGCTCTCTCTTTATTATATTAGTATAACTTATTAATCAATTTATTAAAATTAAATTACTTCCCACCCTACTCCCCTACCAACCCACAACCTGCTCCTAAACAAAAATGACACAGTTCACATAATTACCAATTTATTAATAAAAATGAATTAAATAATACATAATTAATAGTAAATAATTTCCCACAATTACCAATATAAAATTTTAAATAAATACATATTAATTATGGATAAATATTAATAATGTAATTATAATGACATTACTTCCCACCCTATTCCCCTATGAACCCATAACCCGGTCCTAATAAAATGACACAATTAACATATGTACCAATTAATTAATCAATAAAAATTAATTCCCAATTAATAATTATTTAATAATAAAAAATTACCATGAATAACACCATAAAATCAAAATTAAATACATACTAATAAATAAAATTATATATTCAATTTATTATAATTAAATTACTTCTCATCCTATTCCCCTATGAACTCACAAACCGCAACGGAACTAAAATGCAAAATGTAATTAAAATAAAATAATTATTCAATTTATTATAATTAAATTACTTTCAACCCTATTCCCCTATAAAACCACATCGCGCTATGGAACTAAAAATTTTTATGTAATTAAAATAAAATTAATAACTTCTAAAAAAATAAAGCACCTACATTTAAAATACACACAAAAAGACATAACTAACTAAAACAACAATATTTTTTACAACTATATTTTTGCAAACAATATTAATGACCTCGATATTTTTTTAAATGATATTAATGACTTCGATATTGTAAAAAATGATATTACTTACCTTAGACTCGATATTCTTGTCCACAATATTCAGACAGTCGATATTTTTGTATCACAATATTTTGCACTCGATGTTAGTGCAAGTCGACATGTCCTACTCGATATTCTGACTGTTTACCCACTCATCCATGGGCGCCTTTCCTCCAGGATACTCCATAAAAGTACCTACAATGGTGCTGAATCCTTCCCACCCCCCACCCCCCACCCCCCACCCCCCCACACCTCAACCGATCACAGTGAACAGCCTTATGTGTGACTCAGTGATACTGACCCCCCCTACCGCCCCCCACTGGGCTGGATTCCTGACTTTCGCACCCGCTTTCACAGTCTCCCTATTGACCACCCTCCCCCTCTTCTACCCATCTGACTCCCCCTGTCTCAAATGCCCTATAGCTCCCTTCTTTGTACTGAACCTCCACCCCTACTCCCCCTTCCCTCTCTCCTCCCTCTCCCCCTCCGCCGGGCACTCAGACTTCTAGATCTGCCCCCTGTCGGAGACCCCAAACACAACACTTCGGCACACGGGGCGCGTCCCCACCCTGGGGTCACTGATTAGATTATACCACTTTCTCCATAACCCCCTCAGTTTTTCAACCTACCCCACCTCCCCCCTCTCTCACCCCCCTCCTCGTCGCTGCATTTTTCCCCATAGCCAGAACGCTGCGGCCTACCCCACCTTGTGGTACAGCCATTAGTCCCCCCCACACCTAGGCTTATCTCCTTTGTCCTCGCACTTGCACCGCGTTCCCACACCAGATGTTTGATCTCTTCGTCCCCCTTCCCCTATCCCTTGAAACTGTATTTCGAAGGGCACCACACTGATAGTGCAGGTTGAGTGTCAAAAACCAACATGCTGCACCCAACAGCAGAGCTCCGGCACACTGTAACAGGGTGGAAGGACGAAAGGCTGCATAACAAATCTTACTTTTTTTTTTTTACGATTTTATATAGCGCGAACTTGACCCTGCATCGGGAATCAGCGCGCTTTACATAGCACCAGTTGCGTTACATGAGAACACACATTAATTTTTGTCAGGCACGGGGAGATTAAGTGATTTGCCCAGAATCACAGGATGTTCAGCATCATTGCCGAGACTCGAACCCGGTTCCCCCGATTCAAGGTCGACCGCCCTAGCCGTTAGGCCACATCCTCTCATCCCCTGTATTCCAGCCACTCCCCTTCCCTGCCCCTCCCCTGCCCCTCCCCTCCTTCTACCCCCCCACCTGTTTCATTTTTATATTGCACCAATCCCTGTTCTAGTTCATCGTTGTATTCCATCCGCATTTGAATTCCTGTTGTATACCTTTATCGCAATAATAAAAAATTACGACACAAAAAAGAGATTGCAAATCTTCCAAATAACATCACGAGTGACAGAATGAGTATTATAAATACAGTCCTCAATTGGTTCTGCTCCTATCTTTCAGTCTGTCGACAACATATACACTTTAGCCATTCATTCTCCAACCTTTTCAAAATCCCAAACAGAGTCCTACAAGGTTTCACCTTCAAACACTTACCTTTAAATCTTTATGTGGAACCACCAGGCCAGGTCTTACCAGTACAGGGAATCTCTTTTACCCAATGTACTGACGACACCCAGCTCTGCATCAAGACAAGATTGCAAACTCCATCAGCCTCAGCACATTTAGCACCCTGTGTGGACTCTCAATCTTGAGGACAAATGTGAACCTGAAGCTGAACCCACAGAAGACAGAGCTTCTCCTGCTCTCTTCTGTCAAATGCTCAGAATAGCCAAAAGTCTTGACAAACCAAGGGACTTCCATGAGTCTTTCACCAAAAACAACCCCCTCAACTCAATCCCTTGGTTTCAAACTCTGCAATTAGCTCCAGCTTGATGTTCAAAACACCATATTACGCAAAAACATGTCCATAGACTTCCTTTATTTCAGTTTTATCAATAGCCAGGGGGAGCTAGTAGCCAGACGCGTGTGTGACTACAGACTAGCCAGGATCTTTGTTGCCTGGTTCTTAGTTCAGAGACATAATGAGAGTGGGTCTTAAGTGGCGCCTGAATTCACGACTTATGTGATGTTAACTGCCATTTATATAGCGCAAAATCACCGACGGTCTCTAAGCGCTTGTGAGGGAACATCGAGCTAAACAAGGGTTAATCCTTCCAGGGCCCGCTCGGGCAGGTATATACAGGAAGGTCTTTACTTTCCTCCTAAAGGGGAGTAAAGTGGCTTCCTTACGCAGATTTTACGGCAACTTGTTCCAAAGCTAGGGGATCACAACCGAAAAAGCTCGCCTCCCCATGGTGACTTTATCAAACCGTAGGCAGGACAAGAGGCTTGCCTCGGGCGATTGGAGGCAATGTCTTGGTATGTAACTCTTCAAACGAGCTTTGATGTAGTAAAGTGCCGTACCATGCAGGGCTTTGTGTGCAATACACAGACCCTTAAACCGTCCCTCTGCTTAATTGGGAGCCCGTGTAGTTGCAGCAATGGTGTCGATGTGATCTTCTAGGGAGCTTGAAAATCAGTCTCTCTGCATCATTCATGACCACTTGAAGCTTCCCTGACAATTTGTCAGGTAGTCCAATGTAAAGTGCATTGCCGTAGTCCAGTCATGACACAAATAGTGGCAACATCATGGTGCGCATAGTGGAGAAAGACAGACGGGGTACAAGTTTCCGAACTTGCTTCATAAGGCTCACACAATTCCCTACCACAGCGGCCACGTGGTTTTTCAGCGTTAGTTTAGTGTCCAACTTGATGCCTAAGCTTTTTACAATCGGCACCGGTAGTGGAGTGGAACCTAGCTCTTGTGGCCAAAAGGAATTGAACCAGGGATTGCCACCACTGGTGATAGCTAGTAGCTCAGTCTTGTCAGTATTTACTTTAACCACTTGACCACGGCGAAAATTCCACTGCAGTGCTCCGTTTTAATGAGTGGGCGGGGTTCGGACGGCCACTGTGACGCGTGACGGCTCCCTGCCGTTACGCGCATGCAAGGGGTTAAGTGAGTTGGTAGTCAGTAGACTTCTCCCACTGAAAGTTGGAAAACTGCTCATTTTGTAAAGTTCCATGTGCACTCAGTCTTTCCTTCACTAATTCTTGCTCATAGTCCATTTTAAGGCCAGGCCCTGCATCGTTGCCTTGAGTACAACTCATTAATTGCATTAAGTGGCAACCATTTCGGATGGTGTGTAGCTCTAGGGTCCTGGGGACTGTTGTGTTGGGCCTGTTTCTCTGTTCTATGTTTGCTCGATTGGCTCAGTCCTTGATGGATGGAAGAGGGATAGTCCGCAATCAGCTTTCTGACTGACTGGTTTCCTAAAAAGCCCAGTTGTTAGCTCTGTTTTCAATTTGTGGTTGTTTATTTGGATTCTGGAGGCCAAATTTATCAGCACTTTCAAATATCACATTATCCACATATGACACATCTGTAGATGCCCATTACAACACATAAAATATACTAGACCTTTTGGCTTTGCGTATGATTATTTTCTGTTATTCTGTTTCTGTTATTATGCTTTTATAGTGTATTAATCATCTGTAGGGTGTCCAAGCGCACTGTGGAAGGTGTGTGAGGTCAGCCCTGGGGGCTTTTTAGAAGCGACAGGTCTTCTGCTTTTTATGAAAGTCAAGAAGAGAGGAGGAGGCTCTGGTGTGTTGAGGGAGGTCTCAAGAAGCGAGGAGGAGGCTCTGATGTGTAGAGGGCGGTCTCAAGAAGCGAGGAGGATGCTCTGATGTGCAGTGGGAGGTCTCAAGAAGTGAGGAGGTGGCTCTGGTGTGTCGAGGGAGGTCTCAAGAAGTGAGGAGGTGGCTCTGTTGTGTCGAGGGAGGTCTCAAGAAGTGAGGAGGTGGCTCTGGTGTGTCGAGGGAGGTCTCAAGAAGTGAGGAGGAGGCTCTGGTGTGTAGAGGGCGGTCTCAAGAAGCGAGGAGGATTCTCTGATGTGCAGTGGGAGGTCTCAAGAAGTGAGGAGGAGGCTCTGGTGTGTTGAGGGAGATTTCAAGAAGAGAGGAGGAGATTCTGATGTGTTGAGGGAGGTCTCAAGAAGCAAAGAGGAAGCTCCAATGTGTTTCGGGAGGTCTCAAGAAGCGAGGAGGAGGCTTTGCTGTGTCACTTCAGGCCTTTCGGGCCAGGTGCGAGACTGTGGGGCCTCCCCGCTCTGCTTTAGTGTATGTGCGGGGTCTGTGTTCGTGAGAGTCCGGCAGAGCAGAGGTGTCTGGAAGGTTGGTGGAAGTGAATACAGCTGCACAGGTAGGCAGGGCCAGAGTTATTGAGTGCTTTGAAGGTGTTGGTGACGAGTTTAAGGTGGGTGTGGTTGTGTTTCAGGAGCCAGTGCTGTGGCTTAAGTTGTGGTGTGATGGGGGATATTCCAGGTAACATTCCTGCAGTTTGGAGAATGGCATCCCTGTGAGAAGTTGGCCTGATATATGATGCTCACTAGTTCTAGTGATCACCTTGTATCAGTCCAAACAACCCTTATGGTGATTGGTTGTAAGTCAACCTTATAGACCAGCTATCCTAATGGTAGCATGGACAAAGCAGTCTTGGGCTAAACTCTTTTGGCATGTGAAGCCAGCTGTTTTACCACAATATAACCCCTTGAATAACAGATGAAAGGACACCACACAGGTTGTTATGAAAATAAACAATATATTTATCAATAACAAACACCTCTGAACTCTTTATGAGGTCAGAGGACTAAGCACATGACAATCTCTTAGGAAGAATACGTTAAGTTGCACGAAATTACAATGGTGCCCTAGGGGCACGACAAACCATATACTAAGTAAGTGGAATGTGAACGTCAATAGAAGGAATGGAGCTGTCCAGAGGCTGTAGGATCGATGGGAGCACGCTATACTAATACTAGGTAAGTAAAGGAGACCCACGGAATGCGTGTGCAGAGTGTGAACTCACACGCGAGATGCGTAACAACGTCCATGGACAGTACAGTTCAAGTTAAAGGTGAGTACAGACAATCCTGACTAGGTAGGACTAAAACGACTGTGGAACTGGACACTAGGACAGTTAAACTACCCTGGAGCACCGAAGTGCCCTTGTTACCTCACCCACGGGCCGCGGGTGTATAGGTGTCAAAGTGCGTCGGGTTCTCGCGTTGAAGTCAATGGAGCCTGAAAGAAAAGATGCTGCAGGCGACCAGGAGGAAGATGTCCGGTGCAATCCAAGGGGGGATTGGTGAAGAAGGAGACCTGAAAGCAGAGGGGACAATGTTCACAGTCACTAGCCAGTGACTGGAGTGGGACCAGGAAGGAACCAGATGTCGTCGTCGGGATCAGGTGAAGAGTGGACGCTTAACTCTGCAGCCACGTGGACCAGGAGGTGTCTTCAACAACCAGGATGGAGGCACGAGCTGTCCCACGCAGGCTCTCGCTGTCGGCGGTGTTGGATCCGGAATCGGCATCAATAGGCCTTGGCAAAGGCAACCCACACGGTGAGGTGGAAAAGCGTCTGGTGCGGACTAGGAGAGTCCGAGGTGCCCCTCTTTTGGAAGGGAGCAAGGGCCAGTCTGGAGCAACCAGATCAGCAGCAAAGATTCAAAGGTTCATCGTCTGGGAGGCCACTAGCCAGCCGGCAAGTGACCAGACAACGCGTCGAGCAGCAACAAAGCAGAAGGGCCCAACGCAGATCTCGTGGATGCTGGAGGGCTGATCTTCGGTGCAGGGGCTGCTCGGGGATGGGGCTTCTCAGTCCCTAAAGCACTTGGTCGAGTTTACCTCGGGAGTCGTGCTGGAAGCGAAGTGCAGTTTCTTCCAAGATGGCTGGTCCCACGTGTCTCGTCGCACCCACGGGTCCCAGCTTTGCTGCAGAGGTGGGTTGAGGTTGGAGAGGTCTGGGAATCTGGGTCTCGTCGGGCTCTGAAGTCTGGATCCTGGAAGGAAGACGACAAAGGGAAGCCGCTGGACGCTTGATAGTGCCTGCTTGTGCAGTGTGGACACTCCTTGCCCACAAGGGAGATTCTTCAGTCGTCTGTGGAGCAGCACGTCGAAGTCCAGAGTTTCTTCTTGTAGAATATGTTCAGGATAATCTGTTTTGGAATGGGACCAGCTCCTACCTTTATCCTGCTAAAGGGGGCTGCACTACTGACTAGGTCCCTCCCCTGGGTGGGACCAGGAAGGGGGGTGGTTACACCCCCTATCCTTTGTCCGGCTTCCCGCCAGAGCTGGGGCTGGAGTGCCCCAGCAACTGGTTTGAACCGGTGTATGCACAGGGCACCTTGTGTGCCCCAGGCATGTCTCATTCCTTTCAAGCCTACCCTACCCAATACACAAAATCCTGTCTGGGGTGGTGCTAGCACCTCCCAAGGCAGGAAACCCTTTGTCCAAGCCGCCCTCGCTGGAAGGACTCCCAGCAGCAGGAGGTCAGACTTGTGTCTGTGGTGGCAGCATCCATTTTGTGATGCCAAGGCTCGAGTTAACTTTAACCGGGGTTCTCAGTTACATACATGTCGTGTCCCTCTAGAAGGGTGGAATGCTACCCCCGTCGCCAGAATTGGTGAGGGGGTAGTATTCCAATTCGTATGACACCTTACTCGACATCTTTTGATAATGTTATACCAGAGTTTGCATTTAACCGCGAGGATTATATATATGGTATAGCGTTATCATGGAACAGCTATAAGGACTTGGTTCCGCAAGCTGCAAACGGCCTCAGCTCATGCCAGAGCACCATCTCACATAATTCCAAGCACTCTGCCTTCAGGATTGATAAGGCCTTCCATAGGAGTGACTGATAGGAATATATGTGTCCATTTTAGGTTTAGATATAGGTAACTATATCTAAAGCAAAGGGTGATTACACCACCTTGCCCCAGCTGTCGTGCAGCCAGTTGTGTCTGTTTAGATGGCCAGCCAGGGGTGGCATAATACATGCTTCAGCCCCTGGTAGGCCCTGGGTACACCTATCAATCAATCAATCAGGAGTTTGTTAAAGCGCGACTACTCACCCGTAAGGGTCTCAAGGCGCATGGGGTGGGGGGGGGGGTTGGGGGGGTGCAGGTTCCATTCCATCAAGGAGGGGGTCTGTCGAAGAGCCAGGTTTTGAGGTTTCTTGCGAAGATGGGGAGCGATGTTGTCTGTCTGAGGTGGAGCGGAAGGGCGTTCCATGCTTTGGCCGCGAGGAAGGAGAAGGAGCGGCCTCCCGATCTGGTCTTTCTGGTGCGGGGGACCACAGCGTAGGAAAGCTGGGCTGATCGTAGGGTCCTTTGGGGTGTGTGGAATTTAAGTCGGCTGTTCAGGTATGCTGGTCCGGTGCCGTGGAGGGCCTTGTGTGCGTGGGTGAGCATCTTAAAGGTGATTCTCGCCTCGACGGGGAGCCAGTGGAGTGTGCGCAGGTGCTGGGAGATGTGGCAGTGTTTTGGCAGGTTGAGGACCAGTCTTGCGGCGGCGTTCTGGATGTTCTGTAGCTTGCGGATGAGGTTTTTGTTTATTCCGGCGTAGAGTGCGTTGCCGTAGTCGAGTCTGCTGGTGACCAGGGCGTGAGTGACTGTCTTTCGGTGTTCGAGGGGGATCCATTTGAAGGTCTTACGAAGGAGGCGGAGGGTGTGGAAGCAGGAATATGAGACAGAGTTGATCTGGCGGTCCATTTTGAGCTCGGAGTCCAGGATGATTCCCAGGTTGCGTGCTTGGTCTGTGGGGGTTGGCGGGTTTCCGAGGGCGGTGGGCCACCAGGTGTCACTCCAGGCGTCGGGGTTTGGGCCCATGATGAGTACTTCTGTTTTGTTGGTGTTTAGTTGTAGGCAGCTGTTTTCATCCATTTGGCGACGGCTTCCATGCCTTCTCGAAAGTTGCGTCTGGCGGTGTTGGGCTCGTTGGATAGGGAGAGGATGAGCTGGGTGTCGTCTGCATATGACACGATGTTGAGTCCGTAGTTTCTGACGATGGGGGCAAGTGGAGCCATGTAGACGTTGAAGAGCGTCGGGCTGAGGGAGGAGCCCTGGGGGACTCCGCAGGTGATAGGTGTGGGGTCCGAGAGGAAAGGGGGGAGTCTGACCCGCTGCGTCCTGCTGGAGAGGAAGGAGCAGATCCAGTCGAGGGCCTTGTCCTGGATTCCTGCATCGTAGAGTCTGCGTATTAGGGTGCGGTGGGAGAATGTGTCGAACGCCGCTAATAGGTCGAGGAAGATGAGGGCTACTGTTTCTCCTTTGTCCAGTAAGGTGCGGATGTCGTCTGTTGCGGCGAGGAGGGCGGTTTCCGTACTGAGGTTTTTTCTGAAGCCGGATTGGGAGGAGTCGAGGATGTTGTGTTCTTCAATGAATGTGGCGAGTTGGCTGTTGATGGCTTTCTCGATGACTTTCGCTGGGAACGGGAGCAGGGAGATGGGTCTGTAGTTTTTGAGGTCGGTGGGGTCCGCTGAGGGTTTCTTTAGGAGGGGGTTGACCTCGGCGTGTTTCCAGTCGTCGGGGAATGAGGCGGTCGCCAGGGAGAGGTTGATGGTTTGGCGGAGCATGGGTGCGATGGTGTTGGTGGCTCTGTTGAAGATGTGGTGGGGGCAGGGGTCCGTGGGGGCCCCTGAGTGGATTGACTTCATTGTCTTCAGTGTGTCTTCGGTGGTGAGGGCTGTCCAGTCATCAATCGCTGGTTTCCGGGTGTCGGGGGTGGTTGGTGAGGGTTCAGTGTGTTGGTTGTCTTCGTCGAAGTTGTCGTAGATGCTCTTGATTTTGTGGTGGAAAAAGATGCTGAGTTTGTCGCAGATGTCTTGTGAGGGAGGGATGTCGGTAGACTCTCTGGTGGGTTGGGCGAACTCCTTGATGATGCTGAAGAGTTCCTTGCTGTTGTGTGCGTGGGTGGAGATTCTGTCTTCAATCGCTTTTTTCCTCGTTTCTCTGATGAGTTGATGGTGGGCGTTGGTGGCGGCTCTGAAGTTGTTGTGGGCTTCTGTGGATTTGGTGTTTCTCCAGGCCTTTTCGAGGCGGCGGCATGTGCGCCTGGACTCTCGAAGTTCGGTGGTAAACCATCTGGCTTTCTTGGCATGGGTATTGTTGTTTTTCTTGAGGGGGCTATGGTGTTGGTGCTGTCCGAGATCCATCTATGCAGGGTTCGGGCTGCGGTGTTGGGGTCGTCGTTTTCCGCGATGGTTGGGGTGGAGTTGTTGAGTGAGGAGGTGAGCTGGTCATCGGTGATTTTGGTCCAGTTTCTTTGTGGAAGCAGGTGCTGGTGTCTGTGGAAGGTGGGTGTTCTGAAGGTGAAGTGGACGCAACGATGGTCGGTCCATGGGAGTTAGGTGGTGTGGCTGAAGGTGATGGAGTTTCCTGTAGTGAAGAGGGGGTCGAGGGTGTGTCCTGCTGAGTGCGTGGGCTCGGTCACGATCTGGCGGAGTCCAATGTTGTGGAGGTTGTCCAGGAGGGATGTGGTGTTGGGGTCCAGTTGATTGTCGAGGTGGAAGTTGAGGTCTCCCAGCAGGGTGTAGTTGGTGGATGCGATGGCCTGCGGGGAGATAATGTCCGTGATGGAGTTGGCGAAGGGTCCGCGGGTTCCAGGGGGTTGGTAGATGAGGGTTCCTCGGAGGGCTGCGGTGGGGCTGGCCAGTATCTTGAAGTGAAGGTGTTCCATCAGTTCTGTGGACTCGTCAGGGAGTGTGCTCAGGCGGAGGCTGGATTTGTGGACGATGGCGATTCCTCCTCCTGGGTGGATTGGGCGGTCCTTCCTGGAGATCTTGTATCCTTGGGGGATGGCGATGGCAATGTCCGGTCCCGAGGTGGTGTTGGTCCAGGTTTCGGTGAAGAATGCTACGTCTGGGGTTGTGCTGTCTAGGAGGTCCCAGATTTCTGTGGCGTGTTTGTGGAGGGATCGGACGTTGAGGAGGATGCATTGCAGGGTCTTCGGTTCGGTTGTGTTCTTGTGGGCGGGTTGTGCTGGGTCCGTGTTCTTGGCGGTGCTGCAGGTGTGCCGGCAGCGGTGACAGCTGAAGGGTCCATGGGTGTCGGCTGGTGATGCTAGCTTGCAGTTGTTGTTGCAG
This sequence comes from Lissotriton helveticus, assembly GCF_964261635.1. Lineage (NCBI taxonomy): Eukaryota > Metazoa > Chordata > Amphibia > Caudata > Salamandridae > Lissotriton > Lissotriton helveticus. Next base: position 26,013,513 of record NC_136065.1, read on the forward strand.
CCTGGGTTGAGTGCGTGGAGTGCTGCTGGGTCGTAGCGTTGGCGGGGCGGAGGTCCAGGGTTCCTGGTGCTGGTCGCGGACGGGTCACAGATGGGCGCAGACGTGCTTGCCTTTGACGCGCCTTCGGTGCACCAGCGGCCGCCATTAAGTAGGGGTCGGGGAGGGCTGGACAGCTGGGAGGCGGGAGCGGGGAGGGGAGCTGGATTGGGCCGGTCGTGCTGGGGGGGCAGGGGCCAAGGGGGCAGCAGCGGCGGGGAAAGGTAAAGGGAGGAAAGAAGGGATAAAGAAAAAAGGGAAAATAAGCAGAAATAAGGCACAAAAGAGCAGAGATGCAGAAAAGAGCAGAAGGGTGAAAGATAGAAAGGGTAAAAAAACGAGTGAAAACGAGTGAAGGAGCAGAGGGAGAGAAAGGGAAAATGGGCAGAAATAAGGCACAAAAGAGCAGAGGTGCAGAAAGGTGAAAGATAGAAAGGGGAAAAAAAAGAGTGAAAACGAGTGAAGGAGCAGAGGGAGAGAAAGGGAAATGGGCAGAAATAAGGCGCAAAAGAGCAGAGGTGCAGAAAGGTGAAAGATAGAAAGGGGAGAAAAACGAGTGAAGGAGCAGAAAGAAAGAAAGGAGACAGAGGTCCACTGGACCACCAGGGATGAGGCGCAGGGAAACCTGCGGGTGGAGGAAGGCCTCGATCACCAACACTCAAGAGTGCAGGGGCAGGGGCACCTCACTTAATGGTGGAGCTGCGAGGGTGGGAGAGCAATTTCACTGACAATGAGTCAGTGGTCTTGCTCGCCTGTCCCCGCAGTGGCCGCCATTAAGTAGGGGTCGGGGAGGGCTGGACAACTGGGAGGCGGGAGCGGGGAGGGGAGCTGGATTGGGCCGGTCGTGCTGGGGGGGGAGGGGCCGCGGGGGCAGCAGCGGCGGAGAAAGGTAAAGGGAGGAAAGAAGGGATAAAGAAAAAAGGGAAAATAAGCAGAAATAAGGCACAAAAGAGGAGAGATGCAGAAAATAGCAGAAAGGTGAAAGATAGAAAGGGTAAAAAAACGAGTGAAAACGAGTGAAGGAGCAGAGGGAGAGAAAGGGAAAATGGGCAGAAATAAGGCACAAAAGAGCAGAGGTGCAGAAAGGTGAAAGATAGAAAGGGGAAAAAAACGAGTGAAAACGAGTGAAGGAGCAGAGGGAGAGAAAGGGAAATGGGCAGAAATAAGGCGCAAAAGAGCAGAGGTGCAGAAAGGTGAAAGATAGAAAGGGGAGAAAAACGAGTGAAGGAGCAGAAAGAAAGAAAGGAGACAGAGGTCCACTGGACCACCAGGGATGAGGCGCAGGGAAACCTGCGGGTGGAGGAGGGCCTCGATCACCAACACTCAAGAGTGCAGGGGCAGGGGCACCTCACTTAATGGTGGAGCTGCGAGGGTGGGAGAGCAATTTCACTGACAATGAGTCCATCTTCCCAATATACCTTATGGGCACCTGTAGCATTAACACACTACCGTAGATTGGGGGTCATTAGGGAAAGTTTATAGACTCTTAGATATACACTCCCTTATACATATTCAACAACAACAAGTATATCTATAGTCTGGAAAATGTGTCAAAATGTTGGTATGTCTCTCGAAGTGAACCACTAGTGAATCCTCAGTCTTCGTGAAATTAATAAGGGGGGAGACATCCCTTAAGGATAAGAACCCTCACTCACCCGAAGGTGACATGCTTCATCATTTGGGTGCTCCTTACCAAATGTTGAAAGCCTAGTCAACACTGGGAGCTACTACTTCAGGAAAAATTTAAGGAAGGAGCTCAGAGATGTTTTCGGAAGGTAAGCAATGGAATGGTAAGCCCAAAAGTGAGCTAGGGTATAGTGAGGTGTGCAGCGCTGTGTGAAATGCAAGTGGTGACTTAAAACTATCTCGATAAAATCACAAAGACACATTTTATTAGTGTGTTTTATCTGACAGGGTTAAAAAGAGAACAGCACAGTGGTATTGATTTAAACCACTGTCACTCAGTGGTCGACATGTTTCAGCCTCTCGATCACTACCTGTGTATCAGTGGCTTTCTTCAGGACCAGATCAATTATGTGATAATGCTGCTGCACTAATCAGTGAAAAATTATAAATAATGAAAAAATGATTTATACGAAACCGGTATTCCTGCTTGTCTTTGTCATTCAGGTTATACCCAGGTATCTATAAATGAAGAAACACATATGGTGGAACAAGAGAGACACACACAATATATAAGCTATACTTTGACCGCGGTTGTTGCACTTGTAAATATCAGTGTCAACTCAGTGGAACAAATGTTTTAAACTTACCCTCAAATGTAGGATAGTCCTGCCTCACCTCAACCTGGCAGACTGCTCTGGAAGGAGGCCCCGCTCTGCGGGAAAAATTACTGCGTATAAGTATATATACATATACACTATATGGGCTCCACCTGCTTATTGGTGTGCCAAGTATACAGGTGTCTAGGTAAGTACAACTGTGTTTAAACAGACATCACTAAAAGTGAAAAGGCTGGGTAGCCAACCCCTTAGCTGACCAGGAAAAAAAGAGGGGGAGATGCAGACATGTATATCAATATAATTATACAATGGGGGGATGACCATTCAATACACACCCTAGATAAGAGTTTAACTACCCTTGAAAAGATTTTAACTACAAGAGAGAAAGGTTAGTATTGCCCTCCTAAAATAGAACCATACATATTGCAAAGAACCACAACACCAATTTACTGTGTTCTTACCTCTCCGTCGGTACCTCAACACCCAGGAGAGCTAGTCCCGAGAGGTATCGACTGGAGGGGGAGCTGGCTTTTAAGTGCAGTGTGGTTAATTGCTTGCAGCTGAGCAAGCTGGGTCTTCGCGTATATGGTAGGCTATTCTCCGCCTGCATTCGTATTGCGCATGCGTGCATAGAAGACTATCCATCCGCGCATGCGCGGAACAAATCCTAGTACTCGACGGCACTAGTTACTTTGCACCTGCGCGGTATGTAAGGCCTGATGCCACTGCGCATGCGTTGACGAGCAGCGCATGGTTCCTGCGAGTACCGTGTATCGTGGCACAGCTCCGACAGCCGGGACAGCGGAAGCCTGTGGGATCAATTCCCCAGGTATAAACGATGTATTGATTAAACCACTAGATGAATGAAAACAATAATACAAGCAGCGATGGAGGGGCAAACTCAGCCATACGCTGGACATACATATGTGTATTACAGCTTACCAATTATCTTTCTAAATATAGAGGGAAGTCATAGGATCCTGACCGAGGTGAAGACCTATCAAGTAATGTCCGGTGGGCATTACGGCATTACGGGGCTCACCTACATGTTATAGTCACGGGACACACTTGCTGCCACCAAGCAGTCCCTAGTGAAGTATGCTGTAAGGGCAGACATGGGTTACAATGTAGTTAATGCGTACTTATACTGTGCACCATCAGGAAGGTGTATACTCAGGCTATATTCCGACAATTAGAGGGATATCCAAGGAATATCATCGTTGAGTCCCAGGCTATCAGTGCCAAGCTTGTAAACCCATTGTTGCTCTTTGCGGAATAAGAATTTGGTAGGATCCACTAGGTGTGGTGGAATCCAGGGTTTATCTAGAACGACCCACCGAAGGTCTGTGTCAGTGTGTCCTTTGTCTATGAAATGGTTGGTTAGTTTCGTAGAACGTTTGCCACATCTTATAGTGCTTTTATGTTCCTGTATGCGTGTCTTAATTTTTCTAGTGGTCATGCCTACATATCGAAGTGGGCAAGGGCACCATATCAGATATATAAGTTGCTCACTATTGCAGTTAGTATGCTTATTGATTTTCCAAGGGTAGGGTGTACCTATGTCGATGTCTAGGGTTTTCTCTGTTTGCGGACAAACGGTACAAGAGCCGCAGGGAAAATGTTCTATCACTGGCGGCATATTCCAAAGCGTGGTTTGTACCTCAGACTGCTTCTGACCATAAGGGCGTGTATGGACCAGTTTATCCCGCAGGTTTGCACTACGTTTGTATGCAAACAAGGGGCGTTCCAAAACATTGTTGGCCAAATTTAGAACTCCCCAATGTTTATTTATACTCTTTTTGACAGAGTTAGAGAAGCTGGAAAAAGTATTGACAAAAGTTATCCTCTGATTAGTATCTTTGATGGGTCTGCTTTCTAATAACGCTTCTCTATTATTATTTGCAGCTCTCTTCTTGGAGTTGCGGATCAACAGAGAGGGATAGTTTTTTTCTTTTAGATCACGTACCAGATTATTTGCATGTTCATCATATTTGGCTGGTTCCGTGCAGTTCCTTCTAATCCGTAAGAATTGTCCAAAAGGTAGATTCTCACGAAGCGCTCGTGGATGGTAGCTATTGAATGGTAGTAGTGAGTTACACGAGGTTGGTTTTTTATACAATTCTGTTGTTAGCGTGCCATTCTTAGGTTTAATTAGTAGGTCCAGGAATGGAAGACTTTCTCTTGAGTGTTCCAGGGTGAAACGTAGAAAATCGTCTTGTTGGTTGAGCCACTTATGGAATGTTTTCAGAGTTTCCTCATCGCCTCTCCAGATTACGAATATGTCGTCTATGTATCTTTTCCAGATACATAGATGGTTGAAGAATGGGTTACCATTACTGAGTATGGTCTCCTGTTCCACCTTGTGCACATACAGGTTAGCCAAACTGGGGGCACAAACGCTCCCCGTGCATGTACCCGAGATTTGGAGGTACAGCTGCTCTTCGAACTTGAAAAAGTTCTCTTTGAGGACTTTTCAGGCACAGAACATCACGAAGTCAATAGGTGTAATACTATCCCAAATCTGTGTTTCGAGCATGGATTTGATGGTGGACAGGGTTTCTTCCTGAGGAATACACGTGTATAATGACTCAACGTCAAATGACACTAGCCAGTCTTTTTCGTTGTCAAACGGTAAATCTAGAATTTCAGACAATAGATGCTTTGTATCTTGAATAAATGTGGGCATCTGGGTAACCAGTGGCCGAAGGAATGTGTCCACAAACGTGGATAAAGGTTCCAACAAGGAACCTAACCCAGAAACAATGGGTCTTCCTGGTGGAGGTCTGGCCGCCTTATGTATTTTGGGCAATACATAGAAATAGGGTGTTATCGGTGAGTTCACCACTAGATAGGACGCCTCATGGTCAGTGATCCATTTCTTATCTTTAGCTTCATTTACTTTGTTGGTGATCTCAGTAATCAAGCGTTTAGTAGGGTCGATATGTATCTTTCGATAAGAGTTAATGTCTCCCAGTTGTCGTAAGCACTCTTCTCTATCGGTATCTTTGTCAAGCAGTACCACTGCTCCCCCTTTATCAGCGGGTTTAATCACTAATTCAGGGTTGTTAGACAGATCTGCTAGTGCTGCTTTTTCAACTCTAGTGAGATTTTGAAACTGTTTGGGTTTGCTGTCTGTGATAGCTTTGAAGTCATGTAGCACTGCTTCTTCAAAGGCAATGATGCGTGCAGGAATGAGATGTGTGGGAGGATTGAACGTGGATTTGGGACGTAATCCTGTGTTGACCACATTCGGTTGTCCTGCTTCTTTATCCTTGAAAAATGCATTTAAACGGATTTTCCTGAAAAAGGCGGCTAGTTCTTGCCGGGTTGTGAAAGCGTCACCTTTGTTACTAGGCACAAACCCCAGACCTTTCTTAAGTACTTGTGTCTCTTGTTGCGTAGGTACATAGGAGCTCAAATTCACTATCATCTGTTGGTGCCGCTCATTGTCCCTGTCCCTGAGGTCGATGCCGTCGAGGTCGTTATCAAAGGGGAGTTCCAATTCACCCTGGTTCTCGGTCCTCTTTTTCTGCCCCTTTGATTGTTGGGGCCAAATTCCCCTCTTTTTTTCCTGGTCAGCTAAGGGGTTGGCTACCCAGCCTTTTCACTTTTAGTGATGTCTGTTTAAACACAGTTGTACTTACCTAGACACCTGTATACTTGGCACACCAATAAGCAGGTGGAGCCCATATAGTGTATATGTATATATACTTATACGCAGTAATTTTCCCCGCAGAGCGGGGCCTCCTTCCAGAGCAGTCTGCCAGGTTGAGGTGAGGCAGGACTATCCTACATTTGAGGGTAAGTTTAAAACATTTGTTCCACTGAGTTGACACTGATATTTACAAGTGCAACAACCGCGGTCAAAGTATAGCTTATATATTGTGTGTGTCTCTCTTGTTCCACCATATGTGTTTCTTCATTTATAGATACCTGGGTATAACCTGAATGACAAAGACAAGCAGGAATACCGGTTTCGTATAAATCATTTTTTCATTATTTATAATTTTTCACTGATTAGTGCAGCAGCATTATCACATAATTGATCTGGTCCTGAAGAAAGCCACTGATACACAGGTAGTGATCGAGAGGCTGAAACATGTCGACCACTGAGTGACAGTGGTTTAAATCAATACCACTGTGCTGTTCTCTTTTTAACCCTGTCAGATAAAACACACTAATAAAATATGTCTTTGTGATTTTATCTAGATAGTTTTAAGTCACCACTTGCATTTCACACAGCGCTGCACACCTCACTATACCCTAGCTCACTTTTGGGCTTACCATTCCATTGCTTACCTTCCGAAAACATCTCTGAGCTCCTTCCTTAAATTTTTCCTGAAGTAGTAGCTCCCAGTGTTGACTAGGCTTTCAACATTTGGTAAGGAGGACCCAAATGATGAAGCATGTCACCTTCGGGTGAGTGAGGGTTCTTATCCTTAAGGGATGTCTCCCCCCTTATTAATTTCACGAAGACTGAGGATTCACTAGTGGTTCACTTCGAGAGACATACCAACATTTTGACACATTTTCCAGACTATAGATATATTTGTTGTTGTTGCACCTGTAGCATTCCCTGCAGCCTCAGAAGCAGCCTGCTGTCTGAGGGGTTCAAGGGAGGAACCGTCTAACTGGGCCTGCCTCAAGTCTGCCCTGGAAGGTCCCCCTGTCCCAAGAAACTCAACCTGTTCACGGTCAAGCTCTTCTAGGACATGAGGTACTGGGTTTTTCAGAACCGGTACTGATCCGGTAACCCAGCGGTGCCAGGGTACACCCAAGGACCTCGAGTTCTCCTGATTCAGACCACAGAAACTCAGAGTCTTCTAGGTGAAGTCAAAGATCAGTTTATTGGCTGCAACCAAGGTAACAAGTGTCCTAGAAGTACAACACACGGAAGTATGTTCTCAGGAGACTGCTTCAAATCACAGAGTCAGGCTACTCTTCTTATACAAAATAATAAGCTTCAGGCAACATTCCTAGATTTTCAGGATACTATTCACATATTTCGACCACAAATAAGTAACAGAGTTATGATGAGAAGCTCACATTTCGTTTGTCTAATACATAATAAATTACTCGGCAAGGTCCGGCATTTCAATCAGATATCGGTGTTTCCCCAATAAAACGAGCACGTCCTCATCATAAAACAAGTAGGAAAAAAGGAGCGGGGCCAGGTGTGGGCAGGATTCGGCAGGGTGTGTGGGTGATGAAAGGGTTTTATGGTCGGGTGCGCCTAGATGCTATCTTGACCGGCCACTGGGAGAGGAACTGATCAAACGGGTTGGCCTGGGGCGATGGTTTCAACCTGCCCAGGTCACGAAAAAGTCAATCAAGGAGTGCTTGTCCTTATGATATTGGATTAAGCCTATGTGAAGGGCAACATACAAAATGGCTGCCGTATACAAAATGGAAGCCAAAGGTTCAGGGTACAAATGACGATTTTGAGGTGAAAGCAACCTTCGAATGCGACGAAAATGCTTGTGCATAATGTACTCGCCATTCTCGGTCTTTTGATACTAAATTCGTAGTGATACGATGAAGTTTTATTCTCGAGTCTGAATGGTTACACGAGTTCGGATTTCCAGTACTACAGACAGTTCCTTCTAGGGTCTTGGGGTCAGCCTCCTGAGAGGGCTGACCCTCAACCTGAGGCAGGGGGGAAGGCTCAGCCTTACCCCTACTGCTCTTTCTCTTGGATAGTGTCTGGTCCATTCTTCCAGGATCCAGCACTTGTTCAGCTGGGCATTTCTTGGCCTGTGACCTAGTCACAGCAAGGACATGTGAGGAGAGACCTAGCATTTCTACATGAGTCCTGTAGTCCACATCTGACCACAGTGAGGATTCCAAATCATTGCCCAAAAGACAATCTACTGGGAGGTCTGAAATAACTACAACCCTTTTGAGGCCAGTTACCCCTCCCCAGGAGAAATTAACAATTGCCATACTGTGATTGGTAGTGACATTGCTAGCATTGGTCACTAGGTAGTCTGAACCTAGCATGATCTGGTCAGGGTCCACAAATGTTGGTGTCACCATAGTGACACTGGCACATGTGTCCCTGTAGGCCTGAGCCATCTTTCCATTGATTAAAGGCGTTTGTCTGTATTTGCCCAGAGTACTAGGACTTACAGTAGGGGTCATATCCATGTCCCCAGTACAAACAAGAACTGCCTGAGTTGGTATTCTAACTAAGTCAGAACCCACCACAGTTCCCAGGGTTAACCCAACTATAGCCTTGGGAGGTGCACTACCACCACTAACTGTACTAGGGGGTGCAGGTGTCTTAGGGACAGTAGTGGTAGGTGTTTGGCCTTTCTTGGTGCACTCACTAAACCAGTGAGTCTTACTTTTACAGTATTGGCACCATGGTTTCTTAGGACCATCATTCTTCTTCTTTTGGGAAGTTTGGGACCCACCCTCCTTAGGTTGTTGGGGCCCTGTCGAAGACTTCTGGTCATTTTGCTTATTCTCATTACCCTTCTGGTCTGCTTTCTTCTGGCCACCACCCTGGTTCTGGTTCTGCTGCTTGACCCTTGTCCTGACCCATCTGTCTGCCTTCTTTCCCAATTCTTGGGGAGAGGTCAGATCTGAGTCAATCAAGTGCTGATGCAACAACTGGTTCTGACAATTATTTAAGATTTGCTCTCTCATAATTAGATTATAAAATCCTGTGTAATCAGTAACTTTACTTCCCAGTAACCAGCCCTCCAGAGCCTTAGTGGCACAATCTACAAAGTCAGTCCAATCTTGAGCCTGAGTTTTATGGGTGTCTCTGAACATCAACCTGTACTGTTCAGTGGTTAAGCCAAACCCATCCATCAGTGCAGTTTTCAATACTTGGTAATCATTAGCATCCTCATCTCTAACAGTGAGGAGCTTATCTCTACCTTTACCTTCAAAGGAGAGCCACAAAATAGCTGCCCACTGACTCTGGGGTACCTGCTGTACTTTGCAGGCCCTCTCCAGAGCAGTTATCCACTTGTGGATGTCATCTCCTGTCTTATAGGAGGGCACTATTTTACTCAGGTGTCTATTATCAAAACTCCTGTCTTTATCCTTAGGGATATTGCTGCCACCAGTGGGGACTACCCCACTCAACTGTTGCTCTCTAGCAAAGGCAAGCTTCTCCTTGGAAAGGGCAAGTTCTTCCCTCTGTATCCTCAGATTAGCCTGCTTCATCCTTGCTTCATGTTCTCTCCTCTGAGGGGAAGTCATTCTCCTCTGGGGAGAAGTCATTCTCCTCTGAGCAGAGGCATGAGAGTGCACAGATCTATTGGAGTCCCTAGAATGAGATCTATCTCTCCTAACTCCAAAGTTAGGCCTGCTTGGGGGCAGTACTGGGGGTCCCCCAGATCCTTCCCTATGTAGGTCTAAGTTGGCCCTTGTAAGTCTGCTGACTAACTCAGGACCTTTGTCTGCCTCATCCCCAGAGGTGTCCTCTTCTTCCTCCTCCTCCTCTACATTTTCTGTTTCAGGGAGGTCTGGATCACCAAGTGTACCTTCTAAGGGGGCATGCTCCTATCTGGATTAGAGGGGTCTGTGTTAGCAGCCCTTCTGGCATCATATGTCTCTAAGAGACCTAACAGAAAAGGAGTGGTAGGGTTAGAACCCTGTTTCAATGTCCTGGAGGTACACAATTGTCCCATCTCCTGGAAACTGAGCGCTTCATATTTGGAAAGGACCTGTGGAGGGTCACTAACCACTAGGGGAGTCTCTGAAGACTCTTCATGGGTAGACATGCTTCTAGTGTGGTGTAAGTGATGCACCTACCTACACTATGGGTTTTCCTACTGATCCATTGCTAAGAGTTGTAGTCAGGGTGTGCTAGGCCCTTTCTACTACAACAGCTGGTTCAGTAGAACTCAGAGTATTTCTAAGCTTGTTATATGTACCTAGAGTACCTTTGTGATTTTTCAAATGATATTTCAAGATTATACGTGGTAAAAACAACAGCAAGCTCAAATCCCAACCGCTGCACACCAATGTGAGAAGTTGGCCTGATATATGATGCTCACTAGTTCTAGTGATCACCTTGTATCAGTCCAAACAACCCTTATGGTGATTGGTTGTAAGTCAACCGTATAGACCAGCTATCCTAATAGTAGCATGGACAAAGCAGTCTAAAATCTTTTGGCATGTGAAGCCAGCTGTTTTACCACAATATAACCCCTTGAATACCAGATGAAAGGACACCACACAGGTTGTTATGAAAATAAACAATATATTTATTAATAACAAACACCTCTGAACTCTTTATGAGGTCAGAGGGCTAAGCACATGACAATCTCTTAGGAAGAATACGTTAAGTTGCACGAAATTACAATGGTGCCCTAGGGGCACGACAAACCATATACTAAGTAAGTGGAATGTGAACGTCAATAGAAGGATTGGAGCTGTCCAGAGGCTGTAGGATCGATGGGACCACGCTATACTAACACTAGGTAAGTAATAGGAGACCCACGGAACGCGTGTGCAGAGTGTGAACTCACACACGAGATGCGTAACAACGTCTATGGACAGTACAGTTCAAGTTAAAGGTGAGTACGGACAATCCTGACTAGGTAGGACTAAAACGACTGTGGAACTGGACACTAGGACAGTTAAACTACCCTGGAGCACCGAAGTGCCATTGTTACCTCACCCACGGGCCGCGGGTGCATAGGTGTCAAAGTGCATCGGGTTCTCGCGTTGTAGTCAATGGAGCCTGAAAGAAAAGATGCTGCAGGCGACCAGGAGGAAGATGTCCGGTGCAATCCAAGGGTGGATTGGTGAAGAAGGAGACCTGAAAGCAGAGGGGACAATGTTCACAGTCACTAGCCAGTGACTGGAGTGGGACCAGGAAGGAACCAGATGTCGTCGTCGCGATCAGGTGAAGAGTGGACGCTTGACTCTGCAGCCACGTGGACCAGGAGGTGTCTTCGATGACCAGGATGGAGGCATGAGCTGTCCCACGCAGGCTCTCGCTGTAGGCGGTGTTGGATCCGGAATCGGCATCAACAGGCCTTGGCAAAGGCAACCCACGCGGTGAGGAGGAAAAGCGTCTGGTGCGGACTAGGAGAGTCCGAGGTGCCCCTCTTTTGGAAGGGAGCAAGGGCCAGTCTGGAGCAACCAGACCAGCAGCAAAGATTCAAAGGTTCGTCATCTGGGAGGCCACTAGCCAGCCGGCAAATCACCAGACAACGCGTCGAGCAGCAACAAAGTAGAAGGGCCCCACGCAGGTCTCGTGGATGCTGGAGGGCTGATCTTCGGTGCAGGGGCTGCTCGGGGATGGGGCTTCTCAGTCCCCAAAGCACTTGGTCAAGTTTACCTCGGGAGTCGTGCTGGAAGCGAAGTGCAGTTTCTTCCAAAATGGCCGGTCCCACATGTCTCGTCGCACCCACGGGTCTCAGCTTTGCTGCAGAGGTGGGTTGAGGTCGCAGAGGTCTGGGAATCTGGGTCTCGTTGGGATCTGAAGACTGGATCCTGGAAGGAAGACGACAAAGGGAAGCCGCTGGATGCTTGATGGTGCCTGCTTGTGCAGGATGGACACTCCTTGCCCACAAGGGAGATTCTTCAGTCTTCTGTGGAGCAGAACGTTGAAGTCCAGAGTTTCTTCTTGTAGAATATGTTCAGGATAATCTGTTTTGGAATGGGACCAGCTCCTACCTTTATCCTGCTAAAGGGGGCTGCACTACTGACTAGGTCCCTCCCCTGGGTGGGACCAGGAAGGGGGGTGGTTACACCCCCTATCCTTTGTCCGGCTTCCCGCCAGAGCTGGGGCTGGAGTGCCCCAGCAACTGGTTTGAACCGGTGTATGCACAGGGCACCTTGTGTGCCCCAGGCATGTCTCATTCCTTTCAAGCCTACCCTACCCAATACACAAAATCCTGCCTGGGGTGGTGCTAGCACCTCCCAAGGCAGGAAACCCTTTGTCCAAGCCGCCCTCGCTGGAAGGACTCCCAGCAGCAGGAGGTCAGACTTGTGTCTGTGGTGGCAGCATCCATTTTGTGATGCCAAGGCTTGAGTTAACTTTACCCGGGTTTCTCAGTTACATACATGTCGTGTCCCTCTAGAAGGGTGGAATGCTACCCCCGTCGCCAGAATTGGCGAGGGGGTAGTATTCCAATTCGTATGACACCTTACTCAACATGTTTTGATAATTGTTGGACTTGGCCCTTAGGGCAGGTTCACCCCTAGACTTTTTGCTTTTAAATGGTGACCTGGCAATGGTGATTTTTGGGGTTCTGCGCACTTTCACTGTGTCCCAGTGGAAAGTGCGTGCGCACTTTGAGTGCATGTGCTGAGCTAGGCCTGCCCGCCCATAGGAATGCATGGGGAATGTATGTGTCCCTGGTAGTTCCTGATGCGTGGGGTGTACAGGCTCGAGTTTGGTATGTGTGAACTCGTGGAAGTGAATGCTGCGCGATGGTATGTGCAGCTTGTATGTGTCTAGTGGGGAAGGGCCACTTCTGGACATTGATGTGTGTGTGCAGTGAGGGTGCTGGAGCGTGATTGGCTGGAGCTGGCTGGCATGCCAGGCTCCAGGAAGTCTGGATGGGTCTGCCCGGTGGTGAGTGTGAGATTAGCATGAGTGATGTGTGGGAGGAGTGTACCTGTGTCCTGGATGGGCTGGGTTTTCCCCACACAATGCTGGCTCCGCCCCCCTGTGGTGTGTCTAACGACCCTAGCCTCCCCAGTGAATGAAAGGGGTGGTTGGGCCATCAAGGGTGCTCCAAGACCAGCTGCAACTGGTTTTCCCCCACCCTGCACCCTTAGACAAAGGAATGTACTGTATATAAATGGGGCTGTGTCCCCACAGAAGTTGTTCTCTTCCAGGATCCTGAGGGGGCTGCTGCTGCTGTCGCTGGGCCAGAGGACCGCCACTTGGAGTGTCTCCCTGCCTGGAGACCCAGTGTGCTGGCTCTGGGCCCAGCCTTGCCCCCCTGCCTGCCTCCAGACCCTGCTGGAGCTTGACTTTTTGCTTGGAGCGCCTGGAAGCGCTCTACCCTTGTCCCCAGCGCTGGGAGCGCTTTATTTGTGCCTTTGAGCGCTGTGAGCGATATTCCCTGCCTGCCTAGCGCTGGGATATTAATTTATCACGAGGGAGCCCACTCCTCGGATAATGGGACCCCGCCTGCCTGTCTGAAGCGAGCCGCCGCGCTGCCCGCGGCGACCCGGAAGTGCTCGTGTGCCCGGCCAATCACAGCGCGGCCCGGGAGAGGCGAGCCGGAAGTCCCGCCCCCGCCGCCGAGAAACGAAGATAGAAGCAGCCGGCCGGGTCCCCGAGGCTCCCTGAGTGGAGAGAGGAGCCCCGCGCTGCCGAGAGGAGGAGCCGCCCCGCCAGCGAGACAGCCGGTGAGTGGGGCACACAGAAAGGGAGGGGCTCCGGGACACATTGTCGGTGTCCGCCCCCCCCCTTCCCGGTAGCGCGAGCTCGCGCTAGTTTGCAGAGTGAAGCCACGAGGGCTTCAAGGGGGCCTTACCGACGTCTCGAGTCCCCCAGAGGGAGGACTCCAAACCAAGGTGCACACGTGTTCACGGGTCCCCCGTGAGGGGCCCCACCGGCCCAGAAAGCCGCACCTTCTGTCGTGTGCAGAGCCCCCGCGAGGCTCTTGAGAGGGCATTTCTTGTGCAGAGCCCCGAGGCTCTCCCGCCCACAGCAAATTTACGAGCCCTAGAGGCGCTGAGGTGCCATTTCTTTCCTGGGAGCCAGGAGGCTCCTCACGCCCGCAATTGTGTGTTGAGCCCAGAGTAGGCTCGAGGGGGCAGTTCTTTGTTGTGTGAGCCCTGAGAGAGGCTCATCGCCCCATTGTTATTTAGAGCCCAGAGAGGCTCTTAGCCCCCACCCTTGTTCTTGAGCTCAGAGAGGCTCGAGTGCCCATTCCTGTTGAAGAGCCTGAGAGGCTCAGGAGGGCCAGTTCTTGCCTAGAGCCCAGAGAGGCTCAGCAGTGCCACAGTGGTGGTTCTTGAGCCCACGAGGTGCCAAAATTGCCCTAACTTTATCTGCACCAGTTGCCCAGCACTTTGTGGGCAACTGCCACGTTTAGACCCCCTGACTTTGGGACACAGGGCGTCCTAGCCCTAGAGAGGCCAGTTGGTCTAGGGACAGTCACAGGTGGTGACTTAAGTGAGTTTGGCTCAATTGTTCATTTTCTGCACCACTGAATGTATTGTTGATGCATCATGTGATTTCCTTCCTTACACCAATGAATGAATGTTATGTATTGCGGCATGTGTTATGTTACCAGTGATTACTGGTTGTGTGCTCTATTTTTATATTGTGTGCTACAGTGATTTTACTTTCTACAAGTGCTAAGTTCTAAAAGTGCATACCCTTGACAGTGGTCCAGGTGGCCCTGTCCTGTACATTATCCCTTGTACATTTTGCCCGTGCCTCTGGCACAGTGTAACAAGATGTGTGTCTTATCTAATGTATGTTTATCATAATACAAAGGCTATTTTTTATATAACCTTGTGTGGAGTTTCCTTTGTGGTGGGCCCTGGGTGTTGTTGCTGGGGTGCGTGCGCAAATACTTAACTTACATCGCCTCCAAGTTTAGCCTTGCTGCTCGCGCCACGTTACCTAGAGGATGAGCAGAGGTTATCTTGGCGTGTAACTCCCTTGCCCTGACTTGGGAGTGGTGGTCTCTGACTGACTTTGGCGAAAGCCCTGGCCAGCCGGGGATCCCATTTCCAACAATAATGTTATACCAGAGTTAGCATTTAACCGTGAGGATTATAATGCACTTAAGAGTATATGGTATAGCGTTATCATGGAACAGCTATTAGGACTTGGTTCCGCAAGCTGCAAACGGGCTCAGCTCATGCCAGAGCACCATCTCACATAATTCCAAGCACTCTGCCTTCAGGATTGATAAGGCCTCCCATAGGAGTGACTGATAGGAATATATGTGTCCATTTTAGGTTTAGATATAGGTAACTATATCTAAAGCAAAGGGTGGTTACACCACCTTGCCCCAACTGTTGTGCAGCCAGTTGTGTCTGTTTAGATGGCCAGCCAGGGGTGGCATAATACATGCTTCAGCCCCTGGTACGCCCTGGGTACACCTATGCCCTGGATACCTAAGGTATACTGTACAGGGACTGATAAGGTGGCCCAGTACCAATTGGTAAATGCACCTAAGGTACATGTTTGTCAATTTAGAGAGAGAACAGCTAGGCTGTGGGTCTGATTAGCAGGCCCACAGCCAGGGAGAGTCGTAAACCAGTGAAGCAAAAAGCAAAAATCTGGGGTGACCATAGGATTGCAGACCCCACTCTCCTACAATCCCTAAAACGCGTGTGCATGCCTTTGACTGTTGTAGTGTCTGTAGTTGTACCAGATCTGTGGGACTTAGTCAGGGTGTGCATGATACAAGGTTTGCCGAGACAGCTGGAACATGGCCTGACTGGCTCCATGGATTGGACGGCAGAGTTTGAATACTGCTCACAGGCAGGTGTTGAGGAGACTAAAAGCAGGTGCTTCAATAATCTAATGCCTCATGATAGTTCTGTTGCTTTTTTAAAACCTCAGGAAATCCTTGATTAGATTATAGAGTGCTCTGGTTAGAGCCTACCTACGGTTCCAACTAAGACCATCTGGAGGGCATGGACGAAGAACATGGAAGTCCAACTTAGCTTACGCAAGACTTCTGACATCCTGGTCAGGGACCTGCTCTCCCCCGTAGCTCCGCTCTTAAGTGCCACTGCACCGGGCAATGTGATCACTTCGCACAGGTAGGTGATCGAGGCCCTCCTCCACCAGCAGCCTCCTGCCTGCGCCTCATGCCTGGTGGTCCAGTGGGAGAACCTTGCTCCTCTTTTGCCCGCTGTTGTCTGTGTCTGCCTCTGTGCTATTCTTCTGTTTTTCTGTCTCTGTGCCCATGTTTGTCCTTGTGCCAGTTTTCTGTCCTTCTGTCTCTATTCCTGTGTCTGTCTTTGTGCCATTTTTTTGTCTTTTGTGCCCGTTTTCTGTCTTCTTTCTGCCTTTTACTTTGCCAGTAATTGTAACTGTGTCCTCTGTGCTACTTAGCCAGCTCTGTCTCTGTGCCCTTTGCCCTCAGTATCCTTCCTGCCGCTGCTGCAAGCACGGCCTCTCTACCCCCTGCTGGGTCCTGCGCTTCCCTCCCCCCCTACTTAATGGCGGCCTCTGCGAGGGAGTGAGAGCACGACCTCTGACTGCCTGGTCAGGGACCTGCTCTCCCACGCAGCTCTGCTTTTAAGTGCCACTGCGCCTGGCACTATGATCTGCTCGCTCAGGTAGGTGTTCGAGGCCCTCCTCCACCATCAGACTCCTGCCTGCGCCTCATCCCTGGTGGTCGAGTGGGAGAGCCTTGCTCTTTTGCTTGCCACTCTTGCCTGTGTCCGCCTCTGTGCTATTTTTCTGTCTTTCTGTCTCTGTGCCCATGTCTACCTTTGTGCTATACTTCTGTTTTTCTGTCTCTGTGCCCTTGTGCCTTTCATTTTGCCAGTAATTGTACCTGTGTCCTCTGTGCTACTGAGCCATTCCCCTTGCCCTCCATGCCCTTCCCACCGCTCCTGCCCCTGTGGCCCGTCCCCCCCTGCCGGTTCCCATGCTTTCTTCCCCCCTCCCCTGCTTAATGGCGGCCAACGGCAATCCAAAGGCAAGCCTGCCCGTGCCCGTCTGCGGCCAGAGTCAGGAACCCTGGGATCTACGACCACCCACCACTACAACTCCGCTGATCTTCTCGAACTCAACCCTGGAAGGAACGACAGCTGCCGGAGAGCGGCGGCAAACATCACCCATGGCCCGTTCTCCTGCCGGCAATCCTTCACCATCGACAGCCCCTCCACGGCTACTCTACCCACGCTGGATGCTCGTTCCACCGGAGCCCTGACTTGCATCCTCCTTAACGTGCGCTCCCTACACAGACACACCTTAGAAATCTGGGACCTGCTCAATACCCTCTCGCCAGGCGTCACCTTCTTTACTGAAACATGGACCAATGCCACCTCCACCCCTGACGGATACAAGATCCAGAGAAAGGACCCCCCACCGCCCAGCAGGAGGACTCGCCATCGCGCACAAAAGCTCCCTCTGACTCTCCACCTCCAGCACTAGCGAACCCCACTCCAACACAGAGCACAGATCCCTACTCCAATGAAATGTAATGCAGCGCAAGCCACTGTGTTGCGTTGCATTTCTTTACAAAGTTACCAAGGGGGCACAGATGAGCTCCATGTGTCACGCAAGGACAGCGCAGGTCCTTCATACATCTGGGCCTGCGTTTGCATATGTGTGTGTGTGTGTGTGTGCGTTCATGTTTGTGCCTTTTTTCTAATATTTTAATTGGTAATGGTGATTTTTGGCCAATTAACTTAAGAACAAATACATTTGAAATCTACCATGCAAAATGCTCTTGAACAAAAGTTTCTTTACCTGTTCAGAGGTTTCAGGCCACAGCCCCGGTGCTCAGAATGCCAACTTCTTAAAAACATTTTTTGACTGGACAACTGTTTCTGCTCATTCTGTTGTTCTCAAATCGTGCAGCTCTATAGCACCCTCTGGCGTAAGCTCTCTAGCACCCTCTGGCGTCAGCTCTCTAGCACCCTCTGGTGTCAGCTCTCTAGCACCCTCTGGCGCCAGCTCTCTAGCACCCTCTGGCGTCAGCTCTCTAGCACCCTCTGGCGTAAGCTCTCTAGCACCCTCCGGCGTCAGCTCTCTAGCACCCTCCGGCGTCAGCTCTCTAGCACCCTCTGGCTTCAGCTCTCTAGCACCCTCTGGCATCAGCTCTCTAGCACCCTCTGGCGTCAGCTCTCTAGCACCCTCTGGCGTCAGCTCTGTAGCACCCTCTGGCGTCAGCTCTCTAGCACCCTCTGGTGTCAGCTCTCTAGCACCCTCTGGCGTCAGCTCTCTAGCACCCTCTGGCGTCAGCTCTCTAGCACCCTCTGGCGTCAGCTCTCTAGCACCCTCTGGCGCCAGCTCTCTAGCACCCTCTGGCGTCAGCTCTCTAGCACCCTCTGGCGTCAGCTCTCTAGCACCCTCTGGCGCCAGCTCTCTAGCACCCTCTGGTGTCAGCTCTCTAGCACCCTCTGGCGTAAGCTCTCTAGCACCCTCTGGCGTCAGCTCTCTAGCACCCTCTGGTGTCAGCTCTCTAGCACCCTCTGGTGTCAGCTCTCTAGCACCCTCTGGCGCCAGCTCTCTAGCACCCTCTGGCGTCAGCTCTCTAGCACCCTCTGGCGTAAGCTCTCTAGCACCCTCTGGCGCCAGCTCTCTAGCACCCTCTGGCGCCAGCTCTCTAGCACCCTCTGGCGTCAGCTCTCTAGCACCCTCTGGCGCCAGCTCTCTAGCACCCTCTCGCGTCAGCTCTCTAGCACCCTCTGGCGTCAGCTCTCTAGCACCCTCTGGCGTCAGCTCTGTAGCACCCTCTGGCGTAAGCTCTCTAGCACCCTCTGGCGTCAGCTCTCTAGCACCCTCTGGCGTCAGCTCTCTAGCACCCTCTGGCGTCAGCTCTCTAGCACCCTCTGGCGCCAGCTCTCTAGCACCCTCTGGCGCCAGCTCTCTAGCACCCTCTGGTGTCAGCTCTCTAGCACCCTCTGGCGTCAGCTCTCTAGCACCCTCTGGCGTCAGCTCTCTAGCACCCTCTGGCGCCAGCTCTCTAGCACCCTCTGGCGCCAGCTCTCTAGCACCCTCTGGCGTCAGCTCTCTAGCACCCTCTGGCGTCAGCTCTCTAGCACCCTCTGGTGTCAGCTCTCTAGCACCCTCTGGCGTAAGCTCTCTAGCACCCTCTGGCGTCAGCTCTCTAGCACCCTCTGGCGTCAGCTCTCTAGCACCCTCTGGCGTCAGTTCTCTAGCACCCTCTGGTGTCAGCTCTCTAGCACCCTCTGGTGCCAGCTCTCTAGCACCCTCTGGCGTCAGCTCTCTAGCACCCTCTGGCGTCAGCTCTCTAGCACCCTCTGGCGTAAGCTCTCTAGCACCCTCTGGCGTCAGCTCTCTAGCACCCTCTGGCGTAAGCTCTCTAGCACCCTCTGGCGTCAGCTCTCTAGCACCCTCTGGTGTCAGCTCTCTAGCACCCTCTGGTGTCAGCTCTCTAGCACCCTCTGGCGTAAGCTCTCTAGCACCCTCTGGCGTCAGCTCTCTAGCACCCTCTGGTGTCAGCTCTCTAGCACCCTCTGGCGTCAGTTCTCTAGCACCCTCTGGTGCCAGCTCTCTAGCACCCTCCGACCGTCAGCTCTCTAGCACCCTCCGGCGTCAGCTATCTAGCACCCTCCGACCGTCAGCTCTCTAGCACCCTCTGGCGCCAGCTCTCTAGCACCCTCTGGCGTCAGCTCTGTAGCACCCTCTGGCGTCAGCTCTCTAGCACCCTCTGGCGTCAGCTCTCTAGCACCCTCTGGCGTCAGCTCTCTAGCACCCTCTGGCGTCAGCTCTCTAGCACCCTCTGGCGTCAGCTCTCTAGCACCCTCTGGCGTCAGCTCTCTAGCACCCTCTGGCGCCAGCTCTCTAGCACCCTCTGGCGTCAGCTCTCTAGCACCCTCTGGCGTCAGCTCTCTAGCACCCTCTGGCGCCAGCTCTCTAGCACCCTCTGGCGTCAGCTCTCTAGCACCCTCCGGCGTCAGCTCTCTAGCACCCTCTGGCGTCAGCTCTCTAGCACCCAATGGCGCCAGCTCTCTAGCACCCTCTGGCGTCAGCTCTCTAGCACCCTCTGGCGTCAGCTCTCTAGCACCCTCTGGCGCCAGCTCTCTAGCACCCTCTGGTGTCAGCTCTCTAGCACCCTCTGGTGCCAGCTCTCTAGCACCCTCCGGCGTCAGCTCTCTAGCACCCTCTGGCTTCAGCTCTCTAGCACCCTCCGGCGTCAGCCCTCTAGCACCCTCTGGTGTCAGCTCTCTAGCACCCTCTGGTGTCAGCTCTCTAGCACCCTCTGGCGTCAGCTCTCTAGCACCCTCTGGCGTCAGCTCTCT
This sequence comes from Lissotriton helveticus, assembly GCF_964261635.1. Classification (NCBI taxonomy): domain Eukaryota; kingdom Metazoa; phylum Chordata; class Amphibia; order Caudata; family Salamandridae; genus Lissotriton; species Lissotriton helveticus. The sequence continues at coordinate 26,033,690 of NC_136065.1, forward strand.
AGCACCCTCTGGCGTCAGCTCTCTAGCACCCTCTGGCGTCAGCTCTCTAGCACCCTCTGGTGTCAGCTCTCTAGCACCCTCTGGCGTCAGCTCTCTAGCACCCTCCGGCGTCAGCTCTCTAGCACCCTCTGGCGTCAGCTCTCTAGCACCCTCTGGCGTCAGTTCTCTAGCACCGTCTGGCGTCAGCTCTCTAGCACCCTCTGGCGTCAGCTATCTAGCACCCTCCGACCGTCAGCTCTCTAGCACCCTCTGGCGTCAGCTCTCTAGCACCCTCTGGCGTCAGCTCTCTAGCACCCTCTGGCGTAAGCTCTCTAGCACCCTCTGGCGTCAGCTATCTAGCACCCTCTGGCGTCAGCTCTCTAGCACCCTCTGGCGTCAGCTCTCTAGCACCCTCCGGCGTCAGCTCTCTAGCACCCTCTGGCGTCAGCTCTCTAGCACCCTCTGGTGTCAGCTCTCTAGCACCCTCTGGCGTCAGCTCTCTAGCACCCTCTGGCGTCAGCTCTCTAGCACCCTCTGGCGCCAGCTCTCTAGCACCCTCTGGCGTCAGCTCTCTAGCACCGTCTGGCATCAGCTCTCTAGCACACTCTGGCGTCAGCTCTCTAGCACCCTCTGGCGTCAGCTCTCTAGCACCCTCCGGCGTCAGCTCTCTAGCACCCTCTGGCGTCAGCTCTCTAGCACCCTCTGGCGTCAGCTCTCTAGCACCCTCTGGCGTCAGCTCTCTAGCACCCTCTGGCGTCAGCTATCTAGCACCCTCCGACCGTCAGCTCTGTAGCACCCTCTGGCGTCAGCTCTGTAGCACCCTCTGGCGTCAGCTCTCTAGCACCCTCTGGCGTCAGCTCTCTAGCACCCTCTGGCGTCAGCTCTCTAGCACCCAATGGCGCCAGCTCTCTAGCACCCTCTCGCGTCAGCTCTCTAGCACCCTCTGGCGTCAGCTCTCTAGCACCCTCTGGTGCCAGCTCTCTAGCACCCTCTGGCGCCAGCTCTCTAGCACCCTCTGGCGTCAGCTCTCTAGCACCCTCTGGCGTCAGCTCTCTAGCACCCAATGGCGCCAGCTCTCTAGCACCCTCTCGCGTCAGCTCTGTAGCACCCTCTGGCGTCAGCTCTCTAGCACCCTCTGGCGTCAGCTCTCTAGCACCCTCTGGCGTCAGCTCTCTAGCACCCTCTGGCGTCAGCTCTCTAGCACCCTCTCGCGTCAGCTCTCTAGCACCCTCTGGTGTCAGCTCTCTAGCACCCTCTGGTGTCAGCTCTCTAGCACCCTCTGGTGCCAGCTCTCTAGCACCCTCCGGCGTCAGCTCTCTAGCACCCTCTGGCTTCAGCTCTCTAGCACCCTCCGGCGTCAGCCCTCTAGCACCCTCTGGTGTCAGCTCTCTAGCACCCTCTGGTGTCAGCTCTCTAGCACCCTCTGGCGTCAGCTCTCTAGCACCCTCTGGCGTCAGCTCTCTAGCACCCTCTGGCGTCAGCTCTCTAGCACCCTCTGGCGTCAGCTCTCTAGCACCCTCTGGTGTCAGCTCTCTAGCACCCTCTGGCGTCAGCTCTCTAGCACCCTCTGGCGTCAGCTCTCTAGCACCCTCTGGCGTCAGCTCTCTAGCACCCTCTGGCGTCAGCTCTCTAGCACCCTCTGGCGTCAGCTCTCTAGCACCCTCTGGCGTCAGCTCTCTAGCACCCTCCGACCGTCAGCTCTCTAGCACCCTCCGGCGTCAGCTATCTAGCACCCTCCGACCGTCAGCTCTCTAGCACCCTCTGGCGTCAGCTCTCTAGCACCCTCTGGCGTCAGCTCTGTAGCACCCTCTGGCGTCAGCTCTCTAGCACCCTCCGGCGTCAGCTCTCTAGCACCCTCCGGCGTCAGCTCTCTAGCACCCTCTGGCGTCAGCTCTCTAGCACCCTCCGGCGTCAGCTCTCTAGCACCCTCCGGCGTCAGCTCTCTAGCACCCTCTGGCGTCAGCTCTCTAGCACCCTCTGGCGTCAGCTCTCTAGCACCCTCTGGCGTCAGCTCTCTAGCACCCTCTGGCGCCAGCTCTCTAGCACCCTCTGGCGTCAGCTCTCTAGCACCCAATGGCGCCAGCTCTCTAGCACCCTCTGGCGTCAGCTCTCTAGCACCCTCTGGTGCCAGCTCTCTAGCACCCTCCGGCGTCAGCTCTCTAGCACCCTCTGGCTTCAGCTCTCTAGCACCCTCTGGCGTCAGCTCTCTAGCACCCTCTGGCGCCAGCTCTGTAGCACCCTCTGGCGTCAGCTCTCTAGCACCCTCTGGCGTCAGCTCTCTAGCACCCTCTGGCGTCAGCTCTCTAGCACCCTCTGGCGCCAGCTCTGTAGCACCCTCTGGCGTCAGCTCTCTAGCACCCTCTGGTGTCAGCTCTCTAGCACCCTCTGGCGTCAGCTCTCTAGCACCCTCTGGCGTCAGCTCTCTAGCACCCTCCGGCGTCAGCTCTCTAGCACCCTCCGGCGTCAGCTCTCTAGCACCCTCTGGCGCCAGCTCTCTAGCACCCTCTGGCGTCAGCTCTCTAGCACCCTCTGGCGTCAGCTCTCTAGCACCCTCTGGCGTCAGCTCTCTAGCACCCTCTGGCGTCAGCTCTCTAGCACCCTCTGGCGTCAGCTCTCTAGCACCCTCTGGTGCCAGCTCTCTAGCACCCTCTGGCGCCAGCTCTCTAGCACCCTCTGGCGTCAGCTCTCTAGCACCCTCTGGCGTCAGCTCTCTAGCACCCTCCGGCGTCAGCTCTCTAGCACCCTCTGGCTTCAGCTCTCTAGCACCCTCCGGCGTCAGCTCTCTAGCACCCTCTGGCGTCAGCTCTCTAGCACCCAATGGCGCCAGCTCTCTAGCACCCTCTGGCGTCAGCTCTCTAGCACCCTCTGGCGTCAGCTCTCTAGCACCCTCCGGCGTCAGCTCTCTAGCACCCTCTGGCGTCAGCTCTCTAGCACCCTCTGGCGTCAGCTCTCTAGCACCCTCTGGCGTCTGGTCTGCGCTCTGAATGATTGATGAGTCTAATCCACTCTGTTCCTTTCTCTTTCAGTGTGACGTCATCCGAGGAGGCCCCACTCTACAGCAACCTCCGCTTTCTACAGGAAGGTGAGCACTGGTAGTCATTGTCAAGGCTCTATGCAGCTAGCTCCTACTCTCACCACAAGAAGTTCAATGCGCTAGACCGGATCTCTCGCCAAACGTGCCCGTCCCGTATGCATGCATGGATATTTACATGCTGTTTCAAATTGTACCTTTTAAAATGCATTGACCTGGGCAGTCAGAGTAGGGCACCCAGCTAAGGTCTGGCACCAGCTCTTACTGGAGGCTGCCCAGCGCCCACACACGCACCCTTGCCTCATGCCACTAGGGTGCCCGTGTTACAGACAGGATGGTTTTTGCTTTGGATGTCATGTATGGAGTTATATTTATTTGCACACGGTGTGACTCGCATCTCTCTCCTTATTTAGGGGGTGCAGGGGAGGGGGATGGGACAAGTGAATGAATTGTGATGTTATTTTGTTTTTTAAATCAATGATTCAGCAGCTCAAAGAGACACTGTTGGGAATCAGTACAGCCAGCCCTGGCAAGGTATGGGGCGTGCTGTCCCTCCAGCCATGGACATTACTGCATAAGGCCTTCACGGCCAGACTCCTCACTGGCAGGGTCTGGGGCCAGCTGTCCCTCCAGCCCTAGAGATTACTGCATAAGGCCTTCAAGGCCAGACTCCTCACTGGCAGGGTCTGGGGCCAGCTGTACTTGCAGCCCTGGAGATTACTGCATAAGGCCTCCATGGCCAGCCTCCTCACTGGCAGGGTCTGGGGCCAGCTGTCCATCCAGCCCTAGAGATTACTGCATAAGGCCTTCAAGGCCAGACTCCTCACTGGCAGGGTCTGGGGCCAGCTGTACTTCCAGCCCTGGAGATTACTGCATAAGGCCTCCATGGCCAGCCTCCTCACTGGCAGGGTCTGGGGCCAGCTGTCCATCCAGCCCTGGAGATTACTGCATAAGGCCTCCATGGCCAGACTCCTCACTGGCAGGGTTTGGGGCCAGCTGTCCCTCCAGCCCTGGAGATTACTGCATAAGGCCTCCGTGGACAGACTCCTCACTGGCAGTGTCTGGGGCCAGCTGTCCCTCCAGCCCTGGAGATTACTGCATAAGGACTCCATGGTCAGACTCCTCACTGGCAGGGTCTGGGGCCAGCTGTCCCTCCAATCCTGGAGATTACTGCATAAGGCCTTCAAGGCAGACTCCACACTGGCAGGGTCTGGGGCCAGCTGTCCATCAAGCCCTGGAGATTACTGCATAAGGCCTTCAAGGCAGACTCCTCACTGGCAGGGTCTGGGGCCAGCTGTCCCTCCAGCCCTGGAGACTACTGCATATGGCCTTCAGGGCCAGCCTCCTCAATGGCAGGGTCTGGGGCCAGCTGTCCCTCCAGCCCTGGAGTTTACTGCATAAGGCCTTCAAGGCAGACTCCTCACTGGCAGGGTCTGGGGCCAACTGTCCATCCAGCCCTGGAGATTACTGCATAAGGCCTTCACGGCCAGCCTCCTCAATGGCAGGGTCTGCGGCCAGCTGTCACTCCAGCCCTGGAGATTACTGCATAAGGCCTTCATGGCCAGACTCCACACTGGCAGTGTCTGGGGCCAGCTGTCCATCCATCCCTGGAGATTGCTGCATAAGGCCTTCAAGGCAGACTCCTCACTGGTAGGGTCTGGGACCAGCTGTCCCTCCAGCCCTGGAGATTACTGCATAAGGCCTTCAAGGCCAGCCTCCTCAATGGCAGGGTCTGGGGCCAGCTGTCCCTCCAATCCTGGATATTACTGCATAAGGCCTTCAAGGCAGACTCCTCACTGGCAGGGTCTGGGGCCAGCTGTCAATCAGCCTTGGAGATTACTGCATAAGGCCTTCAAGGCCAGACTCCTCAATGGCAGGGTCTGGGGCCAGCTGTCCCTCCAGCCCTGGAGATTACTGCATAAGGCCTTCAAGGCCAGCCTCCTCAATGGCAGGGTCTGGGGCCAGCTGTCCCTCCTGCCCTGGAGATTACTGCATAAGGCCTTCAAGGCAGACTCCTCACTGGCAGGGTCAGGGGCCAGCTGTCCATCCAGCCCTGGAGATTACTGCATAAGGCCTTCAAGGCCAGACTCCTCAATGGCAGGGTCTGGGGCCAGCTGTCCCTCCAGCCCTGGAGATTACTGCATAAGGCCTTCAAGGCCAGCCTCCTCAATGGCAGGGTCTGGGGCCAGCTGTCCCTCCTGCCCTGGAGATTACTGCATAAGGCCTTCAAGGCAGACTCCTCACTGGCAGGGTCAGGGGCCAGCTGTCCATCCAGCCCTGGAGATTACTGCATAAGGCCTTCAAGGCCAGACTGCTCAATGGCAGGGACTGGGGCCAGCTGTCCCTAAAGCCATGGAGATTACTGAATATGGCCTTCAAGGCAGACTCCTCACTGGCAGGGTCTGGGGCCAGCTGTCCATCCAGCCCTGGATATTACTGCATAAGGCCTTCAAGGCCAGTCTCCTCAATGGCAGGGTCTGGGGCCAGCTGTCCCTCCAGCCCTGGAGATTACTGCATAAGGCCTTCAAGGACGGCCTCCTCAATGGCGGGATCTGGGGTCAGCTGTCCCTCCAATCCTGGATATTACTGCATAAGGCCTTCAAGGCAGACTCCTCACTGGTAGGGTCTGGGGCCAGCTGTCCATCCAGCCCTGGAGATTACTGCATAAGGCCTTCAAGGCAGACTCCTCACTGGCAGGGTCTGGGGCCAGCTGTCCCTCCAGCCCTGGAGATTACTGCATAAGGCCTTCAAGACAGACTCCTCACTGGTGGGGTCTGGGGCCAGCTGTCCCTCCAATCCTGGATTTTACTGCATAAGGCCTTTAAGGCAGACTCCTCACTGGCAGGGTCTGGGTCCAGCTGTCCCTCCAGCCATGGAGATTACTGCATAAGGCCTTCAAGGCCAGCCTCCTCAATGGCAGGGTCTGGGGCCAGCTGTCTCTCCAATCCTGGATATTACTGCATAAGGCCTTCAAGGCAGACTCCTCACTGGTAGGGTCTGGGGCCAGCTGTCCATCCAGCCCTGGAGATTACTGCATAAGGCTTTCATCGCCAGATTCCTCAATGGCAGGGTCTGGGGCCAGCTGTCCCTCCAGCCCTGGAGATTACTGCATAAGGCCTTTAAGGCCAGACTCCACACTGGCAGGGTCTGGGGCCAGCTGTTGCTCCAGCCCTGGCCATTACTGTATAAGCCTCCATGGCCAGACTCCTTGCTGGCAGGGTCCTGTCTTCTAAAAAAGAGCAGGGTTTTCCTTGCAATGTGCTTTCATTATTGACTTTTGTTGAACACCTTGTTCGTCACTTGTGACTACAAACAAGGAATTTGTCGACGGTCACTATTTGGTAAAGGTCACTAGTTATGCATTTTATCTCTTCATACTCTGGGCAGCGGTTTTGCATTTCCCATGACTAGAGATGGGTAGGCGGGGCTTCCGTTATCTGACCCCCCTCCTCCTCGGAAGCTCCTTTCTCCCTGCACCGCTTCACCACATTATAGGTCACTTTATCATGGATATCTATGATCCATCCACCCCTCTTAGTGGCCGCGGTCACCAGGCCAGCCATGCGTTTGTGCATCAATGTGCGGACATCTCTCTGCTTATCTGTTAGGATCATGCTTGGACCCAGATCCACACCCGTCCCAGATTTCCACACATGACATCCAATAACCCCACCTAGTACCACTGCACGTGGTTTACAGGCATGCGTCCATCATCCATGTACAGCGGAGGCTTCTGTTCCTTGTACTGTATATCCAAGTTACTATGTATGATGCGTGCTAGATTACAAATAACAATGTACCAAGTTTGCTAGATTACATGTTCCTGGGTATCAAGCTTGGTAGATTACATGTTACAGTGTACCAAGCTTGCTAAATTATGTTACAATGTACCAAGCTTGCTAGATTATATGTTACAGTGTAACAAGCTTGCTAGATTACATGTTACAGTGTACCAAGCTTGTTAGATTACATGTTACAATGTACCAAGCTTGCTAGATTACATGTTGCAATGTATACAACTGGCAAGATTGCAATTTACAATGTATCAAACGTGCAAGGACACACAGTTCAATGTATCAAGCTTGCTAGGACACATGTTACAGTGTATAAAGCTTGCTAAGACACATGTTACATTGTATCAAGCTTGCTAGGACCGATGTTACAGTGCATCAAGCTTGCAAGGACACACGTTACAATGTATCAAGCTTGCTAGGACACATGTTACAGTGTATCAAGCTTGCAAGGACACACGTTACAATGTATCAAGCTTGCTAGGACACATGTTACAGTGCATCAAGCTTGCAAGGACACATGTTACAGTGCATCAATCTTGTTGGACACATGTTACCATGCATCAAGCTTGATAGGACACAAGTTACAGTGTATCAATCTTGCTAGGACACATGTTACAGTGTATCAATCTTGCTAGGACCCATGTTACACTTTATCAATCTTGCTAGGACACATGTTACAGTGCATCAAGCTTGCTAGGACCCATGTTACATTGTATAAAGCTTGCTAGGACACATGTTACAGTGTATCAAGCTTGCTAGGACACATGTTACAGTGTATCAAGCTTGCTAGGACACATGTTACATTGTATCAAGCTTGCTAGGACACATGTCACAGTGCATCAAGCTTGCTGGGGCACACAGTACAATGTATAAATCTTGCTAGGACACATGTTACCGTGTTTCAAGCTTGCTAGCTCACATGTTACATTGTATCAAGCTTGCTAGATTACATGTTACAATGTATAAAGCTGGCAAGATTACAAGTTACAATTTATGAAGCTTGCTAGGACACATGTTACAGTGTATCATGCTTGCTAGGACACGTTACATTGTTTTAAGCTTGCTAGGACACGTTACAGTGTATCAATCTTGCCAGCTAACATGTTACAGTGTATTTATGTTAGCCCTCCCCCTGCACCGGTGACCTTGGCTCCTAGTCTTTTCGCTCTTTGCTGCAGCCCTCTTCTCTTTCTACTTCTCTTCCTTTACAATGGCGCCTCCTTGTGGTGTGAGGGACACTGTTGCAGGTCTTGGTCGCTCTGACCCATTGAGCCATCTCCTCCCCATTGTACCAGGACTAGGCTGACCTAACGGGCACCGGAGCACCCCCGGGTGGGCGCGAGGGAATACGTTTGATGGTCCCTCATCCCACAGAGGAGGAAACATAGACCTGAGGGCTTTAGCAGGTACATGCGTAGTTTCTGCTTCTGTGAATCTGTCATGGACACCTCATGCTTATCCCCAATCTTTGGAAAGCTGTGCTCTTAAATTAATCATATGACCCCTCTTAAAAACAAAAAGCGATCAGGAGAGGAGAACCCCTCCACCCTTGTGCCCTTTTGGGGTCATTAGAACATTCCCAGGGCTGATTTGTGTTCCCACTCTAGCGCTGCAATGCTCCAGGCTCCCCCTCAGCTAGGCGCTTCTTTCCGTGTAGAAAACCTTGTCAGGATGCCCAGTGAAATGTTGGGGTCACTGCTCCCACTTACATTAACAGTTCTTTTGTAACTCCTTCGCCCACAGAAGCTCTTGTGGCAGGTGAAACAGTGAGCAAGCTGGAACCCTCAGCTCAGCGCGCCCCGAAGCCCCAGGTAAGCACTACTGATCCTTATATGGTATTTCAGGTTACTCATTAGTAAGCTATTTCAGAGTTACTCTCTGCACTCACTCAGTGGGTGCTCCAATTTTGTGAGTGGGAACAAGCTATTCTTTCATGTGCCTGATTACATGATTCATTTTGTTTATTTAGAGTTTCTTATATAGCGCTACTCAACCACAAAGGGAGTCAGTGTGCTATATGAAAGGGTGTCCTCACTCTGTACCTTTTAAACTAACTAACCACTGAAATCCACCAGTTATAATTATCTCAAGTAACTATGACTTGTGACCTAAAGTAATTATAACGCGCACCCTCGCCATGCTCAGCTTGTACCCTGAGGTTGCATCACTCATGACATGTTCAATGACTGCAGTGATAACACCCCTAATGACCCCTGAAAACAACACTTTGGATGGGGGGACACAAGTTATAGTTAAGTTACTAGAGAGAACTATAACAGTTGAATTTCAGGAGCTATGTTAGTTTAAAACTTTGTTTAAACTGACATTTTCACTTAAATATACTCTCCCTTTAACCTTACACACACTGCCATTGACTCTAAGTCCATTCATGAGCTGAGTCCTGAATGTCGTTGGCATGTTCATTATGCAACGAACAGCGTGTTTAAATGTGATAAAATAGTTCGGGAGCTGAAGCTAAGCCAGAACCAAAGTCAGGCCCCTGGCTCGAGCTTTCAGTTTAACCTACAACCTACAAACAACCCAAAATTCTCTCTCTCTCTCCCCCTCTCTCTCTCTCTCTCTTTCTTTCTCCCTTTCTCTCTCGCTCACGCTCTCTTTATCCCAATCTTGCTCTCATAAATGTGGAGGAAACACATATTTTAATATGATCAAAATAAATCCCTATCTTACTGCATCGCCAGACACCGTCCCGTGGCGGTGTGCCTGTGCCTTCCGCGGTACGTCCGGTGCCACCAAATCTGTGCACAGCTAGCCATGGACTCTATATGTTTGAGTGCCGTGGTGCGGATGCCATCATGTCACCCCTGGCACTGGGCAAAGTGAGGTGGCCGGGCCCAAGGCCCTCATGCATAAATGAAACCCACACAGAGACACCCAGTCACAGATTGGAAATGGCGTCCAGCACGTGCACCTGGCCCTTTTTATTGGCAGGGTCACATGTCCCGTGATGCCGGTGCAAAATGGGTGTGGTGTGGGTGTAAACCAGCCGTGAGGGAGTGGCTGTGGCATGCTGACAACTAGACCTGTGAGCAGCAGATCCCCACAGGGAAGACCTGGGACATGTAGCATTGTCGTCCTCCCCTGTGAGTGTAAGTGGAGTGGGCTGGCCTGGCATTCCCCAGTCCAGCGTAGGGGTGTGATCAATGACCCCAGGGCTCTGGGTGTGCTTCCGTCCATGGCTGAACAAGGAAGTAACTAGTGTGTGTGTCTCTGTTCTAGTGTTAGTGCAACCCAGAACGCAATCGGCGCTGTGTCACCCTGTGAGCCAAGTCCCACAACATAAGCAACAAGGACGTAAGGTGAAATCATTGACACTACAAGCATCCATACCTCCGTACTTGCAAGATCATAGACATGACACATCCTTGTGAACATGAATGTTTAATGCACATGCAAAGGAGTGTTGTAGCAGTACAGTGCCATGCAAACCCCACCATGCAGCGTTGGCCTGTGGAGGACCAGCCAGAGTCCTTCAGGGAATGACAAGTTCATCAGTAGAGGAGGAGTTCAGTTCGCAGTCTGATATCTGTGTCATTGGTGACCAAACAGAATATGTCAGTCCATGTCGAGGTCCAAGGGGAGTGTCGCAAAGTGCATTGGGGGACAGTGGAAGGGGATGATGCAGAGGGTTGAACCAAGCAGAAACAGGCCACATGGCAGAGATGAATGCTAACACTTCCTTCTGACCACGAGGGCAGATTCATCCGCATCTTCGTCCTCTGCTGTTTCAGGTGCCTCACATGTGGGTGGTGGTGTTCTGTCTCCAGCACTGTGTGGCAGTGACACCGCTGGGGCCGGAGGTGGAATGTCCGCCACACTGTGTGGCACTGACACTTCAGGGGCCGGAGATGTGGATGAAGTGGTAGCAGCAGCACGCATTAGCGCCACATCTTGTGGCAGCAATGCCATGAGGAGGGTCTTTATTGCTTTGAGGGACGCAGCTAGCTCTTGCTGGTGTGCAGCCGTGGCAGACGCTGTTTCCGCACGCTTATGCTCCCTGTTCTCCATGAGCCTCCACATGAGTCCCAACTCCCGTGCGAGCTCGCTGGAGCCACTCTGACTGGACAGTCGTTCTTGTCTTTGAGTCAGGACTCTGGCGATTTCAGCCATGGTTCATTGGAGGGTATGGAGCGGACTGTGGTTGTCCTTTAGGGGCTGGGAGTGGTCCCTGATGGGACTCAGACACCCACGTATGGCGTCTAGTTTGTCTACCATGTGGTCGAACCCTACCTGCACCTGTTCAGCCAGCTTCTCCTGGCACCCCAACACACGGAGTTGGAAGGCCATGTGTTTGTTGTGGGGGTCCTGGGAGGCAGCCGTGGTGGTGGGTGCTGCCTGCTGTGTGTACTGTGCAGGGGGTGGGTTCTCTTCGTAGCAGCTGGGCTGCCCTGCTCCTGGAGGGGGGCTGTGGAGGCTCTCAACAAGCTGTTGGAGGGTGACGGAGTTGAAGGTGTGGTGGTCCTCTTCATCAACAGAGAAGAGTGGTTGGGACTGCTCTGCAGGAGGTGTTGACTTTCCCTCTACAATTTCAAGGGGAGATGCAGTTTAACATTGTGTTCACATGTATGTTGACGCATTGTAGCTGTCTACATGCAGACTGAATGACAGTGTACATTGTGACTGTGGGGTGCTGCCTATGTGGTGTGGGACAGTGGACATTTCGACTACCTCACGGATGTGTGTTTGTACTTGTACATTGTCAACTCACATTTCTCTGCGATGCCATATGTGATTGGCCATTTTCTACACAAAAACGCCACCAGTTGTGTCCCCTGTTCTGTTGTGCACGTGCTGCGGATTGAGCCCCATCGATGTCAATGTTAATATGCTCTGCATGTGATGTGTGTGCGGCAATTTAAGGGAGTCGCCCCTGCAGCTCTGATTTGGCTGCCCCTGATTGCCTCTGACTTCTGTGCTTATACAGTGCTGGGATGTTGCAATCTTGGGTGCATTGGTATCTTGGTGGAAGTTGGGGGTCTGGGCATGGTTTGTCTATCGATGTGCTATGCTTACTTGTGCATGTGTGCCATTGTGCCCGTCTCTCCCCATCCCCCAGTCCCTGGTCGTTACTCACCCTGTTGCTGTTGTGTCCGGTCCCCCAACTCCTGCCACCGTCTCCCCACTGATGACAGTGGACACCATTTCCTCCATATCGTCCAGCTCCTCCTGTGGTGCAGGACTGCCACCTCCAGTCTCACATGCTGCCTTCCGGTTGTTTGCAAGTTTCTGCTTGGTTTTTCACTTGACATCATTCTAGCGCCTCTTGACCTCTTCCATTGTCCTCTCCAGCACTCCGACTGCATTCACCTTGTCCACAATGGACAGCCATATTCCATTTTTAGTTGCCACTGAGACAGTGGAGGTGACGAACAGTAGTTGATGGTGTTCTGTCACCTCCGTTAGCAGGATCCTCTTTTCTTGAGGGCTGAACTTCCTCTACGTCTTGTCTGTGCCCTTTCCTGACACCGAGGTCCCAGTCTGGTCCTCCGGGGGACTTGTGGGGTTCTGGTTGTCCTCTGCACTTGCTCCGGCTGACTCCATTGTGCTTTGCTGTTGTTTGGCTTTTGTATGTTTTTTTCTTCCCGACATTTAAGGTGCATTTTCCCGCATGTCGCGTTGGGATTGCAGGCCTGTGCCTGGTTTTCGCTGATTTTTGTATTGCGATTTGCATCATCGTAGCTTTTTTCGTGTTGGTGTTTCGCATTTCTGCGTTGGGTTTAAAGCGTTCATTTGACATGTTGTTATGTGACTATCGCATGGTGCCGCCAGGTTAAGAATACTACGTTGACACAGCGTTATTTTCCCACGATAGACTGAGAAATGCAAAGTTACGTTAAGCTAAATTTGCGATGGTTATCACACGTTCTTGAGAATATGCCCAAAAGTCTTTAAAAATCCCGCCAACAGTCTTCTCTGGGACAGAAGCTCATGCAATCGCTGCAGTTGCGTAACAGAGGCCCCCGCTGCCCCCTCAGTGTGGGGGGCTCCCAGCTCCAGGGGGCCTGCTCAGCACAGTACCCTGACTCTGGAGGGCCCCTCTATGCACTTTGCGGGGGGCCGTCAAGTTTCGTTACGTGACTGAATAGCTGCCCTAAAACGTTACTCCGGCATTGAATCATCACTCCAGAAATATTATTGAGGTCTGGGGCGGTGTTCATCAATGGAAATGATTCGTTTAGAGCTGGCATTGACTAGTATTAATTATAGGGCCTTCGGTCAGATTTTACGCTATGCATAGAGGCTTTTCAGCAGTTTGGGGAGTTTGTATGCATCATTTCGAAAAGTTATTAACTTTCGCTAAATTATTTTGGGACTCGGTTTTACAATTGGACCTTTCAAAAGATGATATTTAGGGTCTAACTCGGTTGCTCTTCTCTCATCGAAAGTAAACATTTTTGACAAAGTTTAAAAGCATCAGCCTGATTTGGCCACTGACAGCAAACTCCTCGAATGCACTGGAATTGTTCGCTTGTCACCAGGGCGCAGCGCAGTTTCACTGTAAGGTCCATCTACAGGAGGTTTAATGTGTGGGCTTCCCCCTTTGAGCGTAAATCCATGGGTTAAGGTCAGTGGAACCCAAGGGCCACGTAGAGGCCATATGTGTGATGCCAGGAGCCAAGACATAGAATCTTCGAGATCTAAATATTTGGTAGCGATATGGACCACATTTTATTGAACAGCATATGATGAGAATTAATGTTTAATCCTCCCTCCGGTAATATTTGTTACCAATTACACAGCTTTTTTATGTCATTTGTAAAATTGTAAGTAGGTCTTCTGGATTAGGTTAAAAATTGTCTTTTAGGAACCACTTTGCACTTCTTTTGAAAAAGCCATCCCCGGTTGCACTAAGGATCTTTTTATCTGTGCAAGGCTCTAAGGATGTCATCAGATGAATCTTATGCGCATTTAAATTTCGAATGATTATTATGTTATTTCTACCTGAGGAGAGGTCGAGGCCGAGGGTAGGTTTACTTATTTATGCATTGTATGTTTCTATATAATTTGCCAAGTGGTTTTTAAGGTGTTGTACAGTGTTTATGATGGCAGGGTCTCTGTGGTTCACTAACCATGTAAATAAATAAATAAATAGGAGCACCCTCTCTTTTGTTTCTTGTATAAATATATAGTTTAAAGGCTACTCAACTTTTTTACAAATTAATTTCCTAATTAACAATGTATTTCTGCAATTGCTTACAATTTAGAAATACGTTTCATACATCACTGGACGGCCATCTAGGAATCGCACTGTGCGCGCGATATATCATGGCTGTAAAGCGTGACGAATTGGCTTTGCCAATGCTTATTTGGCCTTTCATTCTATTAACTCAATTGCTGCGTTGCATGCACTGCCGGACTTCTGGGAGGCGAAGCCACGAGTCCCTCTCTCAAGCTCCTCTCCTATTTATTTCTAAGCACGGGCGGCTATTGCCACCTAGAGGCCGAGATTAAAACAGCAGTTGGCTGGTTGTGTTTGCTTCACCAGTAGCCCCAGGTCCACCCCCTGCGTGTCAACTGTGGAGAAACCTGTCTTCCGGGGGCCATGTCTTCTGCTCACTGCGTCATAGGTTCGTTCTAACATTCTCATGTCCCCATTCCATTCCGCCTGATTTACAGGAACACCATTTACCTAACTCCAGTTCTGAGTCAGAGGTGCTCTGGACTCTGCTTCAATCAATCAGTCAATCAATCAGTCAATCAATCAATCAATCAATCAATCAATCAATTAGTCAATCAATCAATCAATCAGGACATTTGTAAAGTGCACTACTTACCTGTGAGGGTCTCAAGGCGCTGGGGGGAGGGGTGGGGGGATGCTTTTACTGCTCGAACAGCCAGGTTTTGAGGAATCTTCTGTAGGTCAGCAGCTCTTCGGTCTGCCGTAGGTGGGTAGGGAGGGTGTTCCTGGTTTTGGCGGTGAGATGTGAGAACGATCTGCCGCCGGAGGTCGCTCGTTGGATGCGGGGAGGGCGAGGTCGGCGGAGCGGAGCTGGCGGGTGGGGGTGTAGCAGCTGAATCGTCTGTTCAGGTACGTTGGTCCGGTGTTGTGGAGTGCCTTGTGTGCGTGGGTGAGGAGCTTGAAGGTTATCCTCTTGTTGACGGGGAGCCAGTGCACGTCTCTCAGGTGGGATGTGATGTGGCTGCAGTGGGGGATATCGAGGATCAGGCGAGCAGAGGCGTTTTGAATGCATTGAAGTCATTTCAGGAGCTTGTTTGAGGTTCCTGTGTAGAGGGCGTTTCCATAGTCAAGCCTGCTGCTGACGAGGGCCTGGGAGACCGTTCTTCTTGTTTCTATGCGAATCCTCCTGTAGATCTTGCAAAGCATACAGACGGTGTTGAAGCAAGAGGATGAGATGGCGTTGACCTGTTTAGTCATGGAGAGTGTAGAGTGGAGGATGAACTCCAGGTTGCGTGCGTGGTCAGTGGGTGTTGGAGCTGTTCCCGTTGCGGTCGGCCACCAGGAGTCGTCCCAGGCCGAGAGGGTGGGGCCGAGAATGAGGACCTCTGCCTTGTCCAAGTTTAGCTTTTGTCAGCTGTTCTTCATCCATTCGGCGATGGCCTTCATTCCTTCGTGAATCTTAAGGAGATTTGGATGACCACTATTCCTCAGGAATCTTTAAAAACAATTGTAAATAAGACAACTGATATCCTATCTATGATAAGTGACAAAGAGTCCCTGGTTAAAAAAAAACATGCTTGGTCCATAATAAATGGTTACAAAAAAAAGAGCCCGCAACAATATTTAAATACAGCATGGACTTGGAAATATAAAAATATATTCATGAAAGCTCGATTCTGAATATTACCCGGAGAGTCTCATGCATTACCATGGAAAAAGCTCGAAAATAACATATCATGTCGGCTGTGTAACACTGGAGAAGAAAACATTATACACCTACTATGCCTCTGTCCAGAACTAAAAAATGAAAGACTAACACTGTTAAAAAGTTTCTTCAACGAAAGATCAATAAGGACTTGTAGACAAGCACTGCTCCAGTGTCTTTGCCCAGACGATATACTCATTAACTCTGCCTTCTCAAAATTCTTAACAGTTGCATGGAAAAAACTTGAATTTTTATAACTATTAAGTGTCATATTGTTCATATTTTTCTGTTCTAAACTTTTAAACATATGAATTTATAAATGTAAAACAGTTTTATAATCCACATGTACTATTTTAAAAGTTTATTGCTTCTTTTTTAAAATCACTTTCCTTTTATTCTATTATCGTAAATTGAAATGTTTATATTGTGCATTCACTCTTTGTAAAGATTTTAAATAATCAATCAATAAACATTTACAATCACAATCACAATCGTGAAGGTTGGTTTTGGCGGTGTGGGGGTCTTTGGTGAGGGAGAGGATCAGCTGGTTGTCGTGGACGTAGGAGATGATGTTGAGGTTGTGCAGTCAGGCGACCTGGGCGAGTGGTGCCATGTAGATTTTGAACAATGTTGGGCTGAGGGATGAGCCCTGGGTATGCCGCAGATGATCTTGGTTTTTTTAAGACACAAGGGGGACCCAACAGATAGCTAAGTACCATGGGTATAACAACGTTATAGTGAACAAGGGTCCTTAGCTTATTTCAGAATCCAAAAATCAATACTGTATAGAAACACAATGGAAAGCTATACGTTATAAAATTTCCAAACCCAGCCGGGAAAGGAGTTTATTTTATCAAGAAACAATGTTCAATCCAACAATACAAATGTAATAACGAGACACAAGCCTGTGCCGTACATAAAGGGGGGAAAAGAAAAATAGAATAAAGGTGAAAGCGGTGTCTATCAGGCAAAGAAAGAGAGCAAAGACAGGGCACTGCTGATAAGTAAAAAATCAATAACAGTATCGCCTGGAGTGGAGTATACACAATCTTATATGTCAATATTGTAAATGTAAATCCACTCATGGGTGTCGACGTTTCGATCCCTATTGCTCAAATAAATACATGGGATCATCATCAGGACATTTGTAATGAACAAGACATGCCTGATTGTAAGAAAGCCTGTTTAGGAGAAACGAAGAGAAAAAGAGATATTTCAAACACTTAAGAGTAGTTTGCAGATGTATGCCAACTCTGTAACGAATTCGCAGTGTGTGACCAAGTGCACGGTGTTTGTGACCTAATCAAGCACAAAATAACAACATTTTCATACTCCTCGGAATCGCAGTGACGTGCGTGAAGGGCTGCGACGACCAGTTGTGCCGTGATAGTGATCAATGCAGTTTGTAGTATACTAGGGAACAAGGACTCCCATCGTGAGGTGATGGTGCAGGTTCAGTAGTTGCGTGACTAGGGGTAAGTAGGAGAATGGGAATAGCCCTATGGATTATGAGTCACAATAAGCGTAATCATACCTCAGTGGATCTGGGCACAAAGCCTCACATGGGAGGTGTGCTTCACTTCGAAGCTTTTAGCCGAAGAGATCATGCTGAAATGGGAGTAAATTTGCAACACAAGGTTACAAATTCCCTGGTTTACATTTTTGCGAACCGTGATGTCAAAAAAATAAAATTAAACACGTACCACGTAGTAAAATGTCGTGGAGGTCTTTTTGGGGGTCCAGAAGAATTTTGCAATAAAATTCGTATTTCGTTTCCAACTGCATACAATGGCAGCGCTGAAAACAGAGCGGGATTTCAGTATCAGGGTGCAAGGGGGCTACAGAATAGGGTGGTAGTGTGCGGAAGGGCCTTCCTTACCTTACTTAGCTCATCAGGGGAGCCGGATAAAAAGTTTGCGTGTAGGCAGCGGTGGCCATACACGGGGGTGGCCAACAATGTGGCCTTCAGACGCTGTAAAAGCAAGGAGTATATATCAGCACAAACCTAAGGGCGGGCCATAAACGGACAGTGAGAAAACTCCGCAGTTACTTACATAGTCAAGGTAAGGACTCGTCTTTCCCGTGGCTTCTCGGTCAATGCCGGTTGCAAGTCAGCGGAATGGGAGTGCGCGCAGAGTATTGTCTACAGCCGCGCTGGTCACGTGACCTTCATTGCGGGTGCCATAGTAGAGAGGCAAGTTGTTTTCGGTGGGGGCCATCTTGGAGTGGATGGCTGCGCGGGCTAATGCTGCCAGTGTGCGGGAGTGCAGGGGCAAATAGGTGGTGATAGTGCCAATGTGACATTACAAACGGTGATAAGTATTCAATAAAATAGAATAAAAAACATTTCACTTCCAGGAGGTCAGATTTCTTTGTCTTCCAGCCAGTCATGCATTCCATCATGGAGTATTCATCTAGGAACAAACCCCTTACAAAAAGGTCATTCCATTACTGTTACATGATGTAGTTTCAATGATCATTAGTTCAATCACAATAACATGGTCCAGTCCTCACTTCGATTCAGCCCTGTCTGAATGGTATTAAATTGAATGATGGATTTCAATTCCTCACGGTTTAGTAACTGCTGTAGGTTGCCACCTCTTTGTGGTAGTTTGATGGATTTCAGGACAGTCCATTGGAGGTCATCCGCTGTATGCTTCATGCTGGTATAATGTTCAACCAAAGGGGCATTAGGAGTGTTGCACCTAATGCGACTTCGATGTTGACTTATTCTGGTCCTTACTTTTTGTGTAGTTTGTCCCACGTACATCAGAGGGCAAGGACATAGAATTGCATAAATCACATTGTGACTGTTACAGTTTGTGAAATCTCTTATTTCAATTGTGATGTTATTGTGACTAAACGTGCGCCCCTCAAGTGTCAAATCACAAACAATACAATGTCCACATTTAACATGACCCCTCAGCGGTGGCAGGCCCCAGTTTGACTCAATCGTACTTGTAGGGGGTGGTGAGGGTAGGGCAGCTCGAACCAAGTGGTCCTTTATATTTCTACTTTTCTTGAAAGCAAACAAAGGTTTATCAAACGTTAGCTGGCCTGAGTTTAAGGTTGGCCAATACCGTAGAATTGTTTTACGGATTTTATCAGAGATTGGGGAAAAAGTTGTGACACAGGCAATTCTCAGGCATGCATGGTATTGCCCTAGAGAGGTTCTGCTCCAACCCAAGACGAGGCCTAGCGCAGAGAGAATTGCCTGTGTCACAACTTTTTCCCCAATCTCTGATAAAATCCGTAAAACAATTCTACGGTATTGGCCAACCTTAAACTCAGGCCAGCTAACGTTTGATAAACCTTTGTTTGCTTTCAAGAAAAGTAGAAATATAAAGGACCACTTGGTTCGAGCTGCCCTACCCTCACCACCCCCTACAAGTACGATTGAGTCAAACTGGGGCCTGCCACCGCTGAGGGGTCACGTTAAATGTGGACATTGTATTGTTTGTGATTTGACACTTGAGGGGCGCACGTTTAGTCACAATAACATCACAATTGAAATAAGAGATTTCACAAACTGTAACAGTCACAATGTGATTTATGCAATTCTATGTCCTTGCCCTCTGATGTACGTGGGACAAACTACACAAAAAGTAAGGACCAGAATAAGTCAACATCGAAGTCGCATTAGGTGCAACACTCCTAATGCCCCTTTGGTTGAACATTATACCAGCATGAAGCATACAGCGGATGACCTCCAATGGACTGTCCTGAAATCCATCAAACTACCACAAAGAGGTGGCAACCTACAGCAGTTACTAAACCGTGAGGAATTGAAATCCATCATTCAATTTAATACCATTCAGACAGGGCTGAATCGAAGTGAGGACTGGACCATGTTATTGTGATTGAACTAATGATCATTGAAACTACATCATGTAACAGTAATGGAATGACCTTTTTGTAAGGGGTTTGTTCCTAGATGAATACTCCATGATGGAATGCATGACTGGCTGGAAGACAAAGAAATCTGACCTCCTGGAAGTGAAATGTTTTTTATTCTATTTTATTGAATACTTATCACCGTTTGTAATGTCACATTGGCACTATCAGCTGTGCGGTCGGTGTGTGACTAGGTCGGTGTGTGAGGGCTTTCCTTTTCACCCTAAGTGAGTGTGTGATCCTCAGTTATCTCGCTCCAATCTTGTGGCATCATTTGAGATTAAGCTGGCCTCTCTCTTTTTGTTTATCTACATTGGCACTATCACCACCTATTTGCCCCTGCACTCCCGCACACTGGCAGCATTAGCCCGCGCAGCCATCCACTCCAAGATGGCCCCCACCGAAAACAACTTGCCTCTCTACTATGGCACCCGCAATGAAGGTCACGTGACCAGCGCGGCTGTAGACAATACTCTGCGCGCACTCCCATTCCGCTGACTTGCAACCGGCATTGACCGAGAAGCCACGGGAAAGACGAGTCCTTACCTTGACTATGTAAGTAACTGCGGAGTTTTCTCACTGTCCGTTTATGGCCCGCCCTTAGGTTTGTGCTGATATATACTCCTTGCTTTTACAGCGTCTGAAGGCCACATTGTTGGCCACCCCCGTGTATGGCCACCGCTGCCTACACGCAAACTTTTTATCCGGCTCCCCTGATGAGCTAAGTAAGGTAAGGAAGGCCCTTCCGCACACTACCACCCTATTCTGTAGCCCCCTTGCACCCTGATACTGAAATCCCGCTCTGTTTTCAGCGCTGCCATTGTATGCAGTTGGAAACGAAATACGAATTTTATTGCAAAATTCTTCTGGACCCCCAAAAAGACCTCCACGACATTTTACTACGTGGTACGTGTTTAATTTTATTTTTTTGACATCACGGTTCGCAAAAATGTAAACCAGGGAATTTGTAACCTTGTGTTGCAAATTTACTCCCATTTCAGCATGATCTCTTCGGCTAAAAGCTTCAAAGTGAAGCACACCTCCCATGTGAGGCTTTGTGCCCAGATCCACTGAGGTATGATTACGCTTATTGTGACTCATAATCCATAGGGCTATTCCCATTCTCCTACTTACCCCTAGTCACGCAACTACTGAACCTGCACCATCACCTCACGATGGGAGTCCTTGTTCCCTAGTATACTACAAACTGCATTGATCACTATCACGGCACAACTGGTCGTCGCAGCCCTTCACGCACGTCACTGCGATTCCGAGGAGTATGAAAATGTTGTTATTTTGTGCTTGATTAGGTCACAAACACCGTGCACTTGGTCACACACTGCGAATTCGTTACAGAGTTGGCATACATCTGCAAACTACTCTTAAGTGTTTGAAATATATCTTTTTCTCTTCGTTTCTCCTAAACAGGCTTTCTTACAATCAGGCATGTCTTGTTCATTACAAATGTCCTGATGATGATCCCATGTATTTATTTGAGCAATAGGGATCGAAACGTCGACACCCATGAGTGGATTTACATTTACAATATTGACATATAAGATTGTGTATACTCCACTCCAGGCGATACTGTTATTGATTTTTTACTTATCAGCAGTGCCCTGTCTTTGCTCTCTTTCTTTGCCTGATAGACACCGCTTTCACCTTTATTCTATTTTTCTTTTCCCCCCTTTATGTACGGCACAGGCTTGTGTCTCGTTATTACGTTTGTATTGTTGGATTGAACATTGTCTCTTGATAAAATAAACTCCTTTCCCGGCTGGGTTTGGAAATTTTATAACGTATAGCTTTCCATTGTGTTTCTATACAGTATTGATTTTTGGATTCTGAAATAAGCTAAGGACCCTTGTTCACTATAACGCAGATGATCTTGGTGGCTTTGGAGCTGAAAGGGGGAGGCGGACGCTCTGGGTTCGGCCGGAGAGGAAGAAGGTGGTCCAGCCCAGAGCCTTGTCTCGGATCCCAGCGTCATGTAGGCGTGTGCGTAGGGTGCAGTGGCAGACGGTGTCGAAGGCGGTTGACAGGTCTAGGAGGATGAGGGCCGCGGTTTCCCCGTTGTCCAGCAGGGCTCTGATGTCACCGGTGGCGGCGATGAGGGCGGTTTCAGTGCTGTGGTAGCTTTGGAATCCGGACTGCGATGGGTCCAGGATGCTGTTCTTCTCGAGGTATCGGGTCAGGTGTCTGTTGACGGTCTTCTCAATGACCTTCGCCGGGAACTGGAGCAGGGAGATAGGCCGGAATTTCTTGGGGTCTTTAGGGTCAGCCTTGGGTTTCTTGAGTCACTTTACTCCACTGGGGCTTGCACTCACCTGTGTGTTCTCACGATGGTTCAAGTATTAACCCTTTAACCGCGGCCGTTATTTCGCAGCAGTGCTGCGTTTTTAATGAGTGGGCTGGGCCGCGTCGGCCGAGGACGTGCGCAGCACCTGCGAGGTAGTGCTCGCGACAGCCAACGGCCGACGGCAGCAGGGAAGGGGTTAAACAGACCTTGTGACGTTTATTGTGGCAGCTCCTCCTCCGAGTCACAGTGACTTGTCTATCACTGACCCAGAGGCTTTCGGTGTTTGAAGCCCACCCCAAGGCTACTACCCCCATCATTACACAGGATGACACCAGGCCGCGTGCCTACTCACACGGTGACACCGCTTGTCACACGAATTCGGCTCCCCTCACATGGTCACCTGGTGAGGAGCCATAAACATGGGGTGCAGGAAAACTGACCTGCAAACCGCTGTGAGCGGTGTATTTCAGCTCCTTTTTAGAAGCTGTAAGCAGCCAATGTCAATTGAGAGGTGTGAAAACACCCCAGGACATCGGTGAGAGCCTCAATGACCCTTCGTTTTGGGTTTCTTTCCTGTGAGGGAGGGGCTTGGTGAGGGGCAGAGCACCTCATAGCTCTCGGCATGAGGCCCCGCCCCCTCCTCACACAGTGAAACTTGTTTGAAAGTTGGCAGGTATGTGACACTGGGTTTACTGATGAACAGGTGCCAGAGGGGGCATCCGTGGGACTAACAGTACCACGGTTACCATAGTAACAAGCATTCCATTCACCCCTCATCTGTGAATAGATTACAAGCAGGGACTTTAAGGGAGGGGGGATGGTGACTTCTGCGACCAAAGCAAGCGCCAGGTGAACGGTTTATTTTACTTCCAGACTGAGCTTCTGCTGCCGAGCTGCCACCAGGGGCGATTTATTTGTAATGGCAGAACCAGACTAAGCGCCTGCTGCGCGGCTGCCACCAGGGGCGACTTCTCTGTAATGGCTGAACCAGACTAAGCACCTGCTGCCGAACTGCCACCAGGGGCGGCTCCTCTGTAATGGATGAGGAGCATATTCTACTTGTCAAAGTCAGTCAGAGAAAAATAAAATAATAATAAAACAATATTATGATTTTATTTTCCGCTGACTTACTAACCCATCGGCGGTGCGGGGCCGGATCATGGGGAGGAGTGATGGGCACTGTAAAGTGCGATCCTTAGTCCGGCCAAACAGACATACGCACTTTGGTTTCTCCAACTCAGCTGTGCTGCACAGCCAGGTTGGAGAAACAGCAAATACTACCAGGTGTGGAGGAGTGTGGCTCAATGGTTAGAGCGGCAGACCCTGATGCAGAGTTCTGGCCAGGGACCAGGGTTCGATTCCCGCCTCGGCGGGGTCTCGGGCTCAATTTCCTCGGACCTGTTAATTCTCGCCTCGGTGCCTATTCTAATCACGGGCCCCACGCTGCAACTCTGGGCAATAGCTTGCTAAGCCTCCACACTGGCCCCAACAGTGCTTAGGATGCCTGGCTTCACCCTGGGGGTGCCCAGGAGTGGACACTTCACAGGGAAAGCCGGGAGGGGTTCCACAGCAGTATGAGTATCAGCGCCAGGAAGCCGCATAGGCGACACCGCAAGGTGACCGTCTGGTGACAGTGCGCTCTATAAGTACCATGACATTTACATTTGACAGGCCCTGTCTGAGCGGCAAACCGGGCCGCTCAGACCAATCCTGGTGTTGCTCTCATGCTACTGGGAGCAGTGATGGGATTGGTGGGGAGCCTGTGCCCAGTGACTGCCTAGAGGAGAGCCGGAGAAGAGCACCGAGGTGGCCGGCGTCAACAGGTATTTTTTATTATTATTTATTATTCTCCGCCACCCCACCCCCCAGTCCTCCGCCGTAGCTATGCGGCATCCGCCAATGGGAGCCACATCTGTAGGATGCAGGTACTGCTGCCCTCGTGAGAGGCCGCACTTCCAGGCACTGGTGCAGATACAGATACAGACTTACCTGCACATTATATCAGTGATGCTGGAACATTTTCCGAGTGGGGGTGTTGGCCACTGACGTGAACTTTCTAAGGCGAGTGAATGATCCGAGCGCTATTTGATTGTCTCTCCGAGGACGCTCTGCCTCTGTCTTGTCTCTCTCTTTCTCTTTGTTTTCCGGTTCCTCCTGTCTCTTTCTCTTCTATCTCTCACTCTCTCTCACTGTCCTCCCCTCTGCTTCGCTCTCTTTCTGCTAATGCCATTGGGGATTGGAGACAGAATTGACAAGATTCTATTGGCCGGTGGCGTCCTGCTTCTGTCGTGGCCGTCTGGCCCCTCTCCAGTCTGCACACAAAAGGGCGCAACATGTGTCAGAAGACACAATGGGAATCTCAAGAAAACGTCGAATACTTTTCAAATATTGTTCCCTATATTCAAAAACGTTTGCCCTCTGCAGCTTCAAAAAGAGTTAGAAATATTTTGTGTTTTGTTTGTGGAGTTTTTACAAATTGCCTCATTCTGAAACATTGAGACACATCTAATGTAACTCCCATCCTGAGGAGTGAGGGCTTCAGAAATAGAGTCTGATTCACAAAGGCGACTCACACTTTGGAATAAGTTTACAACTTTAGGCTATTAACCCAATCCGAGCGGAAGTCACTATGAAAAAACACAGCAGTAAGTTTAGCATCAGAATGTGCTGCAAACCCTCCAATAATGTTAAATGTAATGAACAGTTTTAAAATAGTTTAACATTAATATAATTTGGTAAACATATAGAAACACATATTTATTACTTCTAATATTTGAATACCCTATTTTCAATTGAACAATTAAAATAATTCAAATGAAAATATTAAATTAATTTCAATTAATTTTATATTTCAATTTTAATAGTTATTATTGCCTAATAAAAGATGTGTGTCTTTATGTGGAAATGAATGCTATATTTTAAACTTCAGAAAATAATTTTAATGTAATATTTATATATTTATATTAATGAAAGATTTATTTCAAAATTAAGTTATTAAGGCTGAAGCTTTTTTTTATTGTGTTCGAAATTCAAAATAAATATATATAGAAAAAATCAATATTAATATTTAATATAAAAATATTATTATATCTGTTTTTGATTTAAATAAACTTTTTTATTTTTCTCTATAGTTTACCATGTGGAGTTTGTCACCCCGACTGTGGTGTGGTACAGTATAGGGAAAATAAAAAAACAGTTAACTCCAGAATATGCCCTTAACTAAATAGGGAGGTAAAACATTCACATCAACCTTCTGATTTAGTATTTTGGAATGAAAAATGAGGCATGAAGCATGGTGACACATTTGGAGTGATTCTTTACATATATAGCTGTACATTTAGTCCATTGTGATACTGTTGCATAGTTTCCGCTTGCTGTGAAATGGTTTTTCCAGATGTACTGATATGACTTGAAATTGCACAAATTAAGCTCATATTTTTCTTTACAAGTGCGTCAAAAAATGTCCATTGTGTAACAATCCCATTTCACAGTGATGTACCTTGCATGAGCATCCCTAGGTACAGGAATGAGAGGAAAACACAGATCTCCACATTGGAAGAATTGGAAGCAGTTCATCATAGGAACCTAAATATTTAAAAATGAGGGGAGACCCTGAAACCCCGGGACCTGGGCAAGACAAATTATAAAGGCACGATTGGTGCCTATGATGGAAGTGTAGCCCTTGACTTACATGGCAATAGGTATAGAAAAACCCTCACTAACAAGGCTTTTAAATGCAAATACAAATGTATTGTTATTTCATAATAAAAATATCTTGTTTCTAACAAGAACTCAATTTCTCTAATCAATCTTATAACAAGTTGCTCCTAGAATATGAGGGTGCAATGATAGTGATAAGGTGACTGAATAGTGCGCAAGTGCAATACATGATGCAAGTATTTACATGTGGCTGAAAAGGATATTCAGGATGTTAAAGCAAACACTTCCATTTGGAGTCTTGATATCCTTTATCAATTTAAAAACAGTCCACTGTAATAGGTGCCTGTCGACGTTTCGACCTCAATTATTATTTAGAAATGGGTCTTCTGCAGGACACAAAATATAAACAGAGGAGACACCAGTGGACTGTGGCAGATGATCCCACAATCAAGGATTTCCACATCAACTTTACAGGGATAGGATCATCGTGGCTCGCATAGAACTAGCAAGCAGCTAGGGTACTGTTACCAGCACTGACAATAGCTTGTGCGGTTTAGCAGATATTTTAGAAGGTGATCCGAAGTGGTGTCTCCAGAGTGCCATTTTTCACCAGCAAGGAAATGGGTTTTATGCGCCCACAGATTATGTCTTTAACAAGCGTAGTCTCAGTGTACAAACAGTGTCTTCTTTGACTGGAGCAATGTTGTTACAATCGCGTTTCATTTTTGGAGGATTTATCATAGAGCGCGCTGGCCGGGGCTTACTACTTTGCTTTAAAATGCACCGTAAGGCCCTCTTTATGGCTGATATCCAGCTCAACCCCTTAAAGTTAATCCGGGGGGGCTGCAGCCCCTCCCGCCCCCTAGTTACAACGCCCCAAATTATATTGGAAATAAGCACATGACCCCGTTTAGATGGAACTGGCAGACTTAGCTCCAGTACAAATAAAGCTCTGAATCTAGATGTGCTTGGATTTCACTGGCTCCTCAGTAGAAATGATGGAAACTAGGACTGGGGTCTTGAGGGAAAGGGCTCAGCAATCTGGCAGAATAATTATTTGAGTACAGTTCAGAATGCAGGTCACTCTATCCTTGGCTGCATCTGACCCCCTAATCCAGGGAGGGCTCCTAATTGCTGCAGATTGTGAAAGATGGTTCTTTTACTTCATTCTGTCTGACTCCTAAACAGTGCTCTTTGGTGGGGAGAGTAGAAAACAAGAGCAAGGATAAGAAGACGCATTACCCACCCACCGGGCTGGTCACTCCCTTGATCTTATTTTTTCACCTGATGGGTTAATCCTCGTAAAAGAGATCCTACTTTTGTGCTGGAGCGACCATGCACTCATAGCCTCCCTCCTCAGTATGAAGGGAGCTCACACTCGGGCTCGGCCACAGAGGGGAAGGCAGGGCCTGGAATACACTCACCAGGCAAATGTATGGACAGGTTTCCACCCTTTCAAATACCTTTAAATCTAAGAAGTCAGTGGAGAACAATTGCTCTGCCCTCGAGAAGGGTATCTTAGCAACACTTGATACAGAAATACCCCTCACTGATCTAAAAAGGCCTCGCCGGCCCTCTGCCCTCTAGTATAGAAAATCTTTCAAACAGTTAAAACAAACCTGTAAAAAACTTGAAAGGCAGTGGAGAGAGCCTTATTCGGAAGAGGACAAACATTTTTTATAGAACTCTCTGAATGAATATTAAGGGGTAGTATGTAAAGTAAAGGCCGACTACTATGGCGCAGATGTATCAAGATACCTATTTGCGATTCTCAAATAGCGATTTTTTTGAGAATTGCTATTTGAGAATAGCAAATGGTATGTATAAAATGAAATCGCAATTTTTTTAGCGATTTCTTGATATTCCTTAATTGCGAATTCGCAAATTGCAAATTCGCAATTAAGAAACACTTTGCCATTCATTTCTATGGGCCAGGAGGCCCATAGGAAGGAATGGGAAATTATTCTCAATTTGCGATTCGCAATTTGCTAATCGCAAATTGAGAATAATTTCAAGGGTGCAAGGGTGTCTTGAGGACACCCTGCTGCACCCCTGAAATTTACATATGTGTGCATATGGCGCTCATACATGCCCTAAGGGCATGTATGTGCGCCACATGCCACCTTTACAAATGTCAAAAAGTGCATTTGGAACAGAAATCGCAAATTACCACCAACTACAAGTTGGTGGTAATTTGCGATTTCTTAATTGGAATTTGCACAACCTGGGTGCTTCATACATAGCATTTAAGGAATCGCAATTTGCGATTCCTTAAATGCTGACGCAAAATTTGCGATGCGATTTCCATTATACATCGCATTTTCCGTTTTTTTCTCGCAAACGCTGGTTTTTGCGAATTGCAGCGTTTGCGAGAAAAAACCAAATGATACATCTGCCCCTATGTCATTACTATCATTTTCACTCCTAATTGAGCAAAGATGATCACTATCCTTTAGTGGACTTGCATTTCCACTGTGCAGCACCGTCTGGTAGCTGCTGCTGTCCCCATCTGCTGCTGACCCAGAAGTCAGGAATTCAAGGTCCTTCTCCACCCGCAGGCTCCTTCCTGCCCCTCATCCCTGGTGACCAGTGTAAAGCATCACCCATTTGCTGCCTGACTGCCCTTCTGTCTTTCTTTCCCCTTTCTCTGTCTCTCTTTCAACGTTTCACTCTCTCTTTTTATTTCTGCTCTTGCCTTTGGCTTGTTTACTTTCTTTTTCCTTTTCCTCCTGTTTTTTCTCCTTTGTCACCCAGTGATGCCCCGCAACCCCAACCCCCCTCCAGTGTCCCCCCTCCCAGCTGTCCAGACCCGCTCAGCACTACTTAATGGTGGCCGCAGCATGCTAATGGCAAGCCTGTCTGTTCCCGTCCACACCTGGACTGCACCCAGTGCCAGGGTCCCTGCTACTTGGACATTGCACTGCTACAAAGCCACCACCCTCCTCGCCCTCAACCCTGGACGCCATGTTGCCTGTTATCTAGCATTACTGAAGAAGACTCATGGACCCTTTGCCTGCCAGAACTGAAACCACACCTTCACCCATGTCAAAACGCCAGCTCCTCTCGCTGCCCAGCCAACCAAGAGCGCACCCATCTGGCTGAAAGGCATCCTCCTCAACATGTGGTCACTCCAAAAACATGCCAGAGAAATTTGGGACCTCCTCAATGCCACCTCTCTTGGCATCACTTTCTTCACAGAAACTTGGACTAACCCCTGCTACGGACCTCACATCGACATTCGCGAGGGCTACAAAATCACCTGCAAGGACCTCCCCGTCCGCCCAGGCGGAGGCATCACTATCGTCCACAAGAGCACACTCCGACTGACCACACATTCCAACAACAAAACAACGACTATGGAACACCTCCACTTCCAGATCCGGACAAACCCCAATGCCACCCTTTGCGGCACCCTTGTCTACTGGCCCCCCGGCCCTCAACGTCCTTCACCGACACCATCGTAGACCTCATTGCACCCCAGTCCCTCGCATCCACCAACTACATCTTACTCAGAGACCTCAACTTCCACATGAACAATTCCAGTGACCAGAACACTGCCTCCCTTCTCGAGAACTTCACCAACATCCGACTCAAGCAGCTAGCAGCCGCACCAACTCACACAGCCAGACACATACTCGACCCTATCTTCTCCACCAGCGGAACATCAGCTACAGCCACACCACCAAACTCTCCTGGACTGACCACCACTGCTTTCATCTTGCCTTCGCCACACCCACCGTACACCACCACCCTCATCGCCTGCAGCACTCAACAACCACTGATGGATCTCCAACTGCACCAATCACCCTGGCACCCCTCAAGAAATGACCAGGCAAGCAACATTCCAAGAAAGCCAACTGGGTCACTCCCTCCCTCCACTAGGCCAGACGCCCCTGCAGACGGCTCGAGAAGAGATGGAGGAAAAACAAAACCCCAGAAACTCGCGCAGCCGTCAAATCTGCCATCAACGCACACCAACCCCTCCTCAAAATCACAAAGAAAATGGCCCTCCAAGACAAAATCATCAGCAACACACACATTAGCAAAGAACTCTTTGCCATTGTCAAGGAGTTCGCCAGTCCCAACAGCGAGACCACAGACGTTCCTCCCTCCCAAGACCTCTGCAACAAACTCTGCACCTTCTTTCACCACAAGATCAGGAAGATTTATGACAGCTTTGACACCCTAGACCCGGCCACTATGCCCACCACCATCGCACACAGCCACACTGCACCACAACAGATTGTACTCTGATGGAGCCCCTCACAACAGAGGACATACTCAAGACCACGAAGAGCATCCACTCAGGAGTCCCAACGGATCCTTGCCCGTACCACATCTTCCTCAGGTCACAAGCCTCGCCGCCACTGATGACATCAGTTCCCTCCTCGACCGGGGCGAAACCGAAGCCCTCCTCCTACTAGACCTCTTGGCTGCTTTAACACCATCTCCCACGCACCCTAATTAAGAGACTCTATGACGCTGGCATCCACGACAAGGCACTGGACTGGATTCACTCCTCCTCACCTGCCGGATTCAGCAAGTTAGATTACCAGCGTTCCTCTCAGATCTCATAGACATCAGCTGTGGAGTGCCCCAGGATTCCTCCATGAACCCTACCCTCTTCAGTGTCTATATGGCCCCCCTCACAACCATTTTCAGAAGCTACGGACTCAACATCATCTCCTATGCAGAAGACACCCAGCTGATCCTCTCCCTCACCAACGAACCCACAACTACCAGAACCAACTTCCACAATGGAATGAAGGCCGTTGCTACCTGGATGAAAGACAGCTGCCTCAAGCTCAGCTCGGACAAGTCGAAGTAATCATCCTAGGACCCACCCCTTCAGGCTTGGAAGACTACTAGTGGCCAATCGCTCTGGGATTCCCCCCACCCCGATAGACCACGCACGCAACTTCAGCATCATACTGGACCCTTTGCTCACAATGAACTGCCAAATCAATGCAGTTTCCTCATCCTGCTTCCATATGCTGTGCCTGCTTTGAAAGACATTCAGATGGGTCCCCACTGAACCCAGAAAGACGGTTACCCATGCACTCATCACCAGCAGACTCGACTACGGCAATGCACTCTACGCCAGCGTCACCCAGAAACAGCTCAAGAAACTACAGAACTATCAAAATGCCACAGCCAGACTGGTCCTCGAAACCCCCACCGCAGCCACATCACTCAACACTTCTGACAACTCCACTGGCTCCCAGCCAACAAGAGACTCACCTTCAAGCTTCTCACTCACTCCTACAAAGCTCTACATGACAAAGGACCCGCATACCTGAACCACTGCTTCGCATTCCACGTACCTGCCAGACAACTCCGCTCTGCCCAACTCGCCCTAGTCTCCGTCCCTAGGATCCACAAGACCTGAACCGGAGGAAGTTCGTTCTCCTACCTCCCCGCCAAGACCTGGAACACCCTGCCCCTCCACCTCAAACAATCCTAATCGCTGACTTAATTCAATAAGGACTTCAAGACCTGGCTCTTTAAATGATCCTCCACTCAGTGATACCAGCGCCTTGAGACCCTGACAGGTGTGTTGCCGTGCTATACAAGCCCCTGATTGACTGATCGATTTTACATTTTACATGATCTGTCCAACCCACAGCTTTCCAAACTTTTCATTTTGGTGACACACTTTCTAGACATGCATCATTTCGGGACACGGTAAAGCAGTGGTTCGGTGGGGAGGTTCATAAAGTACAGCTGTTACAGGTGAGGTACAGTCTAGTAACGGCAACATCAGGTTACCCTTTTGCAATTGCTTGTTTCTAAATCTAACATTTCAGGTAAAAAGCACCAGCCTCCAAGATCAGCACAGACTTCTAGCTGTGCCTCTTACTTATTTTTGTTTCCAAATATTTTATTTGCATTTTATAAACGAGAACCAAAAGTCTAGTACAGAAATGTTTAACAAGAACTGCAGAGGTGAATGGCCAGCAAAAATAGCAGAGGCTACTGAAATGAGACCAATCAGCATACCGACTGGTAAGGCCTTAGACAAGCACGTGTGACGCCACAGCCAGACAGAGAAGGAGAAAACAAAAGGTGGAGAAGCCAGAGGTCTGTGGACTTGGCAAATGGGACTCGGGCTGCAGAGAAAGCTCTGAGAATTGGCTCCTGCTCTTTAATGACAGCCCTCTAGATATTTAAACGTCCCCCATTAGCATTTCTAAATACAAAAAACACACAGCAGCATCACCATCAGCCACACTTCAGAGGCTCCCGTGAAGTATTTACTGAATGCAGTGGAATCCTTTGTAGTGCGTGCTGATTGTAG